>NC_080086.1:189792880-190997880 GCF_950005125.1 Chionomys nivalis | reverse complement strand
CATCAACACTGAAAATGTAAACAATAAAATAAATAATGTAGTACTTAGATGTAGACTAAAGTGTGTGGTCAATATTCCCACATCTGTGTTGATGCAAATAAATAAATGAATAAATATACATATGCCAATACTAAAAGTAGCATCTAGCATCATGCTAGAAGCAGAACTCAAAGTAAATGAAAAACTTAAATGTAAATTTGAATCTCTACAACTCAGGAAAAAACTTTAAAAATACTATATGTCATCCAACAGGGTAATAATAAAATGAGTATTACTCCATGTTTTTTAAAGTGTTGTTACTATCATCATCATCATCATCATCATCATCATCATCATCATCATTATCATATAGTACTCTGTGTGTGTGTATGTGTGTGTGTTTGTGCGCAGGCACACATATATGTGTGTAGACTAAGAGCAGCATTCATCAGGGTCTGCCTAGCTTTTCACTTTAGTTCTGGTGTTGTAAGTCAGGTAGTCAGTATTGCTGGGCAAGAACTTGCTTTTATCTATTAGCCATTTCACTGGCCATTTTTAAAGTTTATTTTCTTTTCTCTTACTAAGCCATCTCCTCCCCTGTGTAGAATTCCCAGAATTAATTATCTGTTAAAGATAGTTATAATGAAAACAAAGGTAAAAACCCCAGGTTTTTACCCTGTAATTGTGTTTATATTTATATTATAGGTATATTATTTACAATATATTATGTATTATATTATTGGTACAGCATATAAGCTAATCATTTTCTGTATGATACCTGTATCATTTATTTTAGTCAAGAAGATGAAATTATTCGGTGGCAGACTTCCAGTGCTCAGGGCGGCACACACCTGGCAGAAGAACAGGTGAGTGACCCCTTTGCAGCTGAATTGCCTCACTTTTTAGATATGATTCCCAAAGACCCATGAAACATCCTCCCCACTTCCAAGCCCATCTCCCAGCCTACCTCTAATCACAATGTTTTCAGATCTCCAGTGTTCAGGTGCAGGACACACCAGTCAGAAACTGGGAGATTCCCTGTTGGACTGAAACCAAGATGGCCTCCAAAAGTCCAGCCTCCATTTTGGATAGAGACTCCCTACTAGGTCAAAGGTCACACAAGTCCACCAGAAATGCAAACCACAGAGAACAGAAAATCAAAGAGGAAACAGAAACCAAGGAATAACACACCATTGAACAAAGACACACTCAGAAAAGAACACCTAGACCTATAATCATTCCAAACTCAAATGTTTAAATGCCAGTGTAAGAACACAGTCAAAAACAGAAAGGGAAATACGGCTCCTTCAGAAAACAGCTATCTGATAACAGCAAGATTTGAATATTCTCACTCCACTGAAGAACAAAAAAATGATCTTAAAACCAGCTTTATGAAGATGATAGAGGTCTTTAAAGAGGAAATTGAGGAAAAGGGAAACAAAAATTGGAGAAAATTAATAAATCAATTAAAGAATTCAGGAAATCCAAGAAAAACAACTAAATAGGTCAAGGAAACTATCCAAGACATAAAAATCTAAATAGAAGCAATAAAGAAAACACAAACTGAGAAGATTTTAGAAATGAAAAATCTGGGTAAGTGAACAGGAGCTACAGATGCAAGTATTGCCAACAGAATCCAACAGATGGAAGAAAGAATTTCAGCTATTGAAGACAGAATAAAAAAATAGATACATTATTCAAAGAAAATGTCAAATATAAAAAAAAAATCCTGACACAAAACATTCAGGAAATCTGGAGACTATAAAAAGACCAAAGCTAAAAATAATAAGAAAAGAAGAAGAAGAAGAAACACAGCTCAAAAACCAAGAAAATATATTTAACAAAATCATAAAATAAAATTTTCCTAAACTAAAAAAGGGCATGCCAATGAAGGGACAAGAATATCAAATAGATTGAACCAGAAAAGAAAGACTCCTAGCCACATAATAATCAAAGCATAAATATACAGAACAAAAAAAGAATATTAAAAGCTGAAAAGAAAAAGACCAATTAACATATAAAGTTAGATCTTTTCTAATTATACCTGATTTCTCAACAGAAACTCTAAAAGTGAGAAGGGCATGGACAGTTGTGCTCCAGACTCTAAGAGACCACTGATGCCAACCCAGACTACTATACCCAGCAAAACTTTCAATCACCATAGAAGGAGAAAACAAAGTATTTCATGACAAATCCAAATTTAAATGATATCTCTCCACATATACATAGAGAAGCAAGTAAAAGGAAAGCACCAAACCAATGAAGTTAATTATACCCACAAAAACATAGGTAATAAATAATCTCATATCAGCAAAACCCAAAGAAGGGACACACACACACACAAAATCAACATCATCAACAACAATAAAATGACAGTAATTATCAACCATGATTCATGAACACCTTTCAATATCAGTAGTATCATTGGCCTTGATTAGCCAATAAAAAGCCATGCCACAGGCTAACAGAATAAATACAAAAACGGGATCCATCCCTCTGATGCACTCAGGAAATATACTTCAACATCAAAGATAGATAGTACCTCAGAGTAAAAATCTGAAATCTGATTTCTTATACAAATGGACCTAAGAAGCAAGCTGGTATACAAAATTGACCTCAAACTAAAACTAGTTAGAAGAGCTGACATTTCATACTCATCAAATAAAATCCCATCTATGCTTCAAATGTAAGGGCACCCACATTTGTAAAAGAAACATTACTAAAGTTTAAGTCACATATTGAAACTTACACATTAATAATGGAAGATTTCAATAACCCACTCTCACGAATTGACAGGTCATCCAGACAAAAGCTAAACAGAGAAATAATGGTGCTAAGAGACATTATAAATCAAAAAGGCCTAACAGACAACAGGAGAACATTTCACCTAAGCACAAAAGAATATAGCATCTCACAGAATTTTCTCTAAAACTGATCACAAAGCAAGTCTCAGCAGATACAAGAAAAGTGAAATAACCTTGTGCATCCTATTAGACTACCTTGGATAAAAGCTGGATACTAGCAACAACAGAAACAACAGAAAGCCTACAAACTCATGGACACTGAAAAACTACTGCATCAAGGCAGAAATAAAGAATTTAAAGACTTCCTAGAATTCACTGAAAATGAAAGCATAACCTACCTGAACTTATGGGACATGATGAAAGTATTTGTAACATGAGGGGCCTGTTTGTTGGGGTTTCTGTCCCGCCCGGTACCCCACAGCCAGGAAGCCCCAAAGAAAATCACACACAGATCTCTATAAGTTATAAAGCTGATTGGCCCATTAGCTCAGGCTACTTATTAGCTCTTTATAGCTTATATTAACCCATTATTCTTATTTATGTTAGCCACATGGCTCGATACCTTTTAGCTGGGTAGTTTACATCTTGCTTCTCGGTGGTCTGGGCTGGAATGCTGGAAGAGCTTCCTTCTTCCCAGAATACTCCTGTTCTCATCACCCTGCCTCTACTTCCTGTCTGATCCACCCGTCTATACTTCCTACCTGGCCAATCAGCATTTATTCAAAACATGATTGACAGAATACAGACAATTCTCCCGCACCAAGTAATGCTAAGAAGAAAGTTTATAACACTGACTGACTGCATAAAGAAATTGTAGGGATCTCATACTGGCAACTTAACAGCACATCTCTGCACTGTAGAACAAAAAGAAACAAACACACCCGATAGGAGTAGAAAGGATGGCAGAAAATAATTAAACTGAGGCTGAAGTCAATACAATGGAAACAAAGAGAACAATATAATGAGTCAATGAAGAACTGGATCTTTGAGAGAATCAACAAGAGAGAAAAACCTTTATCCAAACTAACTAAAAGACAGAGAGAGAATATTGAAATTAACAAAATACAAAATGAAAGGGGAACACCAAGGAAATCAAAAGAATCATTGGGGCATATTTTAAAATCCTGTACTCCATAAAATTGGAATATGGACAGCTTTCACCATAGATACCAACTTATCAAAGTTAAATCAAAATTAGATTTAAAAAACCTAAATAGATTTATAACCCCTAAAGAAATAGAAACAGTCATTAAAACAAAAAACAAATAAATATTTAAACTGGTTTATTTAAAAAAATAAGTCTCCCAATAAAAACCATCATGGACCAGATAGTTTCAGCTCAGAATCTTACCAGACTTTCAAAAAACACATAATACTAATACTCAAATTATTCTATAAAATAGAAACAGAAATAACATTGCTGAATTAATTTCATGAGGCCACCATCACTCTGATTCCCAAACCACACGTAGATTCAGAAAGGGAATTGCAAACCAATTTCCCCCATGAACATTGGTGCAAAAACACTCCCTAAAATACTCACAAACTGAATTCAAGAAGAATTAAAAAAAAAAAAAAAGATCATCCACCATGATCAAGTAGTTTTCATCCCAGACATACAGGAATTGTTCAACATATCAAAGGCAGTAAATGTAATCCACCATATAAACAAAATGAAAGGAAAAAACACATTATCATCTCATTAAATGGTGAAAAAGTCTCTGACAAAACCCAACAAATAAATGTCTTAGAGAGATCTGGGATACAAGGACATACCTAAACATAATAATAAAAAAATATACAAGAAGTCCATAGCCAACATCAAATTAAATGGATAGAAACTCAAAGCAACTCCACTAAAATCAGGGACAAACAAGGCTGTCCACTCTCTCCATATGTATTCAAAACTGTATTTGAAGTTCCATTTAAAGCAATATGACAACTAAAGGAGATCAAGGAGATTTGAATTGGAAAGGAAGAAATCAAAGTATCACTGTTTCCAAATGATATGAGACTATACACAAGTGACCCCAAAAATTCTAGCAGAAAGCTCCTACAACTGATAAAAATCTTTCAGCAAAGTGGCTGGATATAATTTTACCTCAAAAAATCAGTAGCTCTCCTATATACAAATGATAAATGGTATGAAAAAGAAATCAGAGAAATAACACCCTTCACAATAGCCATAAATAAAATAAAATATCTTGGTGTAACTCTAATCAAGCAAGTGAAAGACCTGTATTCAAATCTTTGAATAAGGAAATTGAAGACCTCAGAAGATGGAAATAATTTTCATTATCATAGGTAGGTAGTATTAATACAGTAAAAATGGCTATCTTTCCAAAATCAATCGAAAGATTAAACATAATCCCCTTCAAAACTCCAATACAATTCTTTATAGACCTTGCAGAAACAACTCAACTTTATGTGGAATAAAACCTCAGAATATCTAACACAATTTGGAACAATAAATAAACTTTCAGAGGTAAAATTTGTCTCTGACATCAAGCTGTAATACAGAGGTATACTAATAAAAACTGCATGTTATTGGCATAAAAACTGACACACTGATAAACAGAATTGAATCAAAGACCCAGACATAAACACACACACCTACGGAGACCGGGTTTTCAATTAAAAAAAAAAAAAAAAAAAACAGAAATATAAAATGGAAAAAAATGAAGTATCTTCAACAAATGTCTCCGGTTCAAACAGATGTGTACATGTAGAAGAATGCATATAGATCCAAATATATCAACCAGAACAAAACTCAAGTCCAAGTGGAACAAAGACTTGAACATAAATCCAGATGCTGTTGACCTAATAGAAAAGAAAGTGGAGAATAGCCTTGAATGTACTGGCAAAGGAGACAGTTTCCTGAACATAATACCAATAGCACAAACACTAAGAAGAAAATTAATAAACGAGACCTCATGAAACTGAAAACCTTCTGTAAAACAAAGGATACAGCCATTTGGAAAAGAAAAATGCAGCCCACAAAATGGGAAAAGATTTTCATCAACTCCATATCTGACGGGACTAATACTCAAAATATGTAAAGAATTCAAAACATAAGACACCAGCACACTAAATAAGCCAATTAAAAATTGGTATAGAGAATTAAACAGAAAATTCTCAACAGAAGAAACAAAATGTCTTAACACTTAAAGAAATGTTCAACATCCTTAGCCATCACATAAATGCAAAACAAAATGACCCTGAGATTCTATCTTACACCTATCAGAATGACTAAAACAAAACACACCAGAGACTTTTTATGCTGGAGATGATGTGGAGCAAAGAAACAATCTACTGCTGGTGGCAAACTTAATACAGCCACTTTGGAAATCAATACGGCAGTTTCTCAGAAAACTGGGAATCCGAGTACCTCAAGATGCAAAGATACCACTCCTGAGCATATACTCAAACGATGCTCCATCTATTACAAGGATACTTGCTCAACTATGTCTGTGGCTAATTTATTCAATATACACAGAAACTGGAAACAACCTAGATGTCCCTCAACCAAAGAATGGATAAAGAAAATAAAGTACATTTACACAATGGAGTATTATTCAGCTATTAAAAACAATAACATCATGAAATTTGCAGGCAAATGCATGGAACTTGAAAAATCACCCTGAGTGAGAAAACCCAGACCCAGAAAGATAAACATGGTATGTACTCACTTATAAGTCGATATTAGCTGCAAAGTAAAAGATAAACATGTAAGGTCCACAGACTCAGAGACGCTAAGTAACAAGAAAATTTTAAGGGGGGAATCTCACTAAGAAGGAGAAATAGAATAGATTTTGCATGTGGACTTGGGAAGGCTGGGATGGGGAACAGGTAGGATCTTCTGGGGGAGAGAGAAAATATAGAAAGAAATATCTGGAGTTTGAGGTATTCCGGGGGAAAGGTGGGAAGCTGGTACAATGAAAATTCCATGGAATCCACGAGATTAACCCTAATAAAAACTCCTAGTAATGGAGGATACAGAGCCTGAACTAGCCATTCTCTGTAACCAGGCAAAGCCTGAAATAGAGGGATTGGAACCCCAACCCAGTTACAAAACCTTCAGCCTGAAGTTTGTCCTGCATGCAGAGTGTTTTGGGACCAGATTCTAGCATAATACTCATCAAAGAGACTAGCAACTTCAACCAGCAACTGATGGGAGCAGAGGCCTTGTTCCACAGTCAGTCATTAAGCAGTTTGGTGAGTCCTGTGGAGAGGAAGAAGGGAGGAGTAGAGGAACCAGAGAGAACAGAGTCATCAAGATAACACGGCCCACAGAATCACTGACTGGGACCCATGGGGGCTCACAGAGAACAGGGAGCCTGCTTCCATGTCCACCCTTTAAAGCATATTTTCATTCTGCACTAGTTTTGACACTCTGCAAACAGAGGAGAAATGAATGCATTGGAGGAACAAAGTTTATGAAAGTCCAGTGACCTTTAAGCAACAAAAAGTAAATGGAAGATCTATAATTGAAATAAAATTACTTTTTTCAGGGAAATAATCACCAATAAGTTTCATTCGCCAATAGTCAATATGTTAAATCAATGGGTTATACTGTATGATCATTTTCATCTATTTAGAAGTCTTGATTTAGTCTAATAATCTAATAGTTTTTTTTTTAATATACACTATTGTAGAAAGCTGTTATCAGTTATTTGGTCATTTAAGAACCTCTCCTTACATCAAAGTAAACTTTTTTCTCACTTGAAAATGGGATAAAACTGGACTCGCTGAACATAGCGGACAATGAGGACTACTGAGAACTCAAGAACAATGGCAATGGGTTTTTGATCCTATTGCACGTACTGGCTTTGTGGGAGCCTAGGCAGTTTGGATGCTCACCTTACTAGACCAGGATGGAGGTGGATGGTCCTTGGACTTCCCACAGGGCAGGGAACCCTGATTGCTCTTTGGGCTGACGAGGGAGGGGGACTTAATTGGGGGAGGGGGAGGGAAATGGGGAGGAGGCAGAAATCTTTAATAAATAAATAAATTTAAATTAAAAAGAAAAAGAAAATTCCTGTTTTGAAATAAACATGGTTTACTTACCCAAAATGCAGATACTTACTTTTCACACACACACACACACACACACAAATAGTGCAGGTCCCTGGGGCAATGTATGCTATGCAAAGTATTCCCTTTCCCAGTTGAAATGAGAATCTTCATTTTAATAAATTTCCAGAGGCTAGCACCATGCTTTGAATTGTTATCACCTACAGGGAGAAATTTAAAGTTCAAAATGTCTATTTTTTTCTAGCACCAAAATCCAGTATTTTCTATAGTATACTCAAAGAAAATTAACTATATAACCAAGCTTAGGAAAGTAAAAGGATGTAAAAACTTCATTCACATCTAAACAACAGTTTGCATATCAACTAACTTACCCTTCTTGCAAAATAAATGATTTTATGTGGTATTTTCTTTGGAATTCCTCTGAAAATGCCTCGTTGAAAATCTGCTTTCCTGGTATTCTGTGGTTTACATCATGTGTGAGGATGACATTGGGAAAATTCACTAGCTTTGATGCAAACTTTGTTTTATACTCACTTCCTTTGGTATTTGTGAGCCTCAAATATTGAATCTCTATAACGACTACCATAGAACTCATTTGTGAAAATATTCACGTGTGTGTGTGTGTGTGTGTTGTATGAGATGCAAGTGACTGTAAAGCATTTGATAGAAAAAATAACTTCCTGCAGTTCGGATGCTTACTTCACTACTGAATAAACCTGCTAAAAACAGAACAGTGATAGAAGTAATAGGGTAATGGAAGCTACACAAATCCTTCTTGAAAAACATTACTTTCCTTGATTAAACATGGCTTGCCCTTCTGCTTATCTTAGGTGTCTTGGCCATTGCTGGGTTAATCTTTTCATTTTTATAAATCCTTCGTTTAGTTTTCTAACCCAATATAAAAGTCCAGATGTAAGATACTAAAAGGAATGTAGCATTAATATTTATAAATTCCATTTACACCTTTTCAGGTTAAGTTCTTACACACCTTTTAGATAATAAGTTTTGTATTATTAGCAAAGTAATTACTTTATTAAAGTTTGCTTTTAGAACACTAAATCATTTAATTAAAAAACTTTTCTGTATAACTCATAGTAATGCATGGAATGCCAATCGTTACAATAACAATTTAGTAGAAGAGTCGGTATATTATTTAATTGTAAAATAATAATTGATTAAGCTGATGATAAAAATAATTATAGTATAATTGAATTCATGTCTTACCAACAAGTATAAATCTAAGGAAAAATTAAGGTAATATAAAAATAATAAAATTAATAGTAGGAGTTTATTTCTAAATACTGGCATAACTTATACAGACAGAATAAAAAATTGTAACATAGATATCAAGAAAAATTTTCTGGCATCAAAGTGATGTTACAAGACCACAAGTAGTCATCAAAGTATGATAATGTATTGAAAATCATAAAATGGTTCCATATTGTGAATATTCTAATGCAGCTATATAATTTTTAAAGATTATTACAAATGTAGTAACTCAGATGTATATACAAGTGAAAAACCTAATAGCAAATCTGGGGATGTGTGACAAACCCATCTGAAATGGAATATCCTCTTCCCTACTGATTCCAAAAAGGTGGGAATAAATCAAAAGTTAAAAATCCATGGGACTGCTTCTGTTTACTTGTTAGCACCTGTGCTTGTAGAAAACTAAATACCAGACAAAGCTTAAGCCTAATCCTAGACTCTTCCAAGTGATGTGGCATTTAGAAAGTATTCTTTGTCCTTACTATAGCCAGAAGCTGTAGCTAGGCATTCTTCCTAGGAAATCTTCAGCGACTCACAGAAAATTTTACATCATAGAAAGAGCAACAGTTTTCTTAAAGGCCATCTTTGTCTTTCTCTTATATTGTATATAAAATGTGAAAATAAACAAATTTGAAAATAACACTAAAATCAAAAGATAAAATCAAAATAAATTTATCTACAAGTAAATACTGTAAAGCCCACAAACATTTGGTGATCATGTAGAATGAGAGAAGTATCTAACTTGAAGTGCAGTATCTATGACTCAAAATTCATCTGGAGAGAAAAACACAGAAAAAGGAAGGCATAGAACTGAAAGAACTAAGGAAAGCTATACTACCTTTGATGAAATAAGTACCTTTCTATGTCAGATTACTAGTATTCGTAATGTATAAGGGCCCCGTGAAGAGAGGAATAAAATAGAATCATACCAGATCTATCTCAGAGAAATGGTAACAGAATTATAAAAGAAAATGGAATAAAAGGATGCAACACTATTTCAGATCTAGAGGGACAAGAATGAGTAAGGACCTAGATATGGAAAGGACTCAGAAAGGACAGTGGGGGAAGACTGCAAAATTCAATAGGCTGAAAAGCAAGGTGGAGGTGATGCTGTCAACTAACAGGAATAGAGCTCAGATGAATGAACTTTTGGATAGCAAAGAAAGACATACATGGCTTTCCACTTCAGCCTAACTCAGTTAAGGAACCAACATCTAAGAGGGAATCCCACAGTACAGAAATAAAACTTTTGAGGAATTAAAATCTTTGAACAGGGATTTTCGGAAGCAACAAAAAGAAAAATATTAGATGTTATATCAGCAGAGCTAAGCAGTTCAAAAGAAGACACTTTTAACAAAATCACCACACACTGAAATGTTCTGTGAGATCAAGTTTGAGACAGGGAATCTGTAAGAATGTCTCTCAATAAACTAAAATTAGAACTGTCATATGATCAAGCACCAGTCTTGGACACACATCTGAGAGATGCAGGTCAACATGCCCACAGATGCCCCATATGATCAAGCATCAGTCTTGGACACACATCTGAGAGATGCAGGTCAACATGCCCACAGATGCCCCGTATGATCAAGCACCAGGCTTGGACACGCATCTGAGAGATGCAGGTCAACATGCCCACAGATGCCCAATATGATCAAGAACCAGTTTTGGACACACATCTGAGAGATGCAGGTCAACATGCCCACAGATGCCCCATATGATCAAGAACCAGTTTTGGACACACATCTGAGAGATGCAGGTCAACATGCCCACAGATGCCCCATATGATCAAGCAGCAGTCTTGGACATGCATTTGAGGGATGCAGGTCAACACGCTCACAGATGCCTGCACAGCTATATTTATTATAGTACTATTCACAGTGGTCAATGTACAGAATCTGCCAGGGTATCTGTCAACTGACAAATAAAGGTGAAGAATGAAATTACATTGTCTTCAGGGAAATGGGTAGATCTGGAGATTATCATATTAAATGCAAAAAGGTAGACTGAAAAAATTGTCAGGCTTTCTCTTGTTTGTGTAATCTATATTTAAGTATATGATATGGTAAAGTAGGAAGGGAGCAAGCAGAAGGGAGCTAAAAGCAAGAGCAAGAGGTGAGAAAGGGAGGATATGCAAAAGAAAAAAAATATGAACTCGAGATTTAATATAACATATTACATATATATGGAACATGAAAGCAGAAGAAAACTATTTATGGGAAAGAAAACTGCCGAAAATGGAGGGACACCAGAGAGTATAATGAGGATGGCATAATGTATATGCACAAAAATATCATAATGAAATCCATTGTTTTGTATATCACTAAAATTAAAATGATAGTATCAATAAAATAATACTGATACATAATAATAAAATAAAAATTTTGGAAAGTAAAATATTAAAAAAATGAAATTAGAGTCTAAGGAATTGAGCAGATCATGTATATTTAACCTTTGAGATAAGACAAAAAGAAAAGAGGGTAGTCAGGATCAATGGAAAAGTGCCCTTGTGTATGGAGTTCCCTCTGCTTTTTCCACTTTAGATCATCTTAAGTCTTTTTTAAGCTGATAAGAAACCAGTAAATAAAAAATTAAAACCATAATAAGAAAACATGATATTAATGACATCAATGACCAGAACTAGGTAGAGGGGAATGGGGGAGACGTAAATAAGTCTAATAACTAAATGGCTAACTAAGAGAAGAAGTAATAAAATACGGATAGGGGACTATTCAGTTTTAGGTTTGTTAATTTAGTATAACTTCTTCCAAAATCTTAAAGAAGAATTAAACTATAAAAGCCTTAGAGGAGGAGTGGGAAGCTAAGCAGAAATGGAACAAAGAGCCCTAGTTGTTCCGTATTCAAGCCTATGGGGAGACTGAATCATGTGACTACCTGTCAGAACTGTCTCACTAAGCCTGCAAGACAATACACTTAGTGACCAGCTCCACTCTTGTATTGGTTGGATTTTCATCTCGTGGGCATAAATAAAACCACTCCCACAGTTAAAGCAGCCAGAGTTTGAGTTAAGAAAACTCCTCCATTCATGGAAGAAGCCTCAGAGAGTGAGTAACTGTCAAAAAAGTTCCTTCAAAAAAGTGGTTGCAGAGCTGCAGGTAACCTGAACGCGGGACAGAGATGAGGCAGGACGCCAAACTTCTTTCTGCTTTATCCATTGAGCCATCTTCTCAAGTTCTTGGGAAGGTCTTCTTGGTGCAACCACATCATTTTACACCACATCCAAAGCCACAAGCCTCTTGTATTCCTGTCCCATCACAAGAAGATATGTCTGCTGGCACAATGAATAATGGTGGCAAGAGAAAGTTGTATTTTTTTCAAAATATTTTAGTGCACAAATTTTGAAAGATGGAATCCTTTTTAGGGTTATCTGTTGTCATTGCCTTTCTACACTAAGAGAGAGAATGCGGAAGTTTCCGGGGATCATAATGAACAAAGCAAGAGAACCTGGGGTTTGAAGAGAACTCATACCTAATGCCTGGCACATAGTGGGTTAAATATTCATTAATTTCATAGAACATGTATCCCTTCCTCTACTACCATAGATGTATACTGAGGACAAGATATAAGTGAGTAGAGGAAAATATTTAGAATAGGATACCCTTCCCTTTTTGTATTTCACTTTAGTCTTATGTTGCCTTTCAATCAGTTACTGTCTAATATCATTTGTCTGCATTCCTGGCCTCACCAACATATTAAGAATTCCCTGATGTGCAGAAGATTCTTCTCTCACAAAATGACTGGCTGACTGGCTGACTGGCTGACTGACTGACTGACTGACTGACTGACTGACAAAGGAAAGGAACAATGATTGAGTCCGGTTAGCATTTGACGTCCAGCTGTGAGCACTTTGTGCCGGTAGCATGTTTGCTCCAATCTGCACAGTTACATTCAAAGCTGTGGAAGAAGGTTCTTTGCCTAAAGGAGGCAACCCTCCTCTGACTTTATATCTTCAAAGAAACATATTTCATGATCAAAGCCTTGTCTGTTCCACTTATTTGGGAAACAACATTACATTGAAGTATGAGCTTTAAAAATGATGAGAAAAAGTTAATCTCTAGGCCACTGCTTCCACATTTTTGGAAATGAATATTCAAAGGGAATTTTTTAGTGGTGCTTTCAGAACCCATGTGATTCTTTAAGCAGATATGATATGCAACATAACTCGGGCCCTGAAGGTAAGGAAAATGTCAAAAAGGACTAAGACTTTGCCCTTGGATGCAATAAACAGCTGCTTATTGGATAAAAAAATTTGAAGGACTTAAATTAACCTTTCTTGATCTCAGTTTTGTCTTTGAAGTAGGGATCTTGATGCCACTTGCTATGATTCAGAGGGATATACTGGGACCCACATGTTAAAATTCCAGTCAACTACAGGGCTTGAGGGATAGTTCAGTCATGAAAAGCTAAAGTTCTCAACCAAAAAGACAAAAAGTTCAGTTCTAGAATATACTGCAATTCACAGGTGTCCGTCAGTGCCAGCTAGGCCCACCACCATCAGATCTTGTTTCAAAGAACAACATCTACAACAAAATATATGCTGTTAAATAGTTAAGTAAAAATTTAACAAAATATTTGTAAAATACTAAAATTTGAACATTTAAATTTCATTTTTAAGGAAAGACAAGAGTTAACCAAAGTATTATGGCCTTTGATGGAAATTGATCCAAGAATTCTGACAAAGAACTAATCAAGTAGCTTCTTGCAGACCCCTTTCCAAAGAAGCCACAAAAAGTTGCTAATTTTTATTCCCCCTGACTCACCATAAAATCAATCAAAGCATGCTCTTTGCTAGAGTCATGGTTTTCAGAGCAAGCAGAGACAGCACAATTACAATGTAGCAAGTGAGAAGTTTCAAGATGCACATGAGAAAAGATACACAATTGGTGTCTGTAAATCAGATGCTGTCTACTCACTGATTTCAGAACTCATATTCTAGGAAGATACAAAGCATAAACACACAGACTCACATATAACAACCCGCGTGTTCTCACACATACAAACAGGCCCTCTCAGCTCCTTGTTTTTGCAGGGTCAGGGAAGACTTAAGATTCCACATCTATAGTACATGTTTGAAGGAAGTTAGGACAGAAATTCAAACGGTGAAAACCTAGCAGCAGGAGCTGATGTAGATAACATGGAGGGGTACTCCTTCCTGGTTTGCTCCTCGAGGCTTGTTCAGCCTGTTCTCTTATAGAACCCAGGACTACCAGCCCAGGGTTACCATGCAATGGGCTGGGCCATGCTCTGTTACTCACTAATTAAAAAGATGCACAAGAAGTTTGCCTATAATCCCATCTTATGGAAGCACTTTATTTTTATTTTAGATTTTCTCCGTCATTTGAAATAGATCTCTCTCTCTGTCTCTCTCTGTCTCTCTGTATCTCTCTCCATATATATATATGTGTGTGTGTGTGTGTGTGTATGTATATATATATATATATATATATATATATATATATATATATGGATGTATTTATGTCTGGGTCTTCAATTCAATTACATTCATCAATGTGTCTATTTTTGTGGCAAGGCAATGCTATTTTTATTATTCTAGCTTGGTAGAACAATTGAAATCCAAGGTAGTGATAACTCTCACAATTCCTTGATTATTTAAGATTGTTTTATTTACCTTGTTTTTGTTTTATTTGTCTCTATATGAAGCTAAAACTTTTCATTTCAAGATCTGTGAAGAATTGTGTTCAGTTTTGCTGGGGATTGTATTGAATATGTATATTGCTTTATTGCAATTCTCATGAGCATGGTAAATCTTTCCATCATCTGATATTTTCTACAATGTCTTACAGCTTTGATTATATAAGTCTTTTACTTCCTTGGTTACAGTAGCCCTAAGATATTTTCCATTATTTGATGCTGTTGTAAAGAAAAGTTTCCCTGATTTTCTTTTCATTTTGTTTATCATCTTTATATAGAAGGGCTAACGATATTTGCAAATTAATTTATATATTAAACTTATTTTCTAACAGTGTTTATCTGCTGTAGGAGTTTCCAGGTGAAATTTTTAGAGTCAATCATATATACTAATATATCATCTGCAAATAAAGATATTTTGACTTCCTCCTTTCCAATTTATATCCCCAGAAACCCTTTCAATTGTCTTATTACTTTAGCAAAGCCTTCATGTACTATATTGAATAGATAAAGAGAGAACGAACAACCTGGTATCGTTCTTGATTTTTGTGAAATTTCTTTGAGTTAATTTAAGTCTATTTAAGTTTTGTTAAAACTTATGGGCCATGCTTTTGATTTATGTTAGTTTTGTTAAAACTATGGGCCCACTGTAAAGCATCTAAATTATTATTGCCTTAATTAACTATGTTGAGGCACCCTTTTTGAATCCCTAATCTATCCAGGCCTTTGATCATGTAGAAGTGTTGACTTTTGTCAAGGGTCTTTTCTTTATCTAAGGAGATGGTTTTGTGACTTTTGTCTTCAGTTGGCTTATAATTTGTAATCTGGCAACACTGACTCTACAATACTTCAAGTTAAAATGTTGCATAAAATTGTCCATCTCTTCTTAGAAGCCCTAAAATGAAGAAAGAAAGAAAGAGAAAGAAAGAAAGAAAGAAAGAAAGAAAGAAAGAAAGAAAGAAAGAAAGAGAATCTGAAAATGGGGACTGAACCTTCTCCTTATTCCATCATTTTTGTTATTTTCTAAGCGAGTAATTATTTCCACATCTCAAGCAAACCCAAAAAAATTAATCTTATATCTTTAATATCTGCTAGACAACACTCTTGGAATTTCATGTAAAGTTTATCATTAAAAAAATTAATGAGTTCAGTATCTTTGAGTGATAAGTGTCTCTCTGATCTCCTACAAGAACATGCTGTCTGCTATTTGCCCAAAACTGAGCAAAAACTTTTCTCACAATTACAATGATACAATTGTACCACATTTTCTTTATCTGTTCTTCGGTTGCAGAGCATCAAGGCTGTTTCCAGATTCTGGCTATTACAAATAATGGTGCTATGAACACAGTTGAGCAAATGTCTTTGTGGTATGTGATACATTTACATAATGGAGTACTACTCAGTGTTAAAAAAAAAGACTTAAAATTTGCAAGCAAGTGGATAGAACTAGAAAAAAACATCCTGAATGAGGCAACCCAGATCCAGAAAGAAAAACCCAGTATATACTCACTCATAAGTGGATATTAGATGTAAAGCAAAGTATACCAGCTTATTGTTCACAACCCCAGAGAAGCTAGGTAACAAGGAGAACCCTAAGAGACATACTTGGATTCCCCATGCTAAGGGAAAATAGACAAGAACTCCTAAGAAAATTGGGAGCATGTTGAGGGCGGGGGGGGGGGGGGGCAGAAGGGGAGGAGGGAGAAGAAGATGAGGAAATGGGATATTCAAGAGGCAGAACAAGAAAAGAGATACCTTGATTGAGGGAGCCATTGTGGGTCTAGCAAGAAACCTGTCACTAGGGAAATTCCCTGGAATCCACAAGGATGACCCCAGATAAGAACCTAAGCAATAATGGAGAGGGTTCCTGAACTTGCATTCCTCTGTAATCAGATTGATGACTACCTTAATTGTCATCTTAGAACCTTCATCCAGCAACTGACAGAACCAGATGCAGAGATCCACGACTTGAACTGGACCGAGCGCCAGAGTCCAGCCGAAGTCATTGAGGAGTGATAATCAGAGCAAAGGTGTCACGACCATGAAGGGAATAGCCACAGAAACATCTGAACTGAACTAATGGCAGCTCACTGACTCTGGACTGATAATGAGCAGAACCTGCATCGGCCCAAACTAGGCCCTCTGACTATGGATGGCAGTTATGTGGCTAGGGTAGTCTGTGGGGCTACTGGCGGTGGGACCAGGATTTATTCCTACTGCTTGTACCTGGCTTTTTGGAGCCTATTCTGTTTGGAAGATACCTTGCTCAGCCTAGATACAGGGGGAAGGGCTTTAGTCCTGCCTCAAAGTGTTATGTCAGACTTTGTTGACTTACCTACTCAATGGAAAGGATGGGAGGAGCAATGGTACAATTGTAGCTTTAATAAATGGTAATTAATAGCATCATTTTATTTTCTCCCAAAGTTGAAACTACAGACCAACTTATGAGTGAAAGTGTTCAGACTAATTAGTGAACCTTTTGTTTAAAGTTACAAATGAGAACAGTTAGCATAAAGGAAATGTCTAAGAAATAAACCTCATTAAAATAATGAGTCTGTAAGTGTCATCATACGCCAGCTTCAAAATTCTCTTCACTAACTCACATGTTGCAGGTGATTATCAACAAGAGCCTGATGCAACCATTGTATGAAGAAGATGAAGCTAAAAGTGGACATATGTGTACTGTTATACAAGCAGTCAAGAAAAATGCAAACCATTCCCTTCCCTGAGTTGCCCCACACACAACCAAAAGAAATATTCTCTTTGAATGAGAAGCATGAGGGTAGCTTCTTGTACAGTTAAAAATACATGAGGAACACTACCATGTTGATGAAAGCAAGACTTTTGTTATCTTTCCCATGGTCTAGGAGAAGTGGGATGGTATTTTAATTCAATAGTTGTCTCATAAGATAAACTGAGCTGGAAGAGCAAAAGAGTAAAGCCCTGAGATAGAAATCATTAAACGCAGGACTGTGAGTTCTGTTCAGATTGAGCATCAATGAGAGACGAAAGCGCCTCTCTTCACTGAAGCAGCAGTTTGGAGTACTCTCATGTAGTATAATAGAATGATTGACCCAATTAGAGCACTATTCATCAGAAATTAAATTTCTGCAGGTGCCAAGCACAAAGGCTTCTAAGGGCTTCCTCAGCTCCTTGCCACCACACTGAAAAGTTGCAGGGACAACAAAACTGCAAAATCTGTACTTTAATATCTTTCCTCCAGGTATCTCCTGAACGGCACTTTAATTGAGAAGACAGATGTAAAGAACTCTGCTTAGGGTCTGTCCTCTCATCAAGACAACCCTTTCTCTGAAACCAGTGGCCAGTCATCTTTTCTAAACAAATAAACAACTTGGGCTCTGGTTGAATATTCCCAGGGCTCTTAATTCTGAAGTCTGAGCAATTTAGGTCATCTCTTTTAGAATAACATTTTATTCGCCATTTATAAACCTAGAATGACTTCCCCTCTTTCTATCAAACACCTTTCTTCAAAGGCAATTCATGTTGAAGATTTTTCAAACATGTGCCTGAGATTGTCATGGGGAATACTAATAGTAGTAAAGGCTTTCCTGGGAACTTGAGGAAGGAGAGATGTAAGAAAAAGCCTCTTCCACGAAAATAAAGAGATTAGGAAGCGAATTTCCCCTATTTGAGTATGCGTTAAGCGAGGTGGAAGGAGAGATCCTGCTTACCTCTGAAGGCCAGAAGTTGACAAGAACTATAGCTCTAAACCTATTTTCTGAGACAAGTTTTTCACAGAAACTGGAGATCAGGGATAACTAGGCTAGCTGGCCAGGGAGCCCTGGGGATTCTCCTTTTCCATACCTTCCTGAACTAGGATTACAGGCACAAAAAAACATCTTGTGGGAGAGATCTGAACTCAGACCTCCATGATCAAACAGCAGTGACCTAGCCATTAACCTAGCTCCCAGTCTCTCTGTGTCTTTTCTAGCAAAGCATATGTTTTCATTGTAGGAAACAAAGAAATTCTCTTCAGTGACATTATTATCTTTTCTGCCACATCACATATACAGTCACTACATTTTTATTGTCATGGTTACTGTTATTTGCAATATGTTGTATGGGAAATTTACCTTCATTGTGTGGTTGTTGGTTCTTGAGGCAGGGTCTCCACATCTAACTCAGGTTGTCTTTGAACTCAGTTTTCATTGTCTTCCATTGTCTTTCTGGGTGCTGGGATTTCACGAGTACTCCACTCATGCTTTGTTTGCAAACATTAAATCCTGATTTCTGTATCTCTTTTTAAATGTTGATACTATGAAAATTAAGGAATTACCCCATGTACCGTTCCCCATATCTAGTATCTAGAGATGTTCAAGGTACATAGAACATTCTGAAAGAGTTTTATGAGTGAATGTGTATAATAAAATTATCTTTCTTAGAGAAAAATAAAAGGATATAATGAAGGTAAATTGAAATTAAGGAGCCCAACACCTCTGTCCTCCCAGGTAGTGAAGGAAAAAAATTATTCAAGTTTAGTAACTCAACAGTTTAAAGTTGAGTTTAGGTTCTACCCAGCCTATGGCTCTCTTTGAACTGACTCTGATCTCACTGGAATAGCTGCAACTCTCACACATACTCTGAACCTTCAATAAAGAAAACCTTTTGTTATACATTTTTTTCCATCTAAGAAACTTTGATTACCCTAATCTGTACTAGGGTGCCTTTTCTAAGGCAAGTACTAAGTTGTTGTTAGTGGGTGAGTAACCTGTGTTGCTTTGACCTAAGTCACACATCTTACCTTCTCTTGACCTTGTGAATGGGGAAATTCAACTGAGGTACTGATACTTCAAAGCCACCAGAAGTAGAAATTAAAATGTCAGTTACAACCATCAAAGTTCAAGTCAACAAATACTCCTTTACCTTTTTTTTAATCAAATGCTGCTACAAGATGCCAAATTTTACCTTTTCTTCTGCTTTAGATATGTTCTTGTTTGGTTTGGCTGAGCTCTCACACCCCACCATTTGGTTTGAGTTTACATATTCAGCTGATTGCATAATGCATATTTTTAATTATTAATATGTTGAGATTTTATCCCTCACACCCTTTTTATCATGTGACCTTTTCCATACCCCAAGCATCAACTTAAGTTCTGATCTGACTCACTCTGCTAAGTCTTCATTTCCAGATAAGGATATTCTCTAACACTTCGTGGGCAATGGGTCAAAGTATCTGCTAGGCATTACCATGACTGACATAAAATATATTCAGAATTGATTTGCTTCTCTTCCTTTCTCGGCTATATTGGGATCAAAAGTTGATTTATGTCATTATATTAGTTCCACTAAGTTGGACTGAGCAGGACCATGAGCCGACCTAAGCTTCATATGTATCAACCAACATGTAGACACCAAGTTTTTCCAATTCCACTTTTTAAAATGTTTCTCCCATTCATCTTTTTCTCCCCTCCTTGTGTGTTATTAGATAAGCTCCTTATTTTTGGTGTGTTACTTAAATGATCAGAATAGTAATACAACTGGTCTCTAGACTTTAGCTGCTTTTTCCTCAAAATTGCCTTTCCATATTTTGATTCAGAATAGTTTAAGTATAAATCTGCTCACATTTGATCAATAGTTCCCCTTACCAAGTGCTCAGTGTGAATTATTATTAGTACATAGGAGACTGTTGGTTTCATGGCCTCTGTTGCCTGCTTCCCTGTGCTGTCTGCAGTGAGCATGCTGTTATTCTCATACCTGCTGTGCTCTATACACATTGCTACATTCTCTCCCCCCTCCATCTCTGTCATTCATGTCCTTCTGCTACCAACACCATTTATTATCTCTATTTCTCATCCATTGGAAAATCCCTAGTTATTGTAGTACTTCACTCCAAATGCCTGAGGAATTCTGGGCAAACTATGGTGCCTTGGGAGAAATGAGGACTCCATTTACTCTCATATGCTATGCGTTTTTCAGTGTAATTTGCTCTGTTAGTGCTTGTGTTCATGAACTTTTCCTTTCATACTCACTTGAGACATCTTAAAAGCAGATGTTTTTTCTATTCATTGTTATGTCATACATTCAGAGGAAGCAGAGAGAGAGAGAGAGAGAAGTTGAGATAGGTCTTGCTGTCTTTTTACTTCCTCTTCTCAGATGATCACTGAGACTTTAGGGTTTTGAGTTTAATAAAGATATTCCATTGAAATTGAGCATTACACAGTCTCTTGTTCTATGCATGGTGACCAGTTGTGGTTATCAGAAATAATTGACATCTACCAGAAAAGGATTTTTCTCTGATGAGGGTTGAGAGATGCACTAATTTATTAGAAAAAAGATAAGGGTTTAGGCAGTAGTTTATTACTACATATATTTAGCAGAATAAATAATATTAGGTTCTCCTACAGGGCCTTTGACCAAAACAGCTATGCCATAGTTAATGGTATCAGACATGAGTCTGCCTTGTAATGTCAGCATTAAATTCAGCTAAAAGTAAGCGAACACCTGTGCCACTACAGCACCAGTGAGCACATCTCACCATGCTATTGTTATTGTACTCCACAGAATTCACGGGTGGGTATGACTTTTACTTATCTTTCCTCCTGAAATGTAAATAAAATTTCCTGCCCCTATGAAAACTACATAATGGGGAAAAAGCATTCAAGTCCATGCCAACATGACTTCTCCATATCTACATTATAATCATGAAGTGTCTTCAGCAATAGAATCCTACTACCAAGTTATGGAGAGTAACTAGTAGCAATAACAGTATCCTTTAATGATTGTGGGAAGGTTAATGGGAGAACACTGACCAACAGCTCAAAAAGAAACAACCTCTCCCTGGCACTGAGATTCTTATATGTGACATGGTTTTAGGCAGAGATCTTGTTCTTCTCTGTATAAGGTAACTCTGTAAAATTCTGGTTTATGTCCTCAGTTCAGGAAGCTTTCACAGTAGCTTGTTTCTATATGGCGTTTTAAAGGGTCTTTAATGCACTGATTCCCTCCTTTTATTCTCTCTTGCATCCTGCCTTCCCATCTCCCCACACAATTTGACCCCTACTATTCCATCATAGCAATTTTAAACCACTTACCTTCTATCCCTTAACTTAAAGGATCTCCATAGTAGGATATAGAGTTCCTTGGGTATATTCCTAGAAAAGTTATCACTGGATCATGTGGTAGAACTTTTTCTAACTTTTTCAAAGACCTCCATAGTGGATGTATCACTTTGTTCTTCCACCAACAGTAAATTTGTTGCCCCTTGCCCAAATCCACTCCACTATTTGTTTACACATGTGTTTGCTTGATTTCTATCTCAGCCATTCTGACTGTAGAAAGATTAACTATCAAAGTAATTTTAATTTGCCTTTTTTGATGGCTGGGGATGTTGGACATTTCTTTAAATATTTTCAGCCATTGGTATCTTTTCTTTTGAGGGCTCATTTAGTTCTATGTCCCAATTTTTAGTTGGGCTGTTTGCTTTCTTGGTGTTTAGTTGCTTTAATATTTTGTATATTCTAGACATCAACATTCTGTCAATGTAAAATTTGTAAAGAATTTTTCCCATTTTATAGACTGTCTCTTCACACAAATGATGGTGTTCTTTGTCAGGTAAAAGCTTATTTCATTTCATGAAGTCCTGTTTGACAATTGTTATAAGCTCAAAAACTTGAAACATAGGTCTGTGGGTGACAAGGATCCTCTGGAACTTAAGTGTATATATGATGTGAGTGTGTGTGCATATGTGTTGTGTGTGTGTTCTTTTTTTCTAGAAAGAGAGCCAATGTGTTTTATCAATCACAAAACGATCATTCCATATCGTATGGTACGTGGAAATTGTTATCTTGGATCTTATTTTCCCCATTAAATTATGTGCTGTGATCTAACAGTTATCTTGTGTTGAAGCAAGTATGTAAATCTCATAAAGTCTTGAATATATGAATCTCATAAAAGAATGTTTTATACATTTCTTTGCTTTTTGAATTTTTTTTGACTGGAAATTTTATGCAAATGATACAAACTTATTAGTATCAAATTTAGTACTACATCTGAAAATTTATAGACCAAATAAAACTTCTCAGTCTTCAATTCATTTAAAAGTAGTGAATTTAGAAATTTCATAACCAAGCAGAAATTTGAAAGAACTAATCAAATGGAATCAATAATTAGGGGATACCTCCAGGTTTATTTCTTATAAATAACATCTTTTGGTAATTATTTTTAAGTACCTGTGCCAAATAATTTTTAAAGTGCATACATTGATAGATGCTTCATTAAATTATATATTTCCATATTCATAGTTTTTGGTGTAATGATTGACATTGCCCCACTTTCAGGGGCAGTTTTTATCTTAATATTTTTAGATAGCATGTAAGTTTCATTAAAGCAATCTCCAGTATAAGTATGAGTATGGAGTATGAGGTAAAAAACAGACAACCAAAGGAAGCCACAGAAATTCTGGTTCCCATCCACAAAAAAATTGTTGGTGACTGATGAGGGTTGTACTTTTGTTATTTGAAGCCACTTAGTAATAGAAAAACATGATTAGAATTCAAATCTTTAGTCTAACATATTTTGTTATGATTTAGAGAGTGTAGGAGGCTTGTAATTTAACAAGAGGTGCATTTTGCCAGCAAGCCAGGAGATACTTACAGCACAGACACATTGTCTGGCCTCACTGCTCTTTCAGGCTTAGTGAAACTGTATCTAATCTCCAGTTTCCCACTCTGGGACATCAAAGAATCCTCTGCCGCTGAGAAACTCTTGCCTCTTAGTTTTTCCTCCATAACTAAATAGCTGGAAATAATCAAAACAGTGATGTCGTTTTGTACCCAAAGTGGACATGAGTTCCAGTCTCTGTCTTTAAAGCTGCAAAATGTAAAATAAGAATAAAAAAATCAAAGAACTGTTGTCGTTTATCTTCCACTAAGGATTTTTGGAAACAAACAAACAGCTAATGTTAGAGAGTTTAAGTTGGTCATAAAATTGCAATATTGGAAAATAATTAGTTTTTTTTTCTTTTAAATATACTGGATTAAAAGTTTGGGGCCTCTTAGTGGACTCTGTGCATTTTAAATTTAATGCTGACCTTTATAAAAGTATTTCAAAACTTAGTGATAGAGAGATTTAAATATCAATTTTCCGGACTTATAATTTGACTAATTTCTGAAATGTAGAAGCAATAATAACAGTTCTGTACCCACCTAGAGCACTGTGTGTGTGTTTATGTGTAAATGTGTGTGTTACAAATGGCAGAGTGATACTTTTCAATGTTTATCTAAATGATGAAAGCCCATGCTTTTAAAATTTGAATATTTACAAACATTAACAAGCTGTTTACAATAAATTTAAGCATTATATCTTCAGAGTTATTCATCACAGACTGTATAGACTGAAATAAATGAGTGTGTTCATTAAAAACAGCCAACAACTCCATAATTTGAGATTATGAGATTATTACAAGGCACAAAAATAGTTACATAAAAACAAAAAGACAAGCTTATATAGTTTGATCAATTTGACTTGACTCTAGTCTTAGAAACATATTCCCAGAAAGAAATAATCACATATTCTGAGCTGGCAAGACAAGCTGATGAAGTGACGGGGTGTTTTAATCCTTGAGAACACTCTCAATGGAGATTCAGCCAACATGTTTAAATGTTTAACTGCTACCACCCAAGAAATGGATGTATGGACTTGTACTTTGTTATACATGAAAGTAGGAAAACTTTCTAGGAAAGGAAGACAATATGTGATTTGAGGAGGCAGCAGGTTCCTGTCCAGAGCAATCATGTAACTGTGTGTAAGCTCTATAACCTGACACTATAAGGATTAATGCTGCAGGGGAGGGGCACTTAGATGTGATTGCAGCAACTCCTCTGCAAAGTAAAATTCTACAAACTCTAAGACTTCATGGTATTTGTTCATATTCTAAAGACTACATAAAATAGCATAGTTTCATATGTATGGCCTGTTTTCATTTAAATGGGAGCAAGGAGCATTGACTAACAAGCTTACCAACCGCTGCAGCTCACTTATGTGACCCTGAAGAGGTCTTGTAATCTCAAACAATAATGAGAAAATAGGGGCTGCAATTAATGTCTTTCTTTTTGTTTGTATGTTTTCAAGAGACAGGATTTCTCTATGTAATGGCCCTGGCTGTCCCAGAACTTGCTCTGTAAACCAAGCTTGCATCAAACTCAGAAGTCCGTCTGCCTCTGTCTCCTAACTACTCAGATCACTTATGTGACCCTCATGAGGTCTTGTAATCTCAAACAATAATGAGGAAATAGGGGCTACAATTAATGTATTTCTTTCTTTTTGTTTGTTTGTTTGTTTGTTTGTTTTCAAGAGACAGGGTTTCTCTATGTAATGGCCCTGGCTGTCCCAGAACTTGCTCTGTAAACCAAGCTTGCATCAAACTCAGAAGTCTGTCTGCCTCTGTCTCCTAACTACTCAGATCACTTATGTGACCCTCATGAGGTCTTGTAATCTCAAACAATAATGAGGAAATAGGGGCTGCAATTAATGTATTTCTTTTTGCTTGTTTGTTTGTTTGTTTTCAAGAGACAGGGTTTCTCTATGTAATGGCCCTGGCTCTCCTAGAACTTGCTCTGTAAACCAAGATTGCATCAAACTCAGGTCTACTTGCCTCTCTCTCCTAAGTACTGAGATTAAAGGTGAGTGCCACCACAGCCTGGATCAATTAACGTATTTCTAACACTCTTAAACTGTTGAGTTCTTGCTGCTAATAAAATCCGTGGTGGTTCTCTACGTAAAGCAGAAATGAATTTCTGTCTGGTGAAGTTTCAGTAGAAATTGTTGGGCCCCACTCACATTCCCATACAAGTTCTCTTCCTTCCAGGTCTCCTGAATCAGCATAGACACTCATATAACTTACTGAGATTTGTTTCAAATGACACACCTGAGCCAAATGGTTTCTAGAGTTTTTTTCACTTTTGTCTAAATTTACATCTTTAGATATGATGTATCTTTGAAATGAACCATATTTCATCTCTGTTCAAACTTTTTTTTGTTTGATATCAACATTCAGGTAAGATCAAAGGAATTGGCTTTAGAATAGCACTGTTTTCTGGCATATTTTAATGTTGTTCAAGAAGGCATGCTATAAGTTGATATGTTGCTTTTTCTTCCTCATTTACATTTTAATTTAGGAGAGGTGTTATTCTTTTACTATCAACATGGATATATGCTTTCTGGTACACATGAACATACTTTTAATCAGGTATTTTATATATAATTGATAAATATATCAAGTCATAGTTACAGATAAATATGTAATACATGCATTTTCTCCAGGCTTTCTCTTTCCTTCCCTCAGGTCTTTCTCCCTTCCCCCTTTCCTGCCCTTCTCCCTCCTCTTCTCCTCCCCTCTCACTCTCCCTTCACATTCCCTTTTCTCCCTTTTCTTCCTCTTTTTCTCCTTCCATCACTTCTCTTTTTCCCACTTCCTTTTCATTCCTGTGCCCCTTCTTGCCCCAGAGCCATCTCCCATGTTGTGAAATAGACAGACGCTCTCACCAAAGGCCACTGAATTAAAATTGCCCTAACTTGGAATTTCACCTGCTAAAACAAAGAGATAAACTGACTTTTGCATTTGTTTGTTTGTTTGAGTTATTTATTTATTTCTGGCTTTACTGAGGTTCAGGCACTTTGGTTAAGGAACACAAACTGGATTATACAATGTATATATATGTCACATTTAAAATAGTTATTTCTAATAGATTAAAATGCTAGGAAAATATTTTTCCCTGATTCTAATCTCATTTCAAACCATAACCAATTTTTAAAGATATTTTAAATCAAATTTATTTATTTATTTTACATCCTGATGGCAGTTTCCTCTCCTTCATTTCCTCCCCTCCTTCCCTCCCAATCCACTCCTCCTCTGTTTCTGTTCAGAAAGGGGAAAGTCTACTATGAGTGTAAACAAAGCATGGCATATCAAGTGGAAGTAGGTATTAAGGCTGGGCAAGGGAACCCAGTATGGGGATAGATCCCAAATGTCAGGCAAAGCATTAGGGGTAGCCGTGTTTACACTGCTGCTAGGAGTCCCACAGTTAGCTCAAGCTACCCAACTGTCACATGTATGTAGAGAGCCTAAGATGGTCCTATGGGGCTCCTTAACTGTTGGTCCAGACTCTGTGAGCTCCTATGAGACTAGGTTATTAGTTTCTGAAGATGACCATGCAATGACCTTGACCTGCCACCCACTGGTTCGTACCATCCTTCCTTCTTCTCTTCAATGGGATTCCCCAAGCACAGCCTAGTCCTTGCCTGTGACTTTCCATCAGTTACTGAATGAAGGCTCTCTGATGATAATTTGGGTAGTCACCAATCTAATTATAGGAGATGACCAGTTCAGGCTACCTATCCACTATTGCTAGTATTCTTAGCTGGAGTTATCCTTTTATATTTCTTTAAGTTTCCCCTGCATCATGTTTCCACCTGACTCCCAAATGTTCCCCACTTATCAAGAAATCTTTCAGCACTCCCTACCTTCATCCTGCCAATTCATTCTCTCATGTTCCCATGCCTCTATCCAGGGAAATCCTTGTGTTCCCCTTTGGGCCCTCCTTGTTACCTAGCCTCTCTGGGGCTATGGATTGTAACAAGGTCATCCTTTGCTTTGTAGCTAATATCCACCTATTAGTGAGCAGTGTGAAGCACGATCCTAATAATAATAATAATTCACGCCTTTAATCCCAGCACTCGGGAGGTAGAAGCAGGCGGATCTCTGTGAGTTCGAGGCCAGCCTGGTCTACAAGAGCTAGTTCCAGGACAGGAACCAAAAGCTACGGAGAAATCCTGTCTCAAAAAAATCCCCCCCCAAAAAAATAAATAAAAATAAAAAACATAATTCTTAATAATGAAAATCTGGAGTCAAATAGCATGGTAAAAGCTGAAAGATCAGAGAAGCAAAGGTGCACACACTCCTCTTAACTCTCCACCTCCTCAGACCAAAAGGGTGGAGAACCTCTCTCCTCTCTGCCTTATTATTCCCTGTCTGTCTGTACAGACCTCTAGACCTTTGCCTTAACTAGTGGTTAGTTCTGCCCTCTGATGTCCAGGAAAGCTTTATTCATCAGAACACAAACAAAATATTACAACACCGTTGGTTGTGTTAACATCACAATTTTTAAGTAACAATGTAACATTTTCAAATGATAATTTGAAAAAAGGATAGCATAGTATTTTCACTATGATGAACTTTTGGTATTTAAAAGAAAACTAATATGGATATTAAGTATATCGATACATAAAATTTAGTTGGGATGAGTTAGATTCGTGGTTAAGGGTAAAATCTCCAGGGTATTATGTATCTCGATACATAAAATTTAGTTGGGATGAGTTAGATTTGTGGTTAAGGGTAAAATCTCCAGCTCTGTTATTCACATATAGTTATTGTACTCTCCAGCCCTTATTACTAACAGTTAAGAAAATTGTAAAACTTAATTTGTAAGTAGTGAAAGAAAAATTTGACTAAAGCAATGCCCAGAATAAGAGGAATAATAAGATGCAGATGAAATTAAGCAATAACAGCAACAACAAAAAGATACTTTTGAAAACAAGTAATTGCAGGCCACTCATCATTTCCTCCCTAGAACCCATGTTTCTTAAATGTTCTTATCACAGTGCACTTAGTACTAGATGAGACTTTATTAAAATACTCAATCTTGTCCTCAAGTCAACTGTGTGATTACAAAGAAAACCCTGAAGAAGTCACTGATATTCAGCATCAACAAAATGCCAACCTATCTGAATACATAACACTTATAAGATGTTGGCCTCACTCTCCTTGTTAGAATATTCTATTACCTGGAATCCCTTATGGTTAATCTCTGGAAACATGAGCTGAAAAGAAAGGGCTCAACAGAAATTGTTGATACCATTGCTGTTGGTATGTTTCTTTGGTGACAGGCAATAATAGTGGGCTTCCACATTTATCCAGAGCTTAACTAAGAAAAGACCTACGGTAAGAAGGAAGTAACTCTTCACTGCTCCCTCTGTCTTCCTTCATTCTCTTTATTAATCAAATTCGTCTAATAGCATCTTGCTCTGGTTCTGTTCAACCACTATTAGTGAACTGGCCTCTCTGTAATCTGATGTTGTGGCTTCAACAAATGGTTTTATGTGCAAACTTTTCACTTACCTAGTTTGCTTTTGTTTCAGTCCTTAAATTTGTAATTCTGTTCTCTCTGGTTCTTTTCCTTACCACTGAGAACAGTTTTCACTTTTTGGACTGATTTTCTGTTTGCTATTTAATTTGAAATTTAATTTTTCTCAAGGTTCCATGGAAGACTCTCACCTTCCTCTTGACCTTAGTCTCACTAGATTAGTCTATTCCCCCACTGTCAGCCATCAGTCATTGCAGTAGTCCCTCAGGTAACTTATTACAAGCTTCGTTGTCCACCTACTTGTTTGAATTGTACATTTTTTTTCTGTGTCAGCTTTTTCCATAGGCATCCAAAATTAAGTATGTCTAAGTGGAATGATTCAATTCACACTTGAAGTTCTTCCTAATTAATTTTTCTCATGCTTTCATTAGATTTCTATATTTGGGGACTTCAGATGCTCTTCAAATCTCTTATCTATGTTGCTTCTTACTCCTCCTGCCTAGAGGGTTGCTACCAATACTGCCTTCCTAAGTTGAGGTCTCTCTAATTATCCCCTCTATCTATCTCTTCATGCTTTCCCCAATTTTCCCTCCCCCTAGTCCTTCATTCTGCCTACTATCAACTAAAATGATCTCCAAAAGTAGAAATAAAATGTATTTAGTATTACCAGTGTATATTATGTGTGAGGTCATTTTTAGTGTAAGCATTTGTGAGAGTGGGTTATGTGTGCCCATGTTTGCATGTAGAGGACAGAGGAGGGCTCTGCCCACTGCTCTCAAGTGTTGGGTTTTATAATTGTGCAATGGCATGCTTGGCTTTTCAGGTGGGCATTGAAGATCATAGCGCAAGGCTGAATACTTGTTCAGCTTGTACTTCTTGGACAGTCTGTCTAACAATTGTGTTCAGTGCATTGAATAAAAATTTCTGTCTTGCCGGGCAGTGGTGGCGCACGCCTTTAATCCCAGCACTCGGGAGGCAGAGGAAGGCGGATCTCTGTGAGTTAGAGGCCAGCCTGGTCTACAAAGGGAGTTCCAAGACAGGCTCCAAAGCTACAGAGAAACGCTGTCTCGAAAAACAAAAAACAAAAAACAAAAAAAATTTCTGTCTTTATTGCATAGTTTATGAAGTAGGCTTTTTCTTGTAGAACAACAGCACATGCAGGCACAGTCTGCACAGCTCCTGTCCAGGTTGTCCACACAGCCTCTTTGTGCCTTCAGATAGCCCCTATTTATTATTCCCACCTCTTTTTGCATGTTTAATAATGCTTGTTTGTCTTATCAAGTACATTAATACACATTTATCACAGAATATCAAGTGCAAAATTTTTATTGTTTTGTCATTTGTTATGTCTCTGCTTGTTGCCAACGTTTCATTTAAGCTTTCTTCATTTCCTCTGCCACGAATGTCCTTCTAATCAACAAATCCAGTCAACAAAATGTAATGATTATCTTTCATAAGTACTCAACATGACTTTATTTTCTGAGCATCTTCTTAATCATCTTTATCCCTGTAGTTTTTGTTTTATGACCGTTTTTGCTCTCTACATACAGTTTCTTTTATTTCTAAGGTGTTTCATTTCTCCATCAACCTTTGAAAAATGATGGAACTATTCAGTACCCATTTCTGCTTCCTTCCCAATCCACACACTATCTCCAGAAAAAGTCTTTATACCTCTGGGTTCATTCATCATCTTTCATCTCTGGCTATCAGAAAGGGACCTGCAGCTTTCTTTTATTTGTTTTCATTTTGGTTTTAATTCTAAGCTATCAACTTATATCTGGGAAAGTAATTGTTTATTTGCCATCTCTATTTAATAATCTCATATGTATTTCAAGTTCAGTATGTTCCATAAATTGACTCTTTTGCCTAATTGATTCAAATATAGATAATATAATAAAATACTATGCACCATATCAAAGCAGAAACCTATCTACTATCTTAAATTATTCTCACACACTCTTCAGCAACATCAGCACAGAAAATGTATTGCAAAGATCTGAGTACAGCATCTTTTGTCTTTCTACTTACACCTCATCCTGCTCTCATCTGTATCAATAGCAGTGCTCTTACTCCTGTTTGTTCATTAACAGCCAAAAAAGTAAACAAGAAGATAAGTAAGATATAAACAATAATTTTATTAGGCTATTAAAATTATATTCCTACTTATTTTTTTACATAATTTCAAATTGTAAAGAAATGTACATATGTAAATATGACCCAACACTATAACGGAGAAAGAACTGAAAGATTCTTCTGTTGAGAAAGAGAAATAGCAAAAGAAGATTAAAATATATTATTTACTTTCTATTTATAACTTTTTTCTGTACAGAAAAGAAAAATTTGGCTTAGAATAAATTAATGCCCCCTATTCAGCCCAGGATGGAAAGAGTAGAGCAGCATGGTGAGTCATCACTAATCCTGTGTATCCTTCAACAGATCAATGGAACTGCTTTCTATAGAGGGGATCCTAAGAAGTCCTATTAAGATGCTCTGTTAGACACTAGTACAATGGATCTTGTGGCCTTACACCTGGCCACAATATATGAGAATCGCAAAATCCTGCTATGATTGTATTTAACATAATTAGAATATCATTACACAGCCCTATAACGAGACTATTAGCATCACACAAGGAGAAACACAAGAGCTTCCTCTCCCCTAGTTCACAGTGTCTCAAGGAGATGGTCACATACATGCCAACCAGGAGTGACCTCATGAAGGATAGAATTATTCTGTTCCCTGACCTTAGTCCCCCAGCAATTAGGAATCTTGAGAAAATACATTTTAAAGATTCAAACTGCTCAAATATTCATTTATTTTTATGGAATACTGCAATAAGACAATAGTTTTGAAATTATAGACTTTGCTAATAGCCTATGATGACTTTATCTCTTTGTGAATCCTGTGAAAAAACCAATCACTTAACAGTGGCTCATATCTGTCATTCTTTCATGACCATCGAAATTCAACATGGAACTTTTACTTTTCAGATGCCAGTGATCTTTTCCCACTATTTATTTAACCAACCGATTTATTTATTTATTTATTTATTTATTTATTTTATAGTGTGTGTGTGTGTCTGTCTGTCTGTCTGTCTGTCTGTCTGTATCATGGTGTACTTGTTGAGGACAACTTGGGGTTGATTAGGAATCATCTTCCATCACGTGTTTCACAAAGATCAGACTGAGGGAACCAGGTTTGGTATTAAATTTTTTTATCACTGAGTTGTCTGATATGTCCAGCATTTCATACTATTATACTGATCCAATGGTTCAAATTATCTTTATTTTCCTGAAATACAGCAATCCAATAGTTATTTGCCTTATTGAACTTCAATGACTGTATCAAATAGCATTCAGGGGGACTTGGGCTAAATCTCTAACAGCAAAAAACAAGAAAATAAAACAAATTGTGTGAAGTAAAAAAATAAATTAAGAATATATAGATACATAAAAGTTCTAGATTAGACATTGATTCAACAACTCCGTGCCATCAAGGTCAGTATTTCATTGAAATATCAGTGGGTGCAAAATGGTGACTACTCTGACAGCTGGGTCAATATTTAGACAACAAGAATGAAAGACAATGTCTGCTTCCTATGTCCCTTTTCTTAGGAAAACAAGATCTCCTATAACTATCCATTACAAACTGGATCTTACAGACCATTTGTCAAAATGATCTGCTGGACGTGTGTGGTAGGAGAAGATTGCAGAAACAAGGTTGCCAGCCCTTCAGTGAGGGCAGGATCTGGAGAGTGTTAGCAGAGAGATTTGTCAGTTAATAAATCATGTCTGCTGCTCTAAATATTGACCAATTGATCCAGAATTTAAATATTTTCTTTAACACAGAAGCTATTTGAATTTTAAAAATGTCTTAATTATCAGACACAAGATAAATAAAAACTTTTATTTCATGGAAATTCTTTCAATCTAAAATGGCTTTTACAGTTGGGGGTCAAGTTACAGTGCCTGCTTTTCTCAATAACTTCAAAATAAAATGAAGAAGTTATCTTTAAAACTGCATGTCACAATTTTGGGCCTTTGAACATTTTTTCTTTATTTTAATTAATTTTTTCTTTTGTTGAAAATAGATTGTTTTCATATAATATATCTTAATTACAGTTTCCCCTCCTTCTAAACCTGATTACTTTCAATTTCTGGCTATTATGAATAGAGTAACAATGATCAAGGTTAAGCAAGTGTCTCTGTGGAAGGATGAAGCATCCTTTAGGAATATGCCCAAGAGTGGTATACCAGGATCATGGGGTAGATAGATTCCCAGCTTCCTGAGGAAGAGGCATACTGATTTCCATAGTAACTGTACAATTACTCGACATCTTCACCAGCTTGAGCTGTCAGTTGTGTAACTGATCCTAGCTATTCTGATATGTGTAAGATTAAATCTCAAATTAGTTTTACTGTGCATTTTTCTAGTGGAAAACAGTGCTGAACATTTAAGTGTTTCTCAATCATCTGAGTTTCCTATCTTAGAAAATCTCTGTTTAGGTCTGTACCCCACTTTCTAATTGGGTAATTTGTTTTCTTGATATCCAGTTTTTTTGAGTTCTTCATATATTTTTGCTATTAGCCCTGTATCAGACATATAGTTGGTAAAAAATCCTTTTCAATTCTGTAGGTTGTTGCTTTGCCTGATTGACAGTGTCTTTTGCCTTACAGAGCTTTTCAGTTTCATGAGATCCCATTTATTAACTGCTGATCTTACTGGCTGCTTTATCAGTGTTCTGTTCAGAAAGTTATCTCCTGTGCTGATGACTTCAAGGTTATTCCTTACTTTTTCTATCAGGTTCATTATATCTGTTTTTATGTTGAGATCTTTGATGTATTTAGAGTTGAATTTTATGCAGGGTGATAAGTATGGATCTCTTTGGAGTTTTCTACATGCAGCCATCCAATTTTACCAGAAGGATTTGTTGAAGATTCTGTGTTTTTTTTCAGTGTGTATTTGTGGCTTCCTTATCAAAAATCAGGTGTCTATAAGTACAGGTTTTTTTTTTTTTTTTTTTTTTTTTTTTTTTTTTTTTTGGTTTTTCGAAACAGGGTTTCTCTGTGGTTTTGGAGCCTGTCCTGGAACTAGCTCTTGTAGACCAGGCTGGTCTCGAACTCACAGAGATCCGCCTGCCTCTGCCTCCCAAGTGCTGGGATTAAAGGAGTGCGCCACCACCGCCCGGCAAGTACAGGTATTTTTGAATGAGTTTTCAATTAATTTTTTTTAATAAACAAGTTTGTTTTTGTAACAAAGCCGTGCTTTGTTTTATTACTATAGCTTTGTAGTTAGTAGTCCTCGAAATCAAGGATGGTGAGGCCTCCATCACTTATTTTATTGTTCAAGACTTTCATTTTTGTTTCTGTGGTTTTGCTAACATGGGTTTTTGTTTCCACAGAAGCTGAACATTATTTTTTTAAGATCTGTGAAGAGCTGTGTTGGAACTTGTTGAGGATTGCATTGTATCTGTAGATTGCTTATGGTAGGATGGCCACTTTTAATGTATTAATCCTGCTGATCCTTAAGCATGGAAGATATTTCTGATATCTTCTTCAACTTTTCTTCAATGTCATATTTTCATCAGACAAATTCTCACTAATTTGGTTAGAGTTACTCCAAATAGTCTATATTTTTGAAGATGTTGTGAAAAAACTACTGTTTTCCTGATATATTTCTCAGTTCAATGTCATTTGTATATAGGGAGGCTACCATTGTTATGAGTTAATTTGATATCCTGCCACCTTGCTGAAAGTTTTATTAGCTGTAAGAGTTATCTGGAGAGATTATTAGGGTCACTTTTATATATTTTCATATCATCTGCAAATAAAGACATTTTGACTTCTTTTCAAATTTATATCCCCTTGATCTCCTACAGTTCTCTTATTGCTCTTGCTAAGACTTAAGTATTATATTGAATAGATATAGAGAAATTGGATCACCTGGTATTGATCCTGATTTTAGCTGTATTGCTTTAAGTTTCTTTTCATTAAAAGGACTTTGGCTATGGGTTTGTTGTAAACTGATTTTAATTAGGGTGCAGTATAACCTGGTGTCTCTAATCCCTTTAGGACTTTTTCGCGAATGGGTGTTGGATTTTGTCAAGAGTTTTTTCTGTGTCTAATGAGATGATTTTGTGGTTTTGTCTTTTAGTTTGTTTTATGGTGCACTACATTTATTGACATATGGGTGTTGAACTACCTGTGTATTTCTGAGAACAAGGCTACTTTATCATAGTGGAAGATATTTTTGATTTGCTCTGGAATTCAGTTTGCAAGTTTGTTCTATTGAGAATTTTTACATACATGTTCACATAAAGAAAATGAACTGTAATTCTCTTTCTATGTTGGGTCATTCAATGGCTTAGGTATCTAAGTAAAACTGACTTCATAAAATGAATTAGTCAGTGCTCCTTCTGTTTCTATGTTGTAGAATAATTTAATGAATACTGACAAGAATTATTTGAAATTCTGGTATAATTGTCTGCTAAAACCATCTGGCCATTGGCTTCGTAGTTGGTAGAATTTTAATTACTACTTCTATTTTACTATGGGATATAGGTCTGTTTAAATTGGTTAATTGATCTTGAATTAATTTTGATAAGTGATATTTATTGAGAAAATTATCAATTTATTTTAGATTTTCCAACTTAATAGAGTACAGCTTTCTAAAGTATGTCCTTTTGACTCTCTGGGTTTCCTTTGTGTCAGTTGTTTCGAGCCTCATTTTATCTTGATTTTTTTTAATGTGGGTCTTCTCTATCTTTTAATTAATTTGGCTAAGGTTTTATTAATCTGGTTGATTATTTCAAAGAACCAATTCTTAGTTCTTTGTCTAATTGCTTATTTGTATTTTGTTGAGGTTTCATTTTTTCTACTCCAGCACTGAGTTAAATTATCTCCTACTGTCTATTGCTTTTGGGTGTGAAAGCTATTGGCATGAGATTTCCCCATTTTTTTCACGCTACCCCTTTTTCTATGATCTTGCATCTTAGAACTGTTTTCATTGTGTCTCGTAAGCTTGGGTATGTTGTGTGTCCATATTCATTCAATTCCAAGATGTCTTCAATTGCTTTCTAAACTTCTGTCTTAACCTATCTTTTCATTCAATAATGAGCTGTTTAGTTGCTATTGTTTATAACCTTTCTGCTGCTTCTGCTATTGTTAATATCCAGCTGTAATCTGTGGTCATCAGATTGGACGCAGAGGCCTATTTTAATTTGCCAGTATTTATTGAGATTGGATTTGTACCAATTATGTGATCAGTTTTGTAAAAAAACTCCATGTGGGGCTAGCAAGAAGGTATATTCTTTTGTTTTTAGGTAAAATATTCTGTAATAAATATCTGTTAGGTCCATTTGGTTTGTGATATCAGTTACCTCCAGAATTCCTCTGTTTAGTTTTTGTTTGGATGCCCTGTCTAGAGGAAAGAGTTAGATACTAAGGTGTTGAGGGGAGCTGGCAGGCTGCGTTCCTGTCACCCAGCTCCTGGCCACCTGTCTAGCTTATGCCTCAAAATAACAACACACAAACTGTATTCTTTTAAACACTGCCTGGCCCATTGGCTCTAGCACTTACTGGCTAATTCTCATATCCCGATCAACCCATCTCTAATAATCTGTGTAGCACCAGTCTTACCGGGAAAGATTCAGCATGTCTGACCTGGCAGCTTGCTTCATCACGTCTGCCCTGGGGAGCAGATGCATGGCGTCTCAGCTCACTTCCCTTCTTCCCAGCATTCTGTTCTGTTTACTCCACCCACCTATGTTCTAACCTATGAGGTCAAGCAGTTTCTTTATTAATTAACCAATGACCTTCCTCCATCTCTAAGGTTTCCCACTATTTGTGTGAGGGTCAATATGTGGTTTAAGTTGTAGAAGTATTTTTTATGAACCTGAGTGCCCTTTTGTTTGGAGTATACATTTAAAAATTTGTACTGCCCTCTTGGTGAGTTTTTCTTTTGATTAATATGCAGTGTCCTTATCTCTTCTGATTAGTTTTTGTTTTAAGTATATTTCATCTGATATTAAAATGGCTATGGCATCTTGCTTCTTAGGTTTATTTTCTTTTAATATAATTTCTATAATTCCACCCTGAGGTGATGTCTGTCTTTGATCTTAAAATAAGTTTGTTGGGTGTAGCAAAAGGATGGATATTGTTTTCAGATAAATTTTTCAGTCCGTGTCTTTTTACTAAGGAATTGAGACCTTAGTAAAAAGTTGCTAATGGTCAGTGTTTGTTAATTCATGTCATTTTGTTGTTTTTTCTGTGCCCCTTTCCCCGTGTGTCTATGTTTCTCTCTTCATTTGCCTGAATGGGATTATTTACTTCATGTATTTCCTTCGATGTGGATAACCTTTTTAGTTTGAAGTTTTCCTTCTAGCATTTTCTGTAGAGCTGTATTTATAGCTAGATATTGCTGAAATTTGGTTTTACCATGGAATGTCTTTTTTTATCCATCTTTTGTGATTAAAATATTGCTGACTGTAGTAGCTTGGTCTGTCACCTGAGGCTTCTGTGTTTGTTGAACATTGGCTCTGCTTGTTTTAGAGTCACCATTGAGAAGCCAGGTGTTATTATAATAAATCTGCTTTTATATGTTACCTAGTCTTTTTCCTTTGCACCTCTTAATACTCTTTCTTTGCTCTGTACATTTAGTATTTTGATTAATATGTGATAAAGAGGCTTTGTTTTCTGGTCCAATCTTTCTGGTGTTCCATATCCTTTTTGTAATTTGATAGTCACCTCTTTCTTTAGGTTAGGGAAATTTTCTTCTGTGATTTTGTTAAAAATGTTTTCTGTGCCTTTGAACTAGGTTTCTTCTCTTTCTATTCCCATATTATTCATGATGTCCCATACTTTTTTAGTTTTGTTCATGAACATTTTAGATTAAACATCCATTCATCCATCACTGGACTTCTTATTTAGAACTTGTTGTTAATAAGGAAAGATTTTCTCAGCAAAATGAGGTTAAGAGGAGAAAAATATGGAAAATGACAACAAAAACCCGCTTCCCTCCTTTAAGCAATAAGACTAAAGAAAAGACTAAGCCCTAGAAATAAAAAGGGTGAGGGATTCTAGAAAGTCAAGAAAGAAAAGAGAAATACTTTCAGTTATGATATTGAACAGAGGGCTTGGAAGGAAAAAGAAGTCATTTCACTTAAGATACATATGAGATATCAAAGGCAAGAGAGCAGAAGAAAAACAGCATTTTTCTCTAGCAATGATATTGACGTTTTTTCCTTCAAAAGAATGTGTCTACATGAATAGTTGCATGGTGTCAAAGAACATGGTCATGGTGCTTAGAATGAGAGCTTCATTTGCGCTTGGATACTTGGTCCCCAGTAGGTGGAACTGTTTGGAAAGGATTAGGATGTGTGTCCTTAGAAAAGATGGGTAATTGGGATCTGACTGGGGGTATAAAAGGCTCCCACCATCCACATTGTACTCTCTTCTTCCTGCTTATGGCTCCTTCTGTGAGCACTTAGCTGCTGCTCCATCTGCCTACCACTTGCCACCTGCTACTTCAGCTTAGCTATTATGGACTCTAACCCTCTGAAATTATAAGACTAAAATTAAATTTCCCACAATTTGCCTTGGTTATGATGTCTCATCCATAGCTACAGAAAAGTAATAAATACAGTGGATGAAATGTCTGTAAAGGTATCAGTGAGAAAGAAAGCAATACCATGCAAGATGACAGAGCTAATACATTTGAGGGAAAGGAGAGGTTTATCTTTAGACAACACAGGCTTCTGTCTGTTCATTATGCTTTCCCCATCCTTGAATGTTTAGTCATAGCTGTTCATTCAGTGTTGATGTTTTCCTGTCCCTAAGAACATTGTCTCTGTAGACATCTTCACAGTTTTCCTAAAGGCACTCAGAATGTGGTACATCACATACTCGAGATGGTTATAATTGTTCGCAAATATTATGTGTGATTGATGGATAAAAGACTGTTCAAATAATACAGCACATTAGAAATATTGTGAGATCTTTAAATAATTGTCTGAGTACTTGGAGTTTATGCTTGATCTTTGAGTCATGAAATATCACTAGTCACTGTGTTCTTCTATCCATAGACTTCAAGATCTTTCTTGGGGGTCTATGATAGAGGATTTTGTGACAAAGGCTGGAAGATGAAAGTTACTCAGCTTTCCCAGACATTTCTGTAAAATGTTAAGAACCTCTGCAGTAATTTTTAAAAATCTCTTCTCAGTAGTACTCTGTTGTGTACATGTGCCACATTTTCTTTATCCATTCTTTGGTTGAGGGGAATCTAGGTTGTTTCCAGTTTCCAGATATTACAAATAATGCTGCTATGAACATAGCTGAACAAATGCCTTTGTCGTATAATTGAGCATCTTTTTTTTTTTCCAGAGAGGGTTTCTCCATAGCTTTTTTTGGTTCCTGTCCTGGAACTAGCTCACAGAGATCTGCCTGCCTCTGCCTCCTGAGTGCTGGGATTAAAGACGTGCACCACCACGGCCCGGCCAGAGCATCTTTTGAGTATATGCCCAAGAGTAGTATTGCTGAATCCTGAGGTAGGCTTAGTCCCAATTTTCTGAGAAACCACCCTATTAATTTCCAAAGTGGTTGTACAAGTTTGCATTTTCACCAGCAATGGATGAGTGTTCCTCTTACTCCACATCCTCTCCAGCATAAGCTATCATTGGTGTTTTTTATCTTAGCCATTCTTATACATGTAAGACAGTATCTCAGAGTTATTTTTATTTGCATTTACCTGATGGCTAAGGATGTTGAACATTTCCTTAAGTATCTTTGGCCATTTGAGATTCTTCTGTTGAGAATTCTATGTTTAGTTCTGTACCCCATTTTTAATTGGGATATTTAGAATTTTATGTGCAATTTCTTGAGTTCTTTATATATTATTGAGATTAGTCCTTTGTCTAATGTGCAGTTGGTGAAGATCTTTTCCCATTCAGTAGGCTGCCTTTTTGTCTTATTGAGTGTGTTCTTTGCTTTACAGAAGCATCTCAGTTTCAGGAGGTCCTATTTATTTATTGTTGCTAACTCTGCTGTAAAAAACAATGACATCTTGAATTTTGCATGCAAATGGGTGTAATTAGAAAACACTGTCCTGAGAGAGGTAGCCCATAACTCAAAAGATTAATATGGTATGTACTCACTCATAAGTGGATACTAGCTATAAACAAAGGATATTGAGCCTATAATTCATAATCCTAGAGAAGCTAAGTAATAATAAGGTGAACCCTAAGAAAAGCACACATAGATCCACCTGGAAAGTCAAAACAGACAAGATCACCTCTCAGAATTGGGAGCATCGGGTGGGGGGAAGAAGGGAGGGTAGAAGGTAAGAGGGGTAGAAGTGGAGGGGTGAGGAGAACTTGAGGAAATGGGATATTTGAGAAAAAGGAAGGACAGAGATGAGAGCAAGGAAAGAGATATCTTGATTGAGGGATCCATTATAGGGTTAGAAAGAAACCTGACTCTAGAGAAAATCCCAGGAAGCAACAAGGATAACCCCAGCTAAGACCCTAAGCAATAGAGAAGAAACCTGATCCTGACTTGGCCTGTAGTCAGACTGATGAATATCTTAAGTATCACCATAGAACCTTCATCTAGTAACTGATGGAAATGGAGGCAGAGACCCACATCGGAGCACTGGACTGAGCTCCCGAAGTTCAGCTGAAGAGTGGGAGGAATATGAGCAAAGAAGTCAAGACCATGATGGGTTCACCTACTGAAATAGTTTACCTGAGCTAATGGGAGCTCACAAACTCCAGCAGAACTGGGAAGGAACAAGCTTAGGAACAAACTAGTCCTGATTGTGGTTGACCTTTGCATGGCTAGGGCAGACTAAGGGGCCACTGGTAGTAGCACCAGAATTTATCCCCACTGCATGTACTGGCTTTTTGGGAACTTATTCTCTTTGGGTGGATACCTTGCTCAGTCTAGATATAGTAGAAAGGGCCTTGGACTTTCCCTAAAGCAATGTGCCTTAACCTCTTTGAGGATTGGATGGGGGTGGGGTGGGAGGTTATGTGGAGAGAATGGGAAGAGAGGAGGGAGTGGGAACTTGAGTTGGTATGTATAATGAAAAAAAGATAGTTGGTTTTCTTTTAAAAAATAAATAAATCTTTACTCAGTTTATACTTTTGAACAAAGCAAAAATATTTTGAAGATAGTCACATCAGAAATTTGAAATAAGATTCTTCCTTTTCAATTCATTGATTCTATATGTGAAATGGTACCAACCATTTAAGACAAATTTAAAAGAGCTTGTAAAATAACATCTTTTAAAAATGATGGATCTGATATAAATAATAGAAAAAGAGTCAAATATGTTTTAGTTTCAAAAACTGAATATTATTGTTGAAATATATTCATTTTTGAAAATGTACACTTAAGATGTTAAAGAACCGAAGAATATTTGGTAAGATTTTATGCTACTTCATCAAGTCATATTTTAATACTGAACTTGAGTGGGCATGTTCTCAGGTTCAATTATCTATCTACTCTCAAAATATGCATTTGTTGTTTTTAAAAAGAATCACTGGAGAATAATGCTTGTTACATGGATTTAGTAGCATCTGTTGTATCACTCACTATTTAAAAATTGAGAGTTAAACACTGACTCATTTCTTAATCCAACAAAAAAGAATGTATCTGTGACTTTGATTTTGTAAAGAAATAAATCTGTTCCTTGTAATTGGTTTAAATCCATTATGTGTTAAAAAAAATGAAAGACAAAAGAAAATAATGCAATTTCTGATAGCATTATTAATATCTACAATAATGACAGCTAAGAGCTTTCTACCTGTGTGCTTTAGCAAAATGTATTGCTATCATAATGACATTCTCTAAATGTCTAGTTTCTTTGTTTATATATGCCTCGTGTGGCTTGAAGATTTAGCTCAAGTTTCACACCCAGTCTTTGGATTGACTTGTTTGGTGCAAATTCTATTAAGGTAACATTTTCATCCTGTTGCACACAAACAGAAGTCATGGGGAAAATGTAAAATACAGTAGGAAAAACAAATATTATGATCCTCATTTGCTTCTCTTTTATTGTTGCATGCAAGCATAAATAAATAAGATACTGTTAGAAACAATGTACAATACAAGAATGTAACCGTTTCTTTCTCTATTTCTTTTTTATTGTTCTTATATAATTTTGTACAGTTATTCTATAACTATAATATAATATTCTACAAGGCTCTTTTAAATTTTTGATTTTTGTTTTTTATATTTTTTATTTATTTGGGTTTTTTTAGATATGGCTTCTCTAGTTAGCTTTGAAGCCTGTCCTGGAACTCATTCTATACACCAGAATGGTGATGAACTCACAGAGATCTGCTGCTTCTGCTTCCCTAGTGCTGGGATTAAAGGTGTGCACCACCACTACCAATATCTTTTAATTTTAATTTTTACAATACATTTCAACCACAGTTTATCCTCCGTCCACTCTTCCTATCTCCCTCCCTTACAACCTCCCCTTGCCCAAGCCCAGATCCACACCCTTTGTTTCATCTTTAGAAAAGATCAGGTCTCCCAGTGATGACAGTCAGACTGGACAAAACAAGATACAAGAAAACAAGGCAAGAAACCAAATATGAGTGAGTACCTTCCATGTTCCTCTTTTTGGGTCTGGCTTACCTCACTCAGGATAGTGTTTTCTATTTCTGTCCATTTGCATGCAAAATTCAAGAAGTCATTGCTTTTTACTGCTGAGTAGTACTCTAATATGTATATATTCCATACTTTCTTCATCCATTCTTCCATTGAAGGGCATCTCGGTTGTTTCCAGGTTTTGGCTATTACAAACAATGTTGCTATGAACATAGTTGAGCATATACTTTTGTTGTATGATAGGGCATCTCTTGGGTATATTCCCAAGAGTGGTATTGCTGGGTGTAGGGGTAGGTTGATCCCGAATTTCCTGAGAAACCACCACACTGCTTTCCAAAGTGGTTCCACAAGTTTGCATTCCCACCAGCAATGGATGAGTATACCCCTTTCTCCACAACCTCTCCAGCAAAGACTGTCATTGGTGTTTTTGATTTTAGCCATTCTGACAGGTGTAAGATGGTATCTTAAAGAGTAACATGGGATGTACTCACTCATATTTGGTTTCTAGCCATAAATAAAGGACATTGAGCCTATAATTCGTGATCCTAGAGAAGCTAAATAAGAAGGTGAACCCAAAGAAAAACATATAGACATCCTCCTGGATATTAACCTTCATCAGGCGATGAAAGGAGACAGAGACAGAGTCCCACATTGGAGCACCAGACTGCAACCCCAAGGTCCAAACCAGGAGCAGAAGGAGAGAGAGCATGAGCAAGGAACTCAGGGCCATGAGGGGTGCACCCACATACTGAGACAGTGGGGATGTTCTTTCGGGAACTCACCAAGGCCAGCTGGACTGGGTCTGAAAAAGCATGGGATAATACCGGACTCACTGAACATAGCAGACAATGAGGACTGCTGAGAAGTCAAGAACAATTGCACTAGATTTTGATCCTACTGCACATACTAGCTTTGTGGGAGCCTAGGCTGTTTGGATGTTCACCTTAATAGACCTGGAAGAAGGTGGGAGGTCCTTGGACTCCCCACAGGGCAGGGAACCCTGACTGCTCTTCGGGCTGATGAGAGAGAAGGAGTTGATTGGGGGAGGGGGAGGGATATGGGAGGCGGTGGCGGGGAAGAGACAGAAATCTTTAATAAATAAATAAATTAATAAAAAAAGAAAAAGAAAACAAGGCAAAAGCTCTCATATGGAGACTGGGGAAGGCAATTCAAAAGGATGAAAAATAGTTTCAAAAGCACACGAAAGAGTCAGAGACACACCTGTTCCCACTGTTCAGAGTCTCAGAAGAACACCAAGCTAATAGCCATAACATAAATACAGAAGACCATGTGCAGATCCATGCAGGCCCATGCTTGTTCTTTCAGTCTCTGCCCACATGAGCCTTGCTTAGTTTAGTCAGTGGGCCTTGTTTTCCTGGTGTCTTCCATCCCCACTGATTCCTCCAGTCTTTCCTCTCTCTCCCTTGGGATTTCCAGAGCTGAGCTCCAAGGAAAGGGACCCATGGAGACCTCCAATTTAGACTCTTTCTCTTCACATTGTCTGGCTGTGGGTCTCTGCACCTGCTCCTATCTGCTGCCAGAAGATGCTTCTCTGATGACAATTGGACAAGACACTGTCCTATGAGTATAGTAGAATATATTAAGAATTATTAAATTAGTTTTCGTTATTTTATTTCATTTTATTTTATATTATTGCCAATTGTGTTTGGTTTCACCCTAAGTGTTTGGGCTATCCAGTCTTCAGTGCTTGGCCTTCCAGGAAGTGTAGAGAATGGGCTCCATCTAGTGGCTTGGGCCTCAAGTTAAATCAAACATTGGTTGGCCACACCCATATGTTTTGTACCACCATTGCCCTAGCACGTTTCATAGGAATACAGATCATTGATATGTTAAAAACCAGGGACCATAAAGTTCTCATCTACATCCAGTCGCTGTTGAGGGAAAAGAACAACACAGTTATACAGAGGGCTGTAATATGAACAAGTTAGTTATTAATAAACTGAGACACAGACAAGCATATGTTATATAAGGTAGAGTTTCTTAGAATTCAAGATAATTTTGAGAAAGAAAATTGCAAGTAAAAATAGAGAAGAAAATAAAGATATAATAAGTAGAGCTTCAGAAAGAAACACAGAAATCTAAACATTAAGTTCACAGACTGCAGCTCTAGAATGGAGTATGAGAGACAACAAACTACTACAGCTAACTGGAAAATATAATACTCTTAAGTTAATATTTTACTTAGACTATAAAATACTCTGAAACAAAACACAGTGCTATATTCTGAAAAGGTAGAAATCCATACCTAGAAATGGAAAAAGATGAGATTAGAGTTATTTGTTTAATTTTGGGATCAAAATGGTGAAGAACCAAACAGCGATGCTAGGAGGTGGGTGATGTTTCCTGACAGTTCATGGCGCTTCAGTAACTACCTGCTGCTGTTAGTTTTTCCAGTCAGACACAAGAAGTTCAATGAGATAAGAGCCTCAATCTTTGACCTCCAGAATGCATTTGAAATGTCTAAGCAAATAGTGTCTAAAGTCAAGAGGTACAATTCTTATTTCACTTCTTGGTGAAGGGTTTGAACGCAACAATAAATGAGAAAATTTAAATCAAGGATGTATCAAATGAGATAGTAAAATATTGAACTTTGCATCGATAGTGAATATTCAGGAAATTTATAATGTTTAAATCGGAAAGGTTAGAAAATATAAAACAGTATTTAAAAATGATTTATAAGGACTATTAAAGTATGATGACTGGCAATGTGAAATGAAAAGAGATGCACACTGGAGAAAACACAAATAATAACAAGAAGGAGGCACTAAAACAATGTAAAGACAATGCCTTTTCAAATCCTGTAGCTGTCTCTTCACTAGATAAGTATCTCCCTTTGTTTCACAGAGGCATTTTAATTTCCTGAGTTCCCATTCATTATTTCTTTGCCTTATTTGCTAAGAAACCAGGTTCATATTTCAATATTATTATGTATGCTTACTTTTTAGTTAATATTTGTTCAGAGTAAGAGATAAGGATACAGTTCCATTCTTCCACATGTAGATAGTCAATTTCCCTAGCATCCCCTGTTGAAGACTATGATTTTTTCCCTCTGTATATTTTTGTCTGCTTGTTTGCTTTTTGCCTCTTTTTTAACAAATTCAGTTCTGTAATTGCATAAACTTCTATCTAGGTCTTCTATTATATCGTGTTCATTTACAAGCCAATTTCTGTGCTTGTACTCAGAAAAAAGCCACACTTGCATTAAAATTTCTGTGACATCGATTAATTAAAAATTTGAGCTATAATTAGCCCCTCCCCAGTAGCCATTTATTTCCTATCTTTATCTACATAACATCACTCTGGTGGTCATATTCAAGATTTACAATATATTAATTAGTAAATTACTTGCTTCTATGAACCCCAAAACTAAGAGTGTAATGATATAATCTCAAACCAACATCAGATAATTTACAACTTTGTTGGAACGCACATATCTCATGATTTAATCAACAAATTTATTTTGTACTGTGATCTATATCTTTATTTTGTAGTGTAACTGGGCAGACAAGTATAGAGAAGTGTTTAGCCAATCAAGATTTCACTTGCTTTATGTATATGGAGCACCCTAATAATAGTTCATTTAGAAGTCTAACTTATTTATCTGAACATTTACACAGACACATACACACACACACACACACATTTTCAATAATGAACCTCAGTTACACCTAGGACCCAAGTCTACATTCAGCTACACATACAGTCCACTATGAGCAATAGAATGTATTTCTCTTCTGCTTGACAATTATCAAAGTCGGGCAATTTCTATTGAAACATATTCCAATAGATTTGGATATGGAAGAGAAAGAGGGTAATCTGCCTAAACTATTTTTGAGTGAATGCCCAATAAGACAAGTTGTGTACTTTACACTAATTTTTAAATATCATTTTTTTTGCATTCTGTGTAGGCTCAATTTATGTCAATTTGACACAAACTAGAATCTTCTGAGAGGAGGAAAATTCCATTGAGAAAACATATCCAAAAGATCAGACTGTAGAAAGACCTTTAGTGCATTTTCTTTATTAGTTGGCATCTCATTATGGGCGATGTCCCGCCTGGGCTGGTGGTTCTGGGTTCTACAAGAAAGTAAGTTGAGAAAGTCACATGGTGACAGCCAATAAGCAGCACTTCTGCATGGCCTCTGCACCAACTCCTACCTCATGTTCCCACCTGCATTGCGCCTCTGCCTTGGGTTAAATCTCTCAGTTGACTGTGACTTGAGATATGCAAGCCAAATAACCTCCCCCCTTTTTTTCTCAAGCTGCTTTAGTCATGGTGTTTCATCAGTAACTCTAAGACAACATCTTATGCATACACATTAGAATGAGAATCCAGTATTTACCATAACATGCCTATATGTAATCTGACAGGCATATGATTAAAATCAAATGCATTATGGGAAGGGAGATGATAGTAGAAAAGATTTACAAACTTAATCTATCAATCAAAAGAGACAACCACCAAAACTATACCCCTAGTAACCTTTTCCTCTTGAGCTTTATAAAAGACTACACAAGATCTGGCCTTTGAGTCCATTCACTAATGTGTCTTGATTTCAATATTGAAGGTGTTTTCCTTCCTAATATGCATCATTAATTTGCTTTAATAATCTTTCCTTGCTACGTTATAATCTGTGTGTGCCTCATTTCATTCTTTAATGAGATGCCAAGAACCTTGAAATACCCATCCCAGAAACTGACCACTAGTAACATTATTAAATAAACTTCATAAAGTTCTTGAAAAATCAAAAGAAAAGTACAAAACAAAACAAAAATAAGAGCAAAAAACCTCAAAAATTGTTACCGTGTTGCAACATGGTCTTAGAGACAATCTGTCTCTATTTTCGTTAGCATTAATCACTCATATTTGAATGTAGAATAAACTCACATTTCCTTTCAGATTCAAACTCTATTTTTGTGTCAACAAAACTATATAGTATATTAAGCACAATAGAAAAATCCACCTTTAAAGTACACATCAGAAAGGATTACAATTTTAGCCGGGTTGTGGTAGTACATGCCTTTAATCCCAGCACTCAGGAGGCAGAGGCAGGCAGATCTTGGTGAGTCTGAGGCCAGTCTAGTCTACAAGAGCTAGTTTCAGGACAGGCTCAAAAGCTACAAGAAACTTTGTCTGAAAAAACAAACAAACAAAAAATCCAATTTTAATTGTAAAGTCCTGTGCTATTCTATCCTGAAACTGAATATTCTGTCTTGAAACTGAAACCTAAAGCAGAAGAACTTATGGAAGTCAATGTTTTTAAAAATCAAGCAGACAGAACATCTCCATTGTCTCAGTGTGTGGGTGCACCCCTCGCAGTCCTGAGTTCCTTGCTCGTGCTCTGTCTCCTGCTCTTGATTTGGACCTTGAGATTTCAGTCCGGTGCTCCAATGTGGGTCTTTGTCTCTGTCTCCTTTCATCGCCTAAATGTTTTTCTTTGGGTTCACCTTCTTAATTAGCTTCTCTAGGATCACACATAATAGGCTCAACGTCCCCTATTCATGGCTAGAAAAGGCCAGCTGGCCTGGGTCTAAAAGAGCATGGGCTAAAACCTGACTTGCTGAACATAATAGACAGTGAGGTCTACTGAGAACTCAAGAACAATGGCAATGGGTTTTTGATCCTACTGCACGTACTGGCTTTATGGGAGCCTAGGCAGTTTGGATGCTCACCTTACTAGACCTGGATGGAACTGGACTTCCCACAGGGCAGGGAACCCGGATTACTCTTAGGGATGATGAAGGAGGGGGACTTGACGGGGGAGGGGGAGGGAAATGGGAGGTGGTGGCGGGGAGAAGGCAGAAATCTTTAATAAATAAAAAAAATCAAGCAGACATTTCTAAAAGGAAAGTTAATGATATGCATGCTTAAAATAAATGAGTATAACATGAGCGGGGCCTGCTTGTTTGCTGGGGTTTTCTGTCCCACCCAGTACCCCACAGCCGGCAAGCTTCAAAGAAAATCACACAGAGATCTCTATAAGTTATAAAGCTGATTGGTCCATTAGGTCAGGCTACTTATTAGCTCTTGTATCTTATATTAACCCATTATTCTTATCTATTTTAGCCATATGGCTCAGTACCTTTTTCAGCTGGCAGATCACATCCTACTTCCTCAGTGATCTGCACAGGACTGGGAGGAATCAACTTCCTCCTTCCCAGAATTCTCCTGTTCTCATTGCATCATTTCTACTTCCTGTCTGGTTTTCCCACCTATACTTCCTGCCTGGCCAATTAGCATTTATTTAAAACATGATTGACAGAATATGGACAATTGTCCCACACCAAATGAGTAGTAGAAAATATGGCTGTTGAGGGGTTTATCTTTTGCTCTTGGTAGAATCTGGACATGAGGGCTTAGAATTTGTACAAAATGGATTCATAAGTTATGAGCACCAGGGATAATAGCCAAGATATTTCCCATAGTCTTTATCACACACCACCAGCCAGTTAGCTACGTAATAACCAAAGTAACAGGTCAATTAAAATAAGAATTATATTTACTGAGTAAACATGCAAAGTTGATTTATTGTCAACATTCTGTACTTGAAGAATGGACAGCCAGGAACTGTATGTAGATCTTTTCTGTGGAAGTCATCTTGAGGAATTTATTGCTTTTAGATATAATGTTAGAAAATACTGCTGAAAGTATACAGAAAATAAAAACTACATTCAAGAAAACCTTCTAAGTTTCAATATGAATAGCTGAAATCCATTTGGAAGTATTTCCTTTTCCTGCAGCTCAACGTGACATCTTAAATCTGAGAAGCTGTAACAAAGATAATAGTGCTTCCCCAGACCCTGTCCGTGTCTTATCACTCTACAGTAGCAAGGTTTCCTTGAGATGGACAGAGCCAGGGTTTCCTTTTCCATCAGCTTTAAGTTCATGTGGTGGAAAGTTACCTTCCTCATCTAGAGTCTAGGTGTGGCACAAAAACGACTGGTGTTATTGCCTTCTCACAATAGCGATAAATGCTAATCTCACTGCCAGTGGCCCAACAATCTGCTCCCACATTCAGAGGGCCTAGTTTGTTCTTTTGCTCGTTCCCCCACTGTCAGTCCAGAGTCAGTGAGCTCCCACTGAGTCAGGTCAGCTGTTTCAGTGGGTATCCCTTTGTTCACATTATCATTCCACCCTCTCTTCGACTGGACTTTGAGAGCTCAACCCAGTGCTTCATTGTGGATCTCTGCATTTGCTTACATCAGTTGCTGAATGAAGGTTCTATGATGACAACTAAGGTAGTCATCAATCTGATTACAGGGAAAGACTAGTTCAGGTACACTCTCCACTATTGCTTAGGGTCTTAGCTGGGGTGATTCTTGTGGATTCCTGGGAATTTCCCTTGTGTCATTTTTCTTGTTAGCCTCATAATGGCTCTCTTGATCAAGATATCTCCTTCCTTGATCTCCCTTTCTGTTCTTCCAAAGTATCGACCACCCAATTCTCTCAAATTCTCCTCCTCATTCCTTTCCCCCCTTTTTTCTTCTTCTATGCTTCCTTCTTGTCCCACCCAAAGCACTGAATTTTCTCAGGAGATTTTGTATATTTCCCCTTTCTAATGGGGAATCTATGTATGTTTCTCTTAAGGTTCTCCTTGTTACCTTAGCTTCTCTTGGGTCATGAACTATAAGCTTTGCGTTATGCCTAATATCCACTTATGAGTGAGTACATACTGTGTTTGTCTTTCTAGGTCTGTGTTATCTCACTCAAGATAGGTTTTTCTAGCTCTGTACATTTGCCTGAAAATTTGAAGATGTCATTTTTTTAAATGCTGAGTAGTCCTCTGTTGTGTGAATGTATCATTTTTTATCCATTCTTCTTTTGGGGGACATCTATGTTGCTTCCAGGCTCTGATTATTATGAATAATGATGTCAAGAACATAGCTGAAAAATGTCCTTGTAGTATGAATGGATATCCTTTGGTTATGTGGCCAATACTGGTATTGCTGGGTCTTGAGGTAGGTTTATTCCCAATTTTCTGAGAAACCACCAAAATGATTTCCAAAGTGGTTGTACAAGCTTATAATCCCACCAGCAATGGAAGAGTGTTCTCCTTGCTCCACATCCTCTCCAGGATAAGCTATCATTGATGTTTTTGTTCTTAGCCCTTCTGACTGTTGTAAGGATAATATCTCAGTATTGTTTTGATTTTCATTTTCCTGATGGGTAAGGTAGCAGTTTTTTTAATGTCTTTTGGCCATTTATGATCCTTCTGTTGAGAATTCTGTTTCAATCTCTACCCCATTTTTAAATTAGATAATTTGATATTTTAATGTCGAACTTCTTAAGTTCTTTATATATTTTGGAGATCAGTGCTCTGTCTGTTGTAGGATTGGTAAAAATCTTTTCCCATTCCGTAGGTTACCTTTTTTTTGTCTTATTAAATGTGCCCTTTGCCTTACAGAAGCTTCTCACTTTCAGAAGATTCTATTTATTTATTGTTGCTCTTAGTATCTGTGCTACTTTATATTTAGGAAGTGGTGTCCTGTACCTTTTCACTAAAGGCTACTTTCCACATTCTCTTCTATGAGTTTCAGCATGGCTGGATTTATGTTAAGGTCTGTGATTCATTTGGACTTGAGTTTTCTACATGAGGATAGATATGATTCTATTTGCATTCTCCTACAGGTTGTCATCCAGTTTTGTCAGCACCATTCATTAAAGATGGTTTCTTTTTTTCCATCACATGATTATAGCTTCTTTGTCAAAAATCAGATGTTTGTAGGTGTGTGGATTAATATCAGGTCTTCAATTCTATTCCATTTGTCCACCTGTAGGATTTTATGTCAATACAAGCTTTTACAATTCTGTAGCTCCTTAAAATAGCTTGATATCAGGCATGGTTATGCCTCCAAAAGTTTCTTATTTGTACAGGATTGTTTGGGATATCCTGGTTTTTTTTTCCATAATGAAACTGAGTATTGTTCTTTCAAGATTTGTGAAGAATTGTGTTGGGATATTAACTCGGGTTGCATTGAATTTGTAGATTGCTTTCTGTAGGACTCCCATTTTTACTATGTTGATCCTTGTTATCAAGATCATATGAGATCTTAGCATTTTCTGATATCTTCTTCAATTTCTTTCTTCAAAGACTTGTCTTCAGTCTATTTGGTGTTCTATAAGATTCTTGTATCTTTGTAATAGTATCCTTCTTCAGCTTGGGAAAGTTTTTCTCTATGATTTAGTTGAATATATGTTTTGTGCCTTTGAGCTCTATTTCTTCTACCCCTATTATTCTTAGATTTGGTCTTTTCATGGTATCCCAGATTTTGAATGTTTTGTGTTAAGAATTTGTTGGATTTAAGGTTTTCCATGACTGATATAACTACTTCTTCTATTGTATATTCAATGCTCAAGATTCTTTCTTTCATCTCTGTATTCTGCTGGATATATCTGCATCTGTAATCCCTGTTCATTTACCCAGATTTTTGATTTCCAGAAATCCCTTGGTTTGTGTTTTCTTTGTCACCTCTATTTAATTTTTCTACATCTTTACTGTTTGAAGTGTTTGATTCACCTGTTTTTTTTTCTTAGTTTTCTTGGGCTTCCTCAAGAAATGTATTGACTTCTTCTAATTTTTGTTTGTCTGTTCCTCCATTTCTTTAAGAAAACTTTTCATTTCCTCTTTAAGGGTCTCTATCACTTTCATAAAGGTTTTATTTAAGGTGTTTTTTTTTCTTCTGCTTTCTCTGGGATAAGATGTACAAGTCTTCCTATTGTATGACCACTGGTTTCTGGTGTTGCCATGTTGCTTTTCAGGTTGTTGAATGTATTCTTGAATTAACGCCTACCTATCTCTTCCTCCAATTGGTACAGGAAGTGTATTTGCTCCTAGGTTGTAGTTGGTGACTGTATCTAAGGGATCTTCTCTTAGACAGATCGTTGCAGTTGCTGTTTGTGTGGTAGGGAACTGTTCTTTGTCTGCTCTGTGTAGTGACTGTTTGTGTCTCCGGGAGCTACTGAGATCTCCAGGGATAGGTGGATGAGGGGATGAAGTGGGACTTGTAGATTACAGGATCTGATAGATGGGGACATGTGTTAGAGCAGCCTGACTGAAGGTGACTTTCCTGCTTGACGGCTAGTGCAGCTGAGGCAGGTGGGGGAGGTGCCTAGAGCCTAGAGACTGGGCTGTCCAGCTGGGGAGTTGGTTACTTTCCTCTTGGTCTGCTCTGTGCAGTTACAATCTGTGAATCAAAGAGCAGAAGAGGTTATGGGGGTGGGTGGGTTTCAGAGCAGAGTGGAATTTTATCTTACAGGGTCTGATAAAAGTAAGGCATGGAGGAGCCTACTTACAGGAATCTTGCCTGCTGACTGGCTAGGGGAGGGGTCTGGGATTTTCCTTAGGACCTAGGGCCTAGAGATGGGGCTGTCTGGTTGAACGCTGGTCACTCACCTCTTGATTTGCTCTGTGCAGTCACAGTCTGTGCATCAAAGATCCTCTGAGATTGTGGGGGATGGGTGGGTTTGGGGCAGAGTGGGACTTGTAGATTACAGGGTCCTATTGATGGAGGGAAAAGGATTGGAGCAACTTACGTGCAGAAGGCTTGCTAGTCCAAAACCAAGAACGGTTAAAGTACACAATTTAAGAGAAGGTGCATGGCAAGAGATTCCAAGAAGCCGAGCCAAGAGATAGAGAGTTGTTAGGGAGAAATGGGGAAGGAGAAAGCTAGAGGTGTTTTAAGGACAGAAGATTTATAATGACAAGTCACAAAAATTTTGCTTGCAAAGGTTCCAAATCTAATAGGATAATTCACTCAAGAAATAGATGCCATATGAGACTGTCAAAAACAATAGAGCAATCAGATAGTAATTAAGGAAGTCTGGAAGCTGGGTGTAATGCCAACAGAAGCAGAGAAAGAGACAAAGAGGGGCCTGATGAAATCCTGGCCACTCATGGATAGCTGAGGCCATGTGTTGTGCTATATTGTTTGAGGAATAACTTCAAAAACTTCATCTTTCGAGAGAAATAGATTTTTCATGAAATACTCCAATTAAGTCAGCAAAAAATAAAGTAAAAACAAAGACATGCTATGAAGGTGAAGAACAGGATCCAGTTCTCAACTAGTCTTTACAATTCATCATACTAAATGAAAACATTACTGAGCATTTATGCTATACCAAATATGGTGCAATGGGTACAAAAATAAAGAAGAAAGGAATAATCTTATAAATATTTAGCTTGGTAGATAGATATGAGCAATTTCTAACAAATTTCTAATAGATGCTATAAAAAAGCAGAACTAGAGAAAAGGTCAGCAGTTAAGAGCTCTTGCTACTCTTGCAGAGGAAACAAATTCTGTTCCAAGAGTCCATGTGGCAGCTCTTCTAATTTCACTTAGAAAGAATGCTGCTATCCAGTTCGAGGGAATCAGTGTCCTCTTCTCTTGTTCTGCAGGCACCAGGCATACATGAAGTCAAAGTAATTACATGCAAGTAAAACACTCATACTCATAAAATAAAAATAAATATTTCTTTAAAAAAGAAAATACTTAATATTAAAATTCATACTTAAAGTATGGCTCTTAATTTTGATGATCTAGTAGTTAGTGAACACCAAAAAACAGGATAAATATTCCAAAAACCACACAAAAATATGTGAGTAGTGAACTTATGTAAATTTAATCTTTTTAAAAATGTGGTTTTTTATTAATATAGATTATATTTTCAGAAACTGTGGCTTTTGTATATACTTAATATAGGAACATGAGAGACTTTATGTAGTTTAGTAATATGCAGAATACATATATTATATATGTACATACACATAAACACATACACATGAATAGCATCTCTCTATGTAAAATTATAAAGGAAATCCTTATTTCTGTTGTGTAATCTAAATTACTATAATGATCCTACTCATTATATTTCTTATTAAAATCTCAAATTAATGAGGAAGAAGAGCACTATTATTCTGATAAATGTCTCAGCAATTCTAGTTAAATTAAGAATTGGTAATAAAATCTACTTCTCGAGCAGGGATTGCTAAATACAGTAATCTAGATATAATAGTTACTAAAATACCCTCAGCAGACTATTAGAAGCAGTAAAGCTAAAAGGCAGAAACTATTCATTGATTCTGAGGTTGCTTACTGTTTAAATACAGAGTTTATTAGTTGCTTTTATGTTCTCATGACAGCTTACCTGCAGAACTATTTAAAAGGAAGAGGATTCACTATAGAAGTTAGCTTGATTAGGGAAATAACCAGGCTAGCTAAAAGTTGAAAAAAATATATTTTATTCATTATAAAGGGAAAATTCATGAAACAGAAATGAAGAGTCCAAGCTTAGCTTTGCTGCAAGGAAACCACACAGACAGGGGACACCTGGGCCACACACCATTTTTCTCTGGATGCCAGAAAGCCACACCCTAACTTGGTCCCACCTCTTAAAGATAGTTGATTGGCAAAGATTCCCCATCACCTCCCCCTTTTTTCTAAATAAAAGGAACCCAAACCCAATAACAGTATATACAATAGGAACAGATATCAAGTATAAAATTACAACCAACATAAACAATATAAAGAAATGAACACATGATAAATGTTTTAATAGACATTCTATTCCACAGAGTCTAAGTCTTGCATCAGAAATAGGCTTCGCAAGACTATAAGAGAAAGGTAACTATGACTATCTAATCTCCAACCCCATCAAAGGCCTGAGAAGGGAGATAATGTTACTTGAGTAGGCAGGAAGTGCAATCAAGCAGCTCCCAAAGTGAGCAGTATATGATGGAGACAATTGGCTACCTGAGCAATCACCCAAAGTCTCATTTGCAATGTTGAAGCAACCAACTTTGGCTAAGGCCTAACATAACTAACAGACCATTTTCAGAGGCAGGAAAATTTTCAGAACCATCTTACCCTTTCTAGACAAGGTTTGGCAGTCTTTTTCCTTGTGTTCTGTTTATCCAGTCCAGATAATGTGTACTTTGTCAGTGATTGAGGTAGGGGCCAGTTTCTTGTCCAAAGGCCAATTGTGCCATGAAGAAAACAAACTCCAAGTGGAGTATCTTTGGTTCTCAACATTCTCTAAGGTATAGATTGGTGCTTTCAGGAGCAATCGTATCTCCGGTCAACAGAACCCTAAGTTATTTAAATGCCATATTATATAGTTCCTTGAAGTGGTTGAAGATTACCTATCTAGACAGAATACAATCTCTGTGTATCTAAAGAGTCTAATTTATCTGACCATATGTATAACAAATATGAACAAATATTGACCTATAATATTTAATACCTGTATAACTTAAATCCTAAGAATTCATGTTAGAATATTAAATAATCTGTAAACAAACATGAAGCAAATTAGGACAATGACCTCAAAATGCAATGTTTAAGTATCTTGATTGGAGATAAGAATAATATAAAATTCAATCAGAAAATGTATCCTAAAAGTTGTATCAATATACAGAATATCCTAAACAGAGATAGAAACATGCACGCATACAATCTGACAGAATAACTTTGCATAGGTATACAAATAATGTAAACAAAAATAACAAATATAATTTGAACTTGTATTAACATACAAAAAAACTATATACCAATGTAAATTATCCATAAATAATAGCTCACAAGTATTCACTCGATTACCCACTATTATTATTAGTGTGAATAAGTTCACACTAAATTATCTATTATACCATTTGATTTTTCTCTTTTTTTTATTTGACTGAGCCTACTTAGTTTCCACACCAACCTGCTACCTTATACAAGTAATAATCAAAAACCCATAAATGCTGGAGTTGGAAAAAGATTGCTGAGCCTTTGAGGGACTTGGCATAGCCAAACTCCAGCAATCTTTTTCCAAGTAAGTTGTGAAGTCCAATCTCATAGCATACCTGCTGTTTTGTGATGGGGAAGCTCAACCAATCACATCTGGTTAGGGTGTGGCTGCCAGGAGTCCGAGGTAGAAAAACCGGGGTAGGTAGGTACATGCGCCCTCTACGCTGTGCTCGCCAGATTATTTCTGATTTCAGACCTCCCACTCTGGAAGTGTGAGTTCCCCCCTTTTTCAATTATTAAAAATATAGCTGTTGTTCTTGAAAAAAAAAACCATAAATGGTGGACAATATTTGTTGGGAAAGGGGACGTTGTCTTCAAGAATTGCTTCCAGTTCTTATGGGGGTGAGATCCCATATTCCTTTTATGGGATCTTGTGACAGTAAAGTGATGGTTGAATTTTGAGATTACTGTTTAGTGTAGTTGCAAATGATTTCTGAGCAGTTGAGAGGGCTTTTTCCAAAGTTCTTATTTTTAGTTCTGGCCAGAATGTCTTGAGAAGGTGCACCATTTCAGTAGCTGGTACCCCAAAACTGGTCTTGTAGTAGCACAATCAGCATCATGATGTCATCTCAACCAGGTAGAGTTGTTGCTGTGGGGCCCCATCTTCTTCCTGGAAACTTCAAAGATTATTACAGAAAAAGGATCTGTAAGAAACTCTATTGTTCATAGTATAAAACTTAAATCTTACTTATATAGACATACATTCAATGAAGAATACGATACAGACAAAATAGACATGGAGAGAGTAAAATTTTTCCTAAAGTCTTCCTTCTGTCCCATACCAGATGGCTCCTGACATGAGACAGAAACTCTAAATGTTCCTTTTAACAACATGCTTAGATTCAGAGACAGATAGAGCCATTGTCCAACTCCAGAGTCAGCTCTATACATTCATATATACATATATATGTATATGTGTGTATATGATTTGATCACATGTCCTCATAAGTCATATACCTTTTTCTTGATGATGCTTATTGAATAGTTATTTTTCCTTCTGTCAGCATCCAAACGTTCAGGGTCTTGAATTTTTAAAATTGTGTATTTTCATGTAAAGACAAGAGCAGAACCTGGCACCATTGGATGAGGTGTCATTTCTCTTTGTCAAGAGGTTCTCTTTCAAAGCTAATCTTTATAATTTTGATGGTATCCATAGTTTTCCTTCTGCTGTGGAAACAAGAGTGAAACCCCTTCCCCAATTTAGTACATCTCCTGGTTTACATTATGAGGTTAACATATCTTTGCAATACACTGGTTGATTCAATTCAGAAGTTTTTTTCGTTATCCAATGTCTCTCTGCTGCTGTTGTTCCTTTTATATTAGTGTTAAGAAAAATGTTAATAAAGCATTATGCAATCTATTTATGGGGGTATTTTCTATCCCTTTCTGTTTGTTTAGAATATCATTTATAGTTCGATGTGACCTTTCTATAACTGTCTGACCTGTAGGATTGTATGACCTGTAATATGCTTTATATTATAATAAGCAAAAAACGTTTCATTTTCTTAGATACATATGCTGGACCATTACCTGTCTTTATTTGTACAGGAATACCCATGATGGTCATAACTTCTAATAAATATGTGGTTACTAAGTCAGCCTTTTCAGAGCTCAGGGCAGATGCCCAGTGAAAACATGAATACGTATCTATGGTGTGGTGCACATATTTTCTTTTTCCAAATTCCATAAAGTGGAACACATCCATCTGCCAGATCTCATTCCTTTGAGTACCATTTGGGTTACTCCCTACAGGCAATGGTGTCTGATTATAGAAAGAACAAGTAGGACATTTCTTTATAATCTCCTTAGCTTGCTGTCATGTAATAGGAAACTCTTTCTTTAAGCCTTTGCTAATGACATGATGTTTTTCATGAAATTCTGAGGCCTGAAACACTCTTCCAATCAATAATTGATCAATTTCTGCATTGTAGTGAGGAGCTGCGGGCAGGCCTGCTTTTCGTCCCGCCTAGCTCCTGCATGTCTGGCTAGCGTATGCCCCAAAATAACAACACACAAATTGTACTCTTTTAAACACTGCTCGGCCCATTAGTTCCAGGCTCTTACTGGCTAACTCTCACATCTTGATTAACCCATTTCTATTAATCTGTGTAGCACCATGAGGTGGTGGCTTACAGGAAAGATTCTAACCTGCGTCCATCTTGGAGAGGAGAACTATGGTGTGTGCCTGGAGAAGAGAGGCATGGCGTCTGGCTCACTGCCTTCTTCCTCCCAGAATTATGTTCTGTCTACTCCGTCTGTCTAAGCTGCTATCCTATCAAAGGCCAAACAGTTTCTTTATTAATTAACCAATGAAAGCAACAGATAGACAGATGACCCACATATATCACTGCATTACCTTGTGCTAGAGGACCTAGCAGACCCGTATGGGATTGGAGGTGTGTTATGAATATAGGACAAAGTGTATTCCTGATTATGTCTTGCACCTGAATGAATAATAAAGTCAATTCTGTATCATCTGGTATAAATTCAGTTGTTTCAATATGCAAAACAACTTTCTGTATATTGTGAATCAGTAACTATAAGAGAGGTTCTTTAAAACCCCTTAGTACCATAAGAATGGCATATAATTCTGCCTTCTGGACAGAATTATAAGGGCTTTGTTCTACCTTACTTAATTCTTCAGATTTGTAACCTGCTTTCCCTGATTTATTTGCATCAGTATAAAATGTACGGGCTCCAGTTATTAGTACATCACTCTCAAACTTCTCTCCATCCCTACAATCACAGTTTTACCTCAAAAAGATATATTTTTATCCAATATTTTTAAAATTATATTTTTATTTTATTATTTTTATTTTACTTGACAAAAACAGAAGTAGTCACTGGTGAGAGAGCTGGCTCCAGGGCCGCCACAAAAGTGGCGCAACTGTCCCTGTCCCTCACCAGCTACAGCTCACAGAAGAGTGGGCCCGGTACCTTGCCTCGGTAGCACACTTGAGCTGAGGGGCAGGTTAGCATATATACAGTGAACGTATATGCATGCAGGTGAAACACTCATATACAAACTCTCTGTGGGTGTGAGAGCAATAGAGCTACCCTGCCCACTCTCTCATATGCCTTAGGGTGGCAAGGGTGAGGAAAATATAACTTCTCCTACCCCTTGCCACCTGCAACAGGCAAGAGAGATGACCTCCAGGCATGAAAATGAGAGAGCAGGACCTGCCCCTTACCAAGTTCTACAAGCCAGAGAGCAGGCCCTTTGCCTGGGCAAAATAGTAGAGCTGCCTCTGGTGGTGTGAGTGTAGGTGAGCTGGACCAAATGGTGTGAGAGCAGAAGAACTGGCCTTGCTTCCTCCTCGCCAGGGTGGTGAATTTGAGGGAAAGCTAACAGACAGGCAGGATGACCACCCAGGCCCAGAACCAGGACAATAAAGTAGCCCACTCCAACATCCACCTCAACTATGATCTACTGAAGCATGTGAAAGGGCTGGTCCTGCAGATCCAAAGCAACAGGATTTCAGTGACAGAGGGCAACAATAGAAACCAATAGGAGTCCTAGTGAGGGTCCAGGATTGATGGTGTTGCCAGAGCCCTGCTAGTAGACCAATGACTCATAGCAGTTAACACTCACAGGTAAAGATGTCTGATCTAAAGTGTTAACTATGTGACCCACTGTATCATACAGCTTCCATGCCAAAATTTTGTTTTGCTTTGTTTTACGTCTTGTTCGTTTTTGCTTTGAAATTTTGTTTTGCAGGGGAGGTTATAAGGGCAGAGGACAAGTGAGGGGACTGGGAGATGAGTGGGATTGGGATTCATGATGTGAAATCCCCAAGGAATCAATACAAAGTTTTTGAAAAATGAAAAGATCACTAGGGAGAAAGTTGATGAATGCTCACCAAACATTTCCTTCCAAAGACAAGCGATCATTCCCATTTCTGAATATGCAAAGTACATAACAGCCAGTAGTAGCTACTTCCAGAACTGATTTTTATTTTACCCTAAGCCTCACAGTGTTTCATTTTCAAATAGTGACAACGCAATTTCAGCTTACAATGACTGCATAGCAGTGATAGATGCTTGCATGGATCCATTCTTCAAATGACTTATTGAAATTCCTAAAATGTGTACACAGATGCACACTGGATGGGAACTGTCAATATCATATCTGCTATAAAAAATCATGGGGAAACGACATGATAATTTGTGTTGTAAATTAATGAGGAAACATTTCAAATAACTTTGAGAGGCAATAATCTATTAAAATCAAGAAGAAAAAATTAAAAGGTGCCATCAACTTCCTTATTTATTTATTCAATGATAGTGTCTAAATGAGCCAGAACTGGCACCAGAGGGCTTCAACTACAGTATCAAATTACTGTCATTCTAAATATATAGACAATATATTTGCATCATATTAGAGACAAATGTCAGGCTAATACCATAACAAAATGACTACCAGGATATTTCATACTTATTAATAGAATGTGTTTCTAGGTATAAGAACTCATTTACAAGTGTCACACAAACAGAATTATGAAACTTGCAGTCTCTGGATGAAGAGCTCTTACTTCATAGCACATACTTCATTTATATCATTTAGTGAAATGAATACTTAACATTCTTCCTAGGCCTTATTAAATCAACTATTTTCATTAAATTTTCTTTAGTACTTCCACCTGTAGGGTTAGCTTCTGAATGTATCAGTCTGATTGTTTCATATCAACATTCTCAAACTGGCCATAAATGGTTAATGTTTTCTTCTTCTGAGGTGACATTTTAGAAACAGGAGGATTACCAGAAATGCTTCAATTCTGTCTTGTCTGTACACTTAGAATACAATTATCTCTTCTACTCAAGGATAAATCTTTTCTTCTCTCATTTGACCTTGCACAATTTTCCTTTATCTCTCCTGAGTCATTTCAAACTAAGAAACACCAGGCATTTTTACACTGAGAAACTACATGCTCTTGTTTCATGAGAAATGATTTTGTAATAAATGTTCCCTGTACCAAAACATTTCTCAAATCTTTAAAAGGAACCATCCTTTGGTCCAACACAAGCACACTCAGGATAAATCCATTTAGAAGTTATATTTTATGTGATGTTAAAGAGTAGAAAACTACTTTAAAAGAAATAGTATTGAAAGGAGTTTCTATATTAATACATAACAGAAGCAATCAATCAGTCACCCAACATCACCAACAGTCAGTGATTGAATCCTAGTTCTGACAACAATTCCATAATGACCAAAGCATTAAAACTGATGCTACATGCCTCTTCCACGTAAAGTTATCCTGTAGGCAGGGGGTTGCAGGATAACAGGGTGCTGACTGTAGATTTACCTTGACATTAAACAAGGTTCTGGAAATTTATTTATTCTTAACTTTGTATAACCATGAGTTGAACATGAAGAAAACTAGATTCTCTCTGTGTGTCTCTGTGTCTGATTCTGTCTTTGTCTGTCTTTGTCTCTCCTTCCTCTCTCTCTCTCTCTCTCTCTCTCTCTCTCTTTCTCTCTCTCTCGTGTGTGTGTTTGTGTGTGTGTGTGTGTCCATTTCCTTCAGTGAAAACTGCATTTCTGTATTGTAAACTTATTCACTGACTTCAGCTAATACTATTACTGGCTTGAGAACACATGAGCTTGTCACAGTAAACCTAGATTTTCAAACATTACACCTTCCGGCAACTGTGTTCTTCTACTCTAAATCACTGACACTTTCTACAAAACAAGTTCAAGGCATTGACTCCCTCTGGCCATTATGCTTACTGAATGGCTCCCTGAAAGCTTTTGATCAGAAATCTCAACCTTTTATTTCATAGGCCAGTGTAAGAGCTATCTTTTCTATAGTGGCAGGTGTCTGGCATGATGGCATAAGGTACCACTAGGTCCTTTTGTTCCAGGAGATCTAAATTTATATGCAAATTATAGTCTTGCAACCCACAAAAAAAAAAAAGGAATGGGCTTACAATATATAAGGAAAGGTGTTCTTGCATTTTCTTCTCCCTTAGTACATAGGACTTTCTGCTGCAGGGTTACATGTGAAACATACGGGAAGGCATACCAGGTAGGTTCCTGTTTCTGCTCAGTTGAGGCAGCTGATAAGTACTTTCTTTAAAGAAGAAAAAGTCAAGCAAGAGTGTATTTTGATCATCAGCTTAGGGTTTTCCTTATGTAAGTAGATTTTCCAAATAAGTCTCCAGTATTCTTGAAAGGCAGAACTTGGAGAAACTTCCATGTGTAAAATCATTATCACCTGGAAAATGTGCAATGGCAGCAGGGTTTGACTTCTGGGTTCTAAAGGTATAGCCAAATTGACTGCTTTTTTTTTTCTTAATTCTAAAAGGCATAGTGGGAGCGAGGCTCATTAACGAACTCAAACAGCAATCTATTTAGAACATATCCTCTTCTCTTGCTGTCTCTTCATTCTTGCCTTTTGGACAAATGCTGATAGAGCTTTCCTATACTGGGCTTTTCTCTAAAGTTGAACAAAATTGAAGTTGAGCTTCTCTTTGAATCCATTCTTAATTTCTTTTTATTTTAAATATTTATTAATTTGTGTGTGTGCGTATTCATATACACATGAATGCAGGTGATCACATAGATTAAAAGTTTGAAGACTCCTGAAGCTAGCGTTCCAAGCAGTTGTGATTTTCCTGTCATGGATCCTGGAAACTGAATTCAGATCCTTTTCAAGAGCAGTATTCTTAACTGCTGAGCCATCGTTTAAGCACTACTCGTTCTTAAATCATTTTATTGATGAGACTAAGTACCCCATGATAGAACCTCGATTTCCCCAGTATCATCTGACCATTATGAAAGGGTTTCTCAAAATGTCAAGTGATATCGAAATCATCCATACTTGTCCAAGTCACAGAATTAGTAAAGATACTCAAGTTCTCTAGTTTCCTACAGGTACTCTAAGATTTCTCTTGATCCCTAGCTGTCTGATAACAGGAAAGCTACCCTGGAACATAGAGAGGTCAGGAACTAATTTACATGAGCCTTCTGCTTCTTTGTACTGCAAAGCCAAGGCTTTAGCAATAATTTGATGTCACATTTGTGGAAGGTTACAGAGCAGTAGAATTGTATAACAAACAAGCAAAACCACAACAGCATTTTCTATTATTACCATCATGGTAGGAAATAAACATCTATATATTATAAAAGCTAATGTAGCTTGCAGTAGTTAGTGTGGCGCTTGCCCTTAAAACTCTATGCATGAAAACTGTCAATCAAATAAAAGTGGCACTATGAATTTTGAATGGCAGAAGCATACTATGGGATCAGTGCACAAAGCTACATGGTGTTCTAAGTGTCCCATACTAAACATAAGAAATGTTACCCAAACATCTTAAACATTGATTTTTTAAAATAACTTTTCACATAGCATATAATGTAGCTAAAGAAAAGCATTATAATTACATAGAGACTGTTAAAAAAGAAATTATAAAATTCACAGGTAAATGGATAGAGCAAAAAAAATCATCTGGAGTGAAGTAACCCAGACACTTAAAAACAAATATTGCATTTCTTTTCTTATATGTGGATATTAGCTTTTAAATATTAAATATGTGTACTATAATATGTGTAAGCCAAGAGGTTAGGAATAAATTAAGGGATGGGAGAGGGTAATATATCCCCAGGAAGATTAGAACACAAAGATTAAACAGAGATGATAGGGAAGAGACGGGTAAGGGAGAGAATATAGAAAATAGCAATTAACATTGTCTATTGAGGTATTATATGGGAACCCCCTACTACTGTAGAATCTTCTTAAGGATATACGTGTATAAAAAAATCTAAACAGAGTCATCAAACAATAAGGAGAAAATGTCCCAATTAGACATTTTTAGCCACTATGTGAAAGTGTCAGTTTAACCAATGAGCTAAATATGGTTGGGTTGTTGGCTTAAGAGACATCCTGTCTATACGTACTACCTAGCTATTGACCATTCAGTCCTTTATTAAACCAGTAACAGCAATATCTCTTTACACAGTGTACAAATATCCCACAATTCTGGTTACTGTTCATGGTACTGAAAAGTACTTTGCATGCTGAACACTACCATGGGAGAAAAATAAACACTAACCCAGCTACAAACCCTGTAATCTACAACAGTAATGTACCTGCATGATACGTTTGTGTAATACTGACATAAATAATGTGGTAGCAACCAACTACTCTTTGATTGCATTTAAGGCTCACTCTACAAAGTAGATCTCATGCCTGACACTACTCAGTAGACAAGAACTTGACACTGGATAGACCTTGGTCTTAGATGAAATCCAAATACTATTTTTCTGTTAATATATAGCATTAAAATGACTTCTGAGAACATTCTGCTATAGTCATGGATCTCAGTCATCAGTAGAACAACTTCCTCCTGAAGTAGATGGGAACTAGCACAGAGACTCACAACTAGACATGGTGCAGAAAGTGTGAGACATTAGAATACTCAGTCCTAAATAGGATGTCTTAATCAAATATCTCTCCTGAGATGTCAAGAAGCTATGTGGAAGAGGATCATAAAGATTATAAGAGACAGAGTATGGATAATACCAAGGAAAACACTGTTTTTCAGACACAACAGAGATGACACACATGTGAATTCACGGGGACTGTGGAAGCATGTGGGGGACCTACACAGATTCAAGCCAGGAAGAATCTGTGCTGGATAGTTTTGTGTCAACATGACATGAGTTAGACTCACTGAAGAGGAGAAAGCCTCAATTGAGAAAATGCTTCTGTGCAATCCTAGTGAAGGAAGGTCTGTATAGTATTTTCTTAATTAGTGACTGTTGTGGGAGAGCCAAGACAATTGTAGGTAGTGACATCCCTGGGAAGATGGTCTTGGGTTATATAAGAAAGCAGGCAAAGCAAGAATGAATGAAATCCAGTAAGCAGCACCTATCCATGGTCTCTGTATCAGCTCATATCTCCAGGTTTCCACCTTGCTTGAGTTCCCATTCTGATGTCCTTTGATGATGAATGGTGATATGAAAGTATGAGTCAAATAAACCCCATGTTCCACAACTTGTTTTTGGTCATGGAGTCTCACGGCAGCAATAGAAAGTGACTAAGACAGGGTCTCAATAGTGAGAAGGGGAAGTGGACACATGCTCCCATCAACTGGCATCTGTTTCCAAAGGAAAAATGAGTTCTTCTCAATAGAGTCTCACTGCTATAGAAATGACACTTAAGAGTAGACCCAATGCCCAGCAACAGATGACCAGCACAAAATGAATTCAATGATATTTTTGTAGACTTTTTTCCTCTCATATTTTTGTTTAGTCATTTTTTTGTTGGACTTTTGCTTGCATATTACTGTTTCTAAATTTATGCTTTCATGATATATGTGTATGCATGCATGTATGTGTTTGTGTGCTTATGAATGTGTGCGTTTCTTGTGATTTTTCTTTACTTTTTTATTATGATTTGGTTGAGTTGTTTTGGAGTTAGGTAGTTGAAGAGATGGAGAAGATTTTGGAGGAGTTGTGGAAGAGGAAACCACCATCAGAATAAATTATATAAAATTTTTCTTCAATAACTAATAAATATATAAATAAATAATAAATAGACAAATAAAAGTACCTTGAGAATTTAAGTGATAATTTATCAAATGATGTTTTCCACTTTTTGAAGTGTTAGACAATACCAAGGAGGAATTCCAGTGAAATGATCTTTCGCTTTTTATTTGTTTGTTTTTTAAATGGAATAATGATAATTTAATATAAAAAAATAAAATCACCAAACAGTGGTGGTGGAAGCCTTTAATCCCAGCACTTGGGAGGCAGATGCAGGTGGATTGAGGCCAGCCTGTCTACAAGAGCTAGTTCCAGGACAGGCTCCAAAGCTACAGAGAAACCTTGTCTTGAAAAACAGAAAGAAAAAAGAAAATCCTAGTTGAAAAAAAAATCAAAGAAATAACCAAATAGTAAAACAAACAAACAAAACAAGGCCAAGCTTTCATTTGTATTCTTTTTTATACAGGTTTTTAAAAAAAAAAAAAAATTCCCGCTTCCTCCCCGCCTCCCATTTCCATCCCCCTCCTCCTGCCCCTTCCCCCCTCCCCCCACTCCTCTTCTCCTCCCTCTCCAGTCCCAAGAGCAGTCAGGGTTCCCTACCCTGTGGAAAGTCTAAGGTCCTCCCCCCTCCATCCAGGTCTAGGAAGGTGAACATCCAAACTGTCTAGGCTCCCACAAAGCCAGAACATGAAGTAGGATCAAAACCCCCGTGCCATTCTCCTTGGCCTCTCGTCAGCTCTCATCTTGGGGGTGGGGTGGGATGGGGGTGAGGGGAGATGGGGAGAGATAAGTGTGAAGGAGAGGATGAGGGGAACTGGGGGATGATTGGGGGATAAAGGAAGGTTGGATAGGGGAGCAGGGAAACTCATATCTTAGTTAAGGGATCCACCTAAGTGTTGGCAAGAGACTTGATCTGGGAATGGCTACCAGGTGCCCAGGGCAATGTCCCCAGTTATTTCCTTGGGGCACCTGAGGATAGGGAACCTGAAATGAACCTATCCTATAACCATACTGATGAATATCTTGCATATCACCATAGAAACTTCATCTAGCGATGGATGGAGATAGAGACAGAGACCCACATTGGAGCTCCCAAGGTCCTAATGAGGAGCAGAAGGAGAGAGAACATGAACAAGGAAGTCAGGACCATGAGGGGTGCACCCACCCACTGAGACAGTGGGGCCGATCTATTGGGAGCTCACCAAGGCCAGCTGGACTGTGACTGAAAAAGCATGGGATATTCAGGTTTGTTTTTAATCTACCACAGAGCAACCAAAGTACCTTTCCAGCTATCGCTTGCTTTTGTAAATAAAGTTTGAGTACATAGTGAATACCCATCCACTAACACAAAAATCAATAGCTGCCTCAGAGTTAAACATTTACAATAGAGACTATCTAGTTGACAAAAAAAAAAAAAAAAAAAAAAAAAAAGCATGTGTGATCTCATCCTATGAAAAACTTTTACCAAACCCAGCTATTATCTTGGTTCACTGATAATAGAAAATTAATTTCAATCTGGCTAAGATAAAAATAGTTTACTTATTTTTATTCTATCTCCTAGATAAATTTAAGTTTCATAGTTTTCTACTATGCAAATATAGAATCATAAATCCCTTAAAAATTCATGCTTCTCTCTACCTTTCCACATTCATTCCACAAGCTAGTTCTGAACCATGTGGTCAAACACTCACAGCAAAGCCTCCTAGTTCTTGCTATTAATTATGTGTATTAGTCAGGTTTCATGCTCTTTTGACAAATACTTGGAACAATTCAAAGGACTAAAGACTTATTTAAAGGTTATGGTCCACCCTCACTTTGACTGTATTTGTAGACTTAAAGTGAGGCAGAGCATCTTTTTTTTTTTAATATTTATTTATTTATTGTGTATACAATATTCTGTCTGTGTGTATGACTGCAGGCCAGAAGAGGGCACCAGACCTCATTACAGATGGTTGTGAGCCACCATGTGGTTGCTGGGAATTGAACTCAGGACCTTTGGAAGAGCAGGCAATGCTCTTAACCTCTGAGCCATCTCTCCAGCCCCCAGAGGCAGAGCATCTTGAGACAGAGGCCACAACATCACCATTCACCTCATCATTGGCAAGTACCAAAAGAGAATATGCCTAAAATACTAGACTTCTTTTATTTACCAGTTTATTCCATCACTGCCTAAAACTTATTGTATAAGACAGTCAAAATCCAGGGTGTATCAGCTGGGTGGTGGTGGCATATGCCATTAATCCCAGTACTTGGGAGGCAGAGGCAGACAGATCTCTGAGAGTTTAAGGCCACCTTGGTCTACAGGAGCTAGTTACAGGACAACCTTCAAAGTTAAAGAGAAACCCTGTCTTGAAAAACCAAAACAAACTAACTAACAAGCAAACATCCAGGGTGTATCTTCCTATCTTACTTGCTCCTTTTGAAATACTCTCACAGACTTACTTGCCCATTTTGAAATACTCTCACAGATAAACCAAGAGATATACTTTACTCATCTAAAATTGTTACAAGCCATTCAAGGTAACAGTCAAAATTAAACATCAAATGATGTAGGAGAACACGAATAAAATAGTTTCACACCAGCTTAGAATTGAGTATAATGAAAGCTTCTTTATTTAGGGGGGACTCACAGATTACAGTTCTCAGCATGAACAGGGAACAGGAACCAAATTCAGCAGTTAGACAAGAGAGGAAAGAGAGCAGGAGCATACAAGTGTGCACCTTTTTGGTACCCAAAGCCCTGCCCAACCTGGTCCAGCCACTCAAAGGCCATTTGCAGAAGGAGGTTCCCCAGCACCTCCCCCTTTAATCTAAATCAGAGAGTTCTAAATCCAATACAAAACTATATTCAATAAGAACAAATGTCAAATATAAAAATTAGAATTATAATCAGCATAGACAATATTAAGCAAGAAACATATGTTAAATGCTTAATACTTATTTTATCCTAGGGAGTCTAAGTCTTATATGAGAAATGGTTTGACTAAGTCATAAAGGGAAAAGTAACTACAACTATCTAGTCTTTAACCCCATCAAAGACCTGGTAAGGGAGATAGTATTATTTGAGTAGGCAGGAAGTGCAATTAAGCAACATCCAAAATGTGCAGTAAATGACAGACTCAACTGACTACTTGGGCAATCACCCAAAGTCTTGTAACGTTGGAGCAACCAACTTAGGCTAAGGCTTCGAATAACTGACAGACTGATTATTAGAAGCATAAAAATTTTCAAAACCATCTGACCCTGTCTTGGCAAGGTTTGACAGTCTTTGGGATTTTTTGTTTGTTTGTTTTTGTTTTCATTTTGTTTTGTTTTGTTTTGGTTTGGTTTGGTTTTTTGTTATCCTATTTGTCCAGTCTGGAAACTGTGTATTTTATCAGTGGTAGAGGCATGGGCAGTTCCTTGCACAAATGCCAGTTTTGTCAAGAAGAAAGTGAGCTCCAAGTGGAGTGTCTTCAACACTTAACATTCTCTTGGGAATAGATCAGTGCTGCCAGGAGCAATCATGTCTCACATCAACATAACCCTAATTTGTTTATATGCCATATTTTACAGTTCTTTGAAGTGGTTGAAGATTATCTATGTACGCAAAATGCAATATCTATGTATTTAAAGAATCTGATTAGTCTAACTATGACAAACATGGATGATTATTAAACTATAATACTTAATACCTGTATAGCTTAAAGAACAAGACTTTATATTAGAATATTAAACAATCTTTAAACAACTGTGCAGCAAATATGGAAAATAACCTCAAAATACAAATAATATGTAAGTATCTTTATCAGAGGTAGAAATGTAGAGTGCAATATGATAAATATATCCTAAAATTGTCTCAATATAAAAATGTCTTAAACAGAGGTCTAAGCATGCATGCATAAAATATGGTAAAATAACTTTGCATACGTATATAAATATCGTAAAGTGAAATAGGAGCATATTCAATATAAGAAATATAATTTGAATTTTTATCAGTGTACAAGAATTTATGCCACTGTAAACTATTTCACATAAGGCAGATAAAACCTGTTCAATCTCGCCACAGACAACCCTTCCAGATTTGTTTCTACCTTTCTTTATTCATTCCTTAAAATATGGTGTATTTTCAAACTTGAAATATACTAAATGTAAACATCTGATTAGATGAGATGCTCCTTTAACTCCTCTCTCTTGTTCTAACTTTTAGAATATTGCTGTGTTAACTAATGTATTTCCTTCGCACCACCTAGAACTATGTATGATGAATTTTCTTTTTTATTGGCTAAGTACCATTGTAGACAAGACTTTTAAATCCCTAGGGCTAGAATTTAGGGGTGTTCTATGGCTATCATTTTATCATATTGTGGGCCAATAAATATTCGATGAATGAAGAATTCACATTTGAGCTTCACATTGTAAACTTAACATTCTCATGGAATCATGAAGGAGGCCAATTGATAGAAGCCATAGTAGCAAAGAAACTGGAGCTACTATCTTAACTCTAGATCTCAATACTTGCCAAGAAGCAGGCTGTGTTGTCAGTGTTCTACATGTGTAAGAGAAGCTATAGCATGCAGTGAAAGTAAAATCTAAAAGTGGTGTGGATCATGAACTCATAAAAACTGCTTCAAGAGTCAACAATATGTGAGCAAAGCAAATTGCGTCTTTAATAGGTAGTGAGACTCCTAGGCAACATAAATAGTCTTGCTGTGTGGCCAAGCCCTGGAAGTCTGAATGGGTGTTGTGACTCCTCATCTAATTAGCATTTATAAAATGTTTGCAGCTGTGAATACAATAGATTAAAATAACTAGACTAGAAATAGTACTTAACACAAGACTGAGAAAGTAATTCTCTTTCCAAGTGCCTGTCTCTCCATTTTCAGATTTTAAGATAGATAAAAATATGTACAAAGATCATGTCTGATATAATTCACACTTGCTCTCTTTCCATACAACATGAACATAATCTACCTGATAGAGTATGTTTTCATTGTTACCTGCAAGTAGAATTAAATGTTTAAAATTAACAGATAACCCAAAAAAGAGAGAGAAAATTGTTTCTTTTAAAAAAAAGTCCCACCAAAGAATCAGTTTTATACTACTACATAATTGCTTCTCACTCATCCTAATTTTCTGACCCTTTAATACAGTCCCCTATGTTGTGGTGATCTCCAACCATAAAATTTATTCTATTTTATGACTCTAATTTTGATACTGCCATGAACCATAATATACATATCTGATATGCAGGATATGTGACATTTGAGCCTTATGAAAGGGTCATTCTGTCCCCAAAGGGATCATGATACACAGGTCCTCATTATTCTCTGAACTAAGAAAATAAAGCTGTGTTTCCAAATTCTTAGACTCAATCTTGACTTCATAAAAAATACTGCGGATAGCAAAGCATTTAAAGTGGAGTATCTGGAAAAAAAGAGAGAGAGACCATGGATTTTAAGAGAGCAAGAAGGATGTGTAGGAGGGTTTAAAAGGAGGAAGGGAAAGGAGAGATAATATTATTGTATCATAATCTCAAAACCAAAAGAAAAATAAAATTAACATAATTAAAGTAGTTTTTTTTTCAAGAGAATGTTCAGAATAGAACTTTATTTCCCACTCTCTCAAAATCACACTTGAATCTGGGCTCAGTGCTTGTCTTTTCCATATAGTAGATCAGAAACTTTTAGTACAACCCATAACATAGACTCATGTATGAACAATACGAATGCCTTTAAAATCTTTCTTGTCTTCCATGGGGAAACAGAAAATAAATAAGATACTGTCATGGGCAGGTATTATGAGATCATGAAGCTGACAGGTACAGAGTGAAGCCCCCAGGAAGGAAGGCAGGGGGAAGAGAGCAAAAACATTCTCATTTCTGCTCTGTTGGGTATTGTTAATGAAGACCTTGATTTTCTAATCTTTCTCCTTTCCTCGAACTTTACCCACCCTGCAATTTTCCTTGGACTTGCTCACTTGCTCAGCAATACTTGGAAAACGGCTTTCTTGGTCTAAATGTCAATAAGCACTAAATGTGTATAAGAGGAAAAAAAATATTAGCTACAACTTCCTTGTTAGGCTGCCAAGAGGACACAAGGGCTTTTAATAATGTCATTGACCGGCTTCCTGTTTATCCTGAGAGACTCTAGTGCAGTCAGGAAAGAATCCCCTGCACCGCATTCATCATGACCGATTCCTTTCTACCTCTTACATACAGGAATAGAAATAGAGCCTACTGATCATGGCTGCCTCTTAAGTGTTATATAGAAAGCAAGAGAACCATGGAAGGTTGGAAGGTATATACCTTCTTTTTCTACTCTCAGAAGCTCAGTAAATTTCAATATTTTCAGAATATATTATTTAATATTTTTTTCAGTCTGAGTAATACTTTTACCTTGAGCCGGAATCATCAAAAATTAATTTTAATTAAACTATCCTCTGAATGTATCACTTCTATATCTTAAATCAAATAAAATATGAGTCACTGTTGGGACCTTTCAGCTGATCTCTGACTACAGTGGCACTGATGAGTTAGGATATAAAGTCCCAGCTGTAGGAAGCAGAAGATGCATTTATTAACAAGGAAAATGACAAGTGGATGTGGATGTTAAAAGAGAGTAAGTAAATATTTTATGATATATAGAGCACAGCAGACCTCATGATTAAACCGCGTTTAGCCACATTCTCTCTGTTGTTATTTTCTGGGCACAATGTCTCTGGAATCCTATTTGATGTGCTGGCCTGTAACATTTGACCACACTTACAGCACAAGTGCAAAATCAATTTTCTCTTCCCCCATTTATCTCTGGGCTGATGTTCGTTGGCTCTCTAATGGAATGACTCTTCTGGAGAGGTAGTTATTTTACTTCAGAGTGGCATTTCAGAAGCCTTAAATGGGCTGAAGAGATGGCATGTGACCTTTAGGAATATTTTAGGTCTACATTTCTTTGAGAAAGAACGGTTTAACCCTGTGTGTGTTCATACATGGCTGATGCTGCTTTTGTTCCTCTTTGTATTTACTATAGCAGAAGAAACTGCATTTTTACATACAATAATGCGGGGAAATTTAATACATGTCAATTCTGATACCTGTGTCTTTGCTGAAAAAAAAAAGAATCTCACAATTAAACTGTATATTGTCCAATATCCAGATATTTTCACACAAAATTGTGCTCTAACCTTGATTTGTCAACCTTTGAAAATGACATATGTACAAATGTGAATTAATCTGTATAAAAATGAAAGATTTTTTTCAATGACATTGAAGTTGGTCTACTGTTTTTGATCGTATAGGAAAATATCATGGTATTTTTTAAAAACAGGATTCTGTGCTTTCACTGAGAACTGTTTCACATATTCAGAACTAATTTACTTTTTTATTTCTATTTAAAAAACTATTTTACTTTTTTATGTGTATGAGTATTTTCTCCAAACATATATCATCACATGTGTGCATGGTGCCACAGAGACGAAGATGGGTGTCATATTCACTGGGACTGGCTTTAGAGACAGAATAAGCTGCAATGTGAGTGCTGGGGATAAAAGCCAGATCCTCTGGAAGAGCATCCAGTGCTACTAATGCTCAACCATCTTTCCAATCCCAATTTCTCTTCTTTATACGAATTATCTAATTCACTTCATTTCTAATGAATACTGCTGATAAAATCTGAAAACACAGTCTATATCAGTTTTAGTTGAATTATATGAATATTGAGATATTTAATAGTTTAAGTAATCTTTTTCCAGTTGGTTTGTTCACATAATTATACACTACCATTTTTATAATTTGCTGCATGTATAGAGTCTATTCTAACAGGTCTTGGTCTCCAAATGTAATCTGTTCTTGTTTATAGACAATTACAATATCTGAGTCCCACTGAAATACCTCAAGAGGAAACTTTAAAATAATTATTAAACAATGAATTTATGGTTTATGCTAGACAGACAGCTCAGTAGGTAAACTTGCAAGCGTAAGGACCACACTCTGATTCCCAGAATACAGACTAAAAACTTCTGGACTTAACAGCACATGCTAGCAACCCCACCAGTGGACAATAAATCCATGGGCCTTGTGGGTCAGCCAGACTATTTGACAAGTGCCAGGGCAGGGAGGGACCCTGTCTCCAAAAACAGTGGCCAGTATCTGAGGAACAGCATTCAAACTTGTTTACTGGCCACCACAAGCCTAGAGGAAAGCACACACAACATAAACTTTACTAAACTGGATTCTTCAACTTTAGAACTAGGTGGCAAGCAGTTTATTGTGTTCATTATGAATGACACTTGTTGACTTTTCCTTCAAATGTAAACAATTTGCAATGAAAGATAAAGAAGAAAGCTTTCTTTAAATTGAAAAACTAATATGTTTGTTAAGTCTTTGCTTTCTGTTAGTCTAGGATGATTGGGTCTTTTTCTGTTGTAAGAAAATTAGCATCTGCTCTTTTGTATTTTATAAACATGTGGCATCAACAGGAAAAACCTAAGCCTTGCCCCTGTCATAATACTGAGTCCTGCCAGCAAGCACTGCCCCCTTTCTCAATCAAAACATTTCACACAGGTCAAATTATACCAAAGACCCCAAGAGTACCCCAAAAGATGAAAGAATTGACCCAGTTTTAAATGGGAGCATTGTCCACATATTGTTAGATGGATGCCTGCTAGTCCAATGTCCTGAACCTTCTTAGATCTTAAAGACTTTTAACCAAGCAAAACCTTATAACTTAGAAAAATTTGCTTTTCTGTTAGAAAGAAAGATAACCAAGTATGTGTAAGTTATGACTACGGAAGAGGTCCATACGCACAGCCTAATCATAGAAGAAGGCAATCCTAACAGTGGCACTCATAATAAACAGTCAAAACTCAAGAGTGAGAAACCCCAGGCAAAGAGATGGACAGCACTAAGGGCACTCTTGCCACATGTAATGGTATATTTTGTCAAATAAGCATTGTACATGTAGGATATATGTAAGAAAATGTACAGCTTTATTGAGATGCCACAGACATGATTTTGTTTTGTTTTGTTTGTTTTGAGGATGGTTTCTATTTCTTCAGCAGACAGCAATAATCTTTCTCCACTGGTCCTAATTTCTAAATAAAACCTAGTTCTTCATTTTCATCTGACATATAGGTTGCTCAGCATAATTCTTCACATTGTACTAAAACAAGGACTAGTCTTTTCCTGCAGCTGCTATTAAACTAAGACAATGAATTTGGCAGTATTTAGTTAAACACCAAGCAAATTATGAGGTCAAAAGTTGCTCATGCTTGGAATAGCAAAATACTGATTTATCTCAAATATCTAAGCTTTCAATTGTCTGAGATTATTTATAAATCAATGCTACACAAAATGAATTAGAAAGCACTTGAGAATTCTCGTTTATGAAATGGCACTTTAGTCAGGCAGCCTTTGCACTGTCCTCTAGAATTTTAGCTGTCAGAGTTTCACAAAAGTGTTTCTATATTTTTATTCCCAATCACTAATCAGAATAGTGCTCATAATGATACTTAGAATAAAGAAAGGAAGTACTTTGGAAGCTATAATAATATTAAAGTGACTTAACAGACTCATGAGGAGATGGCAGTGAAGTTACAATCAGAATATTAAACATAAAGCATACAAAGGACTTTATATCACGAAGCAAATATTTTAACACACTGCATTTGCCAGCCTCAGAATAATACAAGGATTATTTAATTTATTCCAATATTCCTAATTAGCAAACATTTTTATTCAGGTTGTCAGTCATCATAACTAAAAAAAGTATATGGAACTCGAAAGGAATAGTGCCATGATTCAGGTGATGTCATCAGAAATGATGCTAGGACTTTTGTTCTGCTCTTAATTTCTAATGCTCCTCTCCAGGCATACCTTCCATACAGTACAACTCAGCAAACAATCCCCAAATAAAGACAAAAACCTACCAGGAGAAACTGAGATCTTCCACCTCTTTGATAGTATCGGAAAAAAAAAAAATCTGGCAAACCCAGGTGTTTCTGATCCAGTCTGCTGGATAATCACAACCTTATGTAAATACTGCTCTTTATTCAAATTTCATTATCTAAAACTTACAACAGAATAAATAAGTTTTCAGTTACATAGAGTACATGAGGATAAAAATCTCACCAACATCAATATCTTTCTCTTTGCATTATTCTCTACAGTGCCCCAAGCATTCCTGAAATACACACAATATGCACAGTAAGTTGACACTGACAATCTGTGTCATACTCCCATACTTATACAAAACATTTAAACCCAAAAACATCACAGGAATCAACCTAAGATATGTGAAAATGTCATGTGGCCGAAGTTGTATTTCCAATCTCATTTTTTGTTCTTTATATAACATAACTCTCAGGAAGCAAATACCCTCTGTACAGAAAATTGAAAATGCTTATCAGTTTAACCAAAGCACAACTTTGATTCATAAAGCCAAAGATACAATTCTTTTCATTATAAAGCAGAGTGAATTGAGCCTTAACATCACAGAGAAGTTGACTTTCTGCTTGGGGGTGCTGGAATCTAAAAGCTGCATGGCAGAGTCGATCTACAGACGCATCAAGCTCTAACTGAACTGGCTTGCTGTATCGTCTTAACTTCCCCACATCTCATTTTGGTTTTTGCTCCTTTATTTTCAACAAAGAAGCTTCAGTCGACCTAGAAGGATGTTGTAATTTACTCTCCTTAGGAATCAAAGTAATAGTTTACAATTCAAATATTTACAGTATATGCAATAAAATAAAAATTGCAGGCTGTCAGATTTTTGGAGACTTTATGTTGCATAATTTCATAAAAAGAAATACTATTTCTGGAGCCCAACAGAAATCTTTCTAGAAAAAAAGAGTGTTATAGAATCTTCTATTTATTTAACAAAAGAAATGTGTTTTTATTAATTATAGATGACATTTAAACACTTTCTTAATGTATGATATATTTCTATACTTCTTCCTATGACTTTGCAGAATATGAAGTGGGTTTAATGTTAGGAATATCTTTGAAGTGTATAGACACATACATAATACACATCCACACATCACACATGTATACATATCACATATATATAACATGCCTCTCCCCCCCACACACGCACCACATACACACATCACACATGTATACATATCACATATATATAACATGCTCCCCCCCACACACACAAGCACACACACACACACGCACCACATACACACATCACACATTTTTAAGAATGAGTGAGACGGAAGGAAACAAAACCAACTCCATCAAGTTTCTCTACATTCCATTAGGTCACATGATAACTCCTCAGTCCAGGTCAGTGTTAAACACTGAAGCAAAACAGACAGAAAGAATGCTAGCTCTGTATTTATTCATTGGTGAATGAATCAAATATTCAAAAGCTACTAGATATGTGGCAATATCTTGGCTAAATTCAGCACAGGGTTTGTTTAGCAGACATGGTTTGATACACAGAGTGTTTCAATTTTCTTAGGCAGTTAATGAGGCTTTCTAAAGAAGCATCTTGTAGAAGGCTAAAACATAAACTTGCTCCCTGAGGCTTCAGAACTGGATCACTTCACGTTCATAATTTGAAAGAGCATTTTGACACTGTGAGTTTTTTGATACATCAAAGGATGGATAATTTTTCTTTAATCTTTTTTCGATGTAATTTCTCCTTTGAGCTTACATGCCAAAATACAAATTTATTGTCCTTCCTGGGTATGCGCAACTGTAATATAGATACAATGAAGATTTCTACCTGTCAAGTACGGATTTAAGATCTTCAACTTTGTTACTGCCGACAATTTGAGTCAAGCGATTTTTAAAAGGGAGATGGCTTATCTGCAAAAGGAAATTAACATATGCAGGCTGTTTGCACTAGGTGCATTTAGAAATCCACCTTGTGTTGTATTTTTTCAAAAAAGGTTGCTAACTATTACTTCCAAAAAATGTCAGTAAAGTGGATTGGTCCAGGTATTAAAAGACTGTTCTTTTCATTTGCACTTAATTTTAACTGGCACCGAAGCAGATGACCATTATTCCTTAGATATCACGTGATCTGATACATATGCATGTCCAGCGATGTTTAAATCACCACACAGCTCCTGATGTTTCCTTATGGTCTTCAGTTGGAGCCTTCATGTTCCTTTTCATTCTAGTGATTACTGGAATGCATGGTAATCACCTTCTTACATAGTAACAACAAAGCAAACTACTCTTCTCTCTTTAACTGCAACATGGCACCCATTAACCAACCTCTGCCTGCCTCTCTCCTCTCCCTGTTGCTTGCCAAACACCACCTTTCTACACTTAACTTGTATGAATTAAATTTTGGGGATTCCACCATTTATACATGCCTCTCTGCTGTTGACTCATTTCATATAAATCTCCATTTCATTAATCTTGTCATACATGAAAAAGAATTTAATCTCTTTGGCTGAATACTATTTCTATTGTATACTTACCTTATTGTCTTTATAATTTGTCATTTGATGGATACTCAGGATGTTTCCATTGGCAGTTGTAAATGATGTTGCAACAAATATAAGAATGCATATGCCTCTGTGGTACACATACTTCCTGTCCTTTGTTTATATGCCAAGTAGCAAAAGTGCTAAATAATTTGGTTCTTTTTTTAAATTTTAAAGAAACTTTTAGATGTTTCTCTGAAGTATTCATACTATTGGTGACCTCAATGGTGTGAAGTCCTTCTGACTATGAGTTGCTTTTAATGGTTAATGAATAAAGCTGTTTCGGCCAGTAACTTAGTATAAAAGAACAAGGCAAGAATTCCAAGCAAATAGAGGAGGAAAGAAGGCAGAGTCAGTGAGAAGTCATATAGCCGCCGCAGGAGACAGATGCCTCTGCCACGACCTCATGGTGAAACACAGATTAATGGAGATGGGTTAATTTAAGATGTAAGAGCTAGGTAGAAATATGTATAAGCTAATAGGCCAAGCAGTGTTTTAATTAGTGTAGTCTCTGTGCATTTATTTCAAGTCTGAATGGCTAGGAATCAACAAGGGGCCTCTGCCAACAGATTGCCGTGCCAGTGGGGCAAGAATTTCCATGTAAAGTCTAAGAAAGCTTTAAAATGAATAAATAAAAAAAGGCTGAGAGGCCCACAAAAACAAAGCCAAGCACAGCTTCTTGGTAACAGCATAATTTATATTTCTACTAACTATACATGAAGGTTTATTTCTCTTTAATTCCCATCAGCTCTACTGCAGCATGGAGGGTCAGAGGATCATTCTCAACACTGATAGTCTGTGCTACACTGCATGAGGTTAGGAAAATGCTGTGTGCAGATTCATTATTAAAGTAATCTTCAAATGTCCCTGATTTGCTCTATAACCTTTTGCTTAAATATATAGATTTCTCCATTTTATTTGTGGTGTTGTGCTCTCTGATAAAGGTCATATTAGAAAAGCATGAATTAATCAATGAATATGTGCTTATACACTTTTGAGGGCATGCCAAAGCACACAATAGAAAATGCCCTCCTAAAAAAGGGGGAGAACCCACTGCTGGACTATCAGACATGGTATTGTCAGAAGGTCTTATCGTGAATTTTACAAACTGCCACAGTTCTGGTGTGTCTTGCTTCTAAATAACAACAAAAATCCAGTTAAGTGTGTTAGCCAAATGGAAATCTGTCAGAAATAACTGAAGTAATTTCTTTAAAACATCCACAGGGATAAAGAGTTAGAAGAGTTACTACATTCAATGCATCATTACTTCTTAACCTCCTTCAACAAAAGGGAAATCAGTTATTGGTGTATGTTGTATTTCAGTGCAGAATAATAAATAAATGTACATTATACATACAATTCTAAACCCGATTGAATAAAGTAATTTTGTTTCTAGAGCAGCAAACAGAGGAATCCATCAATCAGCTGAGCTCCACTGTGTTTTATACAACACGTGTGGAGAATAAGTGCGAGTTCTTGTGTGAGCTGCATGCTGTGGCGGAACTTTCTGGGAACCACTGACACCTGTTGGTCACAGATTGTAATGCAGTCTGTTTTTATGAATACAGGCTTGTATCACTTTGCGTTAACCCTATTAATAAAATGATCATTTATTTTAATGCATTTCACTTGCAAACAGCTATTTCAAAAACTGTTAAGATTTTGAAATGAAGTCAAACCTTGGTGGCCAAGAGACAAGTGATACAGAGAAAGACATTTCTTAAGAGGCTTCTCTCTGTTTACTGAGGGTTTCCACAGAGCTAATCCTGTTAACTAGCACAATGAGCATGCTGTTTCACAGAAGAGAACTGTTGCCAAGTTAACAACTGTAGAAAGGAGCATGAGGATACGAATTAATAAGAACAGTGGGACTCCTATGGACAAGAGCAAGGGTTCATGGGATCTAAATATTCTCAAATGAGATGGCTCATATACAAATGCTAAATTAATTAATATCCTTTAATTATTAATTACAAGATGGAAAAGATGCCCAGATGTGTGGTGCTTTCTAAAGAAAGAACAATGAAATGCTGGATTCCAAATGTCTCTACAAATCTATTTCTCATTTCAATATATTGTGTCAAGTTTAAGGAGCCCAGATGTGAAATTACGTCAATCATTTAAACAAAGCGTTTTTACAACCGTACAATAATTTATTCAATATGAATTTTTTAATTTAACTGAAAAATTTAAATCATGCATATTTATGATGTACAAAACATGACTCCAGATAAGACCATAAGCAATAGAGAAGAGGTTGCCTCAACTGGCCTTGACCTATAGTTAGACTGACAGATATCTTAAATATCACCATAGAACTTCATACAGCAACTGATGGAAACAGAGGCAGAGACCAGCATCAGAACCCTGGGTTCAGTTGAAGAGGGGGAGGAAGGAGACTATGAGCAAAGAAGTCAAGACCATGATGGGTACAGCCACTGATACAGTCTACCTGAGCTAATGGGAGCTCACCAACTTCAGCCAAACAGGGAAAGAACAAGCATAGGACCAAACTAGTCCCTCTGAAAGTTTTTGACAGTTGCACGGCCAGGGCATACTGAGGGGTAACTGGTAGTGGCACCAGGATTTATCTCTATTGCTTGTATTGGCTTTTTAGAAAGCAAATATTTCAAAGCTATTCTTTTAGCAATTTTCATTGCATTGTCATGCTTCATAATAATTCAACAAAATATATCCTTTCTGTCCACCTGAAACATTGTCCTACTGGCCAAATTTCCCATTCTTTTCTCTTCCCCTTAAGAGCCTGGTAAGGCTTTTGTTATCTCCCTTGTCTTCTACGAACTCAACTCTTCTAGATTGGACGTATGAATAATAAAATAAAATATTCATGTTTTATCATTTTATTATTTTCTTTAACATAATGTCCCATAGGGCATTCCATGCTGTTGAAAAGGACATGATTTTCTTCTCTTAGAGATCAGAGGGTATCCTTTTTCTTTATTAATTCATCTGTTAGATGTTAGTTCATTCCCAAACATTGGCATATGTGTATAGTGCTACAGTGAACATGTGAGTGCCAACACATACATCTTCAACATACTAATTTCATTTCCTTTGAAATTTTTCAAGAATTAGAATTGCTAGCCAAAGCAATATACAAATGTAATGCAATTTTATCTAATTTTCAATAATATTTTTTACAAAAATAATATAATGCAATTTTAAAAGTTGAGTGAAAAAAGACATTGAAAGCAATCAAAACAAAGCTGAGAACATCTATTTCATTATTTGCTCCAAAATACTTTTAAAAGGTATTGCTATATAGAATTCAAAGTATTGGCCTAACATAAATCAGGCATATCAAAGAAGGAAAAATACTAGCAAATTCAGAAACAAATTCTTCCATTTACAAAAAACTAGGGTTTTACAAAGGAGCCAAGGTCATGAAAGAGAAAAAAAATTTTTTTTAATATATTCAAAAAATGTAGGGAAAAATACATTTCTATTTGTAAATGCATAACGTTGGATCTTCATTTTACATTATATAAGAAAGTAAATAAAAATTTACTATAAAATGATTTTTAAAGTTTTGAGATATTAAAAATAATATCTATACGTAGTCATAGAAGGAACATGCCTGATATTGATCTGGTTATTGATTTTATTTCATTATGACCACAAAAACTCAGTTAACAAAGATACACATAGATAAGTAGGATTTCTATGAACTGAGAAAGACATAAAAGGAAACAACAAAATGAAAAGATGAGCTTCAAAACAAGAAGGCATTTGCAAACCATGTACCCAATAGTAGCTAATATCCAAAATATGTTTAAATATTTAAGAGTGTGAAAGCAAGTGACTTGAGTTAAAAGTGGCAAAATAATTAAATAGTCCTTTTCCAAAATAAAACACACCAATAGTCAATAAGTAAATATATAAGGGCTGAATATCAATGTTTTTGAAAGTAATGAAAATTAGGTGCAGTGAAATGTCGTTTCATACCTGTTAGAATGCTTCTTAATGAAACACACACAAAAAAAATCCAGCAAGTACTGGCAAAAATGTAAAGAAGACAAAGCCATGTACCTTTTTGGTGCGTAGTGACATTAGCCACTGTACTATAGTAATTCTCAAAAATTTAAAGACAGAACTGCTATAAGAGCTGATGTGTATTTTTATACAGTTCTACTGTTTCACACAAGTTTTCTACAGGTATTATTCCTGACAAAAGGTCATTCCCTTTATTAAATAAAATGATAACCTAACTATTGCTCATTTCACATGATGATGCAGCTTCTACTGAACCTTCTCTTACATTTCCCCAAACTATAAAATAATAGTACAGTGAATAAAAAAGTGGAAATGAAATAGGAAGGATTAAAGTAGGTAGCAGATGGGCAGTCAGAGTTAAATAAGGAATATGGAGGACAGGATAGGTAAGACAGAAAACCTTTTTGAAAACCCATTGCAGTTGAAGATTTCTAAGATATATACATTATAAAGAATTTAAATATAGTGCTGTATAATAAGTATTATAGATTTACTATAATTAAATATGAGACCCCTAGCTAGACACCACACACTGCCAAACAAAACTCCAATACCAAAAATGATTATCTTTTTGAGTTGTTGTCTAATGGAAGTCCCCAAAACCCCAAACATTACAGGCTATCACTATTTCTCTTCGTTATGCTCTAGAATTTGATGATAAGATCCTGTTGCTGAAACCACCACAAACTTGAGTCTTAGAACAAAAGGAAATCAAGCTGTTCCAAACCTGGAAACTTTCTCTCTACTAGGTAGCTGGAAGTTCCTATGCATGCAACAATAAGAGAAAAGCAATCATCAGTCTTACCCAGGCTTAAACCCTATGAGCTATAAAAATGACTTGCCAAACAAGATGTGCAAACCAGTGTAGTAGTGGCATAAATGTAATGGGTTAACCACTCCCTTCCCAACTGAATTTAAGGTCCATTTCACTAGACAGAGTCCACTCCTGGCATTGTTCACAAGGTCAAGAACCTGTGACCAGATAGAACTAGGACCTAAAGGAATATTTACTACTATTATAATCTAAGATGAACATAACTCTAAAATGATTCAGAAATGACTTATCACTGTATTCATAGATCAGTACATCCCTCAGCCTTCATCAGAGAAGCGTATTATGTTGATGGTGATTAACATAGAGACCCATAACCGGTCAACATGTCAAGAGTAAGAAACATATGAGTTTTTAGCCCTAAATAGGAAACCTATATCACAGGCCTTCCTTCAAGTCTTAGGGATCTTCACAGAAGATGGACAGAAATATTATAAGAGCCAGAGGTGACAAATAACTTCAAGGAAACTATTTTATAAACATATGACAGATACATATATGAACTCTCAGTTACTGTGACAGTATGTATGATTTATGCAAACCCAAACCAAACAAAATCATAGCATGGTAGGGTACAGGCATCTAGGAAAGCACATGTAGTCCCATGCTTAGCTCAGAAGTTCTTAGCATTTGATAGGTATCAGAGAGGGAAGAATCAAGTTCTCTAATTTTGTGATACACTATACTTCAGTGTAGACCCCACAACCAAGAGTATTTGGCTAGCACATCCTGGGTTCCAGGCATTTAAGAGAAATTGGAGAAGAGACAGCTAAAACACAGAGTTTGGTAGGTTGGGAGGTGATAGCAAATCTTGAAGGAGTTGCAGACTGGGGGACAATATGATAAAAATACATTGTATGAAACTCTCAATGAACTAATCAAAATAGTATTAAAACAATAAGAAGTAGTTGGAAGAATTGTATAAGCATGAACCCTGTGATTTTCCACATTATTATTAAAGGCTACTGAAAGTAGGAAAAAAAGAGATTCAAAAATGAACCATTCTGAGAATGTCAGAGTGAAGAAAGACAAGGAAAGATCAAGACACATAACTTCTAACACCTACTTCACCACTTACATCATCTGTAAAGTTACTTGTTTCAGGTTGTTAAAAACTGCTCTCTCTTTCTTGTTCAAATATCAAGAGCATTACACAGAAGAAAGTTACTATAAAGAACAGTTAGATTGACTTTCAACCTTAATATTCTGCTCTTCTATCCAAATCTTAATGGTAGCTTCATACTCTAAAAAATATACTGTTATGAGTTCTGTTGTGCTTTTGATAAATCTAAACACTCCTGTAAATGGATTGCATTTTATTTTCATGTTGATAGGCAGAGGATTTTTAAATATAACAATTTATTAGTTTTTTGAGAATTTCAACATTCATACAATCAATATATATTAAGCATATTCACCCTCATTCCTACCCCTAACCTCCCACAATGGCATCTTCTATTCCCCCACCCCTCCCAACTTCACATCCTTTATTTTTAAAAACTCACCAAGTTCAATTTGTGCTGCTCATAAACTTGGGTATATGAGGTCATCCATTTGAGCTTAGTTGGCTTTCAAGGACCCAGAGCATTAAAAAATAACTGTCTCTTCCTTTCACAGAAACCATCAACTGTGACTAGTTCCTCATCCAGGGATGAAGTTTTGAGCCTCACTACAAGCCCGCAAAGTTAGAATGTTGATTTCGTGCAGATCTAATACGGGCAATCAATCACAGCTGCCATGGGTTCATGGCTACAGCAACCCTGTCATATCCAAAAGACACTGTTTCATCCTGATCCTCCATGACCTCTGTCTCTTGCAATCATTCTCTCCCCTCTTCCATGATGTTTCCTGAGCTTTGTATGGAGGGAATATAACATAGATGTTTAATTTCTGACTGAACACTACACAGACAATTATTGCAAGTTTTGTGTTTCTAAATTAAACACTGTCTACAGCACAAACTTAACTGAAGAAGTCTAAGATACCTCTTCTGGGTATAGAGATACAAAATTAGAGGTCAGTTTTTTCTTCTTTGTCAATTTAGCAAAATAATAGCAACAGGCTTACTTCTACGTCCTATAAGCTCCACAACTTTGTATGTCTACGGATCAGGTCATAAAGTAGTTGATCACCCACCTAACATTCCATTGCACTCATAAGTGTATTCTGATAGACTTGTCACTATTGTAGATTGTAGAGTTCACAGGTAATGTGACTATTAATGAATTTCCTTCCCCAGAGCCAACATAGCAAGGCACTGGGAGAAAGCATCTTGGTCAACACTCACTTTACTTCTCCATGACCTATAGCCAAAATGTGTCATGTCTTCAGCAACAAAATATCACCATCAATTATTGTGGGCAACCAAGAGAAATGTCAGTAACATGTATTATTTAGGAGGCCTATGACTCATCCTGACAAGCACTAGAGAGGCGCTATTTCACACAAGACACTGTACTTTTTGTTTGGTAACCTATGGTTTCTGGGATGAGCATTGTCCCCGTGAATGTAACTACAGTTAAACTTTTACATGTATGTGTGTGTGTGTAAACTTTTAAATATATATTTCTATATTTATGAAGCTTGTAAAATATTTGGGTTCCATATGTCTTTTTCAAATGTCCTTAATGTTAATTAATTCTCCCTTCATATTTTCTGCTTTACTTAATGTATCGTACCAGCCATTGAGATTCCAGGAGCTTACATAAGTTATGAAACTAAGTGCTGAGTTAGTTCTAATGATAAAATCTAACTAAAATATGTAAACATTAGATAACAGTTAAAAGCAACAAAACCATCTTTCTACTTAGTTGGTTTTAATTGTTGCGGCATCTGCTGTATTGTACATTTTGTTTAAACACAAATGCTCAGCAGAAAAATAAAAGGAACCTTCAGCACTCCTAACTGAAAACTTTGAAATAGAGATACTTGAACATTGGATGGGAATTAATCAATTTCATGGCCCCATAGTAAACAAAATTGAAGCAATGGGGAAGTTTTGAGGCACCGACTTTATGTATGTCCCTGCTAATTATTCACAGCTACCTTGTATTCAACATTTCAACATTGAGAAGTAGAGGTGGAAGAGATTCAAGAAAGGTGAAAACCTTTATGAGGATAAATGCTATATCCTCGATGTGATTTAGATAGAGTCCACATTTGCACAGACAATCCCAATCACTGCTAAAAGCAACACCATTTCCTAGCAGAAAAGACACCAGTGTATGTCAGAGTACATTTGGGAAGGAATTTCTCTCAGGACCTTGATAGTACAAATATGGACAGAATAAATAAATCTGTCAGTGCAAACAAATTACTCACAAAACCTGCTCTCAGGGGCAGTTTTTTTACTCTCGTTCAGACCTTTGGAAACAGCAGGATCTGTCACCCATGGGCAGTGAGGAGAGGCTCTGTCAGATTAGCCAAGTAGTGACTGCATGCACACCCTCAGACAGGCATCTCCACATGAGCAGTTCATCTAGCGTCTGCTGCCCGGGTCTCATCCTCCCTGCTCCTGACAACCTGCCCCTCAAGCCTCCCCAAGGGCACTATTTGTTGATAAAGTCCTGACAAATACCTGTCTCAGATATCATACAGCTGTTGAAAGCTCAATTAATTTCACTTAAAATAGAAATAATGTCTGGATTTCATTCAAATCCAGTTTGATGTGTGTGTCATTAAGGAATCTATAAAGAGCCCCTGGGGCTTTATGTAGCATTTCACTAGACCCTTTTCATGTGAGAAGCTCACCTAAAGAGTTGCCACACATGTATTAAAGAACAAAGCCCTGTTGATAAAACCCTAAATTGGTAAGTCTTGGAAAAAGCTTTTCCTCTTAATTTCCCCATAATCTATTTTTTTTAATGCACTACCAATGCTCTAATATGTTGTTTTGGCTTTAAAGACAGGGCCTCAGATAGCTCAGGTTGGTCTCAGACTCATTCTGTAACTGGGACTGGCCTTAAACTCCGGATCCTCTCCCCTCTTCTTTGCAAGTGTTCAGAGATTAGACTGCACTGCCATGTTTGCTTGTTTCAAAATGCATTCTATAACCAGAGATGGGAGCTTTCTTATTTGCAGATTTTATAGTTGATTCCAGCAAATGGAAGGCCATTTGTACACATTTGTCATTTTGGTGAAATAAATTCTATCTCCAATACCACAGACCTGTTTCAGGTAGTTTACTTTTATTTTACACTAAGGATAGATTAAAGCAGTTACAGCTCAAATGCCATCTCTCTAACAGGTGAACAGGTCTGGTATTTCTCACAGAAAAGTTAGCAAAGGTAAAGAAGAAAGTTTCTACTTCCTTCTCACCTATTTGGCTACCCTTTTGTTCCTTCAAACACAGCTCTGTCTAACATCTGAGACATGCACTCTGAACCACAAGATGTAAAGAAAAGAACATAGAAGAGTTTGATGGCACCAGATTCTTTTGCTAGCTGTCCTGAGAAGAGAGAAAAGGAAGAACAATTAATAAAACTACTTTATATGAAAGGACTATAATCCATCATTTAGGTCAACACCCATAAGTACTTCTTTTTCATGCCTTCAGGTGACTTTGTGTGAACTCTGTACCAACAAAATGCATCAAGTCCCAACATCTCTGAGTGCATGAGCTCCTGTTTCCCTTTCTGAGAAAGAAGAAAGCACGAACACAAAATAATAGTATGTGTTTGGGTTAAATTAAATCATCTAACTTGTTAAATATGTCTAAGACAGCATGGTTGAAAATTAACCTTATAACATTATGAAAACCTTCTGTTTATTATATGTTCAGTCAAAATTTTATATTCAATAAAGACATATGTCATTTTTTACATTTGTTTCAACTTTCAGACTTACATTCAACCATGAATCTTGTGCTGGAAGGAATTCTAGAATATTTACACACTAGGGAAGATTCAGATTCTACTTAATATCATTCTCCTTGCCTAGTTAAACTGGGAGCTTTAAGCCGCAAAACCCTTGACTTACAATCTGTCCTGCCTATAAGACATTCTGGATAACATGGAACTTTTAGGAGTGGCCAACCAAGTCCAGTTTAACTAGAGGCTCAGGCATGAGAGGGAACCCATGCCCTATACTGCCTGGATGGCCAGGAATGAGAGACCTAGGGTAGAATCAAATATGACAGGAAAAGAGAGAGAGAGAGAAAAAGGAAATGAATCAATTAAATGATTCCTAATAACTTTCTGCTACACTCATAGATCAGGGCCTTGTCCATTCATCATCAGAAAGGTTTCCTCCCGCATCAGATGGCAGTAGATGGAGAGACCCAAAGCCGTATATGCAGAAAGAGAGGGAGAGTCTAAATTGGAGGTTTCCATTGGTTCCCCCTGTCTACGAGATGGGAAGAAAGATTATAGGAATCAGAGGGGATTGAAGAATACAGGAGAAAATGAGCCATTTTATCAATTAAGCAGGGTTCATCTGGGTTCACAGAGACTGAAAAAGCAAGCATAGGGCCTGCATGGGCCTACTCTACATGTATGCTAAGGCTGGTGTACTAGTGTTTTTGTGGGAATCCTAACAGTGGGAGAGGGTGTGTCTTTGACTCTTTTGCCTGCTCTTGAGACTCCTCTACTCCTTTTAGGTTGTCTTGTTCAACTTTGATATGGGGGCTTTTGTCTTGTCTTGTATACTATTTTGTCCTTTTTAGTTGTTGTCTCTTGGAGGCCTTCTCTTTTTTGAAGGGAAATGGGGGGTGGGGGGAATGGGTAGATCTGGGTGCAAGGAGAAGTCCGGGGAAGTTGGGGAGAGAGAAAGATGGAGAACTGTAGTAGGGATGTAGCATATGACAGAAGAATATATTTTCAATTTTTTTTAAAAAAGATAAAGTCTTATAGAAGTGGTCTAAACAAAGTTGAAATTTATTTATCAAGTAAAGAAAGTCTGAAAGCAACTGCTTTAACAATCATATGGTCGTGTGTGAAATTTCAGGAATGTTGCCTCTTTATACCTCAGTAATTCCTCATCTGTAGTGGTAGTTTTCCTTTTTCCCTAGATGTAACTCTGTGATTTGTTAGTGCTATAAACATTGCTTCAACCAGCATCCCTGCACCTTGGTGGCCAAATGAAAGAGAAAAGAGGTGGCCTTCTGGAATTTATTCTTAAAACTGTTCTTACACATAATTTGTCAAAATCAAAGTATAGGCCCAAACTTTGTGGCAAAAAGAGCTGGAGTACACATTCTTTGACTGTAACCATATAGTCAATTACTGAGTTCTTTGGGGGGGAAATGGAGATCAATGTGTGGGGACATCAAAAAGGAGTACACTGGAGAAATGAACTAGTCTGTCAACCTGAGATCAGGTCGAAAAAAATCCATATTCTGGCCTCTTCCTAGAAGAAAAATTCATTCTTCTGACGACTGCACAAATATCTCAGTCTGAGCATTTGGAGTGATTTTTATTCCATGCACTTATTGATATTAAAAATATAATAAGTATGACATATATTCAACAGGTGTCACAACACACCTCAGTGAGTGACAGTTACAAACTATGTTGCTCTTCTTGTACTTAGAAGACTTAGAGCCGATCTGCAGACTTCCTTTTGTGACCTAAGACAATCCATACTTCAGTAGGTCGTAATGCTATTGGTTTATCTTTCAATTGAAAGTTAAAATTATAATAGTTTCCTTTTACATTATCCACATTATCCTAAGTTGTATAGGTTCAGTCAGTTTAATGTCTGTCGAGCCAACCGAATAACCTAAATGGTTTGGGAGGATCACCAGCCTAGAGAACAAAAGACTTATGTAATTCCTGTGATGAAATAATCAATGTCACTTAGTAGTTAACTACACTGAAAGAAACAGAGTCCCCCTGGCTGCCTCTCCTTATTCTCAGACTATAAACACAGTATATTGTCCCTCATAGGATGAAGAAGCAAGACACCAGGATTGATGCATATATAACGGCTGGCTTGAAAAGGCCTGCCTAATCCATTGACACATTCCCACTGTTTCCTCGTGGATAATTTGGGGTGATCCTTGGGAGAAGAAATCAAGTGAAACCTTTGTCAACAGAGTGAATTTGGAGCCAGCAGAATGCATTTCCTGGTAGCCTGAAGTCTCCCTGGCTTCTCAAGAAGTTAATATAAATGTTGGCGTTGGGAAAGGATGGAATGTGTTAGATTGAAAGGAGATAAATCCCATACTGTACCTGACACCGTCAGCATCCCAAAAGCTGATTTTCCTGAGTGACAGACGAACCTCACCTACTGATAACAGCACACAGTATGGGAAACTTGCTACCATGGATAAGAGGTTCTATCATTTTTTTCCTTCATGTTCACCTATTTAAATAAATTTCACATGCCACTTAAAACAATACCGATCTGGATAGATTTTCTAACAGAGACTAACAATCAGACATAAAATTCCATGGTCCAGTGAAACAGAGCAACTCATCTTCTCCGAGGACCAACAATCTAAAAACCTTGTGTGAGGAAATTGAGAGCAAACTGCCAGAGAATCTAGGATCTACCCTGAAGGCAGAAATAATGTTGATAAGGGATTCCAAAGAATGCTCTGTGGTTCAACGCTTAGTTACAATAATGGGTGGAGGGCCCAACACAAGCATGATTTGTTACAGCTAACAAATGCAAATTAATATCAAGAACAGAAAATGAAAATTAGACACAGGCCTAGCTACAGTAAAGTTCTCAATCTCAATCTCGTTCTCATAGTGGAGTCATGGTTACCCCAAACTGTCATATCCACAATGCATGATAAGAGATGTGGAGTGTTGCTAATCAGAAAAGCTCATGAAGTCCTTAGTGTCCATCGTCTTTTGTATGAATGTTCCATGTAGACAGCACTGAACACTCACCCAGCTGTCTGCCATTGCTCCGCCTGCCAGGGGTCAAGACTTAAGTCTGGTCTGGCCCTCAATCATAAACGTCCCTCTTAGGACAAAAATATTTGGTATGGGCCAAGCCTCCAAGTAAGTGAACATACTTAGGTCAGGCATAATAATGTATGGGCTTAGACGTTTTCTTTCCAGGAGCCGGACCAGGGTCTGATGCTTCCTTGGGACAGACAAAATTTGGGCAAAGCTGACTTACTGAATTCATGCTTTGGCACCACAGGTAGAAATCCCATGAATCTGGTATTGACTGAATTCTGCACGGTGGGTCTAAGTGAGAATGAATCTTTGTGAAACTACCTTGAACACCTCCACTTTACCGAGACTTGGAATTCTAGGCGCTTCCTAATTGTTTCTTTTCACACGTCTTGTAAGCAAAATTGTCTGTTTTCTTGCTTTGAAAACAGAGAAAACAGACTCATAAACAGGCACTTGCAGAAAACTAGCTCAACCCTGCTGTCATTTAGCCCATTTTTCTTTTGCCATATTTTTAAAACATCAGCTTTAATCATTGCACCTTATTTTACATATGTAAAATATTTATTTAAAGAAAGTATAAATATAAAAGAAAATTTAAATCCATGAGGTCTTTTATTCAAGTTTTGTTAGTCTTGTTCTGATCATTCTTTTAACCTAATTTTCTCTACCACTTATTTGGATTTTCTTTACCTCTGAAAGACAAAAATGCTAATCTAAATCATAGGTTTCCATAAGTAGGCTAGTGTATTTTAAGAAAAAACAATACATTAATCTGCTAACATTGAAGAAATGGCTCAGTGGTTAAGAATACTTGCTGCTCTTTCAAGGACCAGGGTTGGATTCTCAGCTCCCATGAGATACCTCATAACCTCAATAACTCCTGTTGCAGGCTGCCTGGTGCACTCCTCTGGCCTCTTGTAAAGCAGAAACACATGTGTTACACAGAAATACAGGCACACAAAACACCCATTCACATAAAATAATCATTTAATTAAAAAGAAAAGCATACATTCCAGATCCCTAAAGATAACCTTTATTACATGGGGACGAGAGCACACAGGTGCCATGGTGAATATATGACAGGCACTGCCTGCATGTAGGGAAGTTTCCAGAGATGTAACTTAGGTCCTCATGTGTGACAGCAATTTCTTTTACCTGAAAAACTGCCTCACTAGTCCCAACTGTTATGAATTTTGTCTCTTAAATATTCTCACTGCCTTCTCCTCCAAGTTCCCAAATTTGTATCAAAGCTACTTCATTAGATCCAGTAATTTAATTTCATTACCTTTTCAATCTCAGAGATACACCAGGAGAAGAGGAGCAGAGACGAGACTGTAGGCCCTAGCTGATTTCCTTGGTAGACCTGAGGCAGGCAGCTACTTGAGGATGTGTGAGCTGTGTCTCAGAGCACTGGGATGACAAAGGAATGGGTTTATCATATCATGGGTCACCCAGAGTTGAACTCAGCCCAAGGCCGTCTGCTTCTCAACCCTCTTCAAGTTCTCTGTGGTCACTAGAGCAGCCCTGGTGTCAGAAATTGTTTGTCAGCCTCCAGAGGGTACTGGCTTTGCTCTTTCCACAGCAGATCCACATTCCGTAGTGAATGGATTATTTCAAAACTGCAGTTTCATCAGCAAAGGCATAAGTAAAATTTTTGTGCTCAATATTTACATTAACTTTGTAAATAGTCTAAAAATGGAATCTATTGTAGATATTGCAAACAACAATACATCAGTGTAATAATATAACATAAAGCACAAAGAAAAACCACAATCAGAGTCACAGCCTCTTTTTCCGTTGCTTACTCCCTGGGAAAGACACTCCACTTAGGATACTATTGTTCTAGAACTGAAATCTCGGTTTCAAAACCTCATCGCAGACAGTCATGTGCCCCTAAGCCCTTCCTCCCCTGCAGTACCACCCTCCCAGCTGAATCTTCTCTATTGAATGCATCCGAACAGCTGCAGCTCTCTGTAGAAGCTTTACTAGCGTTTCTGAAAGACAGGCTGTTTCTTAAAACATTATAACATATTTTAAACATACACAAAGAGTCTTTAAATGCACACTGATTTCCTCACGCTGACCTAAATTCCTCCAAGTGCAATGCGAGGCTTCTGTATGCTGATCTAATAGCGGGAAGAAATAACATCTGCTGCTATTCTATGCCTGTGATTTCTTCAAAGGCGTGAATGTCACTATTATGTGAAATGGCCACTTGTCTGATTTAAGGCATTTATTAATTGACTATTGGTGTCCCAGTGTATTCTGTTGAGCAGAATGATGGAGTCATTAGGACTCAAATCTCCCAAAGACATACAACTATTTAAAGAAATGAATGCTCTCTGATTGTTTTAGCAATTCCACAGGAAGCCTGTGAATGCACCCCAAGAGCTCAGTCGATTTAACAAAGCTGTGATGTTAGACAGGCAGATTGGCCAGGCAACTCCACTCCAGTCACAGAGATGCAGACACACCACAGATTCCAGGTGATCATAGGATTGGCAATTCGAGCTGCCACTGTTTGATTCTACCACATTGCTTAGATCATCCTTATAATTCACAGGATTATGAGTCTCCCTTGAAAGACTCTGCATTATGAAAATGACCCCCTGACAGATTAGCAGACTTTGCTCAGTCTCCTCTGCCTTTGAGATTGATCCAGAACAAAACTGATGTCTTTCTATATGTCAATTCCTTTAGAGTGTGTCCTCCACAGGCTCAGCAAGGCTCTCTGGGATTGGGTTTAGCATATTTTGGAGCATATATAATGTTAAAATTGTTAGAAACATGGTGTGAAAGTAGGCAAAATTCATAAGTTCTTACGCAGTAAGGACTATCTTTTTCTAGTCCTCAGGATGTGGTAGAAATTGGGTGTAAAAAAGAGACTATAAGTGGGTGATAGCAATTATTATTTGTTGATCAGAGCTAAGACTTTAAAATTTATAATATACTTCTTATTGTTATTATCATTATATCATTTGACTCACAATGTCATCACTGTGACTATAGGAAAGCTTTTAAAAATTTTTCTGGAGAGCCCTATGATTTCAGAAGTTTCAGTCCGTGGCTGGCTGCCTCATTTTTGTTCTCTTTAGCCACAAAACATCATGGTGGGAACATGTGAAAGAACAAAGCTTCTTACCTCAAGGCAGGCAGGAAAGAGAGAGAAAGTCTAGGGACCAGATAAAACCTTCCAAGTCATCCTCCAAGGACTAATTCCCCAGCTAGTTCCCACTTTCTAAGCTTTCAACATACTCCACAAATAGAGCTACATGAGTTTTAGTCTCAAACAGTAGAACTATTATGTCTAAATATATGTAAGTGACAATATCTGTATTGACCTATGCACACATATCTACCTGCTGAAGGACACTCTGGACTCTAAATTGTACTTTTGCAGTTCAGGTTTGTTGATATAAGCAGGTCTGGTTTATTCATCTGTTGCATGCTATTCCATCAGATTTATTTATCCATTTTCCTTTGAATGGAAACTTACGTTGAATCTACATCTTTATACCGCAGCAGTTCTCCTAAATGAGGCCATCCGGTCTCTTTCTCTGCACATTTCATAATTTCTCCAAGATAAATGTAGAAAAAAACAGTGTTCATCTTAAACATTTAAACATTTTAAGTGTTATGATACTATTCTCCAGGGAGGATGTATGAATTTGTTACCTATCACTGGTATTTTATGAGTTCACCTTTTTCCATATCTCAAACATAGTTCCAGTTTTAAACATTTGCAATTTGTGACCTTTAAATATTTGTCAGAGTGTTCCGCGGGAGGTCGTGTTTGTTCTCTAATCCTGCCGTAAAACAACTGCAAAGAATCCAGGTTCAGCACGTCCCATTGCAGGAAGGCAGAAGGGCAATGCATCAAGTATCTGAGAGCTACAGAGCTTGCGGGTGGTGGGAGCCTTGCCTTTCTAGTTTTGACTGACTATTTCATTTCTGGTTTGTGGCTCTCTCATCTTCAAAGCTGGAACTGTGACATTTTCAAATTTCTGGATATGATCCTCTGTCTTCTTTCATTTATAAGAGCCCTTGCAATTACATACTTATTATCCAAATAATCCCAGATCGTCTCCTCATCTAAAGGGCAGCTGAGCTCCACTTGTGTCCCCGTTCCTCCTTGCACTGTAACCTCACGTATGCGCAAATCCTGATCACAACTTTTAAGAGTGATTGCATTGTTTGTCATCAGGTTGAATTTCATCCTGTCCTGCTTAAAATTGAGGCTAGCTATTTTTTTAATGTTTATTCACACTTTGGATTTTGCTTATAGCGCTCCATAATTTTTTAGTATTGACTTTTCCTTTTCTACAAAATTTAAGTAACTCCTTTATATTTTTAGGATTCTAGTCTGTTGTGGATTGTATGCCTTTTGGATAAAATCCTCAAGCCAGTGAATGACTTGTCCTTCCTTTAGCTGTCTAGAAACAAGAAGCATCATTGACGGTCATGCTGGTGTGGAAGAGCCATTAAATTTATCCCCTCTTGAGTTACATTTTTGTAGCTCATAGAATCTTCCTACCTTGAAGCGGCCATCATTACTTTCAGTTGTTATATAAGTGTAGATCATTCTTGCATGTTTCAGAAAGTTCGTGTTCTCTTTTGTCAATCCTAGCAGTTCTACATAAATATTCTTTGATTCCCAGGGTAGACACTTACAGTATCTTCAGAATAAAGAAAGGTTTTATTTCTTTCTCCAGTTCTTGCATGGTTTCACTCTTTATTGTTTGGCCTAGAACCTCAAGTGCATCACTGACTAAAATTGTCAATAACAGCATTATATATTGTTCATTTGACTTGCAGCAATTATTTCTAAAACTGTATTACTAAGAATATATATTCCTAAAAGCGTCTAGTAGAAAACTTTAGGAGTGCTTACAAAGTTAAATAGCTTCTTCCTAATCTAATTTAGTAAGAGTTTTGCTACAAGAAAATACTGAATTTTAGTAAATGATCAATCAGATTTCTATTATAAAATTATAATCAAAGATAAATAGAGATTAATTATTCTTTTCAGTGGTCAGCATAATTTTATTTAAGCTCACATCTATTTTATTATTAAGCACCAAATAATAAAAGCCTATAGAATCAAGCAATTACTGAATAAAATATTTCACAAATTTAGACCTACACTGGGAAAAATAACAAGAAAATCGGTCAATTTGGAAATACCATTTCAGGCACAAGATACTCCAGTATGCCTCCAGACTAAGAAGGCCATCACTAAGACATCTAAATGCCCCAATAAGAACTACCATTGTCCCCCATGCACCTGCTCAGAGTAGGGACACACCAGACATAAAAGGTCACCTTAATCATCTTCAACATGAGTCAGCTACATGCCTTTTTCCCCACAGATCTTTACCCGACTGTTAGGGAAGCTTTCTCTAACAGTCTGAATTCTTGCTAATACACACACACACACACACACACACACACTTTGTTTTTGCTGTATAACCAGCTGAAGCAGGGTTTAGGAGCACTGGCTAGCAAACACAGAGTTTAGATCATCCTGAAGACCACATGTGCTCTTCCTCCAGAGATTTTCATCATTCACATTCTGAAAAGAATATATTTCACAGAATCAGACCTCTAAAAATACATGATGTTTTTATAAATTTTCAAATATTTGCTAAAAATGTATTTTGAAATTACCTTTAAAACGGAACTTTATCTTTAAAAAAAATAAGATGTGTACTGCTCTTGAACATCAACTGAAAGCAGAAATCAGACTCATTCAAAGTTATTCGGTGCCTTCAAACTGTCTCGGTGGTTACTGCACTGTGGTACACTTGTATTTCTTATACATTAATGTCATGAGGTTTCTAGAAGAAATTATTTAATAAATTCTTGCATGTCTTTATATGTCTATATCATAAGAAAATGGACAAGTTACACACTGGGATGATTAGAACTAGCAAGGAAGGAAAGATTCAGGAAGGAAAGGATGAAGGTAAAGAGAGAGTGAGAAAGACAGAGAGAGAAAGAGAGACAGAGAGAGAGAGAGAGACAGAGAGAGAGAGAGAGGTGGAGGGGGGAGAATGGTTCTTCTTTACAGAGTCCTGGTGTTTTAAATAGTAAGCAGCAAGCCCTCCATCCCAAGGGCTGGAAGAGATCTTGCTAGTCTCAAGCATTTTTCATACAAAATCAGACAAGACTCAGGGTGCCTATTAAATGTGGTGCGGAGCAGCTAGTTAGCAGCCTCGGAGGTGTCCCGCCCTACTTTTTGTAGCATCTGCTTTTGGAGCTATCACTGTTACTGACAAGAGCCTTGTACTCCCTTGCCAGGAGGCAGATGAGTCATGGAGAAGCACTCAAAATGATTGCACATTCTTTCTCTCAGGCTATGACAAGAGCTGATCAGTGCTGCCAGGGCAGCTTATGCAGACCATCACTGCCCCCTTGTTTCCGAAAGAATGCTAGATGCCTTGACTTCTCAGAAGAGTATTAAAATAAATCAACTGCATTAAATACGAATGAGTGCATGTCTATCCATTTCATTGTAAAAGTTCAATGCATTCATATCTCTGACTATGTCTAACAGTTATTGATTGAGTGAATAAACTCCTCCCCTGGGGAAAAAATAAGGCACTATGCAAGGTTAATCAACCTAATTGTGTAAATTAAGCAACTCTTATCCTATCTTAATCCAATATTTCAAGTCATTCTAATAATACCAGCTCTATATTTTGCTTCCATTTTTGCTGATTATATACAGTTGAAGGCACATTAGCAAATGTTCGTCTTCTGTGAATTAAGGAATAACAGATACAGGAAGGCAATCCAGGAGATCACTGTAATACTATCTTTTCTTCGTGTTAAAATGTCACCTGCTAATCACAACACAAAGAAAAGATGCCGAGTAAGGCACTAACGATTGTACAGCCTTCTTGCCTAATACAAAGATATAGTATTTAAATGTAGACTGTGCCTTAGGAGACACTGCGTTTCTAATATTTCACTAAATGAGAAATTTAACTGAAAATTATCTCAAATCTCCCTTTTCTCTTGTTTTAAATATCATTTTCAGCCTTTGTAGAATAATGTTTTTGTCTCTTTAAGATGCTATAACAAGGAACCGTAGAGTGGGTAGATTAAACAATATAAATTTTTCACAATTTCAAAGCATTTTCACAATTGAAAAATCAAAGTATAAGCAATCTGGCAAGTATATTTATTTTAGCTTGCTGATAGCTACACAACACGGAAGAAAGCAGAAATGCTCTCTTGTGTCTATTATTTATTATAAGGGCACTAATCCAGTTCATTAGGCTTTCTCTCCCATGATCTACTTGTCCCCCCACAACCCCAACTCAAAATAACATTATGTCAAGAACTAGGGCTTCAACCCATTATATTTGGCAGATACATAAAACATAAAGTCATAGTGTTGACAAATAACCGAATAATCAGTCATTGCAGTCAAACTCATTAATAGAAAAATAGTTTCTCAGCATCTACTTCATTCAGTTTGGTTTACAGTCATGAAAAGTTCTATGGAACCTTATATAAAATATCTTCTTACATCCAACAGTGCAGGGCACACCATGTGGCTATGTGAAGCTCTGCAATTTTCAATTTTAATGTATCTTCAGACATCATTTTCGTTTTTCAAGGAAAAGGATGAAGTTGAAGTTCGCTGATTTACCCGGAGTAAAATACATTCTGTGTCCGTGAATTAGAATGAAACCCCTCCATTCCTGATCCACTGCCCCTTATTCACACCACCCATGAGCGGAGCAAAAGCTAATTAGACAACTTAAGAAAGAAAGGTTAATGTCAGTTTGAGAAGAAATATTTTAAAATGCTGTGCAGTCACTTAGCTTAAGTTTAAAATGTGAATAAAATGCCTGTACTTGATCTTTTTCCCACTGCTACAACAAAATATTTGAAAAAGAAAAAAAAAAAAAAGCTTGAGGATTGAAGGTCTTATTTTGATTCCTAACAGGAGCAAGCAATGCAGTGAGGGAGGGTCTAGCGGGGACCACTGAAGAGTACAGAATCTAGTCACGTGATGTCCACATCAGGAACTACACACTCCATTTGCCTTCCCCTTTGTTCTCAGTCCATAACCACAGCACGCTGCATGGTACCACCAAAATTCAGGGTGAATCCTCACCATAATCAAACCTTTCTGAAAAATGTTCCTCAGAGACTTGTCCAACGGTATTTCCCTTAGCACATTTCAAACCCTCACACTGACAAATCAAGATTACCCGTTGCGATATTAAAAATTATAGAGATATTTTATTAGAGCACATTAATTATGCATAGCAGTGAATACCATAAGGAAATTTCACATGGGTTTGTCATTCTTTCATCATATACATCCTATGCACAGCGTTCCCAATCTAGCCTGCCTCCTCCCCTTACTCCTTTTTATTTTGTTAGTCTCATTTCAAATTCACAATAGTATAAAGATGATTTCATGGATTTATGTAAAATCTAGGAATCACAAATGATGGAACCATCTCAGGCCAGTGAGATGGCCTAGATAACAATAAGAGTTTCATCACTGAAAACTTACTGTTCAAAGTGGTCTTCTGACCTAAGCTCACAGGCAAACCTCCCACAATAATAATAAAATTGCAAGAAAGTGCCTATGTGAGGTGTGGTGATTTTTGAATGAGGATGGCTCCCATAAGCTCATGTGTTTAAAGTGTGGGGAACATTAGGAGGATGTGTGGCCTAATTGTAATGGTTTTGCTTGAGGAGTTATGTTACTGGGAGTGAGCTTTAAGGTAGCAAGAAAGTCAGGACCACGAGAGGTGCATCCACCCACGGAGATGGTGGGACTGATCTAATGGGAGCTCACTAAGGCCAGCTGAACTGGGACTGAACGAGCATGTGATCAAAGCTGACTCTCTGAACGTGGCTGACAATGAGGGCTGACTAAGAAGCCAATGATAATGACACCGAGTTTTGATTCTAGTGCATGGACTGGCTTTTTGGGAGCCTAGTCCGTTTGGATGCTCACCTTTCTGGACCTGGATGGAGCAGGAGGGCCTTGGACTTCCCACAGGGCAGGGCACCCTGACTTCTCTTAGGACTAGAGAGCGAGGGGGAGCGGGAATGGGGGGAATGGGAGGGAAAAGGGAGGATGGGAAGAGGTGGAAATTTTTAATAAATAAATAAATAAAACCCATGCCAGGCCTTATCTCTCTGTTGGCCAAAACTTGCAGATCAGTTGAAGCTTTCAGCTGCTGTCCCAGCGTCATGTCTATTTGCCTGCCACCACACTCCCTGCCAGGATGATAATGGAGTTGAAAGATCCCCATATTGAAAGACCCCCGTGCCCATGTACTATGTTAAACTTTGCTGAAAATTTAGCTGGGCCCCCAGGCTCAGCCGATGCTAAAACTGGATATCTATGGGTTGTAGACTCACTGACTAGGCTAAGGAGAGAGACAGAGTGCTATATCTAGCTTTGTGGTTTTTCGGGACTAAGGAGAAGGGATACTTCACCCCCCCCCCCCAAGATATCCTATCTAAACTGTCAACTCGCTGCAGGGTGTTTTATCTGTCTTTATGGTTTTTCGGGGAAATTCGAGAATAGACATGGGGCCATTCCCAGGATGAGTTAAGCCCACCAATTTGAAAGCCAATGAAATGCTTGTGCTATACTGCCTACTGCCCTCTTATGTAATCATTTTTCCCTATAAATATGGCTGTTTGAATTTGCCCGGGGTGTGTGCAGTTGGCGTAAGCTGCTGTTACACCCACGGGTGCCTGTGTAATCAATAAAGACACCTCCTGCTGATTGCATCTGTTGGCCTGAATTATTGAGTCTGGGGGATTTCTCCCACCGCCCTTGAAAACGAGGGTCTTTCAGAGTAACCATCTGAAACTATAAGCAGATGCCCAATAAGTTCTTTTTTTATGTTACCTTGGTCATAGTGAATCTTCACAGCAATAAAACAGAACCTAACACAAGAAGTCATTAGTGTGCTCTGCTTAGTTGCAAGTGTCATTTCATGATGCTCTGTGTGCAGAAAAATATCTCACTGAACATCTCGAACATTTAGCTTTTGCTAATTAGAGCTCAATAAAGCCAAAAGAAACTAAATTTAAATGCAAAAGTTAAACTTTAAGTTGACACCAATAAAATATTAGCCATGGATTTTTCATGTCACCTATAATTTCAGTAAAAGTAACTGCTGAAATCTGGAAGAATTTGAGAGATGTATGACTACAGTGTGGTTGTGCAAAATTCACAAAGTCTTGAAGGTTGCATCACAAAACATTTTATGATTATAGATATCTCTTATCACAATAAAACCCATTGCTAACACGATGAAATTAAAGCAAAATTACACAGCTTTTTTTTTAATTTTTGTTAAATCACCCTTTAAGATGTGGAATGAAAAATTAATTTTATTTTAGACATCAGCACACCGCATTTATATCATAACCCATAAAAACAAATATACTACTTGACTATTTGTACCAATAGCCTTTCCTCTTCAACAGATCTGTAGAAATACTGAGCAGTAAACTTTACAAGAAAGTGTAGAACTTGTCTTTTGAAATGATATCTGCAATGAATTCTAAGTTAAAATACTCTATGCATAAAAGTGATGCTGAGTTCATAATTTGTTCATGTGAAATTAAGCCCATGAGGGCGATTTAAGAAATTCAACCACTCAATGAAATGTGCTTCCTCGTTTGAATAATTCACCTTTATATCTCGCTGCAGTTATCTAGCAGATTTTCATTATCCTTTCCCCACTATGACTATTATCAGAAATTATTTACCTTTAAAACTTATATCATTAGAATGCAGAACACCTATATTGAAAAAAGAAATCCTGGTTAGTCAAATTGATTCCATTCCTTTTACTTACTCTTTTAATATTTTTATTTTTTGAAATTGAAATATAGTTATACCATTTTCTCCCTTTCTTTTCCTCCCTCCAATCCTTCTCATGCACAAACCCCCTTTCTCAGTCTCAAATCTTGGCCTACATTCTTTTTGTTGCTGATATACATATACATCACATCATATATTATATTATATATCCCTAAATATATAAATATAACCTTTTTGATCCATATAGCATTACTTGTGTGCATGCATGATTTCAGGGATGAACACTTGGTATTGAATAACCAATTGGGGTCTCTTCGGCATGGAATATTCTTTCTCCTATTTTCCCTCTTTGATGTTAGTTGTTTGCTGATGTCCTTGTTCAAGTCTTGTTTAGGCAGCATGGGAGTTATACTGTAGATGCATCAGTTGGGGATATGTATTGCATGATAACCTTTTCTCTACATTTTAACTGCTTTATGTTTTCTATAATAATCGCAGTCTGTTGATGAGCAGTGAGACTTATATTTATCTTTGGGTATAAGTACAAATATTTAGAATGTAGTTAGGGATTGTGCTGGTTTAGTAAAGTGGCAGCTGTAGGTTTTCCTCCAAGACACATGACTCCATTAGCCTGTGGTATTTGGCCATATTTCCAGTGCCAGGCATAATTTCTCTCTTGTTGAGTAGGCCTTAAGTCCAAGTAAAAATAATACTGGTTACTATCAAGGTATAAGTATTGCACCCTTAGAGATATCATAGCACAATGGTTATTATTTCAGTTCATTGGCATCACAAATGGGTAAGACAATTACTTGCTTTTTCTCTTGTGGAAACTTGCATGTTGCCTTCCATTACCATGAAAGTTATTCCTCAGGGCAAGGCTTTTAGGTCAGAATCAGTTCAAAACTGCTGGATCCTGTGTTCAAAAGACATGGTTCTTCAGCAATAGGGACTTAACTTCCACTTCCTACAAGCAAGTAGGGGCAATAGAAATAGTATGTGTTTTTGGAGCCTCTTGGACAACCTTGACAAATATCTCAAGGGGTGCTTCTCATGCTTTATATTGGTGTTTTGATAGTCTACAGATCTTAGGAGGAGTGTTGTCAGCCTAGAAGGGCAAGTTTCGCTTAAACCAGTGTGTGTGTGTGTGTGTGTGTGTGTGTGTGTGTGTGTGTTATCTGGAATTTTAAGCATAAATAATAATAACACATTTTTTTCAGACATCTTTACTGTTACTTTACCCTCCGTCTTAAATAATCTCCTTCTCCCCTTTCTAATTATAGCTGCCTGCCCCATTGTTCCCATTTCTCCTTTCAGGTCTGTTTCACCCTCCTACCCCTCCTCTCTATTGCTCAGCACCCACCCAACATCCTTTTTAGTTTCCCATTTCTGCAGCTACTCCAGGTTATAAACTCATATTTGAAGACTTGGAACTAGGAGCCACAGACAAGAAAGAAAGTTTGTTCCTTTGAAAAATAATTAGAGCCCTAAATATAAAATTTAATACTTAAAATTACACATTGTTATAGAATCCGCTTAAAAGTCCATACATATTAAGAGTACCTAAGATCATTTTATTCAGCAATCAAATATCTTTTTACTCAGTAATCTAAAGTAAGCAGTTTCTAAGCTAAAATGAAAATTCTATTTTGAAAAGTTTTGGTCCCAATCCATACCTCTGATTTTCTGCTTTTTTTTTTTTTCAAATTTCCCAATTACATATTGTTTATTTTCTTCCTAGCTTTGTTTTGTTTTATCATTGACTTAGGAGAAGGAGTCTGTTTTGTGTTGCATTGTTTTTGCTTTGCTTTGTTTCGTTGGTTCTTATTATGTAGTTCTGACCGACCTGGAATTTTCTATGGAAAATAAACTGGTCTTGAACTCACAGAGGTCTGTCTGCCTACAGCTCCTGGGTGATAAGATGAAAGGTGTGACCAGCATATCTGGTGTATCTTTACATTTTGGTACTATTTTTTTCTAACAACATTGTATACATATATAATACATTCTGGATGATCATACTTATTTTCCTACCTTCTCTTATATTTCTCCAGTCTCCAAAACCTCCTACCTCACACTAAAGCCTTATCCCACTCTTTACTTCATTTTGTTTTGCTTGTATTTTGCTTTGTGACTTATTAGGTTTAACCAGGGCCACTCTAACGGGCATGTGTATTTAGCTATTTAGTGACGCAAGAGTAACTCATCAGTGGCTACTTCACGAAACTCCCTGGCCTCATCTCCTCCAGCATTGCCACACTGACACTAGTTGTCATAAAGTCGGGTAGCCACTGCTAACAATCATCCTGGATTCATTAGTTGCCATAATCCACCAGCAAAAAACACTCATATACATATACATATAACAACCTATCTTAATAAATTTTAAATAGATTCAAAATGTTTTTTAGGGTTTAATTCTTCTGTGATTTGTAAACAGTAGGAAGAGTAATTTTTGAAACACTGGTAACCTGTGACAGTTTGAATGGCAATGGCCATCATTGGCTCGTGTATTTGCATGTTTCGTCAACAGCTGATGAGCTGTCAGGGAAGGGTTAGAAGGTATGTCTTGTTAGAGGTGATGTTCCCCTAGGGTTGGGTTTCAAGGTTTAAAAGCACATGCCAGTGCGCCTCTTTTTTTCAGCCTGCTGCTGCAGATCAGGGCACAGCTCTCAGCTGTTTCCCCGGCAACCTGACTGCCTGTGGGCCTCCTTGCACCCTGTCACAATGATAACAAACTACTTTGTTGAAAGTAGAAACAGGCCCCAACTAAATTGTTTCTTTTATAAGAATTCTTTTGTCCAAGGTCCCCCTCCCCCACATCCAGGTCTAGGAAGGTGAGCATCCAAACAGGCTAGGGTACCCTGACTGCTCTTCGGACTGGAGATAGAGGGGGAGAAGAGTGGGGGGAGGGAAAGGAAAATGGGAGGTGGGAAGAAGGTGGAAAATTTTTCAATAACAAAAAAGAATAAAGATTCTGAAGATATATAATAAAAAAAAGAATTCTTTTGTCATGGTGTCTCTTCACAGCACTACAACAGTGAATAAAGACATATTCTTATAGTTTCCAAATAACTTTAGAAAAATAAAATAAATCAGTATGATCTCACCAGATCTGAAGTTATACATCTTTTATTATAGTTTAAATGCTAAACATTCCTCCAAAGTTTGCTCTCTAATTTGGTGTCATTTGGTTAAATAGAACCTTTAAGAAATGGTTCCTGGTGGCAGGAGATTGTGGGACATAGTTCCTTTTCTCTGTCTCTGGCTTCCCAATCGTTGTGAGGTGAATGAGCTTCTTTTGCCATACCTACCCTCCCATGATGCATTGCACAAACACAGGAGAAAAAGTAATGGAACCACTATGAGCTGAAAACTCAAAAATGATTAGTAAATTCTTCCTCTTTTAACTGATTACCAATTGTTTCACATATTTCATCACAGTCATGAAAAAGGTATACTTCAACAGACTTATTACTCCTTCCTTACTCCTACTAAGTACATTTCCTTATATTCAGTATATCAAATATTTTTCTCAGACACTTCCAAATACTGCTCCCTTTACCAGGAATGTTCATCCTCTTTTCTTGGCTTATCAATTACCTTCTCATTGTTCACATCTGAGCCTTCTCATAAGACAAACCTTCTCAAGTTATTTATTTATTTATTGCTGTGATAAAATATCCAGGAAAATAAGCATATGGGAAGAGCATTTTATTTTGAACTATGAGAGGATACAGACCATCACCATGGGGAAAGCACGGCAGTCAGAGGCTGAAACCAACTGGCTGCATTGCATGTACAGTCAAAGAGATGAAGTACTGAGTAGATAGTACTATAAAACCTCATTTCCTGCCCTCAGGACCAACTTCCACAGCAAGCTTTTACATCCTAAAAGTTCATGACCTTCCCAAACTGTGCGACCAACTAGGGTACAGTATTCAGACATATGAGTCTATAGGAGATCATAATCAAACCATAACAGTTGCCTTTAATCTTGACATATGCCTGAAATCCAAGTCACCACATTGCTGTGATTTTTCAACTCAGTAACCAGTTAATTCAGGTGATTAACTTATACAAATAGTAGTTCTTTGTTTAATCATCTATCTATTATGGATTAGACTTTCTATCCATCTTGACTATAAAAGCTTTGATGACAGCAGTCATATTTCCCTGAATTCACAAAAGTATTTTCAATATACAACTAATTTAACTGGTCAATATTATATAAATAAATGAGTAATTGGAAAAGATGTGAACAAAAGTTTGAATACCTGTAGTACTTTATAATGCATGGAGCTTAGAAAAATAACAAAGAAATGTCAACAATGTCAAGATAAGGAGAGAGAGCAGTTCTGAAAAAAATGATACTTAGAGAATATACTAAGTATTTCCTTTACCTAGTGGAGACTTGAGGTATTTTTAAAATTTAGATTTTTCAAAAGTGTTTAAAGTTGCAAAGTACTCAAGTAAAGCATTCCTAGGGTACTGAACATCTATATGTAGTTAAATATTGTTAAGGATGTTCAGGCAAATAAGTATTTTCAAGACAAACAATTTTATAGAGTCACTATTGGTAATTGTTTATAACTTTGATGAATATTTGCTAATAATGAAATGCTCTATTGCTCTTTATAACTTGCATGCATTGATAACACAGCTTGCAAGAGTTAGACAGTATCTCAGGATCCAGAACAGAGATTTTCCACAGTATGAAGTTAATTAAGCCACACAGGGGCTCCAATCCCTGAACTCGCCCTCATTAACACCATGCTGTAACCAACCACGCCAAATAGCCAGAGAGTCTGAGGGCCAAAGTACTCCTACTGGCATTCTAATTCTGCTTTTCAATCAGAGAAGAATCAGTTTTTGATATTTATCAAAATTTTAGTGGGAAAAACCACAGTTTAATTATATAGATATTTCAATGTCAAGGTCATAGCTAAACCACATTTAGACTTTATAGATAAGGCCTGTTGATTTTTCTTTGAATTATTCCATTTCCCCAAGCATTAAGAGTTTAGGAATTTGAAACTCATGGCAGTGATCTTCTTTGAGCACATGAACTCCATAGGATAAAAAACAACACAAAATAAACTCAAAATCTAGTAGCCCTGTTAAAATGAAAAAAAAAATCTGATTTATCCTGATCCTATTTATTTCTAAATGTGTTCCTAAACAATTACATTAGACACATACACACATGTATGATTATATATATGCATTTGCATATGCAGTTATTGTCACTTTATGGTACACAGTTCACATATTTTCTCCATATTCTGAGTGCTATTTATGCTCCAAATCAACTAGTAAAAGCTCTCAGATTGATTAATTTCAGTAATTTAGGGATCCTGAAACACATATTTGCAGTTTTTCTGCCATATATTTTGTATTTTGGGGAAAGGAAAAATACTAACCTCTGAATATTGCTAAGAGAAGAATAGCTCATAACACTGAAACCATTATTGAAAACAAAATGTTGCTAGATGTATTAGTCATCTTTCTGATGCTGTAATCAAACATCAAGACTAAAAGCAACTCAGGGAAGGAAGGTTTATTTGGACTTACAGTGCCAGAGGAATAGATTCCTTCATGTTGAGCAAGATATATCAACAAGTAAGGAATTATGATGGCAAGAGAATACTTTTGTCTACACAGGAAGCTTAGAGAGCAGGAAGTGGGAAAAGAGTAAATAACTTCAAAATTCATCCCCTGTGGAATATTTCCTCCAGCAAGACTCTACCTCCTAAAGGCTCCATAATCTCATCAGAGAACAACACCAACCAAAAACCAAGTTCCAAATATATGATCTTTCGGTAGATATTCCATCTTTAATCCATATATCCTGGTCCTGGGTCTCATAGGGTCATGACCATTTTATGATGAAAAATTAGTAAGTTCAATTTCAAAAGTGTGCACAGTATTTAACAGAATCAACACTGTTGAAAAGTCCAAAGTTTTTTTTCAGTGTCTCAAAGTAATTTCTTTTTTTTGTTGTTTTGTTTTTTGTTTTTTTTATTATTAATATTATTTATTTATATTCTTTTTTAATTAAAATTTCCACCTGCTCCCCGTTTCCCATTTCCCTCCCCCTCCTCCCACATATTGCCTCCTCCCCCCACTCTCCTCCTCCTATCCCCACTCCTCTTCTCCTCCCCCCCACTCCATTCCCCCTCCCTCTCAATACTGAAGAGCAGTCCAAATTCCCTGCCCTGCAGGAAGACCAAGGTCCTCCCACTTCTATCTAGGTCCAGGAAGGTGAGCGTCCAAACAGGTTAAGCTCCCACAAAGCCAGTTCATGTATTAGGATCGAAACCTAGTGCCATTGTCCTTGGCTTCTCATCAGCCTTCATTGTCCGCCATGTTCAGAAAGTCCAGTTTCAACCCATGCTTATTCAGTCCCAGTCCAGCTGGCCTTGGTGGGCTCCCAATAGATCAGTTCCACTGTCACAGTGGGTGGGTGCATCCCTCGTGTTCCTGACTTCCTTGCTCATGTTCTCCCTCTTTCTGCTCCTCATTTGGGCCTTAAGAGCTCAGACCGTTGCTCCAAATTGAGTCTCTGTCTCTATCTCGATCCATCGCCAGATGAAGGTTCTAAGGTGATATGTAAGATATTCATCAGTATAGGATAGGGTCATTTCAGGTTCCCTCTCCTCAGTTGCCCAAGGTACCAGCTGGGGACATCTCCCTGGACACCTGCTAACCCCTCTAGAGTCAAGTCTCTTGCCACCCTAAGATGGTTCCCTTAGTTACAATATATACTTCACTGCTCCCGTATCCACCCTTTCTATATCCTAACCATCCCATTTCCCCAAGCTCCTCCCATCCTCCCCTTCTCACGTTTCTCACCCCATTTCCCCTTAGCCCCAAGCCACCTCACCCGTAAGTTCCCAGTTTTTGCCCGGCAATCTTGCCTACTTCCCCTATCCAGGCGAATGACTATAGTTTTTCTTTGGGTTTACTTTCTTATTTAGCTTCTCTAGGATCACAAATTATATGCTCAATGTCCTTTATTTATGGCTAGAAACCAATTATGAGTGAGTACATCCCATGTTCCTCTTTTTGGGTCTGGGATACCTCACTCAGGATAGTGTTTTCTATTTCCATCCATTTGCATGCAAAATTTGAGAAGTCATTGTTTCTTACCGCTGAGTTATGTTTAGGGATGAAATCTTAGCTAATATTACATCACAATTTGGCAAGATTTGACAGGCATCAAACAACAATTGAAAACTGTTAGAAATAGCATTTTATTTTGGATTGTGCTGCATTGTTTGTGAATAATTATCCCATTTCTAAAATATATTTCTTATATTCAAGAAAACATATTTATGCGTGTAGTCTTAGAGTCAAACAAAGGCTTTGAGTCATATGCAAATGATGTGAAAAGTTTTACTGAATAATCAAGAAATTAACTAAATAACATATTACTACAATAAGCTTACGGCCTGATACTAATTTAAAGAATTGATTTGATTTGAGGCTGTAGTCAGACAGAGAAGCTGGCATTATGGCTCTCTTAAATATCAAATTGCACTAAGTACATGAGGTGACTTATTGATAGAGGTTTCTGTCTTACCCGGTCCCACAGACATTCAGTCCCAAAGAAACACACAGAGGTATACATCAATTATAAACTGGTTGGCCTTTTAGCTCAGGATTTTTTTTTATTAACTAATTCTTATATCTTACATTAATCCATGATTCGTGTCTATATTAGCCACATGGCTTGGCACTTTTTTATCAGTGAAACATTCATATCTTGTTTCCTCTGTGTCTGGGTGACAACTGCAGATGGAGCCTTTCCTCTTCCCAGAATTTTCCTGTTTTAGTCATCCTGCCTATACTTCCTGCCTAGCTACTGGCCAATCACCATTTTTTTAAACCAGTAGAAGTGAAAAATCTTTACAGTGTACAAGACCATTGTCCCACAGCAGTGACCATTTTCATTCTTCTAGCAACAGACATCATAAGATGGTGATCCTTGTAAAAATGAAAATATAGCAAATGACTAATGACTTTACATAACTGTGCTGAGATACACACCAAATAATGACTCAGAAAAGGGAAGACTAAGCAGAACATAGAAATTCCAGTACAATTTGGAAGTGGAGATCAGGTGGAGGAATTGCTTTGGCATCTGAATGTGTTGAGTACCTGGAGTCAAAAAGGAAAAAATTATTCAGCAAAGCAATCTCCAAAATTACTCTAGGCATCTCTCTAATTTATTATCCTTTGTATAAAGAAGACAAGAGCTTAGAGGAGACCAATTGTGAATGTGAGAACTAAACACAAAAAGCAATATTAAAAAGAGCCATGATATTTAAGAGCTCTAACTAGATAGCTAGAAGCAAAGTTCTCAAACACTTTCAATAAATTTTAAAGCATTAAAGTTCTAATATATATATATATATATATAATTTCCATAATAATAACATGAACTTTCAAAATCTGAAATACTTGCTTGCAAGAAAGTTCATGGCTCTCATTGTCTGTTGTAACATAGAAAAGGAAAACACTGACAAGACTGAAACATCACAGAAAAACTTTTGAATATTCTTAATATTATCCTGCTACAATACTAAGTGTTGTTCCTAAAGAGCATATATATCTTCATATTACAAAGTTGTGAGTGTGAAGATTGTATCTCAAAGGGAATAATTGGATAACTATTTGAAAATCAAAGTTATATGTACCATATTAGAGAATTCACATAATAATCATATAATAGCAAATCATTTACAAATATTTAACAATTTATCAGTTCCTGCAAGCATGGAATAGAAGAACACCTTCACAGATAGTAGTCACTCTGTTTGAAAACTACAAATTGTACTGTGATCATTGATGGGAAACACTTCCTTCTAGAAACAGGAAAGGAATCAACTTCCTCTATGTCCTAGGAGTTTAAGCCAGTGTAAAAAGAAAAAAAAAAGTAATATTACTCAGTGTCAAAAGAAAGTATAGTTCCATCTTTATTTATAAACAAAATGATTATATATGTGAAATGTTAAGAAATCTTATTTATCTAGAAAATAAAGTCCACAAGACTGAATAAGATAAAACAAGCTCCATTTCTATATGGTAAAAAAACTGAAAATAAAATTTAAAAGTAAAAGATAAAAATTACTAAAACATTAAAAATTAAGAATGTTTAGTAAAACTGTGCTAAAGTGAAAACAACCAAGCATAATTGATACTAAATAAGGAGGGTGTTAATACTTTGAGAAGATATGAATTTTGTGGGTGGGATATAGTAGTATTAAAATAGAATTTTCCAAAACTGATAAATAAATTCAGTGTTTCCAAACAGATTCTATAGAAGTTATCAAGCTTATTTTAAAACTTATAATACAATGCAGAAAATTTACAGCAATAATAATTAATCTTAGAATAGAAAATATTTGGAAGTTCCAAAATTTCTGACACTGAGGCTTAAAATAAAATAAAGCAATTTAGGATGGATGCACAATCCTACAATACCAACACTTAGTAGGTTGAGGCAGAAGAATCATTTTAAGTTTGAAGCCAGATGTACTATATAGGCAGTATAAGGCTAAACAAGATAAAAGAGCAAAGCTCTAACACAAAGAAAAGAAAGCTACCCAACAACACCCTGTGCTTTTCAATATTGTCTTGACATTAGGCTGAAAGACTGAAAATAAAACAGAAGGAAGCATGTGATTGAAGGCTTTTCAATTTGAGTTTCTCATGGATCAAATGTAGAGAACAATGAAAATATCTAGCAAGGAGAATTTTGAGAAATTTATGAGACTATGTAATATGAAATTTTAATATAATAATTTAGGACATCTGTAGTCTTGATAAAATATATACCATTATTATTATTTTCCAATATATGGCCATTGAAGCAAGATACATATACATATACAAATACATGTGGATATGGGTCAAACTAGGTAGTAGGGATTATAATAATAGTTTCAGGTGCTTGCAGGAATTATGGCTAACTTTCAAGCATGCCTGTTTCTGCATTTCTTTAATAAGTATATTAATTTTAATTTTTAAAATATTCATTTTCCCAATATCTAGCAAATATTAAGATGCCCTCCAGTACATTTGCCCTTGAAATATTCAAGACACCATCCTTAGTGAATTTTGAGCTGTAACCCTGTGAAAATATCTCCTCAATAATTAAAGCATTAGCCAGTTGGCTTTTTCCATAAAATCATAACAGAAATAGTTGATCACCACATTATGATGGAATCTCTATCCCATGGCTAGAGATTAATAGAATGGCAAATTCCACTGACATTGTTATAGTCAGCAACAGTGTTCTCTCCACACAGCCACAGAAGTGGGTACGCTGTTCTGAGCCAATCTAAGGTGATTACCACAGAAACAGCCCTCATTTTACTAACAGCAAGGCACATTATCCTTCATGCATGGTCTGGCAACGAAGTTTAATAAGATTTTGAAAGTTAAACTAGGGACATCTGGAATAAGGACCCTCAATTCTCTGGAAAATATTTTGTTGGAACTTATCTGTTTATAACCTGTCTGTCAAATTGCCACCTCTATTATATCAACAAATCAAATTGTTAATGTCAAAGTAGGCACAGCACACGTCCCACAACAGAAACGAGGAAACCATGATATATACATGAAAGTCTGATTCAAATAGTGATGGTGTTTCATCTGTTGTAGTCATTCCATGAAATTATGGAAAACAATTTCATATTTGGGTACCACAAATATATCACAACCTTCTAAATGCTTTACAAGGAAACTACAGCCTTCTAAATCATAACTTTTGATGATGCTAATATATTAGTACAGATCAATACTGCCCTAACAGCTAAAACCCATCAGAAGATGCCCCATCAACCCAGGACAAAGTTAAAATGGCCTTGTGAATATCTGCTTCTATCATTCCTCACTCTCACTTCCACTGTACTCCTGAGGTTTCAGCACTACTATGGTAATTAGTCATCTCTTAACCCTGTACTGTTCTACATAAGCTGTGTTAGCACATGCTATGTGCTTTATGCAAAATGAACTCTCCTTTATCTGGTTTATTGTTCATATCCAATATGATAAGCTTATTTAATGTATAAATATCAGACTTAGTTATCCCTCCTTTGAGCTGTTCACACTTTGTATATACTTAATACATTAAAGCTGAGTTTGATGTGTGCATGTCTCCATAATAGACTCTGTGATTTATGGAGGTGGAAAGATGTGTTTTTTATAAAAGATGTTTTATGAAAATATATTAAATGTTGATGGCTGATTAAATGGAATTAATTAGGATAAAGGCAAGCTTTAAAAAGCAATCATTACAGAATATAATCAAGGTAATCTACTCAATAATGAAGGGAGAAAACAAGCCCAGCTCACTCAGTGATTATGAGTTGTATTTTGTTCATGCTTTTTCTAATTTCTTTATGTACACTAAATGAAGTTCTGCCTATACTCTTTCAGATTCTTTGAGTATGAATCATATCAGTGTCTCATCTGATATTAAAAAGTTTAAGAGATTGATGAATACCTTAATTGTTATCTAGAACCTTCATCCAGCAACTAATGGAAGCAGATGCAGAGATTCACAGTTAAATACTGGCCAAGCTCCCAGAGACCAGGTGAAGAGAGGGAGTAACAATAATATAAGCAAAGGGGTCAAGACCATAATAGCTATACCCACTGAAAAAGCTAACCTGAGCTAGTGGGAGCTCACTGACTCTGGACTGGGAAACCTGAATAGGACCACACTAAGGCCTCTGAATGTGGGTGACAGTTGTGCCTGGAGCAGTCTATGGGACCAAGATTTATCTCTAGTGCTTGAACTGGCTTTTTGGAGCTCATTCTCTTTGGAGGGATTCCTTGCTATGCCTAGATATAAGTGAAAGAGCTTTGTTTCTGCCTCAAAGTGATGTGCCACACTTTCTTGACTCACCATGAGAAGCCTTACCCTCTCTGAGGAGTGGATGGGAGCTGAGGAGGGAGTGGGGGGAGTGCAAAGAGGGGAGGGGGTGAGAACTGGGATTGGTATGTAAAATGAGGAAAGTGTGTTTAAAAAATAAATATAAAAAACAGGTCATGAAGTTAAAAAAAAAAAAAAGCTCCAGAAAATTTCAACATCACAACTAAAGTTGAATGCCAAGCTTTAATATCACTGTTTCTCATCTAAATAGATGGAACAAATGTATGATAGGAACAATGTGTCTGTTCCTGGGAACTTTTTTACAAACATCACTTGGACTAGACACTGTAAGGTATAGTGACAGTATTTGAATATCCAGTGATAATTAGAAAATTAGGAGAAGATTATTGGTTAAATTTAGGGCAAGAAACATTTCTCGTTCCTTATAAGACTGTTTTTAGAATTTCTTGTTAAATGATAACTTATGTACCAATAGAGATTATGTTTAACTTTTTATTTCAAATATAAGCAAAATCACAGGTATATCTAATGAATGAAATAAATATCACAGGTGTATCTATAAGATTTACATTTGGCAGGCTAAATAAATTATTTTATAAAACTGATACACTCTAGGCTCTTAAACTGTCCCCATAGATATATAAATGTAACTTCAGCAGTGAATTTTAGGTAAGGGTGGCATCTTTAGACAGATTTCAAGTCTAAGTTGAGGTGACAAATGAAAAACATGTGTAGAAAATAGCTAAATATTTAATTCCAGAAAAATCATTGATCCAAGTGTACTGATGGTAAGTAGAGAATATTTATGCATTCAATAGACGCTTAACTGAAAAATTTAGTAAAATAAAAATGACCACGAGGCGTGCACCCACCCACTGTGACAGTGGAACTGATCTATTGGGAGCTCTCCAAGGCCAGCTGGACTGGGACTGAATAAGCATGGGTTGAAACTGGACTCTCTGAACATGGCGGACAATGAAGGCTGATGAGAAGCCAAGGACAATGGCACTAGGTTTCGATCCTAATACATGAACTGGCTTTGTGGGAGCTTAGCCTGTTTGGATGCTCACTTTCCTGGACCTAGATAGAAGTGGGAGGACCTTGGTCTTCCTGTAGGGCAGGGAATTTGGACTGCTCTTCAGTATCAAGAGGGAGGGGGAATGGACTGGGGGGAGGAGAAGAGGAGTGGGTATAGGGGGAGGGTAGCGGGGGGAGGGGGCAATATGTGGGAGGAGGGGGAGGGAAAGGGGAAACAGGGAGCAGTTGGAAATTTTAATTAAAAAAGAATAAAAAAAGGAAAAAAAATGCTAGTTTCACATCATGGAGACATTGAAGTTCCCATTCTAAATAAAAACATAAACACAGAATATTGCATTCATAGTCTGCCATTAACTAGCTCTGAGGCCTTAAAATTTTCCTATAACCAATAAGATAACCAGGATGATTCCACAAATGAATTATATAAAGCATCTGGAACAATGTCACTAAAAAGTTTTGAAACGTTAGTCATATTTATAACCAACACATTTCCAAATTAATTTAGGATTAATAAATTAATTTAGGATTGGGATGAAGCCCCAGAACTACTTATATCAAATACCCTGATGTGAGATTCTCTTCTGACATGGGATTCCTCTCTGTATGCTGTGAATACCATTGGCTAATAAAGAAACTGTTTTGGGCCTGCTCAGAGCAGAATAGAGAGAGATAAGTGGAGAAAACTAAACTGAATGCTGGGAGAAAGAAGGCAGAGTCATTGAGAAGCCATGTAGCCCTGTTGGAGACAGACACAGGAACTTTACTGGGTAAGCCAAAGCCTCATGGCAATATACAGATTAATGGAGATGAGTTAATTTAAGATATGAGTTAGTCAGAAATATGATTAAGCTATTGGCCAAACAATATTGAAAATAATACAGTTTTTGTGTGATTATTTCAAGAGTACTGATGGCCAGAAAACAAACAAGCAGCCTCCTACAATAAATTAATGCTCCAACGTGTGCTAGCTACATCCACATAAAACCTGAGAAAGCTTGGAGAGGAATTCTAGACACAGGAAAACAAAGTTTAGTCACTTTTTTTTTCAGCGGGCAGTGTGCAGCAGTTCCCTTAAGAGAGGTTTTCCTGATTCAGTGGTAGCAGAAAAAAGCTGCATGGTTTTGAAATGGCAGCTTCCAGGAAGAGTCAGCATGAACTCTGACTCTTTCAGGAGACTGAGCATTTAAATGGGGTTTCTTAGCAGAGTGCTACAATTTGTTTAATGGCAACATAGACCCACTGTGTGCTTGAAAATGGGGCTGTGAGCATGGCTTGCGCTAAACAGACCTCTGCCCCACCATGTTGGACTGGGTAGAGTCAAAGGCAAAGCAGTCTTAGAAGTGCTTAGCATTTTAAGAAACGCTCCTGGACAGAGAAGAATTACAGATACACAATAGGAAAAATTAAGACATATAAGAACTCTAACAAGTCACAGTGTTGGATAAATATATATAGGCTTGGGAGAGAGAAGAAAAAAGTATAGAGAGTTATAAAAAGAAATAAATATTTTTAAGTCTGTAAACAGAGTACAAACAGTCATAGATTAATGGAGTAAAGATAATAAAATCAATATTAAAAAGTAATACAGTTAAAACAAATAAGTCACATAAAGATGGGATATACACAGAGAGTCTGGATTGTGTATATTATTGCCTTTTCTTTGAATTTTTGACTGTGAAGGAGCTAAGTAACCAACATTTATACTTTAAAGGTATTTTATCTTAAATTTGTGTCTAAGTCTGTGTTGCTTTGGATAAAAGGTTCTGCATTTGTTTTCACAGAGGATGAGAACCTGTGGAATTCTTCCAGATGAATGTGGTTTGATGAGTCAACACCCCCTGAAGGGTTGCCATATTGTAAATAATACAGCTTCTGTGTGATATTTCAGGAGTCTGGGCAGCCAGGAACTAAACAAGTAGCCTCTTTTGATACCCCTCTACATACCATGAATATGTTTTATTACCATTGATTAATAAAGAAGCTGCTTTCAGCCTACGGCAGGAAAGAATATAGCCAGGCTGGAAGATATATATATCTGTATACGAGATATATATAAAGAGAGTAGGCAGAATTAAAGGAGACACCATGTAGCTGCTGAAGAAGAAGGACACTGGAAGCTCTCCAGTAAACCAAAGCCTTATGGTATTATTAATAATAACAATCCAAAACATGGATTAATATAAATGTGTTAATTTAAGATAGAAAAGAATAAGAGTTAGTTAATTAGAAGCCGTAGTTAATAGGCCAAACAGTGTTGCAATTAATATAGTTTTGTGTGATTATTCAGGTCAGGACAACTAGGAAACAAACAGTCTCTGTTTACAATATACCAAGAAGATTTGGACTGAATTATAGATCCTTTTATTTTTTATCCAAATCAGGAAGAAGAGGAAAATTAAGATGTACTAGTGACTGCTGTGTTCTTATTCACAGACAAGTGTCATTTCAGATTTAATGCAAAGTCTTGGTTTTCCTTGAGAAGTGAGCCTTACCTGTTCAATCTAGCTTATGTAGTTCACAAATTCCCCTATCCCTCCCAAAACTCACACACACACACACACAGGGTGGCAGGCAGAAGTACTGACAGGTCGCTGTGGAAGTTTTTGTAAGTTAATATTGTCCCAATAACTACTGATAGGATCAGCAACTGTGTACCAGAATACTGGGGATGGCAGATCAGTATCAATGCCAAAGTTAACTTGAGTAATTCTGAAACACAGATGTGCACAGAGGAGCTCTTGCCTCAAAAACACAGTTCGCATCCTAACCTTTAGTCATTGCTGGGAAGTGTAATTATTCCCTGCAAGGTTTGGGTTAGTCACATGCAACTACCTTGTTACCTTTTTCATATTCTGTTCCTGTAAATATCAGCTCAAAATAAGAGTCAAAATGCAGAGTATAGCTTTGAGTTTTAAAGGGCAGTTCAAATCTGAATATCTGTTATATTTTGTGTATATAATATGTAACTGTAGGGGAATTACTTCTTTTCTAAAATCCCTTCAATGAAAATTGTTGTGAAAACAGATCACATACGAAGCATACACTAATTTTAAAAATCTGCCTCTAAGTTGTATTTTTTTTATTACAGTCATCCTTTCGATGGACATAAAACTTTTCAAAGTAATGCAAAGGGCTTGCTAAGTGGAAATATTTTAGGATTTCTTGAAGTATAAGCTTGACAGAGTCATAGCCTTGAAATCCTGAGTTTACAAGAAAATTTATTGTACTCACAGGTTGCAGCAGTGAAATGTGGTGTGTAGAATTAAATCAAGAAACAGAAAGAGGTGCAGCAAACACCTACATTTCTACAGTCTAGTAGAAAAAACAAACTGTCACTAGATAAGAAAAAATATATAAGAACCAGGAGGAAAATGACAATAAAAAGAACCATGAAAACGTTTAAACTATAATTTTCTAGGCCCTGATCTTGAGCACTTAAGAGACTGTCTCCTTCATTTTTAAGTGGTTTATGGCTTCATCAGAAGGAAAAATAAAAAATTGCCAATTAATTAGTTGGAACTTTGCTTTACAGCTCTGTACATCTGAGATATTGCAAACCAAAGATAACGTGCATGTCGTTGGCCTGAGTGGGATGGAAGGCATTATAATTTTGTGGAACACAGCATGTGAATTTGTGCAAACAGAAAACCATAATTTTCAAACAAAATCACAAGTATGACAGTCACCTGTGACAACGCTACTGGCTCTACATACAGAGCTCACCTGCCTTTCCTGTAGGGAAGTATGAAATAATTCCAAATATTCAAGAAACATCATCCAGAAACTCTTGAAAATACATATTGTTAGTTAAAGAAAATTTGAAGTGAGTTAAGCCAGACCCAAAAAGAGGAACATGGGATGTACTCACTCATATTTGGTTTCTAGCCATAAATAAAGGACATTGAGACTATAATTCGTGATTCTAGAGAAGCTAAATAAGGAGGTGAACCCAAAGAAAAATATATAAGCATCCTCCTGAATATTAACCTTCATCAGGCGATGAAAGAAGACAGAGACAGAGACCAACATTGGAGCACTGGACTGAAGTCTCACGATCCAAAGGAGGAGCAGAAGGAGAGTGAGCACGAGCAAGGAACTCAGGACGGCGAGGGGTGCACCCACACACTGAGGCAATGGGGATGTTCTATCGGGAACTCACCAAGGCCAGCTGCCCGGGGTCTGAAAAAGCATGGGACAAAACCGGTATCGCTGAACATAACGGACAATGAGGACTACTGAGAACTGAAGAACAATGGCAATGGGTTCTTGATCCTATTGCACGTAATGGCTTTGTGGGAGCCTAGGTAGTTTGGATGCTCACCTTACTAGACCGGGATGGAGGTGGGTGGTCCTTGGACCTCCCACAGGGCAGGGAAACCTGCTTGCTCTTTGGGCTGAGGAGGGAGGAAGACTTGATTCGGGGAGGGGGGGCGAATGGGAGGTGGTGGCGGGGAAGAGGCAGAAATCTTTAATAATTAAATAAATTAATTAATTAATAAAAAAACAAAAAAAGAAAAGAAAATTTGACAATTTTGCAAGTACTGATGTCTTCACAACCCTTTGTCTTGGCCTTCTAACTATAATTCTCAGGAGTAGCATCCTTAATAAACTGTTTTTAATAACATGTACTCAACCGGAATCCAAATGAGGTATGGCAAGAAATTCTGAGAAAGAGAGGAAGAAGGAAGGAAATGGAGAAAAAATATATATGGTTAGCAAGTTAACCTCACTTAAGTTCTGTAGTCTTGTAAATTAGAAATATTTGGGTGTGAACCACATATTTCACCTGGAGCACTGTAAAAGGCACCAAAGCAAGATTGTTATTAGTGATGATAATCAAGAGAAGGAATATGCAGATTCATGTATTCTCTGCATATCATTACAAAGTCCAAGATTTAAAACAAAAATCTAAGTGATTTTGAATTATATGAATTATATGATAAGGTAATCATTTAGACTTTTATGCATTTTGATTTAAGTGTTCACTTTTTTTCTTATGTTCCCTAAATAATGCACCTGCTATGCTCTTTTGCTGCATGCATCCATGCAGAAGATTCTTTGTTGGGCCTGTTTATGTTTTGAAGAAAGACTCAACAACGGGTGTTTAACCAACAATAGCAGAGCCCTAATCACAACCCCAGTGAACACATAATGAATGCAACTAAGTCTGCACTGTGCCAACTAGATTGTTATGCTGACCCTGTGGGACAATTTATCATGTTTCAAAACAACTATTAGTAGCATATGCAGACAAAATGTATGATGGCTTCAATTTTTAATTTGGAGTTGCAGCTGGTTCTGCTTTTTACCTTCCATCTGTTAACCCTTAGTCCTTCTTATACAAACTGAAGAATTTTAGGCCATCATACCTCCCCCAAAATCTCTCATGATTTACAGGAGACAGTCTCTCTGACTGCCAGGATTTGTCCATGGAATTTTCACACATTTTTACTATCCACTGGGAAATGTGACAAAAGTAAGGAGTTGCATATGCATGCCGAGCCTCCTCTATTCATCTGGATAAGGCACAAACAACAAATGTTTGTTATCAAATACTAATAGTGGAATGTGTTATGCTGCCCATTCAGAGAGTCCAACAAATTCAAGATGTAAGATATACTCACGGTTCAGTCATTCTTCCTTAGCCTTATCCATAGCTAGTCTAAAAAAATCCTTAAAATAAGAATGGTATTTTCACTGATGACAAGGCCAACACTATCCTCTGATGAAAATACATCAGATTTTGTTGGTGACCGATATTTGATATTTGATGAAGTTCTTTCAGTAGTAGTAAATAAAAGGCAGATATGAATTTTACTATTATAAAGAAATGTCCAAAGACAAGTTGCTTTGAAAAATTATCAGCATTAAAGATTTTGTAATATGTTTCTAATAATGAGGCTTCAAAAGTAATCATGCAATTTTGGAACAATTCAAAAGTAATTTGTGAGCAATCACAATCTACAGGAACAAAATCTAGTTTGTTGTAAACAATGTATAGACTAGAGGGACTAAAACCTAGATATCAGTGTAAATATTGTGGAACTGACTTAACAGTCTCAAAACATGCTACCTGAATACAGGTTAGGCTAGAGACTCACATCTGCATGTTCACAAAGGTAAATTTTTATTGTAAAAACATGTGTTTTACTTGGAATTTATTTTAGTATTTTATCATCATTCAAGTTTAAATTTATTTTTTAAATTATTTGAGTTTTATGCTCTTATATAATGAATTTTAGCTCTTTTTATACTCCATTTCTTTCTCAGCCACCTGTCTTCTCAACATGTCCTCCGACTACTATAGTGTCTTGTCTTAGTGTGTGTCCCACTATGCTTCTTAGTTGGATTTCTTTACCTGAGCATGCACTAAAGAAAGTGGCATCTCCTTCTCTGTAAATATCATGGGCTCTACCTCTGTCCATGTTGAAATATTGAATGGATCTGTGCTACTCTTGTGTACAGATAACCATTTAGACCAAAAAAATTCATCAGCTAATTTTCCTAGAAGACAATATTTTCTGTGACTGACAGTATCCTTTACACCTTTTCTAATATATTATTTGTTTTATTTTATTTTACTTTCACTAGAATGTAAACTCTGCAAAGCTATTGAATTTTACCTTTATATATCTCTAGTAGGTACCCAAGAAGTATATCTGAATGAGTGAATGAATGAACCTAGACCACAGAGTAATGGTCTGCACAGAGAAACCTTAGGTATAAATTTCTTAGTACCAGGTATATAACAAAGAACAAAAGACAAGTAAATGCTGGTACATTGTCACTGAATATCAGTAACCTGATCACATCACACAGCATGTCAGTGGTGTGGCATGCATGTCTGCATCCCCACTCTAAACCACAAGAACCATCCAGATTCCCTGTTACATTAGCATTAATATTAAAAGTTAATCCATTTTGAACAATTGATAATCACTTGTCATCTCTGACTTTTAGTTAAGAGTTTATAGATGTCTTAAGGGAGGATTTGTGAGACTTGTGAATGATGGCTTAACATGACATCCCTGTCATCAAATCATTTCACCCATGACATCAAGGGAGCCCCTGAAACTAAATTATGTCAAGTGCATCACTTCAAAATAAAAAATGAAGGACTTGAGACCTAAAGTCACCACTAATGGGATAAAATTTCAGAGCTTGGGAAACAGTGACAGAATTGCTGAGGCCATTTCAAAAGGTCCACAGATGAGTATACAACATTTCATGATCCTATTTATCCCTGACTCCCCCTACCACATCCCAAAAGACTTTTCATCACTCTTAGCTTCCAAATTCATGTTCTAGGTGTAAGAAAATTTTAAAGAATGGATACTTTTGGAAAGATGCACATATTTCAAAGACAGTGTTCAAACCCAATGACTGTAAGGCTAAAATGAAAAAAAAAGTCACATTTTGTGAGAGAATAACATTAAAAATAATTCAGATATAATAGAGTCCAATATAAAAACCAAAGCAGAACTTTCTGGGCTTCAAGAATTCAATTCACATATTTTCTGCTTTGTGTTATTTGCACTGACAAGATTAAGCTATTGCTGTCAATAGAATTGACAATCAACTCAATTTTGTTTTCTGACAGCTGCAGTTTGTTTTGCAATTAAGACATAGAAAGCAGAATGAGGTAGATATGTCCTTTTTGTATTCTCTACAATAAAGGCCAGAAAGATTCCTTCCTGTTTTTTTTTTTTTGTTTTTAATTATTAAGATCATGGGCAATATCTGAGCAAAGGCCATCAGTAAGCATGATTATAGCATCCCTGCATGTTTGTCTCCTCATGCCATGTGGAATATCCACAGAAGCATATCACGTGATATTATTCACAGTTTCTTAGTAAAGCAGAGATTTTTCACCATAAGGTAATTAGGAATCCCAAGTTTCTTTCTTTCTTTCTTTCTTTTATTTATTTATTTATTTATTTATTTATTATTTATTTATTTATTATTTTTTTTTTTTTGGTTTTTCGAGACAGGGTTTCTCTGTGGCTTTGGAGCCTGTCCTGGAACTAGCTCTGTAGACCAGGCTGGTCTCGAACTCACAGAGATCCGCCTGCCTCTGCCTCCCGAGTGCTGGGATTAAAGGCGAGCGCCACCATCGCCCGGCAGGAATCCCAAGTTTCTATTCTTGAAATTTTCTATAGCACTACATTGAAACAAAGCAAAACAAATGTGATCATCACATCTACGTATTTTATACTACTGGATCTTTCTGTATATCCCATTGTATTTCACTGGTCTGTGACTTAGACTGATAGCCTAGTTGCACTAAGTACAAAGTTTGGAGATTTGGATGGCTGAAGGCCTGAGCTGTTTCGACTTTTTCCCAGAAGCCTTGTTGAACTTCCAGGTTGCTCAGTTCTCACAATACACTTTGAATCTCCGTATCATTGTAGTGATAGCTCAATCCACCCTCTGGATTAAGTGCTCCCAAATATAAAAACAATTTAATTCACAAATGACAACAGCAATGACATGTAAAATGAAAGCACTGTGCTGCATGCTTTAAAGCCCATGTCCCTGAAATCCTGCTGTCTGTACAAGGATGGATGATTAGCCCTGATTTGTATGCAGCCGGCATCTCATCTGAACCCTTCAGGTTATGACCATGACACCAGGATACTTTTGATTTTCTTCTTAATTGAAAATCACATGGTAACGATGGCCAAGTTCTGTGTAGCACAATCTCATCATCTCTCAGGGGCAATCAATGACTTCCCAGCTGTCTGAGCTAATAGAAGCTCAACTGAAGAACATTCAGAATACAATCACTGTCTTTCCCTTCACCAAGGTTTTCAGCACAATTATTAAGCAACAGAGAGAAAAGTGATCTCTAGAAGAGATATTTTTATTTCATTTGCTTTGTTTTCCTTTTAACTATGTCACTTAAGACAAATTGTTTAATGTACCTGAGTCTTGACTAACACATGCTTTGTAACAGAATATAATGGCATTTGCTGTGCCAGTCTTGAAGGACAGTTAGAATTAAATGACTTCAGCATCTGTGTGGAGAATCATGAAGAGACAAAGGTCATATAAGGAGAGATTTTTCAATCAAGATTCTGACTTTTGCTATTTGTTTTTTTTTTCCTCTCCCTCATGTCTGCAATGTAGGAGAATTACAATATGGGGAAAAATAAAAATTCCAGATGTTTTCTTTCCATCATGGTTTTCATGTTTTACAAACACAGTGTGGTTGGTTCATGTTTGCTTCTCTTACATTACTTTTTTTTTCTAATTTCACATGTTGTATGTATACCTCCAAAATCAAAATATCTGCTGTAAATAAGAAAGAAGCCATTCATGACAAATGCCCCAGATAAAATTGAAGTGGATGACTTCATTTCTTTGCACATATATTTATCGATAAATGTACATTGTTAATATTTAATTGTTCTTTTTCACTTACCAGGATAATTTGTAGATTCTTCATCTGTAAAATATAACATTTTATAGTGGAAACTCAATCTCTTATTGACTAAATGTAACAATTAATTTTTTAATAAAATAGAGGTTTTTTTCAAGGTTAGACCATGATCAATAAACATATGTTTATGTGTAAGCTATTTTTTATACATAGTGCTTTCCATTTCATTTTATCAAAGCATTGTCTTATGACTTATTTTTTAAAAAATGGAGTTTCTGTAGCAAATATTTTGAATATCTGTATAGATTTTATTGTAGATTTAATTTCTATTCCTTATAGCCTTAAGTTTCTGTAAAGTATGAGTACAGCTGTCTTTTACCCCTCTGAAATCAAGCATCACACATAAGTTCCCATAGCACAATATAAAGCATTGCATGTCCTCTGTGGAGAAAGAACGTCTGGCAGCTTACAGTCCGACATAAACAATATGTAACTGTACACGTGGCGAGACTTCCTGGAAGCTCATGCTGATAAAAATGCATAGGTCTGAGGCTTTGTGTCTAGTGCTCTCTATTTTCTCTGGGTCTACTCCTAAACATAATTGTATGACTTACAAACAATTTAAAAATATGTTATACATAATGATTCAAATGTTTTTCCTAATAACATAGTGATTTTCATTGCCATAAATTACGTCTCTCATCCATTTATTCATTCATATATTCAGCAAACACCTAACAACCACTTTCTCTGTGTCAAGCATTATTTTATACATTAAAAAAATGAAAGAATTGAACAGAAATCATTCATGAAACTCAAGCTCTTTGTGAGGAAAAAGAAAGCAAGCAAAATTAGTAAGTAAAAGGTGATGTATATAAAACATTTTTAACAGGTAAGTCAAAGCAGCAAGCAAAATTGTAAGGATGGGACTCCCCCAGATCTCGTAATTAGGGAAGGCCTCTAAGATACAACAGTAACTCTTGGTTTACTTTATTAGTGTCACTGTGTTACTTGCTCTGAATAGGCTAACTTGATTTTTAGAGACTGACCAGTAAATTTACTGGTACAATGCCTTTTCCTGGCCTTGGTTCAATTAGTCTCACTGGAGTAGCAGGAGGTGGAGCTGAAAGTAAGGCTTAAGGGTCAAGGACCTTATTTCATCTTCAATTTTCGGTATTTGAGGTAGTAGGAAAAGATTACATCTAAAGAGGGCATCAAAAAGTGACCAAGTGCACAGTCAAATATGACAGCACTTTGTGCATTTGTTAGATTTTCTTCATGTGTTATATCCACATGTTAAAAATCCCACATTTTAGCATTAAAAATATTCAGACCTCTATTTAGGTATATACCTTATATATACATAAATACATATGATCATTTTATATAATTTGATATTTATGTAATTTGGTAATCGAATATATTTTACATATACATAAATACACATATATAATTTATGATAATAAAATAAAATCTAGAATCTTCAAGTGAAAGAAAAAGAAATATTTATTGTTCATATCTTTGATTTAATAAAGTTTTAATTTTCTTATATTTTTGGTTGTGAGCCTAGCCTTTAACGGCTGAGCCATCCCTCCAGGCCAAGTTTTAATTTTCTAAACTTATAGTTGATTGTACATGTTCATGCATCCTCACCAGCAGCTGGGCATCTCCAACACTTATATTTCTGGTGTAAATTACTTGGACCCTTTGTGTTTTATCTTTTTTTATTGATTTTATTGAGCTCTACATTTTCATCTGTTCCTCTCCCTTCCTCTCTCCTCCCCTTCAACCCTCTCCCATAGTCCCCATGCTCCCAATTTACTCAGGAGATCTTGTCTTTTTCTACCTCTCATGTAGATTGGATCCATGTAAGTCTCTCTTAGTGTCCTCATTATTGTCTAGGTTCTCTGGGATTGTGGTTTGTAGGCTGATTTTCTTGGCTTTGTGTTTAAAAACCACTTATGAGTGAGTACATGTGATATTTGTCTTTCTGTGTCTGGTTCACCTCACTCAATATGATGTTTTCTAGCTCCATCCATTTGCCTGCAAATTTCAAGATGTCATTATTTTAAAACCAACTTAATAAGTCCTTTGCTAAGTAGCTCCTAATGGGTTGCCCTGGCCAAGGAACCATTAACCTTCAATCTCTCAGAGGCCACAGCTGGAGTAATGAGCTTATATTTGGGACTTCTTTACAGAGTACATTGTATGTAGTTTTGTCAGATATTACTAGATCATTAATCTTGTCCCGAACTTTGCCTTTGGAGCACTTCTCTTTGGCATTGTTTACAGACTTGCTCACTAGTGCTTTATCTTTACTGGCCAACTTTCAAACATCTTTCTTGTAGTTTTTATTCAACATGACAAAGCTCATAAAGCAGCACCAAACACTGAATGAAACCTTCCTAAGATGTTGGAATATATATATATATATATATTGCTCTTTAGTCACATCTATTTTCTCTAAAATATATAACTTCTCTTTTTGTAAAGATTTATTTTATGTATGAGTGTTTGTCTACACAAATGTACAAGCATCATAGCTCCTAGAAGAAAGTTACAGATGTTTTGAGCTGTCTGAGTGCTGGGAATAGAATCTGTGTCTTCCACAAGTACTCTTAAACTACAGTCCCTGATAATTTCTTTTATATGGGTGAATAGAATTAATACTAAGTCACTGTCTTAATTAGATTTGCTATGGCTATGATGAACCACCATGGCCAAAGTAACTTGGGTAGAAAAGTGTTTATTTAGTTTATATTTCCACATCACCGTTCATCAAAGCAAGTCAGGAGAGAAACTCAAGCAAGGCAGAAACCTAGAGCGAGGAGCTGATAAGGAAGTGATGGAAAACTGCTACCTACTGGCTTGCTCAATCCACAAGGCTGGATGTCTCAGCTGGTCTTCAGTTCTTCAGTGTATGCTGGAATACCAGAGCAGTAGCCTCAAATACCAGTGAAGGAATGGACTTGCTAGAAATATGGACAAGAAGAAAAAGAGCAAAAGCTTCCTTCTTCCAGATTCTTATTTAGCCTTCCAACAGAATGAGAGGCCCAAGTTAAAAGTCTGTCTTCCTGCCTCAAGTTCCAAATTAAAGTTGTATATCTTCCCACCTCAAAAGTCCAGATTAAAAGTGATTATACCTACTTCGAATTAAACAAAAGATCCTTCTCAGGTGTGGCCTCTATTTTTGGATTTTAGTTAATTCTTTATAAGGTCAATTTGACAACAAAAATAGCTATCATGGTCTGTCTCTCTGTCTGTCTCTGTCTCTCTCTGTCTCTCTGTCTCTCTCTCTGTCTCTCTTTACACAATGAGGGAGTAGGAACTAGCTTATTCCATAACGTGGATAACAGAAACACTGAGAAAATAAATATCTCTTCTGTATTTTTGTTAAAGTCCTTTTACTATACATTACCTTTATTTCTGTTTCCATGATAAAAGCAACTTAAGAGAGAAAGTTTATTCTGGCTTACATCCAGAGGTGATATAGTCCATCACAGCAGGGCATGTTTCTCAGCAGGAACATGAGAGCATCCCTTGCATTGCATCAGATGTGCAGTAACACAGAGAAAAGAGCAAGTGGGTAAAAACTATAAAACCTCAAAGCCTACACCTGTAACATATTTCATCCAGTAAGTCTCTATTCCTAAAGCATCCATAATATTACAAATAGTGCCATGAGCCTATGAAGGGTATTTCCTAGTCAAACTCAATATGTGATATAGATGAATTATGGTTTTTGGGAAACCATGTTGATTTCAATAGCATCTGAATTAATTTATGTATTCAACAGCAGTGTAGAAGAATAGTTTTGTCCCCATCCTAACAAACATTTTAAAATATTTGTTTTCTTTTTTGTGCTAGTATTTATTTATTGTGAAAACCAAAGAATTTTTTCTCAAAGTCGTTAAAACTATAGTGGACATTGGATTTTTATTATTTTTTAATCAATGATCAGTTTGGACTTGTTCATTATTGTTATTTATCAATGGCCAACTTTATAAACAAAATTGCCTATGCTTTTGCATTCTTGTAGTATCTGTCAAGTTATACAAAATATTTGTCTTCTTCATAATAGTTATCTGACAGACATAAGATAGACTCCCAATGTATCATCTTTACCTGGTGGCTAAGAATGTTGAATATTTCCTTCATGTTTTCTTTGTCCATTACTAACTTTCTTGTTCTGAGAAATTTCTGTTCATTTCATGAACAAATATTTTGATTGTACTTTGTTTATGGTTATGTAGTGTATTGCTCTTACATATTCTAGATCAATCCTTCCTTATATGTATAACTAACAAAAAAAAATGTCTTCCATTCTATTGGCTGCCTCTTCAATAATTTTTTCTTTGGTAGGCAAAAGTTGTCTTCGTGTATCTCCATCTGTCAATTCTTGGCTTATTTTCTGAACTGTTGGAGTCCTTTGAATAAAGATCTTTGTAATCTTGTATCTTCAAGTCTATTTAGTATGTAATTAATATATGTATACTGTCTTAATAGAAGTAAAATGTTTTATTAATTATTTATTGGATAATTTGATAGATTCCTAACATTTATAACTGTTCCAGAAAAAAAATGACTGAATAAATAATAAAAATAAAGCAAATTCATTGTGGAAAAAAGTTTAGATAAAGACTTCACATCTTTCCATATTTATAACAGTATCATTTGGATAATTTTATGCATTAGGCTTTTAATTTATGAAGGCAACCTCTGGTTTCCTCCAAAGACCACCAATAAGTCTACTGAAAACTAAAGTTAACTATATTAGCCTAACTGCAATCACAAAAGAGACTTGGCAGTGGCTATGAGCTGTGAAGTGTGGAATGCATAGGATTTTTTGCAAGTTGGTCTCTCCAACACAAGCAGTGATAATCTAGCAAATTTGCTCAGACCTAAACAAGTTGATTACTATTAACTGTTGCATGTGTTCATATGTGAATAAGTACTTTCTTTCTAAAATGGCACATAGCATGAACTCTACTTGATTTTATATAACAATGAAATAAACCACTCTCCTCCCTGAAATATTGTATGGGGCACTCTACCAAATAAATTCAACAAAGTACTGGAATGAAAAAAGTTATGAAGTTTAGTCAGAATATAATGAAGAGCAAGGTTAGTTTCTTATCTTTCTGGATAAAAAAAGGCTTGAGAACCAAAGATTTAAAAAGTTCATCTTAACCATGTTAAGCATATACTACAGGCAATATATTAAAACTACAGAAATGAATGAAGCCATGATCAGAGAGAGTAGCATATTGTATCAGTCAGTATGTCAGTTCCATGAAACATAACACTGGGACAAAAAGAAAGGGAGTCAAGGAAAGCAGACTACACATTTCGTCAGTGCCCTGAGTGCTCCTGTGGGATAAGATAAGGTTACAGATAGATCAAGTTGATACAGAGATGTGTGACTTGGTTCACATAAAAATCTTGGTATAAGCAAGTCAAAGAAATTTTCCAAAATACTCAGAAGTAGATATTTTATAAATAAATTATCTAGAGGGGTAGACAGAAAGCCAAGAGACCTTATTTCAAATTCTAGCACCCATGCACATAGAAAGCCTGTCTTGTTAATACACCTGTCTAAAACACTAAGAAGCTCTGAATCTTGCGGGATACTAACCTAGTCCGGGTCCCAGTGATAGAACTCTGCTTTTACCAAATCCGGTAGAAGCTGATAATGTTCCGGACCTAAAACCTGAAAGTTTCCACTGGCTTTGAACGCATGCACAGGTGCACACACCTGTGCACAGCTGTATATACATTGTACACATATATAACACACACACACGTTTTCTGCTATGCACACTACATCTTACAGTTAAACTTTCTGGCAGATAATGCATGCAACTAAGTCTTTCTCCTTGAAAGTTTCCAATCAACTAAAGCATGATTTATCCAAATAATTAGCTCTGTTTAAATAACTATGAGAGAGAGGGGGGGGGGAGAGAAACTAACACCATAAACTGAGAAAAATACAACCTATCATGCTGAGGTAAAGTCAATATTGCAAATGGAAGTTTTAAATTTTACCCAACTTATTCAACCACTCTTCCTCAAATTGTCTTGCCTTAAAAATCATCTGTTAATTCAGCCTATAATGTCTTCATTTCACTTAATGTAACACAGGCCTTGTCACAGTACACAGTTACCAAAAATAGTTATTATGTCTTTGGGCAAAAATAGGAAAACAACATTGGCAACAAGAGCATGTGAAAGCTTAGCTCCCCTACAGAGACAGAGATTATATGTCTGGCTTCCTAAATACTAGAGGCAGTATTGGATTAGAAGAGTGCCATTGAAAGACTTCCAAATGCAGCTGGGTGCAGTCCAAGGTTCATATTTCCCAAATATACCTGATTCTCAGGAGGGAGGGAAGAGGGAGTTAGAAAATGTTTTATTTTTTCCTATTCATTATTGTGGGCACATCTTTTGTGACTAGATGACACATGGAAATGGAATGCTTTTCCCAGAGTTATGATTTCGCAGTCTTTTCTGACCTTGGGAAAAAATTTTCAGGCTCTTCAAAACCATCAGTAAAAATCTCTTACACTTAGCTTTGAAGGTTTGTTTAATTGGCTAAGTGCCCTGAGACACTACATTAAAAGCACTGGGCAAGTGTAATGTTTCTTCCATTATTAAGTACAAGTTTAAAGAACAGTGAAACATTCATGTAAGATCTCTATCCAGACTGTCAATCACCAGAACTATGTAAGTAGGGCAGAGAATACAGACGAGAAAGCAATCTACAGCAAGCATGTACAGTTGTATTCCTTTTAAATGTATGTGGAAATGAGGTGAAGAATGTAAGGGTATACATAAAGATACTGTATGGGACAGTACGTTCCCAAGAGAAAGAGGTAATGTTTGCAAATGTTTAGGTTTTAAAACAATTTTGCATTAAATTGCAGTTATGGATATAAGACATTCATTTATTTTAAGTTAGCACATGAAGTAATGGGCTTCATTATGGCATTTTCATACGTTTTACACATTCATCTGTCTTCCCCAGTGCCTTTTCTTCTTTCTGTGCCTCATTCTGTTTCTCCTCTTCTTGCTATGTGGCCCCCTTTGTTTCCCTGTCACATGTATTGTGTTGACCTTTCATTTCTGTCTGTCTCTCTTTCCTTAAGACTGCTTCTCCGTTCATGTTCCCCTTCGTGTGTTTCATAACCCCCACAGTCCCAAAATACATATACATGTATGAATATTCTCTGCATAGGAGAAGAAAATATGGCTTTTGTCTTTTTGAACCTGGAGTATTATACTTAGCATGAACATCTCCAGCTTTATCCATGTTTTTGCAAATGTCGCTGTTTCATTATTTATGGCCATATAATATATAATCTGTACTGTTTGTGCAGATACCACATTTCCTTTACCCATTTATCTGTTTGTTGATATCTAGGCTGGTTCCATTTCTTGGGTATTATTAACTGAAATTAACAGAATTGTAATTAATGTGAATGTGTAAGTATTTCTGTGATAGAATCTATAGTCCTTTAGGCATTTACCAGGAATGGTACAACTGTATCACACAGTAATTCTATTTTTTGGTTTTGGAGAAACATCCATAATGATTTTAATAAAGATTCAAACAGCTTGAAATCACACCAACAGTGAAGAAATATCATTCTTCTCCCACATCTATACCAGAATTTGAAGTCAATTGTCACCTTGATGATATCCATTAGAGGTGAAATGATGTATCAAAGCAGTTTTAGTCTTTGTTTCCCAAATAAGGATATTAGTCAGAGTTCTCTAAAGAAACAAAATTGATAAATAATATATATGTACATATAAATATATATGACATATATATGTGGTTTATTAGACTCTATTTACAGAACATTGTTCAGGAAGTCCAACAATGGATGTTTCACAAAAGAAAGACTGAGATTCTCAGAGTTGCTCAATCCACACATTTAGATACCTTACAGTCCCATTCTGATGCTGGAGTCCTGGAGGATTCTGGGAAAAATACTGATTTTCAGTCTATGTTGACATACTGAAGAAGTTAGGTTTAAAACGTAGCCAGTAACAGGGAGAACAAGCAGACTTTAAAAAGCAAAGCTTCTTTTTTTTTTTACTAGTCTTTTATGTGCCTTGCTACCGGAAAGTGTGGTCTAGGTTTAGGATATGTTTTCCTTTAAGTAATTTTAATAAGAAAATGCCCACAGGAGTTACCATCAAATTTGGTTTTTAACTGAAGCCAGATGACAACCAAGATTAGCCATCACATTTACAATTTTATAAATATTTATTTGCCATTTGCATTTTCTCTTATGAAAAGACATTTCTATTCCATTTATTTACAAATTTATCTATTAGAAGACAGATCAATACCTTATTCAATTACCATCAGAGTGGCTTCCTCTAGCAGCAGATGAGATGGCATTATCTATGGTACAGAGACCCAAAGCCAGATATTATGTAGAGAATTTACATTGGAAGTCTCCATCAGATCCCTCCCTTTAGAGATCTGGGAATCTCACAGAAGAGGGAGAGGAATGATTGCACGAGTCAGAAGGGTTGGTAGACACCAGGAGAACATAGCCCACTGAACTAAGCAAGGCTCACATTGGTTCATTGAGAATAAAGACACAAACACAAGAAGGACATGGGTTTGTACCAGGTCTTCTGTGTGTATGTTGTGATTGTTAGTTTGTTTTTGTAGGACACCTGACAGTGGGAGCTGGTATATCTCTCACCCTTTTGCCTGTTCTTGTGACTCTTCTACTATTCTGTTGCTTCGTCCAGCATCAGCGTGAGAACTTTAGCCTTGTCTTATTATATTTTGATCTGTTTTGCTAGCAGCTGTCAAGCTTCTCTTGGAAGCTTGTGCTTTTCTGAAGAGGACAGAGAGGGGAAAGGGAAGAAGTTGGGAGGAGTGAGGGAGAGAGAGTGAGGGATGTATTGTATGAGAGAAGATTCTGTTTTCAATAAAAACAAGTCACTAAAAAGAAGATTCATTTCATTATCCTTTAATTCTCATAATTTTCCTAATTATGTAAAAGATCAACTAAATCTTAAAAAAGAATGACAAGTCTTGCTGTCTCACATATGTATGGGACAACCTTAGCAGAGAGAATAGGAAAATGGCACTGTCCTAAGTAACAGTGTGAAGAGAGGAATCTAAGATTGTGCAAAAGAACTGAAAATAAATTTTGTGCAGTTAGCTAATCATCTTTTCCCAGTGGGCTTATGGCTCCTATTTTTTCCTACATGTAAATTGATAAGGAACATTTCAGTTCCCACCTTTGGAGTATGACCAAATAAATCAGTGAGTCAGGTTACTAGAATAAATCAAAAAAGCTGGAGATATCAGTGGGATCTCATGCTTGCTTCATAAATTTTTAGGCAGAGACTAAAGATGGAGGTTTGCACATCAGTGAGCATCTTAGCTACTTTCCTGTTGTTGTGATAAACTGCCCTCACAACACCAACTTAGACAATAGTGTTATTCCATCTTATAGAATGAAGTTCCAGTCCATCATGGTGCAAAAGTCACAGCAACAAGAACTTAAAATGCTAACATTGTATACCAAGTTAAGAAGCAGGTACCAATGAATTTTCTGTCATCCAAGAAAATCTAAAGTCAACATGGTGGAAAGACAGTGCTCTATTACCCCGGTCTGCCAAATCTGAAATAATTTTATTAAAAAAATTAAGTAATATTTATTATAACCCCAAGTATGAATATTTATGAATAAATTCTAAATGAATATTTATGACTTAAGTATATAAATAAATATATTTTTAATGTTGGTATCAAAATATATTCTTTCAGAAGAATTCCAAATAACCAATGAGATACTCTGAAGTCAGTCAGCCTAACTACCAACCTTCAGCTACTGGTTATACAACATTCTTTACCCAAAACATAGGGAAAATGCTAGGGAAAATAGCAAGTTGTGGTGGGGGTGGGGTGGGGATAAACTGACAAGGTGATCAAGGTTAACATCAACAATAATGTCATATATCAGCATATGTACCACACAATATGAAAAATAGTACTTAAAATTGTGGTACAACTCCTAGTACCTTATAATCCCAAACTCATCAGAAGAAAACAGAAAGAAAACTACAAGACTGAGACATGCTACAAAATGCTTTACCAGTTCTCTCATGGTTATAAAGGTCATTCAAAATAGGAACTGCCTTAAAAATTACCAGTGACATGAAGAACCTAATGAGGAAGCTGAAAGTTATGTGACTTTGCTGTTTAAAACCTTAGATGAACAGAAGAATACAAAATAAAACTAAGAAGGAGTGAGAAAATTATGGACTTTTGTTAATAAGCATGTATTAGAATCTGTTAATTAATTACAACAAATGTGTCATGACCATAAAGGCAACATGATGTCAACAATGTGAAAGTTAGTACCCCTTTATTTCTCTTAAAATAAAATTTCTTTGCCTTACAGAAGCTTTGTAGTTTTATGTGGTTCCATTTGTTAATTGTTGATCTTAGTACCTTCACTATCATTGTCCTGTCCATCAAGTCTTTTCCAATGAGTTCAACACTAATGCATACTTCCTCTTCTGTCAGGTTCAGTGTATTTAGCTGTATGTTGGAGTTGAATTTTGTGCAGAGTGAATAGTATCGATACATTTGCATTCCTCTGCATGCAAACACCTAGTTTTACCAGTATCATTTATTGAAGATACATTTTTCCAATGTGTATTTTTGGCTTCTTTGTCAAAAATCAGGTATCCATAGGTTTGTGGATTTATTTCTGGGACTTCTTATTGACTCCATTGGTCAATATGGCTGTTTTTATACCAATACCATGCTGGGGGGTATTTTGGTTTTTTTTTTGTTTTTTTTTTTTTTTGGTTTTTTCGAGACAGAGTTTCTCTGTAGCTTTGGAGCCTGTCCTGGAACTCCCTTTGTAGACCAGGCTGGCCTCGAACTCACAGAGATCCTCCTGCCTCTGCCTCCCGGGTGCTGGGATTAAAGGCATGCACCACCACTGCCCGACCATGCTGTTTTTATTACTGAAGCTCTATACTACAATTTGAAATCAGGGATGGTGGGACCTCCAACAGTTATTTTATTCTTTACGATTTTATTTTTTTTTCAATATGAAACTGAAAATTGTCCTTTTAAAATCGATGAAGAATTGGGCAGTAATTTTAGTGTGGATTGTATTGAATCTTTAGATTGCTTTTGGTAGGATGGTCAATTTTATTATGTTGGTATTTCTAATCTGGTAGTAGGAGAGCTCTTTCTATCTTCCGATATCTTCTTCAATTTTTTTCTTCAAAGATTTGAAATTTTTATCATACAACTTAAAGAATAGGAAAAGATTTTTACCAACTGCATATTCAATACAGTACTAATACCCAAAATATATAAAGGACTCAAGAAAAAAGATACCAAAAATCCAAATAATCCAATTTAAAATGAGGTGCAAATTTAAACAGAATTCTCAGTAGAGGAAACTCAAATGACTGAGAAACACTTAGAGAAATGTTCAACGTCCTTAGCCATCAGAGAAATGCAAATCAAAAATCCTTTGAGACTACTTCTGTCAGATATGTATGACAATATGACAAGATGTCAATATGACAGCTCATGCTGGTGAGGATGTAGAACAAGTGGAACACTCCTCCAATTCTGGTGGAAGTGAAAACTTGTTCAGCCCATATGAAAATCAGAGTAGAAATTCCTCAGAAAGTTGAGGATAAATCTACCTCAAGATCTAGCTAAACTATTTTTGGGAATATACAAAGAAGATGATTCATCCCCAAGGAAACTTACTCAACTATGTTCATGGCTTTTTTTATTCACAATAACCTAAAACTGGAAAAAAACATAGATTGGTGTGGGAAAATTGTCTGTAATATGTCAATCATGTTTTAAATAAACACTGATTGGCCAGGCAGGAAGAATAGGTGGGAAAATGAGACAGGAAGCAGAAATGATGTATGGAGAACAAAAGAATTCTGGGAAGCAGGAAGTTGATTCCTCCCACTCCTGCCCAGATCACCAAAGTAGCAGGATGTGATCTGCCCCACTGCAAAAGGTACTGAGCCACATGGCTAAAATAGATAAGAATAGTGGGTTAATATAAGCTACAAGAGCTAATATGTTGCCTGAGCTAATGGGCCAATCAGCTTTATAACTTACAGAGATCTCTGTGTGATTTTCTTTGGGGCTAAACAGCTGTGGGGAACGGGGCAGGACAGAAATCCCAACAAACAGGCCCTTGTGTTACACTAGATGTATGTCAAAAAAAGAATAGATAAGGAAAATGTGCTACATTAACACAGTGAATTATTACTCAGCTGTTAAAAATGACATCATAAATATACAGACAAATGGATGGAGCTAAATAAAAGTCAACTTGAGTGAGCAACCCTTATATGAAAAGATAAATATGGTATATTGTAGGGATATAGCCCCACCCATTGGGGGCGTGTTCGCCTCGGGCTAATGTTTAGGGATAAATCTGCCGGGCATGATCCCAGCAGCCCTTTTTTCTTTTGCTCAGCTGTGCTCCGCAGGAACCTATGGTCCTATAAGTCTATTTCCTTATTAAAGCTGTATATATCTATATAATCTGTCTACATTCATTTGCGCCGCCACAGTATATATTTGCTTATATTTGGCTATTATTCATTTAAAAATGGTAAACAAGCTATAATCCATAGTCCCACAAAGGTTATGTATAAAGGAAGGGACTAAGAGAATACATGGATCTCCTTGGAAGGGGGAAACAGTGGAATTTATGGGTTCATTAGGGACAGGTGTGACTGGAACAGGAAGATCATTGGGGAAGGAAATAGAATTGAGAGAGGGAATTCAGGAACAGACAGCTAGAATTGAGGGGCATTTGAGGAGTGGTATAGACACCTAGTGAAGTGGAAACACCCTAGAATATATGAACATGATCCTAATTGCAGGAGGCCATGGAAGGATACAGCACACAGCAATTGATAACTCAGATGTTGATCCACCAGACTATATCTCTAATAGAGAACATCCTGCCTACAAAGGCTTATAGGACTACTGACTCTGAAAACCAGTTACCTGTATTTTTAATTTCCCTCATGCACCACATCACTTATTCTCTAAGAATTTCATTTCTTCTCTAAGAATAGCTTTGGGTACCTTTCCACTGCTTTGTATTTATCTCATGTAAATATTCCATCTACTGGGCACAAATATAGCTGTGGATGATCAGGAATATGATATCTGCCTAACTGTATAATTTTGATGAAAAGAGATAATTCTAGGATATTTTACATTTCTTAGATTGACATAGGATTCTGAGTCACAAAGACAGTCTTTTACCCAGACAGCTACTTTAGACTCAGAACAAATTCAAAGCCAGCTGGTTGCCTGTGGGGACAAATACAGGAGGTCATTTTTCCAGGTATTGTTTGTTGTTGATATAAGATCAGAGCTTGAAGCAACTTTAATCTGCATATACTCGCTACCACTCAAGATCCAGTTAATAATTGTTATTGTTAAGTCTTGAATTCCAGCCTCATTTTCTTCCTGCAAACCCTAACCATCTGAGCTATGTGCAAGGCTAAGCATTATTCACTGGCTGGTCAATACAACCTCCATAGCATAAGAGAAACTGTGTGACTTATCTTGTGATATGAGAAGGATCAGGCCTTGAGAATGTAACTTGTGTTTGTCTAGAGTTTGATTGTAAAAGGAAGAGTAGAGGAAGGGTACAGAGAGATGTAGAAAGATGCAGAGCTACTCAGAGAACCTGCTGAGTAGAGCAACGAGAAAGGATGTAGAACTAGTTGGAAGCTGTGAAGAGAGATTTTTCAGAGAGTATTTTTTTCAAGATAAAGTATAGAAAAAGTTACCATCAGAATATGTCTATGTTTTTGTATTTTTCCCTCACATATAAGACAGAAGATGTCTAAACTTTATATAGATAAGATCTGTTCCTAAATAGTCATTGCATTCATGGATTTTTTTACATACCCTAGTGCTGACTGGGGTTTGCCCCCCTTAAATCAGTCATACCTAATAAAGTCTCCAGAGAGATGGAGTTCCAGTTGGCCATCTCTTGTCACCAAACAAAGCTTCCAGTACTAGGGACTAGGCAACATCCAATTGAGTTGTTGGCTAAAACAGTACCATGGAACCCACCAAATGACCCAGGGTGCCTTTCTGATAAAATAGTAGGCTTGTTTCTGCAAACTGGTAGCTAGACCCCATTGCTGAAGACAACACCCACAGAACTCATTGAACATGAAGAGGTCAAACTGATGCCTACATAGAACCTTCATTCCATTGTTCTATGTCCAGTGTCTATGACATTGAAAGGTACTCTGCAGGCTACCAAAAGCAAAAAGCAAAAACTCAACCACAAAAACCTTGATTTATAATTTTTCTTGGCTTCAAAATATGTTAGGGCAATGGTGGCACAGACCTTGTGGGAGCAACCAACTGATATCTGACTTGACTTAAAGTCTACCCCATAATATGATGTCCATACCTGGCACTGCTTGCCTGACCAAGAACCAGAGTCTAGATAGGCCTGAGTCCTAGGGTAAAACCAAATATTACTATTTTAAACAAAAAATAGAAGCAATAAAATGACTCCTAATGGTATTCTGTTATACTCATAAATTAGTGCCTTATTCAGCCATAATTAGAGAGTCTTTCTCCTGTAGCAGATGAAAACAAGGAGACCTACAGACAGACCTTATGCACAAAAAGAGAGAGAGACCTTAGAACATACAGCTGTAAATGAGATATCACCATCAAATCCTCCCCTCAGAGATCAGGGAATCCAGTGTAAGAGGAAGCAGAAGGAATAAGGAGAAAGAAGAGATAGAAGACACCAAGAGAGCATGACTGTCTAAAACAACTGAGCAAGCTCATATGAACTCCCAGAGACTGACTCATTTGTTTACTTGTGGGACGCTTTTCCTCATACTAAATTGCCTCATCCAACCTAGATATGAGGGTTTGTGCCTAGTCTTATTGCATCTTAATATGACATGTTTGGCTGGTATCACTGGATGGCCTGTTCTTTTCTGGAGACAAAGGGAAAGGAATGGATCTTTGGGAGAGGGGATGTGGTGGTAAATGGGGAAAAGGGAAAGCTCCAGTCTGAAAGTGTTGTATAAGAAAAAAGAAAGAAAAAAGAAAGAATGTAATTACAGTGACCAAAATGTCTGAGAACTGAAATGGAAACTTAAAGAGAAAGGGTAGGTAGAATGTGATGTCTGTATTCCGCCTTGAACAAAACATGCTCCTGTCCTAACTTTACTTGGAAGTCTTTCATTACCACCATTGCTAAAATGCGACATCACAATCAGCATCCCAGTTTCATCATCTTCTCCATGATATACAGCAATGGAACTCATCAAGATATGTACTTCACTCTTCAATTCATAATTTTTTTCCTCAGCAAATCTGAGGTGGCTCTTGGGTCTCCTTAACTTCATGCTGTTTGTCAACTCATGTCTGTCCTTTAACATATTTATAGAGTATAAAAAATAATAAGTGTTCCAGGGTTAAGTTGTTGTAATGTATGACCGGTTTTTTTAATAGAAAATTGTTTTAAAATGATTCATGACATAAGCCAACTATCTCCATAGGGTTTGGATTCTTAGAGATGATGTGTGGCCTCCCAGTTTCCACCAGCTGTCATCGGGACCAAAGCAGGAAAGTGTTCTGAAACATCCTTCACAGAGAGTGATGCGGCTTAGCAGATAGTCAAAATCTGCTAAGGAATGGAACCAGATGGAAATGGTTTCTGACTATTTGTGGTCTGTTTGTAGGAGAGTTTGCCAAAGAACTCTGCACACCCAACCTAAAAACTTTTCTCTAACCTTATATCTCATTATCTGATAATTCCAAATACCCTTTGCTTTGGCTCTCCATTTTAATTACTCACATGTAAAATGTACGCTTATCATGGTCAATTTTCAAGCAGTCAGTCTGATTTTCTTCCTACCTTGCAACCCATATGCTCCAAACATATTGCACTACTAACAATTCACATTAATATGATATTCATGTTCATTCAAATAATAATAATCATATATCAGCTATTTAAGGGACTTACAAGACACCAAAAATGAATTTAAAGGGCCATAACTACCTTGCAAGTAAATTTATTATTTATAGGGAGAATCAGATAATATGACAAGAAATGTGTGTTGTTTAGCATCATCAATGCTGGAAGAGAGATGATAAAAATGGTATTCACTCATTTCTATATTCATCCAAAAGTGAGCAAAACATCTTGATGGCCCACTGGAATACAACAATGAACAAAACAATACTAATTGGTTCATATCTTATTGCTCTTACATCAGGAAAGGATGGTGAAGAGTGGAGTTACAAAAACACAGACATGTACATATGCTCTCTCATAATTTAAAAAGTTTTACAAGTGCAAAAAATAAATTGGATAATTCTGAGAAAATGGTATTTGGACTAAGAATCAAAAGGGTGATTTGAGCTAAAATCTGAGTAACAGAAGAAACCTTGGTTAAAGGAATAGAAAAATTTAGATAATGTGGTAGGCAGCAATGAGGTTGGAAAGACTGTGGAAGATTTAATATTTGAAGACATTCGGAGGAGAAAAGAAGAAGAGGATTGAGGAAAGGCATGGGCTCATTCAGAACTTTATAGGCAATATAAATGTTTGAAATTCTGTTCTAAAAGTAGATTTGAAACATCCATGAAATTAGGAAGTAAAAAAGCAAAAATTGAAGTGATAAGTTATTGTACCTAATTTAAGTCATAAACTACAGACGTTTCTTAAATTTCTACATTCTAAAAAAGGCAGCTGTATAAAATCCACATTTTAATCCAAGTATACATTTATTTAAAAATTACATCAATCTCTATTCTTAAACTCTAAACAAGTGTCCTTGTTTGCGTTCCATTGCCATGATAAACATTGCAACCAAAAGCAATTTGGGGAGGAAAAAAGTTTGTTTCCTTTCATACATATCTCATCACTGAGGAATCTCAGCACAGGAACTCAAGGCAGGAGCTTGAAGCAGAAACCATGAAGGAAAGTGGCTAAGTGGCTTCTTTTCTCTGCCTTCTTCTCGGTTACATTTTCTAAATATCTCAGGCTTACCTTCTCAGGGACAGGATAATTTTGAGAAAATGGTATTTGGACTAAAATGTGAAATTCTAACAGGAAGTGATTAGATATAAAACAAGAAAGCAAATGTATAAATTATCAGAAGCAAAAAAGTTGCAAGGCATTTAGAGAACTGAAAAGGAAGACATATAATTGGATCGTAGTGTTTTTTTTTCTATTAAACTTATTTGAGTTCTCCCATGACTCAATCTTTTACCTGCATTTATATCTACCATCTCAGTATTTACTAAATATTCGTGTATGAGAAACTAGCACTGTGTAAATGCTTTATAAATTGCTCTTCATACAATACAAAGATATGCCTCTGATTTAAAGCATAGTTTAGTTTTCCTGATATGTGTATGTTCCTATAAGTTTCTTACAACTGTATTTATCTATATCTATTTTTATATTTTCCCAGTCTGTGGAAGTGAAAGGGTTGACTCTTCAGGAATTAGAACTAAACTAGAGAAAGCAGTAAAGACAATTACATTTTTAGCTCTCCTCAAGAACGGAATTTTGCTTTGAATTATCTGTCTGAGATGATGATCTGGTGATGTTCATCAGATATGAGGTAGCTGCAACACATTGACTGAAGTGTTAGCCTTCTCCTTCACCCTTTCCTCCTGTGCTCTCTGATCAGATTGTTAGTGCCCATTAGAAGTCAAGCCAATTATACCATATTCTTGTATGCTTGCATGAGAATTTTCTCTGTAGTTAACCAAATGAAATTCTATATATGTTTAACATGACTAATTTTACATTTATAAATACTATGTTTAAGTTTTACATATATGAACAACATGATAGCTTTTGTTAAACAGAAGAATGAGTCTTTTCCAATTTTTAAATCAAAGAAGTATTTTTTCCAATCTTTAAGTTCCCACAATTTTATTTATTTATTTACAGACATGCTACCTAAAAACTCATTTTCCCCTCAACCTTCCCAGTATTGGGATTATAGTTGTATAACACTTCAATTAACTAATAGTACAGTGAATTATTTTCAGATTATTATTTTTAGATTAGAATTGACCAATTATTTATAATAGGCTATTTTAAACAGAATAGGAAACAGTAGGAGTACCAGAAGTTTATTAGATTCTTAAATCGAATCTTATATTTTATGTGTGTGTCAATAAATAAATGATACATGGCTTAAAATCAGAAGAATAAGAGAAAGCAGATGTAAATATTTTGGTGTGTTAATCTCAGTGCTAGTGACTGAACATAAAATTTTGAGCAAAGCAAACTTTCCTTATCCTAGTTCAGTTTATAGTTCAGTGGAGAACAGAAATAAATTAAATTTAAAAGCAATATAAAACTTTTAATTGAGCTCAAGGAACAGTGTGTGTAACAGTGCAACTCTGTAAAAGTCCCTTTGTATTGATTACTAACAGAGGATGAAGCATCCTATACTATATTCGCATCATATAAATATGAAAGAAGAGTTACAAGCTTGCATAATTTGTTAACTTTTTGAAGCAGTGAGGGTCACAAGGAGCTGTGACTTAGTCCTGTAAAGAATATAGATATAAGTGTATTTGCTCAATAGATATGTACTAAGACCTTGCTAGTATCTAGGCACTGGTTTATTGAAGAAAAGCAGTGCCCTTGCCTCTGTGGAGATAATGTTCAAAAGTAATGCTTTCAGCAAATGCTGGGATATCTCACTAATATAATGTGAGCCTCACCCTGAACCTGCCACACCTGAGGCTCTGAGAAAATGGTCCAGAAGGCACTTGAAACAATCTTTAATTGTCATGTTATATCTGGATTTATTTATGAGGTTCCTAGAATATAAAAACATTTTTTGATGATAATTTGTGTTTTATTTAATCAAGATTGTTACTCAATAATCCAGAAATTTTGGAATTTTTCACAGGAGATTCAAAGATGTGAGATTACAACAATAGAAAAACCATGTAGGAACTAATACAGGGTTACTTTTCAGTGGGGAAAAACTTAAGAGATTTTCTTGAGTTCATTGGCATAGCTCAAAAAAGGTCTAAATTTATAGGCATGGGGAATGTAAAAAATATTGTGGTGGCGCAAATGAATGCAGACAGATTATATAGATATATACAGCTTTAATAAGGAAATAGACTTACAGGACCACAGGTTCCCGCGGAGCACTGGAAAAGCGGAGCAAAAGAAAAGGGCTGCTGGGCTCACGCCCGGCAGATTTATCCATAAACATTAGCCCGAGGCGAACACACCCCCAATGGGTGGGGCTATGTCCCTACATCTCCCCCTGTTGTTTAAATAAGATATAACCAAACCAAATACAACTATATACAATAATAACAAATAATAAATATAACAAACAATATTGAGAACAAAACTTTTGCTAAACATTTTATCTCAAGGAGTCTAAATAACATAGAGAGTAATTACAACTATATAATCTTTAACTCCGTCAAAGATCTGAGAAGGGAATAAATATTACTTAACAATCGAGAGATATTCAAAATGTGTAACAATTGACAGAGACAACTGACTATCTGGGCAATCATCCAAAGTCTCGTTTGTAATGTTGAGTCAACCAACTTTGGCTAAGGCCTAACATAATTGGCATACCATTATTAAAGGCAAGGAACTTTTTTAGGACTATCCTACCCTGTCTTGGCAAGATAAGACAATCCTGTTTTATCCACTTAGGGATATTTTGTATCTTTGTCAGAAGTTGAGGTATGGGCTTTTCTTAACCCAAAGGCCAGTTTTGTCAAGAAGACAAGCTCCCAGTGGAGTGTCTTTGGTGCTCAACGTTTTCTCGGGAGTAGAGTGGTGTTGCCAGGAGTAATTGTGTCTCTTTGGCACAGAAATTTTAGGTTAGATTAAAGGCCATTTTTTACAGTTCTTTGAAGAGGCTGAAGATCATACTATCTATACTAAATATAATCTTTATGTAACTAAAAGACCTGATTAACTTAAAAATAAATATGACAAACATATAATTCTCAATACCTATCTAACTTTGAAGACTAAAAGAATAAACAACTGTGTAATATATGAAGACAATGATCTTTAGCTGTAAACAATGTCATAGTATCAGAGGTAGAAATGTACAATGTAATATGGTAGATGTATCAATATAATATAGACAAAGTTATAAGCATACTCATACAAAAATAGAGGTAGGAACACTCACATTACAAAATATAAAAGCTGTTTAGGCTATAAATTAGTACAATTAATGATGGCTATATAGTAGTTTGGGATGCATTTCATTGTTTTTATTTACATTAGAAACAACTTGGTTGTCTAACCTGAACTTTCTGTACGTGGAGGAATGTTAAAGACTGCATAGTTAGTTCAGGGTCAAAAAACCACAGATGTGTACATTATTATCAACTAGATAATTTCTGAAATGGAAGGTAAGGTATAAATAAAAAACCAAAATTAAGTATGAGAAATCTAAAACAAAGCAACAGAGGATTGAGGACAGGAAACTGGTGGTCAAATACACACAGCTCTCTTCAGAACACAGCTACCAATGGTTAGAAACAACCATGCTAAATTAATAGCACTTAATGGACTTCTCTGTTTTTTATGGCTTAAATATATAGAGAAGAATCTACCCAGTAAGTAGATACTGTCTGAGTAGATACATTTTATACTATTGAATAAAGTTTAAAAGTCTTTGGATCTAGAAGTCTTAGATATAGACACACTAAATTGAGTTGTTTTGTACACCATTTATGAAAGCAGTTCATGTTAATCATGTCATGTATGTAACTCAACAATTCCTTTATTTTACCAAATGCTAGGATGTAACTCAATAATTCCACTATTTTACCAAATGCCAAGATAAGCTTTAAATACACTAACAGACATGTTCTTTGTTCCTAATTTAAACTTGCCTACAGGAAAGGACCAGCAGAGCCAAAACCAGAGAAAAAGAAAGCTAATTCACTACATTTTGAGCCTCTAAGTAGGCTTTTAAAATTCATAGAAAAAAAATAACAGTTTAGAAAGCCAAGAGCTTTTCTATTAAAACCTGTATTCAGAGAAAAGAATGAGGCTTGTGTTCCAAAACTTTCATTTGGCATGTCAAAGTAAATATCTAAATTTAAAAAGATATAAAGCTTAGTGTACACATAGAAGGATTGGAGACTAGCTAAAAGATTGCTCTAACCCACATCCAGAGTTTGATCCAGTCTAGAGGAAAAGGAAGTTCTGAAAGAACAAAATTGCTGATCCTGACTTCTAATATTAATTGTGTGTTTATGGGTGAAAGGCAGAATCCATGGGAGGGCATACCTGATATAAACCATTACATATTTTCTTATTGATATAAAATTGAAGACGATTCCAAAGTTCTCTATAACACAGGGACAATAAGAAAAAAAAATCTAGTATTCCCTAGCATTAAAGTTGCCTAGAAGAGAATGAATGAAGTCTTTAGCATCAGCTTCCTCGTATCGAAGTGGTGGAATTTTTCAGACTCAGCAAATCCCATAGCTGATGTGGTATCATTTTAGAAAAGACATAATGATTGTATTATGCAAGTTTGTCTAGCAGAGATACCCAACTTTTAAAATTGTGATATGGCATTGTCACCTATAAATTCACATTCAGTATACAAAATGACAAAGAAATATCACTATATTTTATGGAGGTGTATGATTTTCATATCAGGCTTATTTCATGACTGACCTCAGGCATATTCAACCCACAATCAGACATTCTTTCAGAAATGTATTTGATATAATGAATATATAGATATGTATTCATACTGTATACATATTTTTGGCAGCTTACCAATAGTTTCTCCGTAATTCAATAATAACCATCTGAACACTTGTGAGGGAATAACTCAGCCTCTATTCAGTTTCCAAAGTTCAATGCTCTCGTGATCTTCACTTTTATTCTCTGAATCTAATGTCTAGAAGATTCCTCTTGTTTCCTTGCACCAAAGCTGAAGAAGCTGAAATGTGATGTCAGTGAAGAATGACAGCAGAAATAGCAGCAGCAACAGAGACAAATGCTTAAAGTGAAGGCAATAAGGCAACAGCCATGATTTCTCCTCAGGACCCTTTAATCTGGGCTGCCTGCCAGAAGGTGCCAGTCACACTGAGGGTATTCTCTGCCCTCAGTTAACCCTTTCAGGAAATGCTTGCACACACAAGTCCAGAAGCTGGTCTTCAAAGTTGTTTCCAGATCCCTTCAAACTGACTATCAGGCTCAAACATTACAATACTTTAAAAGGACAATGAGCAGAAAAACGAAAATTGCCTTCAGAAGTCAGTTGTGACAATTTATTGAAACATACTCAATCTTAATATTCTCAGCATAGTCTATATGCTTTAGTTTAGCTATGTAATAATCATTCAATACTCAGGAAATATTCACAACGTATACAACATACTCTTAATTGCTAAGTATCATCATTGACCTACAATTGCTGTCATTTAGAATTTCTGTGACCATCATAAGTAACACAGGGAAACTGGCCCTGCCATCTTGATGACAGGAAAAGACTCACATCTGCACTCTGGACCCCAACTGTTGTGTGATGTATTGGGTGTGTACATGTTTTAATTGTCTACACTTGTTTATGCCATTTCTTCCCTTCCTCTTTCTCCAGTATAATGTCTTTGATGCAGTGTCTCTTTGCTACACAACCTTTACAACACAAACTTATCTAAAAGGTACACACAGCATCACATATTTACAAACAGAACTCATTTTCACCATTCTTCATTATTTTCTCTGCATTTATAGTACCATTTCTGGATAACATGTTGTATATTTATTTGCTTATTAACTGTCTCTTTCCATTATAATTTCTCCTAAAGGAGAATTGTTGCCCAATGTACACAAAACAATATTCCTAATTATTATAACAATTCCTGACACATAAGCTTTCAATACATTTGGCTAAATGAAGAAATAAGATTTTTAAGAGAAAATCAACACTTTACTGTTCAAAACTTGTTTAAATTATTTCTTGAAACAATTCTCTTGTCAGTCTGAGCATTCTAATATTTTTTAATTATATACATTTTTATTAGTAAGGCTTTTGTTTAAATCAAATGTGACTTATTAGAGGTAGCATATTTATGAATTTTCAGCATACAAAACAGACCATTTTCCTGTTTCTCCCATAATTTCATGATTTTCCACATATAGCTTTTCTCATCAAATTTGGGTTGTGTAACTATCATTACATTTTTTAAGTAGCTTAAGTTTGATCTGTAAATGTACCTAACTTTATTAGGGTTCAATGGGGGAAAATTAGTCATGAAAATATAATGCTTTCTCACCAACTGAAATCTTTATTTCCAAATGGAAATATCTACAGCTCCAATGTAACTTACCTTAAAACAGGAAAGATTTTTTTCTGACTTTGTTTACATCTATTTATTTCTTTTATGTGGATGTATCTATCAGACATTTTCATACTACAGCACATGTGTGAAAGTCAGGTACAGTACTGAGGTCCTCAGGTTAGGCTGCAAGTGCCTTTACCAGCCAAACCATCTTACCCTTTGTTTGGTAGCTCCATGTCCATCAGAACAGTCTCTAACTCTGTATAAATCTTCTCTTCATTCTTTTGCTTTATTTGGCTAATTATCTTCACTGCAGAATATCTGTACACCTAGAAACAGAGTAATCTCTTTCTCAATATGTTTTGAAATACTAGACGATAGATTGTTGCAAGCATTTTGCTGCTGCCTATTGTGTGACACCCCCCCACCTGGGGGAGGGGACCAGGAGGTAAGAAGCCTGGAAGAAACCACACAGACTCTGAAAGATTTCAATATAAAAGCTTTTTATTATAAAAGCATAGGGGGGTTTATGGGGTTAGAGAAATTAAGCTGCTTCTGGAATGATTTTGGTTGGCCCTTTTGAAACTGGCAGTCCCCGATGGCATGTTGTGGTGGACTAAGAATACATGACATTAGTTTCTGTGCTTTTAGTCCACTGACAGATTGTTTTGGCCAATTTTGCTTATTCATTGTGAGTTTGTATATGCTTGCTTGGGTTGAGTTATTGCCCTGCCTCATCTACCATGTTTTATTTTATTTTTTTGGGGGGTGACATAGTGGGAGCTATGGATTTTTATAAACCCACCTCAGGAACTCCCCCCCAAGCATTTTGGGCTGTGCCTGTCTTAGGTTGACTGCCAGAAAAGCTCTTATCCATCTTTGACTACCAGCCCTAGAAGGGTTGGGTCCCTGAAAGGTCCCAAGAAGTCAGAAGCAAGGGGACATTTTTAGGAGAACTAGCGTTTTAATTGCCCTTCTGTATTTGCATTAACCAAGCATTAACCCCTTCCCTAAAGGTTTTGGTCCAGCATGCTCCATAGCCATTAACTCCTGGAATGCTGTATTGTTTACCTGCTGTAGTCAGGATATTAGCTTAGGAGACACTTAAGCACAAATATTAGAGCCACCACCACCTTTCCCATAAGGCAACATATAACAAGTTTAGTTGGATCTAGCAGGGATTTTATGTGATCCCATACTTGGCAAAAAAAAAAATGTAGTAGATAAATCCAGTGTCTCAGCTTGTGTTGAGTTAAGATGCACAGGTTCTGATGAAATGTTTACAGTTAGGCAATGGTAAACCAGGTAAAAATCTATGCAAATATTTTCTGGTGGGTGACAAATGAAATTGCTGAAGGAGGAGCCCAGCCTGTTCCAGCAAAGTAAGGACAAAGTCATAGTCACAATTAGGTATTCTACTCTGTGGTTGCCTGTTGCTAGCATTTCTGGCAGCCCTGTATGAGACCTGATGTGGGATATGTGCCAGCAGTGTCCTCTGGACTATAATAAGTCTTGAATAGTTTGCATGGTTTTGGAGATGGAATCTTTTTGGGACTTTAATTTTACATGTTATGTGTGGCATAACAGCTATCTGAAAGAATATTTATGGGTTCTGATTGGGTCATTTCCAATATGTTACAAACTGTCAATAACTCCCCTAGTTATACTGATCCAGGATTTGGTCAGGTATAGGCCCTTTCCTTTTGATTAATTCCCATTATTATTAACCCAAAATTAGTTTTATTGGAATCTGTAAAGGGTATAGTAGCTTGGGGGATAGCATTTTTTGATGGTGTGGCATTTTATGTCTTTAATTTTGAAAGGGGGAGGGCAGAAAGTCATCTGTCCTGAGGGAAATGATTATCCAACATGCCCATACTGGACCTACCAATCGCTTTAAAACAGACATCCTCTTTAAGTAGATTGTTGTTTTCCTTGCTTTGCTTATGACAATGTCTCTATCTATATTTATAACTGTAATTTCTGGGTGAGGGCATACACAAAGTACTGCAAGCGGCTGCTGACTGTCCCAGGAAGTTAGCTGAGCACATAGAGCATGAGCAACAGAAACTCCCCGATGCCCCCTTGGCTCTGGAAAAGGACCTAATGGCGTTCCACAATGCTCACAAGCTAATTCACAAAGACACAAAAATGTCTATTGAAGTTGGTTCTACTGCTGTTCAAGTAACCTCAGCAAAGAAAACAAAACTATTGGGGCAATCTTTCTTTTTAAATGACATCTACTATGCTTCTGAAATCGAAGAGATCTGCCTAGTAGATGAGAACCACCAGTTCACCTTAACCACTGTAAACCAAGGCATACCACTTCCATTCAAACACTAGGAACATGAAGCCATTGTCTAGTCTATCATTCATATCAGGACCTACTGGGAGCTACTATAGTCTCATGCCCAATGAGAGTCCTTTTGGCATTTAGGGCATTGTGTCTTTGGGATGAGCCCTGGAATAGTCCCTACATAAGTGTCCAGACTGTCCACATCCCCAGCAAATACAGTCTGGTAAGGCAGAATTATCATCTTTGTCAGGTTTGGCATTGAACAAGGTGTTGATAGAAACAGAGTGAAAATGGGCTTGTTCTGTGTGTCAACATAATGGGCGGCCAAGACCCACTTATAAATATCCTCATTTCAAACAGGTGTGATGACATTATGGGTGATGGTGTTGAGCCCCTCCAAGGTTGGCTGTTTAGTAAGGATATCCTTGGTAAGGCCGGATGGGGCACAGTTTTTAACAGCATTCTTGACACAGGTCAAAAATTCTGGAAATTATTCAGCAACCTGTTACACAAGATTGCACTATCCTGGGGCAAAGTTTGAGGGCCTGAAGGTTAGGTCAGACACTTGTTGGAAATTGGCATTTAGGCCAATCATGGATTGTGAAACAGGATCAGTGTATTGTCTGTAGCTAGTAAGCATGTCTTGGGTAACATTAAGTCCAAATTGTAAATTTGTATGGGTTTGGGTCTCTGCTACATCATCATAAGTAGAGTGTCATTGGAGGAAACCTGAGGGGTCAAGGCCTGCCTTCAACATGTAGTACCAGTTGTAATGGGTTTGAAGCTGAATGGCCCATTGTCTGAGTACTTGTTCAAAATAAGGAGAATAGGGGAAGGATCAGTCACCCTCACATACCCCTGCATGACTCCCAGGCTGCTCCTGGCTCTGCTGCCTCTGAGAGGGCACATAGCTGACAAAGACAACATCACTGGAGCCTTATGCTCACACAGTGTCTCTGGACAAGAAGGACCTGTTGGAGGTACCAGGACAAACCATGTCATGATGGAGAGTTCCTAACTGGGCACATAAACAGGGGAAATAAAATAAAATTTAAGGATAGGAAAAAAAGGCCCCCACTCACTGATTACTTAGAAAACCAAAATAGGGGTCAACTCACTGAAAGCAGCTGAAGGAGGCAAAATCAAGATGTCAGTAGAAAGTAAAGATGGGGACAGCAATGGAGGAAGTAAACAAGGAAGAAAAATGCCCAAAAGAGGGTAAGGAGGACCCAAAAAGCAAGCAAAAGGAAAAGGTCTTCCACATTGGGCACCAGATGTTTTGGGCTTGTTGCTGCTACCTGTTGTGCTATGCCCATTTTCAGGAGTGGGGGCAGGAGGTCAGAAGATACAGCAAGGACACAGATTCTGAAAGATTTCCAGTGTAAAAGCTCTTTATTGTAAAAGGATCAAGGTTTGTATAGGGTTAGGAAAATTAAGCTGCCTTGGAAACATTATTAGTTGGTCCATTTGAAACTGGAAGTGCTGCTGTCATGTTGTGATTGGCTAGGAATGTACATCATTAGTTACTGTGCTTTAGATCTGCTGATATGTTGTTTTGAATAATTTTGCTTACTCATTGTGAGTTTGCATGTGCTTGCTTGTGCTTGCACTATTGTCCTGCCTCAATACATTTCACTAAGAAAGTCTATCTCTTAAGCTAGTGCCCCCATGTAATAGACACTGTATTCTCCCCCTGTTTGTGTGCCCAGTTAGGAACTCTCCATCATGACATGATTTGTCCTGGTACCTCCAACAGGTCCTTCTTGTCCAGAGACACTGTGTGAGCATAAGACTCCAGTGATGTCTTTGTCAGCTATGTGCCCTCTCAGAGGCAGCAGAGCCAGGAGCAGGCTGGGAGTCAGATGGCAGTAGGCATGACTTCTCAGTAGTAAGTATGTGAAGAAGTAAATTAGCAAGTTCTTATATGATAGAGAGCTTTTAGCAATAACTATTTCGTCTTGCATCTGAGAAATAATAGACTATTTCTCTTATTAACTCTTTGATAATTTTATACAGTGTGTTTTATTCATATCCTTCGACCAGCTCCTTCCAGAACTCCTCTTCCCTATACAACCAAATGTATATTCTTTTTAAATTTTTAAAAAACTCCTCAGGTTGGAGCACTGGACTGAAGTCTCACGATCCAAAGGAGGAGCAGAAGGAGAGTGAGCACGAGCAAGGAACTCAGGACTGCGAGGGGTGCACCCACACACTGAGGCAATGGGGATGTTCTATCGGGAACTCACCAAGGCCAGCTGGCCGGGGACTGAAAAAGCATGGGACAAAACCGGTATCGCTGAACATAATGGACAATGAGGACTACTGAGAACTGAAGAACAATGGCAATGGGTTCTTGATCCTATTGCACGTAATGGCTTTGTGGGAGCCCAGGTAGTTTGGATGCTCACCTTAGTAGACCTGGATGGAGGTGGGTGGTCCTTGGACCTCCCACAGGGCAGAGAAACCTGCTTGCTCTTTGGGCTGAGGAGGAAGGAAGACTTGATTGGGGGAGGGGGAGGGAATGGGAGGTGGTGGCGGGGAAGAGGCAGAAATCTTTAATAATTAAATAAATTAATTAATAAAAAAATAAAATAAAAAAATAAAAAAAAAACTCCTCAGGAGGTCATATTTGTGCTGTCCATATATCCTTATACATGTTTCCCTCGACTGAAGTGTGGTGGACTTATAAGGGTCTACTGTTAAAGAAAACTGACTCTCCTGAATGCTATTAATTATCAGTGACTCCTTAGCTTTTGTACTCATCTCTCCATTCTGGGATCTGGTCTGGTCTGGGGCATCACATGCCGTGTGTATGCTGTTATAACTACTGTTAGAGCATATGTGCTGCTACCCTGATATGTCCAGAAGACACATCATCTTTTAGTTATCTACCACCTCTGGTTTCATTGTCTTTCTGTCACTCTTTTGTAATGGTTCATAGACTTATGAAGGAAGAGAACACATAAATTGGAACACCAATTGAAGGTTGTGCATTTTATGACTTCTTGTTCTCTATATTTTGGCTAACTGTGAGTCTTTGTCTTAGTCACAATCTACTGCAAGTAAATGTTTTATTGATGAGGGTTGTAAGATGAATTAATCTATGTCCATAACAATAAGTCATTAGGATTTTTTTACTCTTTGTCCCTTCTGCAAAATAAGAGTAGTAGATTATCCCCTAAATTATGATAAGCTAGCCATATGTTTTTGGCCTAACAATGGTGCCAGGTTTGGGACTAATCTTACAAAGTAGGCCTTAAATCCAGTGATTAAAGTAGATGGCTGCTCCCACGATATTGAGAAAACTATTGCACCAATGGGCAAGTCCTGTCAGGTTAGTCTTTATTGAAGCTATACTTCACAGCTAAATAAGATTTATGGTCACTTTTCTCCTGAAGTGGCATGCACTTTGCAGCATTTTGAAAGCAGTTAATAAGGATAAAGTTTTCAAATGAGTAGTAGTTAGATTTCTCCATGATTTATGATGTAAGTATGTAATCACTTTGAAAATCAGTGTTGGGATTCCTCAAAAAGCTAGAAACAGATCTATCCCATAATGGCTGTACCACTTGGGCATATAAACAAAGTACTCTGTATTGTAATATCAAGATAACTGTCCATCCGTGGTTATTCCTGTTCTATTCACAGTGCCAAGAAGAAAAGGCAATATAGATGTCTACCAACAGGTGAGAGGAAAATGAAGAGTGATTTATTTTCACAATGGAATATCATTCAACTGTTAAAAAATGAAACATGAAATCTGCAGTTGTGCTGGATAGTTTTATGTCAACTCAACACAAGCTAGAGTCATCTGAGAGAAAGGAATCTCATTTAAGAAAATGTCTCCAGCATTGAAAGAGATATCTGGATAGATGGGGCCATTGTGGAATTATGGAGGAACCCGATGCCAGGGAAACTCCCAGGAACACACAAATGATCCCATTAAAACTGCTAGCAATAGCAGAGAGGGTACCTGAACTGGCCTTCCCATGTAATAAGATAGTAATCAGATTGGTGCCTACCCTATTTATTGTCATAGAACTATCATCCAGTAATTGACAGAAGCAGATGCAGAAATCAGCAGCCAAGCACTGAGGAGAGTTCCAGGAATCCAGTTAAGGAGAGGAAGAAAGGATTATATGAGCAAGGAGAGTCAAAAATCATGACACAGAGACCCTAGACCAACAGCCAGGGACTCTGCATCCAACTGACTTAGACTCTCTGCATGTGGGTGACAATTGTGTGGCTTAGTCTGTTTGTGGGAAGCCTAGCATTGGAGCCAGGACCTATCCCCGGCACATGAGCTAACTTTTTGGAACCTATTCACTATGGATACCTCACTCTGTCTTGATGTAGTAGGAGGAGCTTGATCCTGCCTCAACTTGATATGCTATGCTTTGTTGACTCCCATGGAAGGCCTTATGTTTCCTGAATGGAGATGGAGGAGTAGATGGGGTGGTGTAGACAGGAGGTAGAAGGAGGGAATGGGAGTAGGGGGAATGGTGGTTGATATGTAAAATAATTTTAAAATATGTAATAAAAATTTAAACAAAGAAGAAAATGCCTCAGTAATATTGGGCTTTATGAAAGCCTGTAGTAAATTTTTAATTAGTGATTGATAGGTAGTGCCATCCCATGGATGTTGGTCCTGGAATCTAAAAGAAAACAGGTTGAAAAGTCACAGAAAGCAACCAATAAGCAGTAATCCTCCATGAGCTTCCTGAGTTCCTGCCCTCACTGTTTTTGATGGTGAATTCTTATAAGGAATTGTGAGTAAAATAAACCCTTTCCTTCCCATGTTGCTATTAGTCATGGTATTTTATCACAGTAATGGTCATGCTAACTAAGACAAATTGGTACTAGGATAGTATCAGGAATTTCTATGACAGATCTGAACATATTGTGGGGCTGACTGGGGAAGGACCTTGGAACTTTGGACTAGAAAAACCATCAAGTTGTCAAAGTTCGGTGAGCTTTTCTGCTGTAGCATCAAGATAAGAATGTTGAGAACAATGCAGGCAGAGGAGGTCAGGTTTTTGAAGTTCCAGAAGAAAATTTGAGAATCACTAAAAAACTATCAGAGCCATTTTCTATTTTGAGTTGAAAATCTGTGTTTTTGGTTATCTGGTGTGGAAGAATTAACTGTGATTAACAAAAGACTAGAACCACTGAAGTAAAACCTTTGCTTAACTGGGAAAATTGAAGTTGATCAGCTAAAGCTAAGAAATTAGCAGTGATTAAGATGGGACCAACATTACCAAAAGGAAATCTTGGAAAAGATTGCTCAGAGTCAGCATACAGAAACTATGTTTCAGAGATAGCTAAGATTATGCCTCTTGATGCAAACAAACTTGGTCATGTTTAATAGTTACCCAGGTAGTACTTGTTTTGAAGGCACGAGGAGGCACGGAAAGTAGCTGAGGCTTGGCACCATTGCGTGCAGTGTTGTCCCTGAGAAGGTAACAATGAGTTATTGAGGAAATTCCCAGATATTGGACATTGAATGATTTATACTATTGAAATTTGGTTTTGTTTTGATCTGATTATGACTGTGCCTTGATTCTTACCTCTTGAAATAAGAAAGTATTAATTTATTTTTGATATTACAGGACTCCCCAGTTTAAAGACTTTCAATTTTAAATGAGACTTGGGAGAATTTTTTAAATTGAATTTTTAAAGCGTTTGAATTTATGAGTATGTGACTTTTTAAGTGTGAAAAATGTTTTATATTATAATGTTTGTATTATGTGTGGGCATGGTGATGAACAAGAAAGGAAAGGTAGTACCTTTACAATGATGTGTTTATCTGTCAAGTTGCTGAGGGGTCCATTTTGCTGGGTAGTTTTATGTCAATTGACAGAGCTAAGTTGATCTGAAATAAGGCAATTACAATTAAGAAATTCCTTTCCATAAAACTGAGCTATAGGTAAGTCCATGGGGCATTTTCTTAATTATTGATTTATGGGGAAGAGTCCAGTCCATTGTGGATGCTGCCATCCCTGGGCTTGGTTGTCTACATTCTATAAGAAATCAGGGTGAGCAAGCCATGGGTAGCAAGCTAGTAAGCATCACTCACCCATGGCCTCGCCATCAGTTCCTACTTCCAGGTTCCTATTCTGTGTTTTTGATGATAAACTGTTATATTGTTATACAGAATTGTGAATAAAATAAACACTTTCCTCTCCAAGATGTTTTGGTCATGGTATTTCATCCCAGGAATGGTAACCCTGAGGAAGACAGCAGGTAAGTGAATGTGCCTAGGACCAGTCATTCTAAGCAAGGCAACACTGACTTAAATATATAAATATTGCATATTTTCCTTTTCTTTTTCCTTTTGATATTAGTTTGGTGATTATGAGATATGTGTGCTTCATTTGTAGTACTCATAGAGGTTGGAAAATTTCTAAGGAGCCTTGAGAAGAGAGAGGGGAAATTTAAAGAAAAGGGTGATATAAGTGGTGGTGCACGCCTTTAATCCCAGCACTTGGGAGGCAGAGGCAGGTGGATCTCTGTGAGTTCGAGACCAGCCTGGTCTACAAGAGCTAGTTCCAGGACAGGCTCCAAAACCACAGAGAAACCCTGTCTAGAAAAAAAAAAAAACCACACATTGCTCTAAAAGTGAAAAGAAAATAAAAATAATCTAACAAGAAGAGATAAATTGGAGCAATAAATGAGAGGGTTGAGGAGATATGGGCATAAGGAGAAAAATAAATAGCTTTAAAGACCTTTGAAAGAAAGTCATTGGAAACTTGGCTAACAAAACAAAAGTTCGATGACAGGAGTAGATTATGTCTCTTGAAATTGTAGGCCAGTAAGGTCCCTGAAACCTCCACACATTGCCTGCCAATGGTATAAGTTACCCTCCAAAATTTGATAAGATTCAATTACTGAAGACACCACAAATAATTAAATATTTATAAATTTGGACCCAATATATTATGGTCCTCATTGTATGCCAACTATATATTGGTGTATGGTAGAGAGATAATATTTTTAAATATATTACTTGGTTTATGGAAGTTGATAGAGGCTTTAATATTTCCCCAAAACTCCAAGAATGAAAATTAGCTGACAAATTAATTTAAGCTGTGAATCCTGATACTGAGTAAGAAACATTAATCATAAGGAAAGTTTTCCTTGAAGGCAATACCTATGACAAACCCATTGAATAGACATTGAGTCTTGGCTTAGTGACCACAGAGGACACTGAATTACAAGCATCTACCTGAAGCCCTTGACTTATAAAAAAAAAAGCTACAATAATTAAAATCTGGTCATTTCTGTGTTGTCTTCTTGATTTCATTTTGTCTTGAGTTTTGAGATACCATATTAATACACAGTCCAGAATGGTCCTGAACTCAAAATTCTTCTACCTCTGATAGTTAGGAATGCAGATGTGAGAACTATGACTAATTAATGCATTCAGTTTCTACTAGAAGAAATATAAGTGTTCTCTAATGAATATTCTTAATTTCAATATTCTTGCAGAATTTTATCAAACGCAAATGAAGTCATAATCAAATTATTTCAGTAAAGCATGAAAATACATAAAATATAAAGAAATATGAAATTTAGAGAATTTATGGAATTCTAAAGAGAATTTATGTAAGGAATCCAAGGAATTACGTTATAAATATTAAAGAAACAGAAGGTGAAATAAAAAATAAATAAGTAATGGGGTTAAAAAGTACTATTGAAATAAAATAAAATAATTTTTGAATTAAAGGACTGGCAAAACATAAAACATATTTACCAAATATGTCACTAAGGATAATTGGTTTAAGATACTAGTTAACATTATACTTTCTGAAGTATTCATTCACACATTTCAAAAGTATAAAGAGTACGAAAGATAAATGGAAGTTATAACTCTTAAAATACTTCATTTAATATACATACACACAAATAATCTGCTTGGATATAATCCATGCCTCTTTCTGTATCCTCCAATCTCTTCCCTAATCCTTCCCCACTATACCCTCCCACCTTATTATGCTCATTAAATCTCCGTTTTTTAATAGTTACTAAGTCAAATTAGTGCTGCCAGTATGTGAACAGGTTGCTTTTAAACAATGGAAAATAAGGTAAATTTAGAATAATAGCAGAGACAAAGAATGTTCAATTTCTTAATTCAAAAACAATAAGGGGAATACAGTAAAAGAGTAAAAGAGTAAAAATATTTAAGTGTGAGTATAAATTAAATGTTAAATATTTACAACGAATTTAGGATATATATTCAAATGTTAAACACTATTATTTATTCAACAATAGGCATTTAACTTCATAGATAGCCACTACACCAAGAGGCAGTTAACATATATAATATAATGGTTGAAAGCAAGGATGAACTTAAAAAGCATATGTAATACCATGAAGAATTGGTAAGATGTAGAAATAACTACCACATTAAATAAAGGCACATGGGATAATACCAGAAGGAATATGGGTTTTAGGTCTGAAAGCATTACTGGAATTAGAAGAAACACATCTTTGGTCTAAAACTTTCAGTAAGCCAAGAAAATATATTCTTAATAAATAATCATTTTGTACCTAGTAAAATGGCTCTATTGCTGAAGACACTACATTATTTACAAAGTAAAGGCAAATTAACTTTGTATTAGAGAACCTCAGCCCACCTAGATAGCTTTCATTATACTGGAAAGTGTTAGGTAGGCTATTGGGAAAAAATGTCAACATCTCTCTGATTCAACTGTGAACACTGTGAACCACAGTAATGACCAACATGGCAAGATATGTTCATGGATACAACAGTGAAATCAATGTTACATGGTAACCAACACCTTCTGGTTGGACTAAACACCAGTTCCACCTGATACTGTAAATATGGCCAAGAACCCATGGTAAAGGTTTCACAGACCCTAGTGTAAACTTCCTACTACTATTTTGTTAAATGGACATAATACCAAATGGCCCTCTAAGCTCATCTTTGTACCCATAAATCCACAAACCTCATCAGAGAAGTGTCTTTGTACAGTTGTAGCCATTATTAGAGCAACTTATAACTGATCAAATAACAGAGAATATGTGTCAGTGGAGCTCTGAGCCATAAATGAAACATATACATCTTCACCACCCCAAGTTAATCAACCATTATTGATGGAACAGCATCAACAATAGAGGCAGAGGTCGGGGAGGATCAGATAAAGTAGTATCTGCTGGACAGGACCACTGAACTCACACACTCCTGAGCTGGTTAACATTCTGATATGGGGGGTAGGAGTTGTGGGTACCACCCTCACTAAAGGACAGGTTTTCACCAGATCAAGCTGGTTAACATTCTAACATGGAGTGTGGGGGGATGTTGTGAGAGCCACCCTAACTGAAGAACTATTGATACTTGATAGCTTCTGAGAGAAGAGATAGTGTTTGTTTGGATTAGTATTTTTTATACTGTGTGGCTTCTGATGTGTCAACCACACTTCAAGGATAGTCCCACATTCGGAGTATATGAACTTGGGAGTTATTAAAAACAACAAAGAAGAGGATATAAAACTGTGAGTGGCTAGGGAAATGGTGTAGATCTTATAGGGGCTCCAGTGAAGAGCAGGTGCATATGTCAAAATTTTTTCTCAAAAAATAAATAAATAATATGATCTCTGAAATTCTCAAATAATTAAAACAGTTTTATAACCCAATCATGTAACATTTTGTTAAAAATATGTAATTATTTCAAAAATTGGCTGCAAATGGTTTGACTGGATGATTCCTGTGTCAGATTGCCTTGTGTTTAAAGTGGTCATGACTACTTTGAACAATGAAATATAATGGTACTGATATCACGTGTCTTTCAATGTAATATTAATAACATTAATGACTCTTAGTCCATAACTTCCAAGATGAAAATAATTTTCCTCTTCATAGGATACCTGGATGACAATTCCAATTTTCTGAAGTCAGCCATTGCACTTAGTCAAATCTAATTTACCCTGTTTTTAGTGTTGGAAACATCTGTAAAATTATCTAAAACTTCATGAGCAATGTAACTGTTGAGGTCACATAGAATCAAGGATTTCTTAAGATAAACTTTGTCTTAAACTCAAATTTACTAAAAAGAATGAGATATTAAAAATAAAACCTGAAAACTTCTACAGGAAGCAAAACAACAATTCTGATCACTTTGCAATTCAAGTGTAAAGTAAGTTCCAGAATGATAAATGAATATGAAAGAATAATGGAAGGGGTAAATATATTCAAAATATATTATACTCATATATGAAAATGGCTGTTAACACCTTATACAGTAAAATTAATAAGCTGATAATTTAAAAAATCTTTAATGTTTAAAAACATGAAATTAATACTATGAAAAAGAAACACCAAGCTGGAAATAATTCAAGTTAAATTTAAAATCAATGACTAGTCTGAAGTAATTACATTTAGGAAGAAAAGCTGAAAAGGTTGAAAATTTGAATATGGATTTTAAATTATCATAAAACAACATTGTATTTTATAAATTAATTGAATTATTCATCCAAACAAAAAATTGAAAGGAAAAAGGGAAGAAAAAAATCTTGAAACAGGTTCTAAAGCAACTTATAGATAGCTCCAAAGATCAAAAGAAGGTAGATTTGATACTTCCTTCTCATCCTTTTATTGTGTTATACATTCCTTGATTAATTTTTAGCATTCAGTTACTAAAAGGGAACTAACTGGGTCAGGCAAAAAAATGCAGTCAATGCAGAGAGCTAATTTAGAACACTGGGATCACAAGGCACATCATTCTCAAGATGGCGTTTACATTAGATTTCACAGTATTATCATTTCTCTCTCAGTTTTCTTCTCTACACAGTTATTTCCAAGAATCTGGAATCGCCCTTAAAGAGTTCCAACACTTAACTAATACATTCTGCTTGAATATAATATAAAATCATAATGGACTTTTTGCTTTCTTGATATGTCTCAGAAATGTGAATAAAGCAGCACCCACTGCAATGAGGTATTTTTTAATCATAGTATCTTTAAGTCTTCTTTTCTCTCTGATGGAAGGTTTTAAGAGACTGCATTCCTGTTGCCATTCCCCTAAGTCTACAGCAACTCATCCCTAACAAGCAGCTCTGCATATGTTGTCCCTTCAGTATTGTCTAAGAGTTATGCTGTGCCTTCTTAAATCCCTCTGCAATCTTCCCAGTGGCCAAATTTATTTCCTTCTATTATATAATAATCTGGAGATAAGATCTCCATCTTGTAGCAAGCCCTGCTTTAATAAATAGTAGCTGATAGTAAGAAAATGGATCAGTGGTATAGCTGAATCATTGTCAAGAGCTTCCTTTGGTAGATGGCATGTTAGAATATAATTTATTATTCTTGTTGCTTGCAAGTCAAAAGATTTAAAAGATAATTTAAGATTAAATTTCCTGTGTTATTGACAAGTTAGTGATGAAATCAGGACACTGTTCAATGATTATACTACTTTTATCCCATGATATAACTATTTTCCCCTCAAGAGGAGGCAAAGTGTGACTTCTTCCTTCATTTACACTCTTCTTATTTGATAATGTTGAGTGTGGCTCATCACTGAATTGAGGCAATGCTAGAACATTTTTACACACACGTATTCTTGATCTGTTATCATCATAAGTGCCATTTTGAATCTCAATTTGATGGCTAAACTCAGGCACAGAAAGTTGTTTACATCACCTGTATAATGCTACGGTTATTAAGTGATGGAGCACAGGTTAAAATAAATTTGTTGTCCCCTCAACTTCCTTTGGTTGAATAGAAATAAAAACAAAATATCTCTGAATTAGGAGTCAAATGTTATTGAAGGGTGACACAACCGTGCACAGGAACAAGTTTGGGATATAACTCTCTCTCTCTCTCTCTCTCTCTCTCTCTCTCTCTCTCTCACTGTCTCTCTCTCACTGTCTCTCTCTCACTATCTCTCTCTTTCAATGTCTTGTTTACTCTTAAAATCTGGAATGCAGGGGCTGGAGAGATGGCTCAGAGGTTAAGAGCACTGGCTGTTCTTCCAGAGGTCCTGAGTTCAATTCCCAGCAACCACATGGTGGCTCACAACCATCTGTACTGATATCTGGCGCCCTCCTGTGGCGTGCAGGCATACATCGAGGCAGAATGTTGTATACATAATAAATAAATAAATCTTTTAAAAAAAAATCTGGAATGCAGTCTGCAATGTTAAGGTAATCTGAATAGCATAGGACATCATACAACCAAAGTTTCCCTTGTCATGAATTTGAACATCTCTGCTTATGATTAAGTCATCAGCTTGGTGATGATAAAGACTGACCAGGACATCCAGAGAGATAAGCAATACACAAAAGGCAATAGTGGCTACTTGACAAATGGTATAAAACTTGCCAAACAGTATAAAATGGTGCTGAAAATATATATGGGAAGAAGTGAAAATGAGAATTTTTTTCTCAAAAGTAATGTGGGAATGGATATTCTTAATTATGTTGTCAAGAAATCACAACCATAGAAGACAAAATGACATTAATTTAGTTCCATAATAAAATAGTTCTATAAAATAGATGATTTCCTGAGGAATAGGGCTCAGAATAAGGGTTTAAAGGTGTGGCAGGGAAGAGATTAGACAATCTAATCTGATGTTCATCATGTCTTTATCATCATGAGGTTCTGCCACCAACATGCTAGTCCACTCCTGCTGGCCAGGCTGCAGTGTATCTCACCCACACAGTGCACAATAAATTTCATAAAGTGTGAAACTACAGTTTTATTCTTGAAAGCCATTTTCTTCTATGTCATCCTGCCTAGTACTTCATTTGTTACACATTTTCTGTGGGGTCAAAACCTGCTTGTTTTTTTTTTTTTTTTTTTTTTTTTTGAATAGCAATCATTAAAATCAGATCTAGCGCCCAGATGCATGAAATCTGAAGGAGCCTTCCCTTGAAAAGCAGGAAATCACAGGTGTCATTCACCCTCAGTTCCTACTCTCCACATACTCTTTAAAATTATTTCATTTTGGAGTTTCTCTGAAAGAAACTAATATTCAAAGATTCTAAGAACCTTAAATTCCAATACTGGAAACCCAGAGCTGGAGAAGTCAGAGGAAAAACAAAGGAAAGTATGACAAAGAGGAAGAATTTATAATGGCAAGAGGCAGAAAGCAGGACAAGAGATGACTTACATCCAAAGTTTAAAGCAAAACCTTTCCAATTTCTAAAAACTTTATATAAAATTTACTTTTTGCAAAAATTCTTGATGGCTTAAAGGAGTCATAGCAAGTGCAGTACTTCTTCAAAGTTAAAAGTAAGGTGTGTGTTGAACACTGGTAGAATAAACGGTGTCGGTAGCGGATATTCTATCTAGACTTTGTTTTGAGGAGAGAGAGGCAAGGGTTGGCTATCCATATAAAATTCTGTGCAGTAGAGGAATCTGTCCACTTTGCAGCAATGGCTGTCCTTGTGTTCTCGTCTTCTCTTTCTGGCCAGTTTTTGTCTGGTTCTGACATCTCAAGATGGCTGTGCAATGGTCTTTAATGAGGAGAGGGATCACCCAAATACTGAACAAATCAATGACTTATTTTTGAGAAACATAGTTCTACACGTTCCTTCATTCCCCTCTTCCTTAGCCTTTCCTTGTCTAAAGAAGTTGTGTTACTCCTGTAAGTAACCAAGAAGCTACAGAGATTCTCATCTGTCTGCTGTAGGTTGATGAGGAAAATGCTGTCTTCTAATTGTCATGAATTTCTAAACAGAGTCAAGGAATCAGGGCAAGGAATGTAGCTTCAAAGTAGAATATTTACATAACTTACATAAGACAGTAGATTTGATCCCAGCATCAGGAAAGGTAAAAGAGAATCGAAAATGTTTTCTTACAGTAAGAGAATGACCCAAGAGTAACTGCCAAGAGTCTGTTTCAGCATTTTATTACTACCTCCCGCATTTCTGTGTGATCTGTCTTCTGAACAAAGGACTTCAGAAGCTGACCAGAGTTCATGTTTGAGTATTACCCAATAAACACCAGTGATCACCAGTTATTTGACTCTGGAATTGACACTAGAACATCACTCCTCATTCAGGGGCCGTCCCCATTGCATGTTTTATCACTGGACGTGATATATGTCTCTAATATTGTAGGGTGCAATTTCAGAGTCCTACTATTCTGAAATAGAAAAAAATTCAAAGGATCTGACAACACAGTGACAATTTACAGACAAGTGAGCATTGCATTGAAATATCAGGCTATATTTCATAAATGTCTTAGTGTTGTGTTTATCAGTTATCATATATTATTTAATAACCTGAGTCATAACACATATCGCATATCTCACAAATATGCACATTTTATATATGTTTCAGTTAAACATAGATTTAAGAATCTAAATAGGGAAGTAGAAAAGCCAACAGGCATGAAGTGATCACTGCACATTAAAGTTGTGTATTAAATTATACTCTGTACCTAACAAATATGCACAACTAAAATAATAATAATTAAAATATTAACTTAAAAATCTTCTTTTATACATAATCTACAAAAATGATTAAAAAATGGTTAATACGAACTTAAACACAGTTTTAAATATTATTTACATGTTTAAAAAATTAGAAGTGTTAATTATAATTGATTTTCAAAGACTAAAGCATTAAATTTAAAAACATAAATAAAAAAATTTCCCTTTAATTATTTACAATTCATGAATAACAACCATGAATTTCAGTACTGAAGAAATGGATCAATTGATACAGGGCCTGCTGCACAAGCATGAAGACTTGAGTTTAGATCTTCCAACACCTAGATATTATATGAATTGTGTGAGGCAGGGATGGATATTGGAGTATAATTTAGGTCTTCCTGACCAGTGAGTCTAGAAGATTCCCCTGATCTCCAAGTTTAGTGATAGACTCTGTGGGATAATGTTCTTGTACACTGTAAATATTTGTCACTTATATTAGTTTAAAAAAATACTGATTGGCCAGTAGCCAGGCAGAAAATATAGGCAGGATTACCAGGCTAAGGGAATTCTGAGAAAAGGAAAGGCAGAGAATCAGTCACCAGCTAGAAACAGAGGAAGCAAGATGAGAATACCTCACTGATAAAAAATACCATGTGCCTAAACACAGACAATAATTATCGGTTAATTTAACTTGTAAGAGCTAGTTAAAAATAAGCCTGAACTAATAAGCCAAAAATGTTAATAATTAACATAAGGCTCTGTGTGTTTCTTTGAGACTGAGTGGTTGTGGGACCAATTGGGACAGAAACTTCTTTCTACACACCATCTCAAAAAATATGATACAAAGTGATGAAGGAAGACACCCAGTGAAGATCACTGGCAGCCAAATACACACATGTGCCCAGGTGACACTAACATAAAACTATAAATTTCTATTGAGATCCTTATTCAGCCTGCATGGACGCATTAAATTTTCTTCTATTTTTAATTTATTAGATGTTTTTTTAAAAAATACCAATCCAATTTCCCATTCTCTCCCCACCTCCCATTCCTGCCACACACCTTCCCATGGCACCCCTCCCCATGTAATCTTCAGAGAGGGTAAAGCACATAGCCTTGTGGAAGGTCCAAAAACTTCCCTACTATATTTAGGCTGAGCAAGGTATACATCCAAAGAGAAGAGGATCCCAAAAAAACAGCACAAGCAGTAGGCTTGTAATAAAAATTAAGAAAATCCAAATCAAAGAATTGATGGTCCTGTACTTTGAAGATCCCAAGGACTCATCTACCAGAAAACTCGACATATGATGAACAATAACAGCAAAGGAGCAGGGTACAAAGTGAACATGCCCAGACAGAGATCCACAGACAAGCACTGCGCTCGGCTCAGAGAGTCTTACAGAAGAAAGGGAGGAGGAATTGTACCAGGTCATCATGGGGGAACTCACAGAAACATCTGATCTGAGTGCACAGAAGCTCATGGAAGCTGGACCAGCAGTCAGGGAGCCTGCATGGGACCGGACTAGGCCCTCTGCATGTGTGTGACAACCATGTAGCTTGATCTCTTAGTAAGGCTTCTAATAGTGAGAGCAGGTCCTCTCCCTGGCACTTAATTAGTTTTTGGTAACCTGTTTCCCATACTGGATTACCTGGCCTGGCCTAGAGGTAAAGTGGAGAAGCTGGGTCCTGTCTCAAATTGATGTGTCACGCTTTGTGCAAGCTCATGGAAGACCTGTTCCTTTCTGAATGGAGATTGAAGAGGAGTGGAGGGAAAGAGGGCAGAGGGGAAAGGGGAGGAGATGGGAGGAGAAAGAGAGGGGAAACTGGTAGGTATGTAAAATAAATAGAAAACATTATTTAAGTGAAAAAAACATGAAAAAGTATGTCCATTTCTCTACAATAATGGCAAAGTCACAACACTGAAAACAGCCCATTCAGCTTTAATGCTCTCTTCATGTAGAGAAAGTATAAAATTATTTAGGAATGAGCTATAAGCAAGAGCATTGACATCAATTTAGGCAGATCAGCTCTTAGCTATTGATGTTAAGCAACTCTTAGATTGGAATGCTAATATTATAGTATCTTTCTTACAAGAAACTGGCTCATTATTTACTATTAAGTTGAGAATGCTTCTAAATCATCTCCACATAGATGCAAACCATTGAAATGATAATCAATATGAATATATTAAATATAGAAAAGGGGAAAGTAAACCATGAACCATTTTAAAACACTGTGACTTAATATTGTGTAAAACTAAATTAATTAAGATATCATTTTTTTCTTACATTGTCTTCGCTTTGTGTAAATTGTGATCTACTGCAACAGCTATCTGCCTTGCATGAAAAACTGAAGGAACAAATGTGATGTGTTCCATATCTCATGGGGCTCTTTATCAAATGCTTATGTAAAGGATAATTTCAAATTATATCACCCTCGTGTTTTAGATAGAACTATTTGTGTTTCAATATGTTTTTCATGCAGAGGGGAAAAATGCTTAAGGATCAGTAAGTTACTATCAGACTCAGAAATGGTGAGGGCAAGAAAAATTACCAAACTGTGTCTCAGCATTTTTAGTGGTCTCTGAATACTCACTGTGTAGGAAGTCTTCCCTTGGTGGCATTTATCTATTGATGACTGCACTTCACCATCACACTGCTTATTTCTAAGCATATTAATTTCAGCATGACATTTGCTTTATGAGCATTTGATTCTCTGAGTTAAGAAAACAGCTTAACTTGGAGAACTGATTTGCGAAATTAAAGGTTATTTATATACTCATGAACACAGTGATGTTTGGGATTCTTATAAGCACTGTGGAATTTTAAGGTTATGATACGATGCCATATACTTTGAAAAATTAATTCAAAGTAGTTTAGAAATAGCACTTTTAGATCCAGTGAAAATTTCATTAACAATATAAATGTGGGATTATGCTCAAAGACATGGCAGAATGCTTAAAATGATATCTATGGAGAATAAAATTGGGTCCTTCATTTCAACATCTTCATTAGATCTAAAATTAATAATGAAAAGATTATTCAAATGTACAAGTATTAAGAAGGAATGGTAATAAAGTCATTAAAACAGAGCGTAAGTGCTTAAAAATCAAATATCAAAATTAGATTAATTTTAAATGGCAAGTACCTAGAAAATAGATTTAGAAATTAGAAATGAAGAAGGATAAAGAATATTAAAGGTCACATTGTAAATACATATATCTACTGTATTATGTGAACATCTCAATATTATATGAAAGTACACTCTGTTACAGCAATAAAGTTGATAGTGTTGAAACATTCTGTGTCTAAAAAGACCTCAACTCTCTCCAGTACTAAAAATTTCCTTAATGGAGCATCCAAGAATGCTCAATAATTGCAGCATATTTGTATAATAACATTTAAAAAGCATCTTTTCCTTTTAATGCTGTGGTATCAAAACTATTGTACATGATTTTTGAAGTCTGGTTTTAAAAATCCTCAATTTTTCATATACCTCTGAGGCAAATTATCTATAATTTTCCTTTCCATATGTTATCTCAACTCTCTCAATCTACAAAAAAATACATATAATTAAAGAAATCTGCTTTGAGCTTATTGAAAGAGTTCCTCTGGAAGTCAAGTCTATGAGCTGTTTTGTCCCCACCTCCCAGGTAACTGTGGCTATGTCAGAAATGAGGACATAGTCCCTCTTCATAGTCCCTCAAATGAGATACAAAAGTATTAGTTTCCCTAGTTATCCAAAACTGCTGTTGTCAGTTTACAGACATCCAGACGCTTTCGATATTTCAACTCTGAATATTTCCCAGAAAAGTACCAAGGCCTCAACTGGCACTTTCCACGAAAATGTTTTGAGTATACTACTTCAGTGTGTTGCTTACCAGCTAATAATAGTGTTGACGGGGTTAAACTCCATTACCAATAAAACCTATTAGTTTGGTATGACTGAAAAGTCTTTTGGAGGGATTTGAATAAGTAAACTGAACCAATCATTATTTGAAATTCAGGACTGAAGGATAAAGTTAAAATATTTTAATGAATAGCTATTTGATTAAGAAGCAGCGATATATCCAGGAGTAGAAGTTTATGAGGTCATTGGCAATTGATGGTTTCTTGGGGAAGGGATGTAGAAAGAGTCATCATTTTCTTAGGTTGCACTGATGATGCCTTCATCCATACTCAGGCAAGCTACCCTAATAAAATTCAGTGAATCACAGTGAGTTACAGAGTATACCCTTTAGTCCTTACATCCTTACTTGCAAATGTTCATTGCAATGAGTCAGCTTCCATGAGTAGATTTTTGTTTTTGCCTTAGTCTTTCTGTTTTATTTGGGTAAAAGTCACAAGGGCAGATAAGATGGGGAGATGAGTGGGATTGGAATGAATGCTGTGAAATTTACAAAAGAATAATTAATAAAGAGTTAAAAAGCAAAAACCACATGAACAAAAAATTCAGTGGATCACACACAAACAAAAGACATGAAAACAGGAGGGAAAGGTGGGCTTTTGAGAAAGAAGAGGTTCAGCAGTAGTGGGATGAGAGAAAAGATGGAGAAAAGAAATAGACAAAATGTATCACATACATGTATAAAATTATCAATGAATTATATATTTTGTTACTTTACAAAAAAAGAAATAATCCATCCTATTGAGTGGAACAAAAACCTTTAAAGATTTTAAATATTTAATCTTTAATATCCTGTCTTTAAAGTCTGTGCTGGGGTAAGAAAAAGCAAAATGCCTGGTCTCAAGCTAAGATGGCCATCTGATAGTTGACCTGACCACATCTCCACCATTAATACAGATAAGAGTTAAGGGTGATAAGGGCACGAGGGCGAAACTACAATTCTGCCTAGATGAAACCTTCCCAGCTTTTCCAAATATCAGGGGCAGACAATCTAAAAGGTTAATGATAATGATACTGACTACTGAAAAATGAGTTCAGGTGCCTCTCTGCCCACACTCCAGTTTTTATGATAATCGTAATAAATGGATACTCTCCATAGTTAAACAATTGGGAAATAACAAAAATAATTTAGAATTTATAATACAACAATACAAGGAAAAAAGGAATTGTCAATTTAAAGGCATAGTGCATGGGGAATCTTGAAGATTTCAATCAGAAAGATTCTTGGGCACAACCACCTAGAATTGCAAAGACAGTTTAAAAGATGTGTATTCAAATATCATCTGGACATAATATTTCAGAATGTCTTTGTTTTCATTTATATGTCTTGAATTAATATCTGAATATTTCTAATATGCTAAAGTTAAATCAGATGTCAGGTTGTTAGTCCTCATAAAACATAGCATCAAATGGGAAGTATTAATTATTCATATTCAAAGACCTACACAGAAGCTAGGATAATGAAATCATTTTATTTTTCAGAAAATTGTCAAGATTTTCACAGGATTCTCTGCAGCTAGCTCCTGTGTTCTTTTTAAGTTTTACATTTTGCTTTTTTCTACAAGACCAGTTGTTTCTGAAGAAGAATATCATCACATTTAATATCATTTTGTAGCACCTCAACTATTATATTACCTAAACCTGTATTCTTACTTAGAAACAGTGGGGAAACTGGGCATCCGGGATGCATTCTTCTCTTCTTTTCAAGGAACTTCACTTTCACCTCACTACACTGCTCTTTCTCCTGCCATTAAATTCTTTCTTCATATGTTGGTGTGTCTCCAACTCCCCTACATCCTCTCTTGACATCACACATCATTTGACATTTTGCCTTGTATTTCTACTCCTTGTCATATCAGAACATCTCTAAAAAACTTATTACAAGTTACTGTTGTCACTTGCCACCTCCCATTTATTGCCATCTCTTCAGATAAGCCTCCTCTACCATTACAAAGATTGTGTTCATGAGTCATTGACAGTGTCATTTTATAATCCAATGGATGCTTCTCTGTCATGATTCCTACACAAAGCAGTCCTCCATTCTTTTTGTTACTTTTCTTCATTCTTCAGAATTTCATAAGTGGATAAAATGAAATACGATTATCATTCCTCATTTCCTCCCTACACCTGTCCCTTTGTTCTCCCCAGCATATACCCTCTCAACCTCATGCCTTTTTCATAATCTACCAACACCAATTAAATTAGTGTTTGCCGTATTTGCAATGACGTGGGATTATGCATCAGATGATGAGAAAACTACCAATGGCCACATTCTCAAAAAAATAAAAAAAAATGTTTCTCAACCCATTCCCAACCCTACAGCAGCTACCCCACGCATGCAGTTCCTCAGGAAGGTATGGCGCCTAAAATGTACCTCCACTGTCTATGCTACAATTTTAGTTGGCTTCATTGTAGGAAGGTCTTGTGCAAGTAATCACAGCTCTTATGAACTCAGGAATAAAATAGCCATGTCATGTCTACAGACATGGTTCACAGTCCTCCATCCATCTTCTGGCTTTGACATTCTGCTTCTTTTTTTTTATTAGCTTTTCTCTGAACCTTGTTGGTATTAGTGAATGCTTTAAACTCAGTCTCAAACACTTTGACCAATTACACATCCACTCTAACTACAGCTCATTGCATAAAGGAGCATTTCTGACTGAGATGGAGAGTAGCTCTGGTTGATGGGAGCCTTAGCTCAAATTTCCCACTCAAAATTTAAGCATTCACCTTTTCTTGTCCTCCACGTCCTCCTGTAGGGAGCAGACAAAGTCCTGAAAGACTGATGCTGACATGAACACAGCCATGTCAAGGACCCCAGTGCCTCAGACCTATGGAAATGCCAAAGCCTATAGCAGGCAAGGCTCAAGAGAAAGCAAAGCCTTCCTCTGACCCAATTACAAAGCTTCAGAAATGACTGATCATTGTGTGCAAAATCTAGCAAAGCAACTTCATCTTCCCAGATGACTGCAACCTAAGACTCTTCTTCTATGGAAACCTGCCACCAAGACTAGCTAATCACTTATTCTCATACTGTACAAAATAAAAGTGCTGAGTTTCTGGGTAAAGTGATAGATGCCTTCCATTTATGTGAGCACTGCCCACCAGATCCCAGCTTTGCTGTATGGGTGTCTGTTGTTTCTTTGGTATGTCATTTTTTCAATCCCCCCTTTGCCCTAGTCAGGTTTCCAGGATCAAGCTGTGGAGGAAACAGAATCTTCCTCCCCTCCGCATGAGACTCTTCCTCGTCCTCATTTTAGTGTTCATTATCTAATTAATCTCATCTATTTTCAAAGCTTAAGTTACTATTTACAAACTGAGAGCTTTCAGATTTATATCTCTGACTCTAACTCATCACATTTGGCTTCTCTACTCTCTTCACCATACCACTATTTAAATACTTTTTAAAGGCAAAAACTGAACTATTTAAATCTCACTTCTCATTTTACCCCAAATAACTACATAACATTTCTAAGCACATGGTCTATTTTCTCTTCAAAATAACTCCAACCCTACCTACTTTGTTGATCATTGCCACAGAAGGCTTCAACCTTGAAAGAATCACTTCTACAGTGGTTGCCTAAATTCTGTGTTCTTCTTATTCCTGCTTTTATTCTTTTCACATCCAAATCATTTATGAAATGACTAGATCTTTACGAAACATATTGTTTCCCTCCTTAAAGCTCTGAAAGCTTGAAAAACAGCCAGAAAAAAATCAGACTCCTTACGATGATCTCTAAGACCCTCTCAGGATCTTGCCCATGTGTCTGTCTCTGGGATCTTATCTTCCACTCTTTAATCCTTCTTTTCTTGAAAGCAGTGATGTCTTCCCAAATAAAGAGCTTTTAAACTTGTCACACTGAGAGTTCTTCCTTGACTATCTGCAGAATTAGGTCCTTCTCCCTTGAGAAGATCATGTGTGACACCTCTGAGCAACTTCCCAGGAGTGGCATCAATAAATCAGTTCTCTACAACCGAATCAGCAAGTTCCTACTATGTAGCAGTACTTAAATCTGCCAAGGTATCTATCACAATCTCTAATGATCTTATCTGCTTGGCACTCTGTGTTTAATAAAATGTGTATACAAGGCATCATATTCAAATTTTTCATTATTCTAAAAGCCCAGAATAATGTCTGGCATACAACAAATATCTTATCAATGTATGAAAAAGATGAGTGAGTAGATAAATGAGAAGAGCAGTGACATAGAGACATTTGCCTTCCACCCATGTGTCTTCTGTTGGACAGAAGGCAATAGAGTTCTCTCACTCACTCAGAGAAACTAAGTCCACCCAGGGCTTCAGGGTAGGGTGAGGAGCCCTGATGTGCTGGCTAGTTTTATGTCAACACAAGCTAGCATTATCTGAAAGGAGGGAACCTCAATTAGGAAAAGGCTTCTGTATGATCAGGCTGTAGGATATTTTCTTGACTAGTGATTAATTGGAAAGGGCCCAGCCCCTTGCAGGTGGTGCCATCCTTGGGTTGGCAGTCCTGGTTTCTATAAGAAAGCAGGCTGAACAAGCCATGATGAGCAAGCCGGTAATCAACACCCCTTTATTGCCCCTTCATCAGGTCCTGCCTCCAGGTTTCTGCCCTGTTTGAGTTCCTTCCCTGACTCTTTCAGTGATGAACAGCAATGATGAAGTGTAAGCCGTGGGTCTGTCTCCACATCACCCCCAAAATGATCATTACCACTGTGTTGTAGAGTTTTACTCAGTGGTTGAAGCCACTTGTTGATCTTGCAGAGGACACAGGTTGTTCCCAGTGAGTACCACATAGTCACTCACAGGTGTCTGTAACTACAGTCATAGGAATTCTATGCCCTTGACTCATCTTTGTGGGTACCACACATACAGATGATGTACACACAAACATGCAGACAAAACACTTATATGCATAATTAGTAAAATAAATAAATCTTAAAAAATTTAATCTTGGCCACTATTATCAACTCCTTCATTTGTTAGGTTATCAACCAAAAACGGAATGCATATATATTTGTTTATAAAATATTTTTACCAGAAGGTTTTCATTTACGTTGTGTTGTTGTTGCTAGATTGTGGGCTAAAGAGTACCTAGTATACCTAGAATAACTAGACTTAGAATACCTGTCTTCTTTTCACAGGGAAAACATGGTAAAATTATCTATTATATAAGAATCTTATTTACTAAGGCCCAAGCACATCACTCTACAGAAAATTTCACATATCTTTGGCACTTTGGCTATGTTCCAATAACTCCTCTTAACACCAGAAAGTCTCTTTTTCAGTATCAGTGACTGATATATAAATTTATATAGAAATTATCAAATGTTCCTGAACTGGACTTATTCTGTGGGCTCTTCTCCTTCTATACCATCTCAGACAAGATATATCAAGTTTGGATGACGTTAAACTATGTATGTAGGGGGAGAGGGTTCTTTAATATAAGTGAGACAAAAGTATTCACATACTTATTATATAAAGTTACAGGATTTCTAATTAAATTTGAATTACAGATAAAAATGAATAATTACTTAACATATGTTTAATATCATGTGAAATCACTTGCAATATTACAGAAGTATGAACATTATTATTTATTTTAGACATATATTTTACTGGGTTTTATCTGATAACTGTACTTTTTTTACACCTTGACACTAACAAAGATAATGTATCTTCAGGGTCTAAATTGCATGAACAAAAGTAAAAATATTTAATCAAGGTAATTCTAAAACTCAGTATTTTTTGATCAAACATGATGTACTTAGCACTCAGAATTGATGTCCAATAGTAAACAAAGTAGACATGGATGAATCCAAGTGTGGCATCAAACAACACAGAAAAGGAATGTACATTAAAGTAATTTGGTAAGCTCAGAGCTGCTAAACTTGGTGTGTATGTGTGTGTGTGTATACATACTAAAGATACTTAATGTAACCTATTTTATCTGAGTTCATAAAGATTGGTATGAATTTGTTTATTTGTTGCATTTATCTTTTTCTGTTTTATTGAAAATAGATTCTTCTCTCATACAAGATATCCTGATTATAGATTCCCCTCCCTTTCCCCAGTTTCTACCCACATTCCTTCCCAGTCCTTTTTTGTCTCTCATAATAACATGATTCTAAGAGATAACAACCAAACATAACAAAATGAAATATAATAAGATAAAACAAAAACCATAACATCGAAGCTGGCTATGCAACCAACAGAGGAGAGACAACCCAAGAAAGAAAAGGCACAAGATTCAGAGATCCACCCATTCCCACACTAGAGTCCCATAAAATACTATACTGAAAGTTGTAATTTATACACAGGACCATGTAAGCCCTGTTTTTCCTGCTTCAGTCTCTGTGGGTTCATATGAGCTTTGCTAAGTTGATTTAGAAAGACTTGTTCTGCGGTCCTTAATTATCCCTTCTGGCTGTTACATTCGTTCTGCCTCCTATTCCACTAGGGTTTTCCTGAGCACTGAGTAGAGGCATTTCACGGAAATACTCCATTTAGAGCTTCTTCTAAGGCTTCCCCCACCGTGCCGAGGGGGGGTTGTTGTCTGGTGATGGGTCTCTGTGTTCTAATCTACTGCATGAGGAAGCTTCTCTGATGATAGTTAAATAAGGCACTGATCTAGGAGTATAGCATATCATCAGAAGTCATTTTATCACTATTATTTTCTTTAATGACCAGCAGTATTTGCTTTTACCCTAGGTCTCTGGGATATTTATTCTCTAGTTCTTTGTTACCCAAGAAGTATCAGGTATGGGTTCTATATCATGGAGTTGGCCTTAAATCATATCAAATATTGTTGGTAATTCCCACAAGCTTTGTGCCACCATTGCCCTAGCATGTAAGAAGAACAGAGACCAAAGAGTCTGTGGCTGACTTTGTGTTTACATTTTTGTTTTAGCAGCCTACAGAGTAACTTTCCACACAAAAGACACTAGAAGGTAGTGGCAAAAGTTCTATATAGGAACCACCTTAACCTCTATATGTTCAAAGAATTCCATGGGTGTTTATCTTCAGCAATTGGGTTTTGCTGTCAGTTTGTGGAGAATAACCTATTGTCTTGTCAACAGCCTGAGTTGTTGATGGATTTCTATGGGACCACTTTGGCCAACAACTCAATTGGATGTAACCCAATACCGGTACTGGAAGTTTCATTTGATGACAAGAGATGGCTAGTTGGAACCCCATTTCCCCCATTATTTAGAAACTTCATTAGGATTGCATTCATATATTTTAGGAAGTTTCCACTACACTAGGTTTTCTGGATAAATACCTAACAACACTTTCTTTGAGAATATAAAATGATAACAAAGATAGTTTAAAGAAACATAAGAAACTTATTCTGGGACTATCACCTCTTGTGCATTGGACATGGAAAAGGAACATCAGATTTAAAATTGTCACCTAACCAAGACTTCCCTGAAACAGACAACAAAATATAAAAATCCCCTTACAACAGAAAAGGCCATAACTTCTGTGCAGCTAGCTTTCAGTCTCCGACAACCTTCCTATTTCTCTTATTCATACATGGAAATTCATATAATACTCTCTCTCTCTCTCCCACATACACACATACATAAACACATGTGCGTGCACACACACACACAACACACACTGGACAGGTTTTGAAGACCAAGCTGAGTAAATGACAAAAAAAGAATGTCACTAACTTTCTGAATGAGGAAACTATTTTAACCGGGAGTTTGTCATTAGAGAAAAAAAAAAGAAAGGGTGATATATTTCCTATTCTGTTCACTGAGTTCATATGGATGCAATTCCATAAGTCCAGATATCACAAATTCTCCATTTAATCAGCCTCATGTAAGCCATATTAAAAATTCTGCTGAAGAATATTCTCAATCCTAGCCTGGAGGCATCTAAAGAAGCAGGTTTAACTTGTGATTTGTCATTAAAATGGAATTTCACTACATTTTTGCATGTTAAACATGGGAATTTAAGACATCTCAATATTACCTGTTAGGCACCTTAATAAGTAGTATATGTATATGCAGATGTGTGTGCATATACTCATTTTATTTATTTGTTCATCAAAATTTGTAGCTAGTTATTATTATGTTTTCGTCACTGTAAGAGGCAATTAAGAAAAATATAATTATTAATTGTCTAATGTCTAAATTTGGGGATATATGTGTGTGTTTGTATGTGTGTGATAATGTCCAAGTATTTGCTATTCATTTAAAATTATTAATTAAGCCATGTATGTGTAATTGCTAATACCCAAAGAAATGTATATTTATCTCTGATTGAATAGGTAAGTTGTTTACAATCCACTTCAAACAACTTTGTTTACAAGCAACTTCCAGTTGTTTACAATCTTCTAAGAAACAGTAATACATACAATTTAAAATTTCAATAAACCTGGCAGTAGGATTGAAATGCATTACAAATCCTTAAAAACAAGGATCTACATACAGGATCTAGTCAGTTTTACATTAGCCCATTGTTTCCCATTGTCTCCACTGCCTTCTATTACACTGCTCAGTATCTTTCTGAGAATTTAAAATGAATATTATTTATTGCTAACTCCTAAAACTAACATATCAACAAAACAAGCACATCCCCATATACTTGTAACTTCCATCCTAATTCACTTGAGGAATATATTCACCATATATTCATTTTAATAAATATTAAACTATAAGCCATGTAAATGATATGTCTTCTTTGACAGACTACTATAATGGTTTCTGACTGTTCTGGTGCTTTAAAGAAATTCTTAAATTAATAATTTATTTAATTTAAGCATCCAGCCAGCCATGGACTCTAAGGTAGTATTAGTAAATACTATATTTATACAGAAAACCCTAATTCTCAAATGAAGTCATATTGCTAGGAGAGATGCCCAAGAGAACGCACTTAGGAAAGAATTTATATTGAGTGGTGTTGAAAAGAGAACAAGACACATTAAGTATGAAAGTATTGTGTAAACTCAAGAGTAGAGAATCACACTAAAAGATGCTCATAGGAATGGAGTGTCCACCCTCAACATGCACCACTTTCTTTGGTTTCTCAAATAGATCCTACAGGATGTTACCATAGTTTTCTACTATGCTTTTAATAGTAAATACTGTTTAAATGAAATATCTTATCCATAATAGCTAATAGTTAAGTTTACACATGCTTGGGATTTAGGAGAATAGCCAAATCATTGTGCAAATGCAAAAGATGTCTTAAAACATACAAGAAAAATTAAATATGTGCTATACATTTATACATTGGGTCAATAATGCCACCAAGATGGTTGTAATATTACCTTCAGATTTACAACAACTGCTGACTCTGAAATATGATCTCATTTTCTTAGAATGTTTGCTGTAGAAAGCTTAGAATTTTAAACTCTCTCTCTCTGCCCCTTTGAGATATAAATCTTTTAAAAGTGTTCTTGAAATTTTTACACTAAAGCTTGTCTTTCTAAAGGGTCTGACAGTCTTGTTTTTGACCCTTGTCTTCAAAAATACGACATACGAGGTTAGAGCTCCTAACTTCAGTGGTGTTTTGTTCCAAATTAAACATCTGTCTTCTCTGGAAGAGCAACCAGTGCTCTTAACTGCTGAGTCATCTCTCCAGCCCCCTTATCTGTCTTTTTACATAGCTCAGTTTTTACAAATTTACTCAGTTTGTTCACTCTTCCATTTTTCAATAGTCTGGAGTAAAGTCTTATTAGCCTGATAAATACATCTATATGAAATTTCAAGCCGGGCGGTGGTGGCACACGCCTTTAATCACAGCACTTGGGAGGCAGAGGCAGGCAGATCTCTGTGAGTTCGAGACTAGCCTGGTCTACAAGAGCTAGTTTCAGGACAGGCTCCAAAACCACAGAGAAACCCTGTCTCGAAAAAGAAAAAAAAAATCATATGAAAATTTTATATTTGGTAGAAAGAAATCATGCATTAAAGTATCAGAGAGCACATTTAAACAAAATGACCGACATTAGGTCAAGAGTTCTTTGTTATTGTTGTTTTTGGGTGTTTTGCTTTTGTTTTAATTTTAATGGCAATGTCAAGATTATAAACTGTTCTCTGAAATAAATGTATCTTATAAAATTTCTTTTGTGGAATTGATTATATTTATAGGCAAGAAACATGGAAATTTGCAACGCAAAATGCATTAATTTGAAATTGTTGCCATAAGTTTAAAGAACTCCATAATTAAGAAAACTAGAACAGTTTTAAAAGAATAACTAGTATTTATTATTAACTAATACAACAAAATGAACCCTTCATCAAGGAGATGGCTGGTTAGTGTAAGTACCTAAACTCAATAATATCCCCTATTCTGCTTTCAACTCCGACAATGAAAGAGCAACAGGGAAAGTCAAGACACTTGTTACAGGAAATTGTAAATGTGTGAGAAAAAAACTCAAGGAAATTGAATACACCAGGCAGTGGAGCATTCAGTTAAAGGAAGAAAAAGTCAATATGGATGCTTAAAAAAACACAATTTAAATTAACAGTTTCAAGCTTGAACAATATATATATAAGCTGGTACAGTTTAAACATAGATGTGAATTGAAATGTAAGTTAAAGTTTTCAATAGCAAATTTGATCTGCTATCACAGCTTATAAAGAGATAATATCAGTTTTGAATATCTCATGTACTAAATTTTTGAAGAAGACATATTAAAATAGAAGATAGTTTCTTATAAGCTTAGAAGACAGTAAGTAGATGATTAGGGATGACAGTAATTGAGGTAAAGAAAAAAAATAATGAACTACATATGTTTAAGAGACACTTGAAAATAGAGAACACCAACAAATCTCTCATCTACTGAATTGCAGGAAATAATCTGTCCTTAGGTCTACAAGATGCAAATTCACACTAATTTCTTTACTAATATTCAAATTACTAAATTTCTAACACCTGTTAGTCCTTTAAGGCATTGATTATGGAAGTTGATCTTTCGTTGTAAATTATTCCATATCCTTGCTATTGTGAACGGAGATGAGACAAACATGAATGGAACAAATTTTTCCAAAATAAGACCTAAAATACTTTGGGTATTTGACTAGAAGTGGTATTCATATGGTAGCTCTAATTTTAGATATGTGAAAAGTCTCCATATTAAATTCCATATTGCCTTCTTGATGTGAGATTCCCCCCTGTATGCTGTATATATGATTGGTTAATTAATTAAAAAAAAAAACTGGCTTGGCCTGATAGGGTAGAATAGAGTCAGGTGGGAAAACTAAACTGAATGCTGGGAGAAAAAAAGGCAGAGTGAGAGGGAAGCCATGGAGCTGCTACCACAGACAGACATGCCAAAACTTTACCGGTAAGCTATTGTCATGTGGAGATATACAGATTAATGGAGATGGGTTAAATTAATATGTAAGAGTTAGCCAATAAGAAGCTAGAACTTAGAGGCCAAGCAGTGATTTAATTAATACAGTTTCTATGTGGTTATTTAAGGTCTGAGCAGTCAGGAACTAACTAGCAGTCTCTTTACTACAGCTTCTCTAGTTTACATCTGTATTAGCAAAAATAAGTGTTTCTCTTTTTCCAATAGGGTATTATTTTCATTTTTAAAAATCATGCATGGATATCCATTCTGTAGTTACAAGATTCCGTTGAGAAAGGTAGCAAACTCTATTTTCTTCCTTATCTCTCTGTGAGCTTTGAAGGGAGTTGCTTCTCTGAGAAATCAGGTGAGTCAGGCAGAGACAACTGAAACATCCCATTTTCCTGTACCTAGTGACTGTTTTAGAATTAAATACATGAGCCAAATATGGAGAGAAACAGGATTATATACTAGCACTTTTAAGAGAGCATCATTATTTATATCCTATGATTTAATCATGTAGCAGAACATATATAGTAGAAAGTTGTCAGCCACCCGGCCAATCATGAAGTATAAGCAACACATCAACTAGGAAAAGAAGAAGGCCTAAGATAATGGAAATACTGCCTCTCCCAAGATGGCCTTGTATAATCTATAGAGCCAACAACTACTGATATCAACAGACCATTGATATGCTTTATCAATCATACAATCAACCAAGAAGCTATAGACTCTCCTTTCATGGCAGAAATATTGATAGAGTACCTCTATTAAGACTAAAAATAATTGGAGAAATTTTAGTATCTAAGTTATTGCAAAGCCAAGAGGGCATAAAAATTCATTATATTTAGCACACCTACTTATGTACAAAGACCACATGTTATAGTAAAATACAAGTCTTAGAAAATTGAAGAATTTTTAAATTACATGTAAATTTTAAGTTTGAAATCAAATTACTTTGAAATCAAATATAATAAAAAAAATTTAAAAATTCAAATGTATGTAAATTAAATATATACATATGTAAATTAAATAATATAAGAAGTCAAAGGAACATAATGAGTTTGCCTTGGAAATAAGAAATTAGAAAATAAGGAAACTAGAAAATGCCTTGAATGGGATGAAGATTTCAAACATTAGTAGAGAGCTTGTCTGGCATAACTCAGGAGGGTAGTTCCACACTAAAAAAAGATTGAAAGAGGTTGCTAAATTTGTATTCAAAATATCTAAACAACAACAACAACAAAAAGACAAATAGTTTTTGAAGAGTTCCCCCAAAAAAACTTAAATGAAAATCAATACTAAATTCCAAAATTCTTCCAAAAAATTAAAAAGAAGAAAATACTCTCTACTCATCTTAAGAAGCCATCATCAAGAGCTAGAAAGATGGTTTGGAGGTTAAGAGCACTGGCTGCTCTTCCAGAGGTCCTGAGTTCAATTCCCAGCAATCACATGGTGGCTCAAAATCATCTATAATAAGCCGGGCGGTGGTGGCGCACGCCTTTAATCCCAGCACTTGGGAGGCAGAGGCAGGTGGATCTCTGTGAGTTTGAGACCAGCCTGGTCTACAAGAGCTAGTTCCAGGACAGGCTCCAAAATCACAGAGAAACCCTGTCTCAAAAAAAAAAAAAAAATCATCTATAATGAGGTTTGGTACCGTCTTCTGCCATACATGCCAGAACACTGTATACATAATAAATAAATAAATAAATAAATAAATAAATAAATAAATAAATAAAAGAAGCTATCATTATCCATTATCATCTGATATTAAATTGCAGATTTGTGGGCCATAATAACTGATACATCTGCAATACACCTGCACCCAAGGCTCGGGAATTCTTGCTTAAGACAGCAGGAGAAAGAGCATCAGGAGTTTGCTCTGGTACTGTGTCTCCAGAAGGTATCAGAAGTTATACTCATAAAGTCTTGCCAACATGACTTTCAAAACATGACTTGAACTAGGATGACCCCAATGGACATAAAATGTAAAAAGTAGAGATATCAAGAGGCTCACTCTTATCAAAGAACTCCAAGAAACTAAAGTTAGCTGAAAATGGGTTTTCCACAATTAAGTCGTCAGCCCTGAAATCATACATATACATAATAATATGCAGACTGCAAAGGTTGTATTTATGTACTTGGATACACACACACACACGCATGCGTAATAACAATGAAAAAAAAAAGGCCATGAGTTTGAAAGACTTAGGAAAGGCATAAGGGAGGCTTTGGAGGGAGGAAAATAAAGAGGTAAATAATGTAATTATATTATAATCTCAAAAATAAAAAATAATTGAAAGAATAAAAGAAGAGTAACAACCAATAAAATATTGAAATCAGTTATACGTACTAACAGGTGTTAGGTAAATAATGTGCAGGCTTAACATGTAACAGTTTCAAAGTCAATGGTTCTTTTTTATTCAGAAATCTGTAAACATGGGCTTATATTGAGCCTTTTCTTTTCCATACTTTCTCATTTGTTAGCAATAGCAGTGCATCTGCAGGTGCCCATACATACACATACCCAGCAGAGAGATCAGAGGGGAAAAAACGTACATTTGGGTCTTGAGTCTAAAAATGCTTCTCTATCCCCCACATCTCATACTGTGGATAGGTGTGTGTGTGTGTGTGTGTGTGTGTGTGTGTGTGTGTGTGTGTGTGTGTGATAGAGAGAGAGAGAGAGAGAGAGAGAGAGAGAGAGAGAGAGAGAGAGAGATTTTGTAAGTACCATAATTCTTCCTATTCACATTAACTCCAAACTGAGTCTAAAATATTAGGTGGTTTTTAGTGTTATAGTATAAGCAATATGCTCATATATTTGAAAAACTCACACACAGGATGATTTTGAAGAAAATAAAGAATTTACTTCTATAATATAAAGGCATGCTATACTTTTTAGGAAGAAGGTTAAGACAGATGCATGATCTTGAGGCTTTTGACAAATTACTTTAAACAGTTAAAGAGAAAATATGATCAATCTAAGATATTGTGAATCTATAAATTTCAATACTTCATTACCTGTTTATAATTTGAAGTAAAAAAATATTTAAAAAAAATAAAGCAGGTTCTATTCTTCTAAGAAAAGGAATTTAGGAAAGATCCAGGCAGGATCACGTGAGCCCACGAAGAAAAAGGAGCTACATAGAAGCAAAAAAGCCAAGCTACAAAAAAACATAACTGCTGACATACTGGCTCAGGATCAATAAGAACAGTGAGAAAATAAATATCTATTGTTAACATACCCAGTCTTTTGTCTTGTGCTATAGCTTCCTTGTTAATATTAACACTGTTATTAAGATTTTCTGCAAAGAAAATCAGCTTTGAAACAGACTGTGGAAAGTATAATTAGCATCAGGATCTTGAGAGTAATGTGTTCACTAATTTCATAATCAGTTTGACAGTGTCAAAGAGTGAACAGGTTAAACACTTTCTGTTTATGTTTCTGGTGATAAAGACTCAGTAAAATAAAGGAAGATCTGAAGTACAAAATATTCCAAGAGTTATACAGAAGAAAAGAAAATAAATTGGTAAATAGAAGTCAAACTCTAACCATATACTTATAGCATTAAATGTCAAAGAAATCAAACAACTCTATAGCAAGCATTCTTTTGGGATGCCAGCTCCCAAATAATGGCAAACCAACTTATTATTAATTAGAAAAGCTTGGCCTTAACTTAGGCTTGTCCTGCTTGCTCTTATAACTTAAATCGAACCATTTATATAATCTGTGTTTTGCTACATGGCATTACCTCTTCACTATACTGCTTCCTCTGCGACTGGCTGGCGACTCCACTTTTCTTCTTTCTCTTCTCTTCTTCTTCTTCTTCTTCTTCTTCTTCTTCTTCTTCTTCTTCTTCTTCTTCTTCTTCTTCTTCTTCTTCCTCCTCCTCCTCCTCCTCCTCCTCCTCCTCCTCCTCTTCCTCCTCCTACTACTACTACTACTTTCTTAGACAAGGTTTCTCTGTAGCTTTGGTGCTTGTCCTGGAACTAGCTCTTGTAGACCAGGATGCCTTCAAACACACAGAGATCCTCCTGCCTCTGTCTCCCAAGTGCTGGGATTAAAGACATGTACCACTACCACCCAGCACCTTTCTCCTTCCCAAAGATTTCTCTGTGCCCAGAAGTCCCACCTATACTTTCTGCCTAGCTACTGGCCATTCAGCTCCTTATTAGACCAATCACAGCAATACACCTTCACTCAGTGTATAAATGTCCTACAATACAACCCAATAAAAAGGACAAAGATTAAGAGACTACACTTAAAAATTATTGTCCAACTGTGTGCAGTCCGCAGGAATTAAGATTCAACAATTCAAAACGACAGAATGGTCAAGAACTAGAGAATAAATATCAGGCAAATACTGAGAATAAGTGCTGTGGGATGTCCTTCTGTATATGTGTTGTTTATTGATTGATGAATAAAGCTGCTTTGGCCAATGGCAACACAAACTATAGCCAGGCTGGAAGAGATATATAAAGAGAGTAAGCAGAGTCAAAAAGAGGCCATGTAGCTTCCAAAGGAGACAGATGTCAGAGAGCATTACCTGGTAAGTCACAGCCTCATGGCAATACACAGATTAATAGAAATGGGTAAAATTAAGATGTAAGAGCTAGGTAGAAACATGCCCAAGCTGTTGGCCAAACAGTGTTGTATTAATTAGTTCCTGTGCTATTATTCGGGCCTTGTTTCCATTTCATTCATAGCAACATTATTTGTAATAGCCAGAACCTGGAAACAACTTAGAAGCCTTTTAACCAAAGAATGGATAGAGAAAATGTGGCACATTTACACATTAGAGTAATACTCAGCATTAAAAAAAATGGCATCTTAAATTTTGCATGCATATGGATGAAACTAGAAAATACCACCCCAGGTATGGTAACCTAGACCCAAAATGATAAATATGGTATGTACTCACACATAAGTGGATACTAGTTATAAACAAAGAATATTGAGTCCATAGTTCATGATCCTAGAGAGGCTAAATAATAAGGTGAACCCTAAGAAAAACATATATAGATCCAGCTGGAAAGCCAAAATACACACAGTCACCTGACGCAATTGGAAACATTTGGATTCGGGGAGAATGAAGGGTGGAAGGGGAAGAGGAGGGAAGACAAGGAGAAGGAGGAGACTTTGAGGAAAGGGGATATTCAAGATGGAGGAAAGACAGGGATCAGATAAAGGAAAGAGGTATTTTGATTGAGGGATTTATTATAGGTTAGCAAAAACCTGGCTCTAGATAAATCCCCAGTAGTCCATAAGGGTGATCCCAGCTAAGACTCTAAGCAACAGAGGAGAGAGTGCCCAAACTAGATTTGCCCTGGAGTCAGACTGATGAATATCTTAACTATCACCATGAAACCTTCATCTAGCAACTGATGGAAATGAGGCAGAGACCCCAATCAGAGGACTAGATTGAGCTCTGATTGTCTAGTTGAAGAGTGGGAGACTTGAGAATATGAGCAAAGAGGTTCAGACCATGGTGGGTACACCCACTAAAACAGTCTACCTGAGCTAATGGGAGCTCAGCAATACCAGCTAGACTGGAAAGGAACAAAACTAGAATTAACTAGTCCCTCTGAATGTGGTTGACAGTTGCATGGTTGGGGCAGACTGAGGGGCCACTGTCAGTGGCACCAGAATATATTCCTACTTCTTGTACTGGCTTATTGGGAACCTATTCTCTTTGGATGGATACCCTGCTCAGCCTAGATACAGTAGAGAGGGCCTTGGACCTTCCCCAAAGAAATGTGCCTTACCCTCTCTGAGGAGTGAATGAGAGTTTGGGGTAGAGGGTAAAATAGTTTGTTTTCTTACAAAAAGACTAAATAAATAAATAAAAAGGGTTGAAGTTGGGTATAAATGGTTAGTGGTCACAGTCAATCTCTTTTTAAAAACAGGGGATAAGATATTGAGATAAATATTTTGCATTGATATGAATCTTGTTCTATTGATACAAATTTTGTACTCTTCTTTAAGGTATTATATTTATGCAGATCAGATTAAAAGATATTCAAATTTTTAGTCATGTTAGTTAGGCTTTCTAGATAAATAGAGATATTTCCGTTAGATAGATAATCCTCAACACTTCAAGACATACAGAATATGGTATTTAAAATATTTTAAGAACTTAAACATTTCTTGGCAGTGATACATGTCTGCTTCTGGCAGCACCAATTATTTCAGGGAGGTTGATGAACATTGAAGAAACTTGTTATGAAATTTGTCTTCAATGTGACAAGGCTAGTCATTTAGGTAATAAACTGCTACTGCATAGACTGCTTGATGGTAGTCTGTATAAACTGGACAGGCAGGACCCACAGAAAAGTGACCGCTGAACTTTCTAAAAGATGGGATGGTCCTTCAGGGTTTCTGTTTCATAAAAGGAATTGCCAGATGTTCTGTAGAACACAGAAGAAAGCAAGTGATGGACTTTGCCAGTACAAGATCTTCAAATTCCTGGCTGCACCAAAAGTCTACCAGATACTATGGGCCTGTAGGCTGAAGATGGATGCCCAAATGTTGCAGAACAACTTTGGGTGTCTGTCCAAGTAGTGAGATGTATCTGTCAATTCTAGAACTTTGAAAGTTGCTTACAATGTACTTTCTGTTCACTTGGTAATATTATGTCCTTCTGTGGTCTTTGAAAAGTTGAAGACAAATAGTCATAGTTATAGTTTTCCTGAGTTATGATAATGGATGAATTCGATATAAAACTTTAGACTCACAAAGACAGAATAGATGACAGAAGATTTTCCTTAACTTGCCAAATGTAAATGAACTATATATTGTTACTATAATTCTTGCTTAATAACTGGTTTATATATGTAATTTTACTATGTTAAGGTTAAAGCCTTCCTTTTAAATTAGGTAGAAAAGGGGAGATGGCATGGGCTGTCCTTCTGTATATGTGTTGCTTTATTGGTTGATGAATAAAGCTGCTTTGGCCTATGGCAGGGTAGAATGTAGCCAAGATGGAAGATACACATAGAGAGAGTAGGTAGAGTCAAAAAGATACCATCTAGCTACCAAAGCAGACAGATACGAGAGAACCTTACCCAGTAAACCACAACTTCATGGTGATAAATAGATTAATAGAAATTGAATAATATCAGATGCAAGAGCTAAGTAGGAACTTGCCTAATCTATTGGCCAAACAGCATTGTAATTATTATAGTTTCTGTGTGATTATTCAGGTCTGAGTTGCCGGGAAACAAAAGAGCAGTCTCCTACTGCACACAAGAATGGGAAAAACTATACAGATGTCAATAATAAACTTTGTGGGAAAAAGAATGTTACTATAAATAAACATGCACTTTTTTCATTTTAAATAAGTGTATTCTATCTATAATTCTTCTATCTAGAAGAATAATAATCATTCATATACTAAATAACATATCCCTTAATACATGGAGCAAAAACTGGTAAATAAATGGAAAAAATGGTTATGGATTTCACCACCTCCTTTTAATAATGGGTAAAATAACTTGACAGAAGATTAACAAGTATATAGAAGACAAAATTCCTTAATTGAACTAGACTCAACAAGTATTTGTACACAGTCCTCTGAAAAACACATAGAACGTGCTCCAATATAGACCATAGGATAGGTCATAAGGTAAATCTCAATAAATATAAAAAGATATAAATAAGATTAAAGTATGTTCATTGTCTCACAAGAAACAAAATTTAAAATCAATATCAGGAAAACAATGGAGAGACTCAACTATGGATAAATAAAAGAAAAACCCTCTTCTAAATAACAAATAAAACAAAAAAAGAGAGATAAAAGGAAAACCAAAAACTACTTCAGCACATTTAAAATGAAAATATAACATATTAAAATGTGTGTGAGAGTTAACAAAATCTTTAATGAGATTTAAAGTTGTTAAGGATACTTAAGAGAAGATTTGTATATGTGATAATAATCAAAGAAAAAGAGGCTCTCAATTTGAAATGAGGAGAACAATGGGGAATTTTAAGGGGAGGGCACTGAGAGGGCCAAGAGAGAGGAAAAGGAGGGAAGGGCCAAGATAGAGGAAAGGGAGGGAACAGTGATGTAACTGTTTCAAAAATAAACATTAAACAGTTAAAATATGAAAACAATCTAACATCTTAAATTATTAAAGAAATTTTTAAAAAATGTTAAACCTAAACCATGGAGATGGAAGGAACATCCAAAGACTAAAGTATAAATTAATGAAATATAAATAGAAAAAACAGTACAAATGAGTAAGAATAGAAGCTGGTTCTTTCAAAAGATCCCCAAAAGGGGGGGAAATTTTCATCTAGACTCATGAAGTGGAAAGGAATAGGTGTCTAGAATGCAATCTCTCTGATCCTTCAATGAGTACTGAGTTGCCAAATGACTCAGCAATTAACTCCAGAGTTTACCTGATTAAAGTAAAAACACATGGCACACAAAAATTGTCCTTGGATATTTAAATCACTAATATTCATAATACTCGAAAATTGGGAAAAACCTGCCAGTCCATCCTCAAGAGATACACACTCAGGGTTAGACCCACACTGTAGAATATTATAAATCCGCATGAAAAATTGGTATTGATAGGTACTACATGAATGAATCTTGAAATATTTTCCATGATGACTGCCATGATTCCTTGCATGTAAAATCCAAGAGTGGAAAAAGGTATTCATAGAAAGTCATTGAGTTCTTGGTGTATCTGGAGGTGAGAATGAAAAGTGTAAGGGAGGGATAAGAGCTAAAGGATGCAGGGCTTTATTTTGAGGTGATGGGGTGTTTCACAGTTGACTGTTGTGATGATTTTACATATTTGTGTACATACTAAATACTGCTCAAACACTTTGAAGGAATGAATTCAATAGTATGTGAACTGTATCTCATCCAAGTTGTTTAAATACAAATGTAAGAAGTGCTTGGGATGCCCATTGAAAAGTAAAGACTAGAAGTGTTTTCGTTTCATCCCAGAGCTGTACTTTAGAACCACTATCCAGCACTCCTTTTTTGTCCTGAGGAGTGTGAGATGGGTAAAAAGTTCAATATTTATTCCATTACATTAGGTTACAGTTGGCATCTAAGGACCCAGCCCCCTAACATCATTGACTGCATAGGAAATTATTTTCCCCTTCACACTTCAATTCTATTAGAAAAAAATAAAAACAAAAACTTTGGTCTCTGTCTTCTTTCATCGCCTGATGAAGGTTAATATTCAGGAGGATGCTTATATGTTTTTCTTTGGGTTCATCTTCTTATTTAGCTTCTCTAGAATCACGAATTATAGTCTCAATGTCCTTTATTTATGGCTAGAAACCAAATATGAGTGAGTACATCCCATGTTCCTCTTTTTGGGTCTGGCTTAACTCACTCAGGATAGTGTTTTCAATTTCCGTCCATTTGTATGTAAAATTCAAGAAGTCATTGTTTTTTACCGCTGAGTAGTACTCTAATATGTATATATTCCATACTTTCTTCATCCATTCTTCCATTGAAGGGCATCTAGGTTGTTTCCAGGTTCTGGCTATTACAAACAATGCTGCTATGAACAACATTGGAGCACTGGACTGAAGTCTCACGATCCAAAGGAGGAGCAGAAGGAGAGAGAGCACGAGCAAGGAACTCAGGACTGCGAGGGGTGCACCCACACACTGAGGCAATGGGGATGATCTATCGGGAACTCACCAAGGCCAGCTGGCCGGGGTCTGAAAAAGCATGGGACAAAACCGGACTCGCTGAACATAGCGGACAATGAGGACTACTGAGAACTGAAGAACAATGGCAATGGGTTTTTGATCCTATTGCACGTAATGGCTTTGTGGGAGCCTAGGTAGTTTGGATGCTCACCTTAATAGACCTGGAAGGAGGTGGGTGGTCCTTGGACCTCCCACAGGGCAGGGAAACCTGATTGCTCTTTGGGCTGAAGAGGGAGGAAGACTTGATTGGGGGAGGGTGGGGGAAATGGGAGGTGGATGCGGGGAAGAGGCAGAAATCTTTAATAATTAAATAAATAATAAAAAAAAAACTTTGAACCAAAACAGAACATAGGTAGTGAATGTGTCAACAAGGTCATGTCTCATTGTTGTGAGTACTATGAAAGAAGGAAATAAGATACCATGATAGAGAGGTTAAGGAGGCAAATATTTCTTTAAAGGGTAGTGAGAGAAGAGCTATCTGACAAGATGGGGTTTTGAGACAATTCGGCATACGGAGGACTTGGGAACACCTGCTTTAAGTCGAGTGCAGCAGACTAAAGGAAAACACATGTCCAGTTCTTCTGAATCTATTGCTCACTGTTTCTTCTGCTCAAAATTTCTTACTTTCGTCACTGAGTTTTTCCAGTCAATTTTCATTTCAACTTGAGCTCCCATCAGTCTTTCTATCTCTACTGAATTCAGTTTCCAAATTCTGATCATCTTCATCAAATCAGATAGCCATATATTTGACCTTTCTTTTACATCACACAGACCTGTACTGTCATCTTCTTTATATTCATTCACTCTTCATTCATGCCTTTTAAAACTTACTGGATTCATTGAGGGGTTGCAAGTTGGAGTATCCTGGGAAGGCCACTATGGAGACACATGGTGTGTACAATTATAAGTAATTTTAAAAGCTCTGTCGCTTGCCAGATGTCCTCCTGCATGTGTATTCATGTGTTCTCATTTGTGTCTTCAGAAAATCTCTAAGTAGCTAGAGTTTTCTCATTCCAAAGGTTAGAGAATCAAGACGACCCAACTAGTTAGCAGCACTCTGCTTATAAGGTCCATCCGCACTGCTTCAATCGCAAAGATGTTGATTTCATCTGTGTAAATTAATAACTCTTCAAGATAAATCCTAAAAGACATATATATTTAGGGATTCAAATTCTCAATGTAGCTTTAATATTTGCTTATGCATCAAATTTCCCTTAGACTTCTAGTCATATAAAAAGTTTTTCTTTGGTTATTTAATTCTTCGATACTAACTTGCTCTCCCAGGTACATTCTTCATGTGTGGCACAACCGTATGTTAACATGACAAGGAAATGTGCCCAATAGCTAGAGCAGGACTCCTGTCAGCCTCTGACAGACCATAAACAAGTTCAAAGAGCTTCTAGCCAATTTTTTTCTTGCCAATAACTTTATTTCACATAACCCTCTCCAAATTCTTCTCTTCCTACTTCTTCCCATTTCTCTCTCAAGTCAATGAAATATAAATTGAAAAGTGAATTCATTTCTGACTTTTTCTTCATTTTCAGCTGAGAAAAAGCCACAAATAAGTAAATTCCTTTTTCTAGCTGCTTTCTCTTGTGAGAAACTCTATGACCATCTATGACTGTAAGAAACAACAAAAAAAATTTAAGAATGTTTGAATATTTATTAATATAATTCAATATCCCTAAACACAGATATTAATTTATTACAAATATATTGGAACATACAATTTATACACATTACTTTTCATTTTCCCGTATCTTCACATTGCTATCAACTCCTTTATTTACCTATTTTTATTTTTAACACTACGTTTAAAAACAGACTAAATGTCAATGATGCATACTATTATTATGCTGTTGTTGAGTACTACAATTATTTTCTTACTCTTTTATAACTAAGCATTTGGATAGATTTGAAATTATTGTATAAATGCCATATCCATAACAATCCTGTAGTCATGCCAATTCAAAATCAAGAGAAAAATTAAATTAAAAAACTTATAATCAACAAAGGAATAGAAGGTTTAGAATCCCTATCTCTCAGCCTCATATGCTAGGCATAGTTTTACACTAAAATATATTAAACCATAAAATACTGTTATTTCATGCTTTAAAATTAAGAGTTGTGGAAGAAATTACAATGAATCATTTTGGGGAATGCTTTTTTATCATGCAGAAATATCTCACTGAAGAAATAAATTAGATAATTGCCAGATATTTTTATAGTATTTTCATTTTTATAAGAAATTATAATGAAGAGAAACCAACATACATAAGAATACAGGTCATATTAAATATTAACTACTTTAATATCAAATATTTGAGTATTCATCAAAACATACTCATAAGTGGCCATACAGTTTTCAAGGATACACTTGATTAAGTCTGGAAACATTCTTGTTTACTTAACTGGATGTTGGGAGCTGCCTGTTGTCAGCTACTGGTTAGGGGCCAGGGTTCTGATATATTTCTTAAGAAGCACTGAATACCCACTTCAGGTTAGAAGTTTATGTTAGAAATCTTTTTTAATGATCCCTTAACTGTGATATGATAATCCATATAGCTAATATAATAAATATTGTGACAAATAAAAGAAATAAATTAAATTTTAAAAAAAAAGAAACTTGATAGAGGGGTTTATTTACACTTACAGGTTATTGTCCATCACTGAGAGAAGTCAGTACAGGAGCACAAGACAGGAAATCAGAGAAAGGACCTGAAACAGAAATGATGGAAGAACACTGAATACTGGTTTGTTCCAGATTCATGTTCAGCCAATTTTCTTGTCCTACTTATGACGGCCTGGTGAGGTTTGGCACTGTCCCATGGTCTGAACCTTCCCACATCAATTAATAATAAATAAAATGCCACACAGATTTGCCCAAAGGCAAATCTGATGGAGGCAATCCCTCACGTGACATTCTGCTTCCCAGGTGTGCCAAATTGCCAACAAAATTAGCAATCACAGTCTCAGATCTTTGTATCTTCACTTTCTCCTCTATGTTAATGTTTACCAATGCAAATTTGCTATAGTACCAAACCTTCAGAGCCTTACTTTTTACCCCACCAGCCACAAACTTCAACCGAGTTAATACTACACCTATAGGGAAACACTTTGTACATATTGTCTTTCCTAAGATTATATTAACTTGGGACTAATGAAAGGTTTTTTGAAACTCCACTAAAACAAAACAGTAAAACTAATAAGTAAATTTAAGGCCATTTTGAATAAGTCTTATCTTTGATCTTCTATAATACTATTTACTTTCCCATGATATAAACTTAACAGAAAAAATTATAAAGAGTTACCTTTTAATACTCATATTCAGGCAGGATATCATTACCCTACAGGCAAACTATATTACCAAGGGAAAATTTTGCTATACATATGACTCCACCTCACTAATAATTTTAAATGTTAATGTCCTCTCTTTTTGATACAGACTTTTATAGTATGGAATAGAGTATGGAATGAAATGTTAAGCATAATGAATAAGAAGCAGGGAAAGGAAATAATTGGAATGCCACTTGCCAACAAAGGCATTACTTTCTTCAAAATTTACTGGATTTTCATACTTTTTGTTGTTGCTGTTTGAAGTGTTTTACATGTGGAATTTCATTTGACATTCAGAATTTGTACTAAACTCAAGCAAAAAGCAAGAGTAAGAATCCCTTTGCTAATAATATTTTCATTTTTATGGTAAAATACAGCTAAGAGTCATTCTCTGTCCTGCATTATATGAAGAAAAATAATGATTTTTTTCTTTTGATATTCAAGAGGGTCATAGAGATCATGTGCTTAATGTTTAGCTACTATAGATTTATGTCTGACCTCGTCTTTTATAAATATATGAACTGCTCCTAAAAAGCAATTTCTATTTGCAGTTAATCAAATGAGTTATTTAAGATAGTATCCTAGCAACTTCAAACAGAAAAAAAAATTCCTGCTGATATCAGAACAAAATTGTTTAGCACAAACCAACTTCTAAGTGTGCTGCAAAGGGTCAGTTTATTCAATGAACTATCTATTTTTTGTTATAAGGTTGTAAGAATCATCATTCCACAATTTCTAATTTCAAGTTTTCCATTGAGACAGAACAGAACTGAGACTGCCTTTTAAACAAATCAGCTTCTTTGAGGATAATTTTAATAAAAAAAAATTCTCTAACATCCAAATGGTTTTAGCAATAACAAATATTTACCTAGAGATTTTCCAATCTTATTGGGTTGACAGTAGAAGAATTAGAAGTTTTCTAACCAGTCTTAAAGCACAAACTATTCTATGGCCCGACTGCAATATTTAGTGTTAACTGAAAATAGTTTGAGCCAATGTTGTTACCTCCAGTCCTACAGGAAAACAGTTACTCCCAGATATTCCATAATCTTGAGTGTCTTTATCCTTTTTAAACAGTGTTGAAGACAAACTATGAACTAAAGAAGAGATCTTGATTCTACTACTTTGGTGAAAAGATGCAAATCATATCCATAGACAAGATTAGACCAGACAAAGAGTCAGGAAGCCCAGTGATCGATCACAAATTTAAGTGTTGACCTCTCAGGAAGTTATTCAACACACATTATAAAATAAACAACTGAATGAGAGTATTTTTAATATGGCCTTAAAGAGAACCCATCAGTAAGATGTGCAAAGGAAAAGATATAATTTTTTATGTTTTGTAATTTGCAATAACACAGAATTTTACTCTTCTGCAATAAATCTTACAGTTCATAATTAAAACCTTACAACCAAGGAAAGGTGAATGACTAGAATGCTTTTAAAGTTACATACCTTTAAATTTTCACTGTTGATTTTGATAGAAAATTACTGCTCTAGAGCTTTTGTTTAAAACATGCTTCACTCAGAAGCAAAGGCTAGCCTGAAACTTACCAACTTGTTCTTGAATTCATGGTCCTCCTGCCTCATCCTCTCAAATGTGGGAATGACAAGTATGACCCACTATGCCCAGCTTCTTACATCTAGTAGTTATGGCTTGATGGTTTTGTTTCTTCTTCCTTATCACTTCACCTGGATTAGTCACTTTTGAAAGAAACAGGTTAGGATAAGAACAACACTGAACCTCAAAGATACTGGGAATAAAGATAAGCAAACTTAATTTACTAGAATCAGTCCCTATAAGTGGATGCCATGTTCATCCTTAAATTGGGGTGGGGGGGCGGGCTTGGTCCTGCCACAACTTTATGTGCCAGACTTCGTTGACTTGCCATAGAAGCCCTTATGCTATTGGAGGAGTGGATGAGGGGTAGGCTGGTGGGGAAGCTGGAGGAGGTGATAAGAGGAGAGGTGGGGAAGAATTGTGGATTGAATGTAGAATGAAAATAAAAAATAAAGTTTTTTGTTTTTTAAAGTTAAATGAAGAAGCAAACTGTGAGGGAATTCAGTTCATTTTGAGAAGAAAAGGAGTCATCTACCCATAACTACCAAAACAATGGCAAAAAATGGCATGCAACCCAAAAATCCAGTTTACAATAAGGACTAGGTATTTTGTTAAACCCTTACATACACTTGCTCAGAAAAGTTTCACCCAGCATTCATGTAAGGTAAATATTATTATTCCCCACTAACATAAGAGTAAGATAAAGTTTTGTAGGCTATGCGGCATTTTCAGAGTTAGTCAAAAAATCTACACAAATTGAGCCTAAGCAATGCTTTCAAACTTACAAATCTATGGGTTTATGCCTGATGCCATATTGACTTTAATCAAGCCACTTCCTTCAGCAATGTTTTTTCTAGGAGCCAGATATTCTTGGAAAGCTATATTTTAACAAACAAAAGTAAAGTATTTTTATAACATAATTCTTAAGGTTTCTTTTTTACTGTCACACAATGATTCTATATATTTATGGGGCATAATATGCTTCACATGTATGCATAGACTAATGATTTCATCACATCTTTGTAGGAAGAGGGTGAGCTTGTTAGTTCCTGGCCATGTAGCCCCAAAATAATCACACAGAACTGTATTAGTTAAATCACTGTTTGGCCCATTAGATCTAGATTCTTATTGGCTAACTCTTACATATTAATTTAACCCATCTCCATTAATCTGTGCATTGCCATGTGGCTGTGGCTTACCAGGTAAAGTTCCACCTGGTGTCTTTCTCCAACAGGGGCTACATGGCTTCTTCTTAACTGTGGATTCTATCTCCCAGCATTCAGTTAGTTTCCTCCACCTAGTTCTGTTCCCCTATAGCTCTGCTATTGGCTCAAAGCAGTTCCTTTATTAACTAATGATATTCATAGCATACAGAGGAATCCCACATCACCTCCCCTTTTTGTTTAAATGAAAAGGATGGTTTTAAACTTAACATGGTAATATTACATATAACAAAATCAGTATTAAGCAAGAATTACAGTTACAATATTTATATTTACTTTATCTTTTATTTTATCATAACTAAGGAAAACTATAACTATCAATTCTTCAACTCCATCAAAGACTGCAGAAGAATATAATATTACCTAAGTAAACAGGAAGTGCATTGTAAGCAACTTCCAAAACTCTAGAATTGACAGAGACATCTTACTGCCTGGACCATCACTCAAAGTTCTTCTATATCATTGAGGCATCAGTCTTCAGACTATAGACCCATAGTATTCAGCAGAATTTTCCATAAAGCAGGAAATTTCAAAGACAATTGCAGTTGTCAGTCACTTTCTTCTGTGTTCTGCAGAATGTCTAAAAGACTCTTTCATGAAGCAGGAACCCCGAAGGATTGTCTCACCTTTAGGCAAGTTCATCAGTCATTTTTCTGTGAGTCCTGTATGTCCAGTTCATCAAGCAGTCTAGGCAAGAGCAGTTTCTTGTCCAAATGGCTAACCAACTCCATAAGGAGCCTCTTTAATGCCCATCTTCCTCTTGAAGTACCTTGGTGCTGCCAGGAACAAGTGTGTCTCACTGTCATAAAGTTTAAGTTCTTAAAACATTTTAAAAGCCTTATTCTGAAGGTCTCTGAAAAATTTGAAGAGTACCTATCTAACTGAAATATATCTCTATATATCTAGAAAATCTAACTAACATGACTACAAGCTTGACTATTATAGATGACTCTCATTTACCTATATTTCTTAATTATACATTACATTTTTAAATGAGCTGCACACACAATACCTTAATCAAGAGCAGAAATATGCATAAAACAAAATTGACGTTAAATAGGTATCAATAAACCAGATCCATATCAATGCAAATCTCTATAGCATATTCCCCCTTTAAATGTAAAGAAACATTTATAAACAATATTTGGGAATATGGCCATAGTTCTATCCAAACTGCTTGCTGCTGTTTATTTGGTGAAGTAATTTTTTGAGGGGTGTTCAAGGCAACAATTCAGGGGTCTTGCTCCATTAAACCATATTAGTCTAGAAGCAATCCACTGGTTGTCATCTTCTGTGGAAACAAAATTAGAACCTCTTTTCCAAAGCAACTAATCATTAGACCCAAATTTTGAAGACAACATATCTTTAAAGTATATGATAGTTTATCTTAGCAATCCCCATAATCAAATGTCTCTCTACAGTCAAAAAATTCAAAAACACAATAGTATACATAATCCAGACTCTCTGTGTACATTCCATTTTTATGTGGATTATTATGTTTTACTTCTTTTAATCTATGACTGTCTGTACTCTATCTCTTAAATACATTTTTTTTATAAACCATTTACTTACTTTTATAACTCTATACTCTTTTTCTTCTCTGAGCTAAGCCAACGTACATTTTTAAAACACACTTTGTCTCATTTAGAGATATTTTATATCTGGATCTGTACTATTGTGTATCTATAATTCTATACTGTCCAGAAGCATTTTTTAAAATGCTAAACGCTTCTTAAAAACTTAAGATACAACATTACTAGAATATATACGGTACTATCTGCTTGCTCAGCACAGTCCAACACAGTGGAAGTGCATTTCCAATCTCTGAAAGCCATGCACATTGCCCCATTTCCAAGTATGCAGTGGGTCTATGCCGAGCCATTAAGCAGTTTGTAACATGATGCTTACAAATCCTATTTAAATGTTCAGCCTCGTGAAAGAGTCAGAAGTCACTCTGGGAGCAAAGCCAATAAAGCTGGCATTTCAAAACAGCATAGCATTTTTCCTGCTACCACTGAATCAGGAAAACCTCTCTTAAAGGAGCCACAGTGTGCCACCAGCAAGCAAAGCCCATCCACTGGGCACCAATCTGTAGTAAAAAGAGAGGTCCTCTTGTTGGCTCCCAGCCATGTAGCCCCAAAATACACAGAAATTGTATAAATTAAATCACTGCTTAGCCCATTAGATCCAACTTCTTATTGGCTAACTCTTACATAATAATTTAATCCATAGAGATGGTATATTAATCTACATACCATCATGAGGCTGTGGCTTTCAGGGTAAATTTCCATCCAGCATCTATCTCCAGCAGGTGCTACATTACTTCTCCCTAAGTCTGTCTTCTTTCTCCGAGCATTCAGCTTAGTTTTCCCTTCCTAGCTCTATTCCCCTATAGCTCTGCTATACGCCCAGAGCAGTTCCTTTATTAACCAATGATATTTACAACATACAAGGGGAATCCAACATCACATCTTATTTTGCATATTCATGACTTAAAAAAAAAACAGAGGCTGAAACTGAAATCCTATATCAATGTGAGGACACATCAGGTAGGATTAACATTCTCTGTATCTAGGAGAACTCTGCCACCAATAACAGCCAAATCTTTAAGCAATATGGGTGCCAACTTTACTTAAGATAAAAAGAGTTCAGAATGATGCAGTAGTTCTACAAACAGTAGAGATAACAGATTGCTCTTTGCCCTTGTAACTAGTTCCATGGTAACTGATGGGCTCTTCTGAGTCTGCACACACATGAGAATATGCACACATATGGCAATACTCTCATAGACTTCATATATATATACATAAAGATATATTGTAGAACCTTCTTAATATAGATCTGTACATATAAAATGAGTTAAAGTGTGGTTGCCACATAACAGCACAACAATGACCATGCTAGACACTAGAGGCTAACCAATAAAACCTCAGTCCCAAGAATGCACTGCTTCTTTAGAAATTGATGGCCAGTGAGGTCACAAAATCACCCAAACATTATATGATGTTGTCAGTGTTCCTACTTACTCTTCAGAATTTATCCATAAGGCCCATTTGCTGAAGACACCAAATAGTGGAGTCACAGAGAATGCAGAAATCAAGATGGTTATAAGTTGAAAGATTCATCCCAACTCATTCATTTTTCTGAAAAGTGTATACGTGTTACAAGAGGAGAAAGAAAACATCAATGATACATATTTGTAAACCCCATGAGCTACAATAATGATTGACTTTGCATGGCATGCCTACTGGTGATAGTTGCATGGATATTATGGAAGTAAACTCCCACTTTGAGATTGTATTTAATGCTGCTGCACAGTATGAAATCCATATCATTATAAGGATGAAAACTGTGTCTAAAAGGTCATCGGTCTTTGGAGAGAACCTAATACTATTATCCTGCTAACCAGACAAATTAAATAACCAACTACTAATGGTCCATAATTACATCCATAGATAAATGCACCACTCAGCCCTTATCAGAGAAACATCTGTTTGTAGTAGATGATGATCAAAACAAACAACTAGACAAGGTACAGCCATAATGAAACATAGGTATCACTCCCCTAGTCCAAAGACTCAGGCTCATTTGAAGGAGAAGAATCAGAAATAGTATGAGTCAAAAGTACTGGATTACTAAAGAAAACAGATATATCTTCTATATACACCAGGGCATATGTACATATGAATTCACAGCACAGTACAGATAATAGCATATTCACAACCCACCCAAGCCCAAACGATACCAAATACCACCACAGAGAGAGTGTGGAACATGAATTTCTCCCCTAGACAAGTAGTTATTAGCAATTGATAGTTGCCGAGAAAGGAAATGTCAGTTTTCTCTAAAACTGTAGCCTCTGATAAGTTTAACATAATTCAGTGGTATGCCTCACTTTCAAGAATATTTGCACAGCACAAAATGGCTTTTATGAGATGAAAAAAAGGCATAGCAGTTGATATAAAGGGAAGCAGAAGGATCTGGAAAGAATTGGAGTGGGAGGACAAATATCAAAACTCAACGCACAAAATTCTCCAAAAGCTAACAAATAACCAAATAAAATTATTTTTTAATTTTATCATTTATTAAAGACAAAAGCAAATTTGACGCAAACTTTTAGTTTTATGTAAGAACTAAATCTTGGCTATATATTTGATATAGCAATATACAACGACTTCATTTTTCAGAATATATATATATAGTTTTAAAATTGTACATTTCCCATATTTTTACCTTCTGAAGCTATTTCATATAAACATTATAAATGAGATGTGACCTATATCACTCCTATATCCCTCTATCCTTCTATCCCTTGCTCCCAAATAAACATTCATTTCTGCAATTAATATTGTTACATGTATGTACATATACATACTCATATTTATGCTTCTCAAACCCCTTAAGAAAAATAAATAAACAAAAATCTCCTAGTTAGCATTATATTGCTAGTTTAATAAATAAATATCCCTTTAGTAATTTATAACTTTAAAATGTGTGTGTATGTTGTTATCGTTCAATAGTTTCCTTCAGCTGTATCCTCAGAGATTAAAACATTCCATCCTGAAAACCAGTTCCATGCTCAAAATAGCTTTAAAAAGTCCCTAAAACTGACCAGATTCTCTAGCTCCCTGCCTGCCAGAGTAACTAGTAAAACCTGATAGTCCCTCTCAGAAGAAAGGACCTAAGCTGTAAGAAAAAAAAAAAGCAAAAAACATACAAAAACAAACAAAAACCCTCTGAGAACAGATAACCTGCCTGGAAGAAGCATAGACAGGCAGAGCTTAGACCATCTGAGTCACTTGAAAAGGACATTGTCCAACCTATTTAGCTGCCTGTAGGCTGTTTAGTGTGTTCTAGGGTCCCAACTTTTGTGTGCTGTCATCTGTGTTGGGGTGAGCTTTGGTAATACAGCTGTCTTTGAATCGTTTCTGCTCCTGTTCATAACCCCTCATCCATACTCCCATAAGCAATTCCAGTAAAATTCAATGGTTCCCCAAGTGAAATTGGAGACTGCTCATTCATGTCCTGGCTTCCCAGTCCTAAATAATCACACAGAAACTGTATTAGTTATAACATTGCTTAACTAATGAGTCAGGCATATTCTACCTGGCTCTTAAACCTTCAATTAACCCATTTCTATTCATCTGTGTATTGCCACAAGGCTGTGGCTTACCAGAAAGGTTCAGAGCATCTTCCTTTTTCAGCAGCTACATGGTATCTCCATGACTCTGCCTACTATCTCACAAGGTCTCATCTTATGTAAAAACAAGAACAGAATGTTTTCTAAAGTGACATATCCTTAGACTCAAGATTGGGAGTCAAAATACCTTTGAAATACATACATTGGTTTAGCTTAGCAGCTTATACACTGAAATTTCTCTCTGTAATTAGCTCATTCACAGTCAAAAATTCAAAGAAAACACAATAATATACATAATCAAGACTCTGTGTATTTTCCATCTTTACATGTCTTAATTTTAGTTCTATTACTTTTTAATATTTAATTATCTTTACTCCTTCAATCTATGACTATCTATCTGTAGTCTTTCTTCTCTCTCATAAGCCCATGTATATTTCTTTAACACTATGACCCATTTGTAAGTTTTTTTTTCATTTGAATCTGTCTTTATTGTATATCTGAAATAATTTTCTGATCAGGAGCACATTTTTTTTTAATGACAAGTGGGCATGGCTAGTACCAACTTTGTGGCCCTGCCTATTTTCTCCACCCTGTACAACATGGCAGAGGTATGTATGTTCATGGCCTCTGCAAACCATGCTCACCACCCAGCTTCAGGGATGAAGCAGGTCTATGTCGCCATTAAGCAATGTGTAACATGAATGATGCTCACAGACCTCATTTACACACTTGGCCTCCAGAAAGAATCAGAGCTACTCATGCTGCCAGCACGAACTAGGAATCTGTCTCTCAAGGAAGTTGCACAGGTTTGTTGTTAATGCTGAGTCAGGAAGCCTTCTCAAACAGAGCCTATCTGAAAAAAAATATGGCTACAAAGAAGCTGTGCTTGGTTCCTGTTTTTGTGGGTCTAGAAGCCCTCTTTATTTTCTTAAGCTTTTTTTGGTCTTATGTGGATCCGTGCCCCATGTTGGATGTCATTATGTAATTGGAAACTGCTCCTTCATTTCTCAGATGCCCGAACACAAATAATCATACAAAATCTATATTAATTATAGCACTTATTGGTCAATGATTCAGGTGTATTCTACCTAGCTCTTACATCTTAAATTAATGCATTTTTATTAATCTGTAGATTGCCATGAGGCTATGGCTTATCAGAAAGGTTCAGGGTGTCTTTCTCCTTCAGCAGCTGCATTGTGTCTCCCTGACTCTGCCTATTCTCTCTCCATATCTCTTCCAGCCTGGCTATTTTCTGTCCTAACATATGCCAAAACACTTTTATTCATTAACCAATAAGAGCAACACATATACAGAAATACATCCTACATCACCCAAGTTGAACTTTGGTGGTGTCTGTATAATGGTCTGGTATGGGTTCCCTATCAGGGTGAGTAGTGTGTACATTGTGTCTCCCTAAGAAAGTTGTGTCAAACAACAGTGTGGTGTGTGTGTGTATGTATATACATGCCACATCATGCATATGGAGTCATGGGCCAACTTACAGAAGCTGAATCTCACAATGCACTTTGTTTGAGATAGTCTTTTAGTCCTTTTTATGATTTTCTTCCATGCTGCATCTTTCAGGCTAGTTGGTTCATTGAGTTTCCAGGAATTCTTCTATCTCTGCCACCCATCTCACTTTGAGAATTCTAGGATTATAGATATGGAGATCTGAGTTACTACAAACCACTTTTTTATGTGGGTTTTTGAGTATTAAACTAAAGTGTTCTTTTCCCATTGACCCATTGCTCTGTTACTTCATTTATATTTTATTTTGTTATTTTATTATGAAACACAAATTTGATGCAAGTAACAAAAGGCTAACATAAAAGATCTTAACCTATTAGATATCTATCTAGCTCATAGCATTTATGTGCCTTTGTTCCCTGGTTGTCATCAATTTATGGAAAGAACATAGTCCAACAGCAATATCCATATTAGTGTTCCCATTTCATGTTTTATATCTTCTTTGTTTTCTTCATTAACATGTTATCTCTGATATAACACCTTTCATATACCTCTATTAGCTAGAATATGTTCCTCTTCTTCTCCCTCTGCCCCCACCTCTTTTCTCACACTTCTTTGAAAGAAAACCACATATTCACATATTCACTAATGACACTTTCTCTTTCACCAGGGGTATCATATGTGGTTATATTTTGATTGGGCTTTAACAAACAAGTTTGCCTGAGTGTGGAGAGAGCCACTAGTTAGCCTGAGAGGCCAGGCAGTGTTGGCACACACATTTAATCCCAACACTTGGGAGGTAAAGACAGGAATATATATATATATATATATATATATATATATATATATATATATATATATATTTGGGCAGAGAGAATACTATAAGGCAGAGAGAGGAGACAGAAATTCAGAGCTTTCAGCCTAAGAACTTACAGAGACAGAAAACACCATTCAGTGTGATGATTTTGTAGAGATAAGACCTAGTGGCTGGCTATTTGTCTTTGGTTTCCTCTTCCATGTTATCATATCTATTAACACATGCTCAACTAAACATTTAATAAGACTTCATATACATGAAAGTACATAGTTGTAAGTAATAGAAAATAGAGTTACTCTATAGTTTTTCTAAAAGTTAGTTACTCTATAATGGAGAGAGTCATCTCACAAGAGAGGCATAAAAATCACTGTCAACAAAGGCTGATGGCACCTATGAAAGATTTAGTAAATTATTGAGTATCAGGTAAATTGATATCCTAACATCTTTTCTCAATAAAATATTTGTAAAAGTACAAAGAAAATTACCACAAACAACAACCCACCCACCATAAAGCTAATGAAAACCTCATTAGACTGTAACTAGTGGGTCTGTTTGTTGGGATTTATGTCCTGCCCCATTCCCACAGCTGGTGAGGCCCCAAAGAAAATCACACAGAGTTCTCCATAAGTTATAAACTGATTGATCCATTAGTTCAAGCTTTCTATTAGCTCTTATATTAGCCTATTATTCTAGTATATGGTAGCCACATGGCTCAGTACCTTTTTCAGCAGGGCAGGTCACATCCTGCTTCTTCAGTGTCTGGACAGGACTGCAGAAAGAGTTTCCTTCTTCCCAGAATACTCCTGTTCTCATTGCCCTGCTTGTACTTCCTGTCTGGTTATCCTGCCTATACTTCCTGCCTGGCTACTGGCCAATCAGTGTTTATTTAAAACATATTTGACAGAATACAGAATTGTCCCACACCATTAGACTATCTGGTGGAATTACATTTGGCTTTCTTGATGGAGAGCCTCTGTAAAACACTTAATACTAATTAGACATCAAATTTCAGAGCTATCATTGACATAGTCATAGGAAAGAGAAGCAAAGTGTATTTTAAACAAAAGTTGTAATCACACTGATTTTTATTGCTTTTAAGATAATTTAAAACTTAAGGCTTCACTTGTCTCATTATGTACATTGATGATAAAAGATTAAAAACTGAGAAAAATGCCAAGAGCTCTGAGGATAGCTTAGTAAAAACATATCTATTCATATGAACTAGTTAAGTAGTACAAGAAAATAATGTGAAAGCATATGAAAAACTTTGAATGACCTCATTGTTCATAACCTTTAAGAAAATTAGTGTAATATAATTTTAAACAATCATATTTTATAACTCTACCTTTGCTTAAACTTATTTTTCTGTATAAGGTTAATGAAGTTTTAAATTATTATTATTATAATAACAAAAACATTCTGAGATTGGGGGTTCAATTTTTATTAGTTTTTTCATGTATTTTACATACCAGTCAGTGTCCCTTCCCTCCTCTCTTCCCATTCCCTCCCCCTACCTTCTGTCCACCCCCCTCATCTACTCCTTCCTTCAGAATGGGGCAGGCCTCATGTGGGAATCAACAAAGCATGACATATCAAGTTGAGCCAGGACCAACCTCCTGCCCCTGCTTCAAGACTGGGCAGGGCATCCCAGCATAGTGAATAGGTTCTGAAAAGTCAGCTCATGCATTAGGGACAGATCCTGATCCCATTGTTAGGAGCCCCACAAACAGACCAATCTATTCAATTGTCAGACACATGATGAAGGCCGAGGTTCACACTGGGCCCAGCTCCTGGAGTTCAGTTGAAGAGAAGGAGTAGGAGCAAGGAGAGTCAAGATCATCATGGGGAAACACACAAATACAGCTGAACTGAGTTAGTGGGAGCTCACAGACTCAGTTTTTAAGACATTAATGTTTTAGAACCATGGGTACAATTTAAAAATGTTTGAGGCCATTTAAAACTAAATCCTCACAAAATATACCATAAAATATGATTGGGAAAAAAAGACTGAGAGCAGGGGTGTGTGCCGTATGTGACATTTCCCTTTTGACCTCCCTGACAGTAGCATACTGTTTTAATAAGAACAGAGACATTTCTGATATAATAGGTGACATTTTCATGAAGCAAAATAGAGGAGTTAAGGCTGAGGAAAGTGCAGTTATGGCATTGAATGTCTGAAAACACCATTGGAAAAGGGGCAAACTGGTAATCAAATTAACTAAATTCAATTTCTAAAGAGACTTCATAGAGCATGTCGGACAAGCTGCTGACTCAATTTCAAATTCAAATTGGAAAACAGCAGTATTAACATGGTTATTAAGAGAAAAATAGCTAGCTTATATTATTGCAAAACTCTTTAACAAATTGTTATTTTTAATATTAAAATAATGGTTTGGGTTAGACTCATATATTAATTGATCTCTAAAATGCTTTTATCTCTATAGCATCAATTTTTATAGAGATATCTAATGTTTTGAAAGATTTTGTAATTGTACTGCAATTACATGCACAATAAACCCAAACAGTAAAGATTTAGTCTAGACTTTCAACACTGTTGGATGTAAGAACAACACTGAATAGCAGAAAACAGTGAATTCAGCAGTTAGGACAGAAATCTTGCTGTGATCTGTGAGTACTTAACAGGATTATTAGTCTTTAGAAATTTCACAAAACTAAAAAAGGAAATTAAGATGATAATTTTGACCTCGGCTGTATATCACCTGCCTCTTGTATATAATAACACTCATACAATGCAGTGGTTAGTGTCCAACAGCCATGTGCTCTCTTCTCATTCCACTGTTGTCCCACAGGTTGGTTTAAGTCCTCAGATACTTGAGACAACTTAGGACCACTTATTCCCCAGGAACATAATACTCTGAGAACAATCCAGTCAGGATGATGAAGAGGAGGGAGAGAATGAAAAGGAAGTAAAGTGGGAGGACTCTGCAATATCAATGCTGCTCAAGATGCAACTAAATTATAGTGAGGTTTTTAGAACATTTCAAGGAATGGTGAAAAAATGGTGAAAAAAAAACCTGAGTGATAATGTAAAGAGAGAAAAATTTTATGAAAGGACTTATGGGGAAGGAAACAGCTGACCTCCTAAGCAGATGGAGAATGTTCTCTAAGAAATGCAAAAACGAATCAGAAGTTCAACTAAGGAAGGAGGTATGATTTAAATTTTGTATACTTAATAATTTATCATCCATAAGCTACACTTTTAATCAGAGATTAAATCAGTAAGATGTTAAGGCAGGTTAGAAAATTTACTCTTTAAAGGAATTCAGCTATCTAAGAGGAGTAAAGATGAGAGGAATGAAATTCATTTAAGCCAGTTCCAGGAAAATGACAACCTCCGTTCTTCTCAATCTCAAAACTAATCTGATCTTAACAAAGTTATGTGGAATTTCTATCCAGATCTTCTACAGGGTCATTTTAAAATACAATCAAAGAGCAACATATTTATAGATAAAAATAATTCAAAATGAAAGCAATGATAGAAAAGAGAGTATGGATTTATTTTCTCAGAAAAATGTACATAGCAATAGCATCCATAAACTGTGAATAATTTACATTTTATGAATGAAAAGTAGATCATAATAATTCATGGATAAAAAGATTACAAATATTATTACAAGGAAAGCATAAGTGGAAGAACTTGAAGGAGGACAAACAATGGTCCCTGCTTCTCTGGCACTGCATTTGCATAGGTCACCCTATTTCTAATTGGCATAAGTCCTTGAAACTTCATGAGTTCACCCTAAATTAGATTAACTCAGATCACAAACTGGAGCTTGTGAACTGTTGATTTTGACACCCCTGTTCAAATTTCCATTCAGAAAACTGAAGCCAACCACTTCAACTCCACAAAGACTGCAGATATTAGCATATTCCAAATACCAATAAAAAGTCAGAGGTACACCAAGAGAGTGTAACCTAGAAGCAAAAGAAACCTTAGTAAGAAAATACAATAAATTATAACGCACACTGGTTGTTCTTGCAGAGTAAACGTGACTACAGTTCATACAACCTTCCTAGATGTGTGGCAGCAGGAGTGTCTGCCAGTTTGCCCAGTATCACTAACCTAACATGCTGTAGATGAAGATGTTCATCATCAATATAACACTAGTGAGACAGGACAGGGCTGAAAGTGCCCATAAATGAATTCAGTAATATAATAGTTAAACAATAGAAGCTAACAGACAGAAAGGATCTTGCCACGAAAATAAGTAAAAATAGTATTAGAAACACTGAAAATGAGTGGTAGTACCTTTGGACACAACATGTGCTAAGACTGTTCAACTCATAGTTGCATTTTTTGCTGCTGAAGAGTATTGTGTTGTGTATATATATCATATATTCACGGGTAGAGCTGAAAATAATTATTCCTATTGAGATAATCCAGACTTAGTAAGATAAATGCTGCATGTTCTCTCATCTATGACTGATAGTTTTGATTCTTTAGATGTATGGTTCAACTGGAACACCCATAGATATCAGAAAACCATTAAGGAGTGCTATTCAGAGTGGATTTCAAGGGGAGGAGTTAAAATTCAGGCGATCTGAGGTGCAAAAGGAGACAATGAAACAGAAAAGTTTAAATAGGGTAATTTATTGGAGATTAGCAAAATAGAAGGAGTGTGGGAAAAAGATAAGCAACAGGAAAGACCTTTGAAAATGTCATATGTATGTAAACCAAGTATTGTAAAAGCTTCTTAGAATATATACATATAAGAAAGAAGTTTAAATAAAATTACTCTATAACAAGAGCACAATGCTTCTCAATACCACCACTTGTCAAATAAAACACCCAGTGCAAAGCTTGGGTTATCTCTTCTGGAGTTGTTAATAAATGGAGTATAATTGATAACCCAAACATTACAGGTTATAATGGTTGGTCTTGGTTACTCTCCAGAACTTGATGGTAGACTCCATTGCTGAAGACACCACCTGCTTAAGTCATAGGCTATTAAAAAAACCAATCGGGCCTTGACCAAACTTCGTTCTTACTGCCTGGAATTCTTAGTACTGAAAAGTTCTCTTTGCATTAGTGGGGCATCACCCAGCTGTGAACCTTGTGAGCTACCTGATAAATGACCTTGCAAGTTATGACAGGAATGTAATGAAAGTAACTAACCACTCTATGACTTGATTTCAAATCCTTTCCTTATGACAGAACTTATGCCTGATACCTTTATCTGGGTGAAAACTCATATCTGGCTAGATCGTAGGATAAGGGAGAATATAATGCTGCTTTTATACCAAACAGACTTAATATAAAACTGCTCCCTAAATTCTTATCATTATATTCATTGATTAACACATCTATCAACCCTCATCAAAGTTTGCTTTTATAATAGATAGTTAATTAGGAGACCCACACCTGGTCAACATGTAGAAAACAAAAGACTTTGGTATGCTCAGCCCCACGTGGGACATGTATATCACACTTTCTCACCCCTAGGTGCAGGGATCACTGGAGAAGAGGGAGCAGATAGACTTTAAGGGACAGAGGGAGTGGTTGTCTGTAGTCAAACGGCATCTGTTGCATTTGCTGGTCATGAATGGCATTGGCATTTTATACGTAAACCCACATGCTATGACTACACAAGATCAATTGACCAATATTCCAGCATGAATGGAATGGGGCTCATGAGCCCTGTATTTAGCTAAAATGTACAGGCTATTGATGACTTCTGATGGAAGTAGAGTTAGTTTGCTTCAGGCATGTGGCTCCCCAGAGGGTATGTATTCTCCAATGGGTGGTCCCACAACCATGCATGTACAGGCAGCATTCAGGGAATATAAACAACAAAAAGAACAAATGATGATGGGAGGGAAAAGTTGAGGGGATAGTGGAAGAATTGAAGGGATATATTAGTAGAAAGCCTATTATAGGACTATATAAAATTCTCAAACAATACCATTTTAAAATTTAATGTTTGCATAGCTGCAGTGTTATTAATTGACTAAAAATATTTAATAGTATTTGAGATCTGTTCTATTTCAAAATATGTCTCCTTCCCTAAATGTGGCCTTTTTTTATATCAGAACAAAATGACAGATCATGCATTAACCTTATCACATATTAGAGATTGTTTGTAGAATGAAAACAAGCTGGTCTGGTTTGCTGAGCATGCTATCAAGATGAATAGAGATTTTTAATTCCTTCCCTTGCCCCATAGATCTTCCACATTTTACTGTCAGTAGTTTCGCAGATGATCCTCATTTGTTTTACTGCCTTAAAGAAGATATTCTGATAAATGTGAAAATGTGAAGGGCATGCCCTAAAGCATAAATGTAAGCATTATGCCATATTTATTTCAATCATTTGTAATTTCAGAAAGAAAATGCAGTAGATAAATGTAGTAAAGAAAAAAAATAAGTTGTAAGGAAATTTCCACAGCTGAAAGGCCATTTCTACTCTGACACTGAGGAGTCATAGAGGGTAAGGATGAATCTAACCATTCTCTTCCAGCGCAGTGATAAACTGCAAAGCAACAATGGCCGAAAATCTCTGAAGAACACTGGAAGAAGGGAAAGGCGTTACAGGATATCCTCCAGTTGATAAAAAAAAAATAAACAGAGTCTAAAATTAGGAGAAAATTCTGGGTAACATAGTGGTAAAGGCTGCCTCAACTGTGTCTCAGCGGTCTTCAAAGCAATGTATGAACAAGAGAAAATTCTCTCTAAAAATAGGTCAGTGTGCTCCCTTAGTCTGAACCATAAAAACATAAAAAGTGCTTTATCATGAAGAATGTAGAAGTGAAGAAAGTGGCTTAATTGTGTTTTAACAAGGTTCTCAGTGACTACTACGCCAGGAATGAGAACACCAAGACCTTTGGCCTTGGTGTTAGATCAGTGTGGTACAGATCACAGAAGAAATTTCGATGGACTGCAAATCAATTTCCCCAAAGAAGGGAGACAAATGTAAAGAAGATTTAGACTAAACTCAGATCATCATTGAACTCATTCTGCTCTTGGGAGAAATAAAGGAGTAGGTAGGAGAGTTGAAGTCCTCAGGAAGAAAAATTGACCTTTGCAACCCTTAGCAAACGTGTAACTAATGTATAATGTTAGCTATTCTTTTTTTCCAGTTTCTTAGACAATTACTGGGTCTCAAACTGGTACTGCCATACCATAATCTCTGAATTCTGAGCATTTGTCTACCCAAACAAATGATGCTAGTTCATTTAGACATGTATCTTTGATCTTGAAAGAAGTAAAAATTGCGACAGATCCTGCTAAGTCAAGTTCATACCAATCACCTAACTCAGTGCATGTGTCTAGTTTCAGAAAAGAGTTCAGATACTAAGGAAGAATTTACTAACTCAAAAAAAAAAAAAATCTGGCTCCACAATGCATGCCTCGTTCTGTTCTAGGTCTTACTGTATTTGATTTTCTTTGAGAAAGAAAACAAAGAGCCTTGGCATCTGTGCATCCCAAAACAGGAAAAGCCAGTGCATCTCAAAACAGGAAGTATGAACAGCCAATATAGCATGGCTGTTTTCAGTGGGGTAAAAGAAAGGGATCATGGGCAAGGGAAGGGTACTGTGAGTGTTTGCAGAATCTAATCATGTAAAGCCTTGCATTGTAGAATTTGGCATTCTCTGTGTGAGTTTATGATGACATAATTTAATTTTAATTTTAAAAAGGCAAGTCGAACTTTTGGATTCAGCAATAACTTGCAAAGATCCAAGAAATCTCCTTGCCTACATTGAGAAAAATAATGAACAAAATGAAAATTCACAACTTTTCATGGAATCATCAGGGAGCAAACCAAACTGCCGTTCTGAAACTGAGTAAAAAGGTAAATTCAGAGTTACTGTTAGACACCACTTTCCCTTAGTATAAGTCTCAGGAACCAAAAACTAAAATGAAGAATTCCTTTAATGGGATCATTGTAGAGTACTGTAGAGTAAAAACCTGAAGAGAGAATAAATTAACTTAAAGATAATGGCAACAGAAATTCCCCAAAGTGAAATGCAAAGAAGAAGAAGGAGAAGAAGGAGGAGGAGGAGGAAGAGGAGGAGGAGGAGGAAAGAAGAAGAAGAGGAGGAGGAGGAGAAGGAAAAGGAGAAGAGGAAGAGAAGGAGGAGGAAGAGAAGGAGGGGGAGAGAAGGAGAAGGGGGAGAAGGAGGAGGAGGAGGAGGAGGAGGAGGAGGAGGAGGAGGAGGAGGAGTAACTCTAATCTAAAATGTAGAAGACCTCTATAACAAGAGCTTTAGATCTTTGAAGAAAGTAATTGAGGAAGACACCAGAAAATGGAACAATCCCCCATGCTCTTGGGTAGGTAGAATTAACATAGTAAAAATGTCAATCTTTTTTTTTTTTTTGGTTTTTCGAGACAAAAGCAATCTACAGATTCAATGCAATGCTCATCACAATCCCAGCAAAATTCTTCACAGAAAGAGGAAGAAGAAGAAGAAGAAGAAGAAGAAGAAGAAGAAGAAGAAGAAGAAGAAGAAGAAGAAGAAGAAGAAGAAGAAGAAGAAGAAGAAGAAGAATCAATACAATAACATATGGAAAAGCAAAAACCCAGGATAGCCAAAACAACCCTGTACAATAAAGGAACTTCTTGAGGCATCACAATCCCTGACTTCAAACTCTACTACAGAGCTACAGTACTGAAAACAGACTGGTATTGGCATAAAAACTGATAGATTGACCAATAGAAATGAATCAAAGACTCAGATATCAATCCACACACCTACAAACACATGATTTTTGACAGAGAAACAAAAAATATAAACTGGAAAAAAGAAAGCACATTCAACAAATGGTGCTGGCATAACTGGATATCAACATGTACAAAAATGAAAATAGATCCATACTTAATCACCAAGCACAAAATTCAAGTCCAAATGGATCAATGACCTCAACATATAGTCAAACACACTAAACCTCATGGAAAAGAAAGTGGGAAGTACACTTGAATGTATTGGCACAGGAGACCACTTCCTAAATACAACCCCAGTTACACAGACACTGGATAGCAGCAATAAAGAAATGGGACCTTCTGAAACTGAAAAGCTTCTGTAAAGCAAAGGACAAGGACAACAAAACAAAGCAGTACCCTACAGAATGGGAAAAGATCTTCCCCAGCCCCACATTGGAGAGAGGGCTGATGTCCAAAATATACAAAAACTCAAGAAATTGGTCATCAAAAGAACAAATAATCCAATAAAGAAAATGGAGTACAGACCTAAATAAAGAACTCTCAACAGAGGAATCTAAAATGGCTGAAAGATACTTAAGGAAATTCTCCACATCCTTAGTCATCAGAGAAATGCAAATCAAAACAGTCCTAGGCATTTCTTATCCCAATCCCATTCACAAGTAAGACCAACCATCACAACATCTAAATTACTTAATATTCTTTGTTATATTTGCACTTCACATTTTTGAAAACAAATAATTGCAAAACGTGATAGAAAAGATATGTAACAAGCTGGTTTGGAAATAATGGCCCCCCAAAACAGCAACAATATCAAGATAATGGCCTTGTTAGAGTAGCTGTGGTCTTGTAGGAGGAAGTGTGTCACTATGAAGTCAGGCTTTGAGGTCTTCTATGTGCTCAAGCCATGCACAGTAAAACAGTCCATTTCCTGTTGCCTTCTAATGAAGATGTAGCCAGCACCATCTCTGCCTGCACACCTCCATGTACTGCCATGATGCTAATGGACTAAACCTCTGAAAATGTAAGCCAGTCCAATTAAATGTTTTTTTCCTTTATAAGAGTTGCAGTGGTCATGGTGTCTCTTTATAGCAACAGAAACCCTAAGACATGTACCATTTTTATAATAAATTTGTTTATAATATAATTTATAATATAAAATATATATGTTTATAACCCTCCTCAACTCTTTCATTGCATTATTGAAATGTTTTGAAAGTCACAAAAACCTATATCTTAATTTATTTAAATGTTTATTTATTTGTTCATATAAAAAGAACTTTTATTTCATGTGAAAAATTAATACATTAAATAATACTAATGTCTAGTTATATACTTGCACACAAATAAAAACAGAATTACAAATCATCGATGAACTTAATAAGGGAGAGGGAAACACTGCAAGAGTAGATGCTTCTTAAGCAGATATTGACCGTGGTTCATGTTTAAGACAACAGCTTATGGCAGGGAATATTTTACATTTAACTGAATTTTCAAAACATTTTCATTTTATGAGTAGAATAGGGAAATAAAGATCTCTACCAGAGTTGACTCTGAAAGCATCTAAGGATACCAAGATTAATTGTTGTATTTGGACCACATACAAGGTTGAAATCTGTACTTCAGTTTTCAGATGCATGTAAGAAAATCTGAATTAGTAAAGAAGTAAGCGTAATTCAGAAGGTGCATCCAGAACATACAGTAGGCATGCAAAAGTGGTGTTATATGACTACTGCTTCCCTCATTAAATCCTCAAGAATGCTACAAAAATAAATGCTAACCCTGAGGTAGATTTGGATGCTTCGGGTGTCTGTTTTCTGTGACATCACTAAGGATATGTTCTTCAGTCATATTTTGTTTGTAAAGTCATTATTTTAAAAGTCAGGAGTACTTTTTACAAAACACAAAATACATGACAGAACAATGAAGTAAATGCTTTTAGATTCACACCTTAGGGCATGATTGAATTATCTTTGTGATGGCATTAGTAGAATTAAGGTCAGGATCAAATGAATGAGGCATACTCTCAGTACTGAGTTTAATAGGAAACCTAAAATAGAAGTTGGTAATAATAGCAATAAATAATATTTAAATCCAGTGTGTTTTAATAATCAAAATTTTGCAAAAATTCATGATGAACAATAAAAAGAATTTTATTTTTTTTTTCGAATTCATTTACATTCCAACCACAGTCCTCTTTCCCAACTTCTTGCCTCCCTCCAGCCCTCCCCCAATCCACTCCTCCCAATAAGTAAGAAAGACAACTTAGTGTTTTGCCTTAAGACTTTCAGTATCATGCAAAGTAAACAATTGTTTACAGTCCTCCCATGATCTCTCTGCCTCATTCTTGTGGATATAGATAGTCTTAATGGATGAGTTAACAAAGGCTGAAAGAGGCCAGCAAACCAACTGAGCAACAACGAGCTTTGAATGTAGTCCTTATTGGAAAAAATTAAAGTGCTTATTTATGTTGCAGGCAAAAATAACACATCTTCATGGCATGGTTCCTAAGGAATGTAAAAAAGAACAATTATAGATGTTGAAATTGTTCTATTTAGTAATAAAATGAAGTGCTATTTTCAGTGAACATTTCTTATAGTAAAATTATATTTGTGAAGTATGGCCCTCAAAACTTCCACTTAATTATACTGAAATCTAATCAGGTCACTTATTTAAGGAAAAAGACTATAGGTTCCATTAAATATGAAGCAAAAAAAATACAATTGAATTCTGTAGCTTATTTATTCTCCTATTTGTGAAGATATTATCTAGAAATATTACTTCAATTAGAGTTCTTTGTACTAGATTTTACCATCCTTTCAGTGTTAAAATAATATTTTGATATCAGAATAACTTTAAAAATTCTTTCCTAAGGCTGGATAACTGGCATTTTTAGGTGGTTTATTTTTCTTTCTTGAGTGAAAAATTTTGTTGGTGCCAGTGTAAGTAAAATGCCAACAAGCAGATGAAGTTAGCAGAAAGCCATCATGTTGTACACATTGCAAATATTAGATACGCATTAACTCAGGAAAGAGGCAGCAGGTACTCAGTCTTCTCATATTCTCTCTCTACCTGCATCCCAAGGAAAGAACCCTTCAAAATAACCTTAAATAAACAATATATCTGGAATTAATAGGCAAAAGTTCCCTTTAAGGAAACCAGTGAAGCCTCTTCTTAATTGTGATTTCTTCTCTGAGCACGATTAGATCATGTAGAAAGAATATGTCAAGCTTGTTTAAAATAGTAACCTTTAAATCTTATCCCATCAGTTTTGTGCAGCTTGATCAATATTTGATAGCATCAAAAATCTATTTCCTGTCTCCGACAGGGAAGCAAGTCTGTAAGATTATCTCCACTGTAGGCATATGTAAACTATTATATCTCAAGTGACCAACTATCCTTTTCTTTAACTTCCGATATATGTTGGACCTATGACCAAAGCCAGGAAATTTTAATTAGATAAGCCTTAAATTTTAATTATGATTGGAAGATAGTGAGAAAGTAAACCATCACATCGTGTCAAAGTCACTCAAATGGTGAGATTGTTTTCTGCCCGATATTTCATTTGCATTAACCATTCAGAGTGGTAGCCTTTTAGACTGCTTTCATTTAAGGTCTGTGAAGAATTGTAGAGGAATTTTGATTGGAATTTTACTAAATCTATACATTGCTTTTTGTAGAATTGCTATTTTCATTATGTTGATTCTACCTATCCAAGAGCATGGGGGATTTCTGGTATCTTTTTCAATTTCTTTCTGCAAAGACCTGAAATTTTTGTCAAACAGGTCTTTCACTTCTTTGGTTAGTGTTACCCCATGATATTTTATGTTATTTGTGGCTATTGTGAAGGATGATGTTTCCCTGATTTCTTTATCATTTGTATATAGGAAGGCTGCTGGTTTTTTTTTTTGTTGTTGTTGTTGTTGTTGTTGTTTTTAGTTTATCTTGTATCCTGTCACATTACTGAAAGTATTTATCAGCTGATAGAGTTTTGGGGGTCACTTATGTGTACTATCAGATCATCTTCAAATAGCAAAAGTTTGACTTCTTCCTTTCTAATTTGAATCCCTTTGATCTCCTTTTGTTATCTTATTGCTCTAGCCAGAACTTCAAGAACTGTGTTGAATAAATATGGAGAGAGTAGACAGCCTTGTATTGTTCCTGATTTTAGTGGAATCCCTTTGAGTCTTTCTACAGTTAGTTTGATGGTGGCTGGCAGCTTCCTATATATTGGTTTTATTATACTTAGAAATGTTCCAAGAAATTTCTGATCTCTCCAAGACGTTTATCATGAAGGGGTTTTGGATTTTGTCAAAAACTTTTTCAGCATCTAATGAGATGATCATATTTTTTCCTTTCAATTTATTTGTATTGTGGATTACATTGATAGATTTTCATATGCTGAACCATCATTGAATCCGTGGAATGAAGCTGACTTGATCATGGTGAGTGATTTTTTTGATGTGTTCTTGGATTTAGTTTGTCAGTATTTTATCGAGTATTTCTGTATCTATGTTCATGAGTGAAACTGGTCTGTAATTCTCTTTCTTGGTTGAGCCTTTGTGTGGTTTTCATATTTGGGTAACTATAGCCTCATAAAAAGATTGGCAATGTTCCTTCTGTTTCTGTTATGTGGAAGAGTATAAGGAGTATAGGTATCAGCTATTTTTTGAAGTTCTGGTAAAATTTTGCACTGAAATATTCCAACCCTGGGTATTTTTTGGTTGTGAGACTTTTGAAGACTGTTTCTATTTCCTTGAAGGCTATAGGTCTATTTAAATGGTTCACCGGGTCTTGATTTAATTTTGGAATGTAGTACCTATCCAGAAAACTTTTTATTTATTTTATATTTTCCCATTTTGTGGAGTACAGGTTTTTGTAGTATGACCTAATGATTCTCTGGATTTCCTCCTTGTCTGTTGTCATGACACTCATTTCATTTCTAATTTTGTTAATTTGAATGTTTTCTCTCTGCCTTTGACTAGTTTGGAAAAGTGTTTGTCTATCTTGCTGATTTTCTCAAAGAACTAGCTCTTTGTTTCATTCATTCTTTGTATTTTTTCCTTCTTTCTTATTATTAATTTCAGCCCTCAATTTGATTATTTCCTGTTGTCTACAGAAGGGTGAGTCTGCTTCTTTTTGTTCTAGAGCTTTGTGTTCTTTTAAGTGGTTAATGTGAGATTTCTCCATGTTCTTTATGTGGGCACTTAGTGCTATGAACTTTCCTCTTAGCATTGCTTTCATAGTGTCCTATAGGCTTGAATATATTGTGCATTCATTTTCATTGAATTCTAGGAAATCTTTAATTTCTTTCTTTATTTCTTCCTTAACCCAAGGGTGTTTCAATAGAGCACTGTACAATTTCTGTGAGTTTGTAGGCTTTCTGCAATTAATATTGTTAAATTCTAACTTTAATCCATGATGATCTGATAAGATACAGGGGGTTACTCCAATTTTTCTTTTGTATTTGTTGAGGTTTGCTTTGCGACTGAGTATATGATCAATTTTAGAGAAGGTTCTATGAGGTGCTGAGAAGAAGGTACATTCTATTGTCTTTAGATGGAATGTTCTGTAGATGTCTGTTAAGTTCATTTTATTCATGATGTCTGTTAGTTCTTTTATTTCTCTTTTAAGTTTCTGTCTAGTTGACTTGTCCATTGAGGACAGTTGGGTTTTGAAGTCTTCTACTATTAGTTGTGTGGAGTTTGATGTGAGATTTAAGTTTTAAAAATGCTTTTTTTTCACATATAAGGATACTCTTGTATTTGGGGCATTGATGTTTAAGATTGAGACATCATCTTGATGAATTATTCCTGTTATAAGTATAAGGGATCCTTCTCCATCTCTGCTGATTGATTTTAGTTTGAAGTCTATTTTGTTAGAAATTATAATAACTACACCCACTTGTTTCTTGGGTTCATTTGATTGGAAAAACTTACTCCAATCCTTTACTCTGCTGTAATATCTGTCTTTGAGGTTGAGGTGTGTTTCTTGTATACAGAAGAAGGATGGATCCTGCTTTCCTATCCATTCTCTTAGCCTGTGTCTTCTTATAGGTGAATTGAATCCATTGATATTAAGAGGTATGAATGACCAGTGATTGCTAATGCCTATAATTTTTCAATGGTAATTCTTGTGTGCTTCTATTTTTTGGGATTGCTGGTGTGAAGTTATTTGTTGTCTGTGTTTTTGTTGGTGCCATTAGCTTCTTTGGGTTGTAGTTTTTTCTAGTAATTTCTGTAGAGCTGAGAAAGAAATCAGATAAACATCACCATTAAAAATAGCCAAAAATAACATAAAATATCTTGGGTAATGCTAATCAAAGATGTAAAAGGCCTGTATGAAAAGAACTTTAAGTCCTTGAAAAGAAATTGAAGAAGATATCTGAAAATGGAAAGATTTTCCATGATCTTGGATAGGTAGGTTCAACATAATAAAAATGGCATTCCTACCAAAAACAATCAACAGATTCAATTTAATCCCCATTAAAATCCCAACACAATTTCTTCACATACCTTGAAAGAATAATACTCAACTTCATATTGAAAAACAAAAAGCCCAGGATAGCCAAAATAACTATGTTCAATAGAACTTCCAGAGGTATCACCATCCCAGACATCAAGCTCTATTGTAGAGCTACAGTAATGAAAACAGTGTGGTATTAACATGAAACCAGACAGATTGACCAATGTAACCAAATCAAAGTCTTGGTTATTGATCCACATACTTATGAATAACTGACTTTTGACAAAGAAGTTAATATTATACAATAGAAAAAAGAAAGTATCTTCAACAAATGGTGCTGGCATAACTGGATATCAACATATAGAAGAATGAAAATAGATCCACATCTATCACCATGCACAAAACTGGAAGTCATCATGGGAGAGTTCTGAGTGAGGGTAGATGGGAGGGGCAATTAGGAGGAAAGAGAGGATAAAGTCATTATAATTATATTTCAATTAAATATATTTGAAAATAAAAACAAATCTTTAAAAACAAAATTAATAATGAAGTGTAGAAGGAGCTGTAGGCAGGCCTGCTTTTCATCCCACCCGGCTCCTGCATGGTTAGCTTTACTCCTGAAATAACAACACACAAATTGTATTCATTTAAACACTACCTGGCCCATTAGTTTCAGCCTCTTAATGGCTAATTCTCACATCTTGGTTAACCCATTTCTAATAATCTGTGTAGCACCACGAGGTGGTGTCTTACCAGGAAGATTCTAGTGTACGTCCATCTTGGGCTGGAGCTTCATCATGTCTGACCCAGAGAGGAGAGGCATGGCAACTGCTTCACTTCCTCCCAGCATTCTGTTCTGTTTACTCCACCTACCTAATTTTCTGTCCTATTAAGGGCCAAGGCAGTTTCTTTATTAACCAATGAAACAACAGATAGAGACCCACCTACATCAATGAAGTGGGGAAGAAAGTTATAAAAGGCTCTGTGTTGTTTCCTAAAATTTATTCTCATAATGCTAATCCCTGTGATTATGGCCTGATTTAGGAAAAGAGTCTTTGCACATATAATTAAGGATTTTGAAAGGAGACAGAATCTTAGTTTCTTTCCCTGTTGCTATGATAAATATACCCTGACCAAAACAACTTAAAGGAGAAAGTGTTCATTTTGGTACACAGTCTAGAGCTATATAGTGTCATGGTGAGAAGATGTGGCATAGAGCAGAAAGGCCTGAAGGCAAGAACAGGAAATTGACTTCACATTTTGCATTCTCAGAAAGTAGATGAACAAGAAGCAGGGCTAGACTACAAATTCTCAAGGTCTCACCCCAGTGATGTACTGCCTGTAGTAAAGTTTCACCTCTTAAGGGTTCTAAAACCCTCCCAAACACAGCCACCAGCTGGTGACCACAGGTTCAAACATGTGAGCTTATGAAGAATATATTGCACATTCAAACTACAACAGAACACTATCATGAGTCATCTGTACACACTGTACAGATATCACAAGCACCAGAGAAAGGAAGTGGAAAATTAGAAATAGGGAGAAGCAATGGGAAGAAGCAAGGGACCAGAAAATTCAAACACATGACAAGGGATATATGCAGTCATGAGAAATGAAAAGAAAAAGAAGCCTTCTTGAGATTCCAGACTACAACAAACTTCTTTTTCTTGAGTTTGTTCTAGTCCCTGTTAGGAACTCTACTTGGTAGGTATCCTATAACTCTAGGCTACAATTTCACAGCTTCATGCAATGATCTCTCTAGGCAATCTTCATTCAGGGACAACCCTGACTCTTGCCTGACCTTAGCAGCAGCCCTTAGGTGCAGAGGAAAATTCCATGACCCATTTCTTCTATTCCTGACTCTAAAGCCAGAACCACACAGCCAATACTGCCAGGTCTGCTGCTTACTAAGGCTGGATCATGCTTCCTTGATCAATTTTATCCTCATCAGCTTTCTGTCTTTCACTGCCTAAGCTTGGCTGTCCTGAAACTGGATCTCTATACCAGGCTGGCCTCACAAACAGAAAATCTGCTTTTCTTTGCCTTCCCAGTGCTGGTATTGAAGGTGTGCAACCCCACACCTGTTTCTAAGTTTTTCTTCACTTTCTTGCACAAGATGGAAACTTAGTTGGGTGGGATCTTGACCTGAGGTTACCACTCCCTTTATTCCATTTCTTAAACTACTTATCTCCCTGAACACATTTCTCCATTCCACATTTTGGTGTTCTTTTTCTTCTTAAATTTTGCATTTTGCAATTTGCCTTGCTTAGCTTGTTCCTTTTCATTATAAATTTTCTTTAGAGTTACCACTAATAACCTCACAACAAAATTTATGTTAGGCTGTTTTGAAATTTCCTCTACCAACAGATTTAATCCAAAATTCTTCACCAAAGCCTCAGGAACACTTTTTGGACAAGGATAATAAGCAGTCACTTTCTTCACCAAAATATCATAAGAATGATTTCTTAGCAACATACTAAAATTTTTCTTCTCTGAAACCTCTTGAATGAGTGCCCCACAGTTTAAATAACTCAACACCACTGTCTTACATGCTCCTATTAGCATGTTCTATTAAGCATCTCTTAAAATGGTCAATTTCTTTTCTAATCCATTGTTCCAAAATGGACAAATATTTAGAGTGTGCTCAGATACTATGCTGGCTCAGTAAAATGATGGTTTTACGCTCTTCTCCAAAATCTATAACCTCTTTAGGCCTGGGTAGTAGGTTTGATTTCCAGTAACAGGCATAATTTCCATCTTTCTGAGTGGTTCTCAAGTTCACTTAGAAAGCTCTTGATTACAACGAAGTGTGTCACTACTGCACCCTTAGAGTTATGATGCCATGTTAGTTGTTGCTGTGGTTCATAGGTGTCATAACTGAATAGGTCAGTTGGTTGCATCCCTCCTTTGGAAATTTGCATGGTACCTTCTTGTTGGTTGGGACTACTCATTCATTTTTGGCCACCCAGACCAAAAATAACCACAAAAAACTATATTATTTACAATATTGTTTGACCAGTAGCTCAAGCATATTTCTAGCTAGCTTTTACATAATAAATTAACCCATTTCTATTATTTTACCATGAGGTTCATGGTTTAATAGCAAGGTTCTGGCTCATCTGTCTCCTGTGGTGGCTACATGGTGTCTTTTTGCCTTTGTCTACTCTCTCCTCCTCTATCTGCTTGGAATTTCTACCTTGCCCTATTCTACACTGCAATAGGGCCAAAGAAGCTTCTTTATTAACCAATGGTATTCACAACATACAGAGGGGAATCCCACATCACCTTCTGGTATCTGAAACACAGTTCTCAAGGAAAAGGCTTTTAGATCAGGGACATCTACACCTTATATCTGAAGTGCATGGTGTCTTCAGCAATAGGGAGTTACCTTCGACCTCTGGGGTCAACAAAAGGCAATAGAAACTGTTTGCATGTTTTGGGAGTCTCTTGGATAATCCTGATAATGAACTCAAAAACTATGAAAGCCTTTTACTTTTATAGTTTCTTCAGATTCATTCGAAGAATTTCCAATGAGAGAGACCACACATCATTTGTCTTTCTAGGTCCAGGTTACCTCACTCAGTATGATGTTTTCTAGTTCCACCTGTTTACCTTCAAAGTTTATGAATTCATATCCCACTGTGTATATGTATTATATTTATATTATCGATTCTTCAAGTAAAGTACATTTAGATTGTTTCTCTTTCCAAGCTATTGTGACTAGAGCAGCAGTGAACATGGTTGAGAAATACCTGTGGAGTCCTTTGGGAATATGTTAAGGAGCGGGATTTGAAACCAAAGCTCTCAGTACTTAAAAGGCATTACACTGTTTCTCACTTCAATTTTTGAAAAAGATAGTATTTAGATATATGTATGCCTAACATCTTACCTCAATATTACTTTACCTGAATAAAAATCTGAAAAAAAAGTCTTTTAATTAGGATAAAGGTCATCTAAAGATACACACTGAGAGACTACTAATAAAATACGAATATTTTTGCTACTTGGGATATTCACTGATGATATTGGATGCACTCATTTGCAGCCTGAGCTTTAAAACCCTATTTAGTGCCCCATGTCTGATAACTTTTTCCATCTATTTTTGACTAGGTAACTTTTCTAAGATTTCTCAGATTATCTCTAATTAACATTTTTTCTTCTTTCATAACACTCATACATCATTTCTGAGGATGGATATTATTATCTATATCAGAAAATCAAAGGACCACTTCTACTGATTATTGATTAAAGTACAAATGCTTTAGTCATACAGTCTTGAGAAAATGGCTTGCACTACAATCATTTACTTAGTGGGGTGAACATTTTTGCTCCTGTGGCCCCTACAGACTATTTACCCCCATGTAAACTCAGTGCTATTTCAGGCATGTAAGGCAGGTATTTCTTTGCACAGCAAACAATTACTTGCTGGGGAAAGTAAGACCTCCCTCGCATCCAAATTGATTTTGTTCCTACAGCCAAAAGCTGAGTCACCTCTAATGCATAATCCAATTTATTAGCACAGTAAACATGGGGGTTCTCTAGATCCAAATTCTATGAAACACGAAAACACACCATTTACTTTGAGAAAAAAAAATAAAATGCTTAGAAAACCATGGAAATTAGTTTTAACCTAAGATCTTGTTGAAAGAGCTGAACTATGCATATTAGATTGGGAAATAATTTTGAGATCCTTGTTTGTAAATAATAGTGTTTCTGTAGAACACCTCCTGTGATGTTTGTCACTTTTCACAGACTTATTTCATTGTTTCTTAATATAAGCAAATTATATTAAAGTGTTACTTTGAGCAAAAATAACTCCAAGTTCCATATGATTTCCAAACTATTATTCAGAATTAAAGATAGATTGAAGCTGTGTGTTTCTAACTTGTAAATTTTACCCTGCTTGATTTGTCTGGGCTGCTGGAAAGCCGATGGACATGGAATAAACAGATGTAAAGATTATCTTCACTGTGGGCTTATAATTGGTCCATTAATAATAACTAAGTGCTAGCCTGTACTTTTCCTGAGAAAATATGATAAGGGTCGTACAGAAAAGTTGGCATCTTCACAGTTCCATTATCGGCTCCAGAAGAATCTTCTCTGAATTGAAGCAGAAAAGCAATTTACCAGATCACCAGTTGAAACAGGATGTTCCAGCTCATCCAAAGTCTACTTACTGTATATTTGACTCTCTCCTCTGAGAGGCTTAGAAATCACTCACAGTCAGAAACCTCATTATCCAAAGATAGACCAGCAGGTACAATGCAGGCAAGGTAGATGCTTGTACTGATTTTGATCCAGCCTATCATGGTTGAACTCTTCAACATCTGAGAGAGTGAAAGATAAGAGTCGAGATATATGGACCAGAAACTTAGTTTATATTTAAAGGGAGATTATCCAATGGATGAAAAGTCCTCATTCCAATCCCCACTCTCTCAAGATCTCTTTTCCCTTTAAGCATAAATAAATATCATTATCTTGCAATGTGTTGTGCATGGGTATCTGTGGCATACACTTCTGAATATTGTTCTTTGTAATCATCTTCCTAAGATTTGATGAATTTCTAGTCATAACGCATCTCTGCTACACAACACGCTTTATCCAAGTACAACCAAATGTTAGAGGTTAAGTGCTGAAACAAAAGGAGTAGAATCAAAACAATAGGTCTTTACTTAAAAGGTTCTCTGAAGAAGTTGATCAATGGAAAGATATTCAAGTATGGAAATCAATCCAGCTGTCAGGAGAACCTCACCCTTGTCCTTTAGAAAAGGTTAATAAGAATTTATTATTAATGGGCTGAACTTACAGTTTCAATGACATGTGAGCAATAGTTGTAACCCAGGTATATCATCTAAGGATGAAAGTAATGTCATGAGGATATATCTGGGGCAGAGTGTGACTACTGTAGCATCCCAAGGCAACACAGAAGTAGAAATCACTTTCTGTGCCAGATGCAAGATGTCAAGCCAGAGTTTCCCAGAGATCGCCTGGAAGCATGCAGCTTTTCACTTTTCAGTAAGTACACACCTGGAGACAAAGCCAACATTTAAGGCGCTTTTCTGATGTCGGTCTTTTAGGTCCTGTGACCAGCTGCTGAGTCCAGTGCTACAATCTGGTCTTGTTCCCAATAACTCATTATGTTTTCCTGAATGCTCTTTATTAATATTAATAGGGATTTACAGAATAAAAGGAATGTATCTGTTGGGACCTAACTTTCCAGTTATTCATTCCTGTTCAAAGCATGCATGATTAAAACCACCTCATCCTGTTCTTATACATAAGATTCCATGTTCTGTAAATTGCGTTACTGTTATATCTGCCACCTTTCCCTTCATTAGCTTTAGGGGAAATTAATACATAGTGATATGAAACAAAATATTTGTTGATGAATATGAATTCTCTTTTCATTTTTTCCTGACTGTACTTTTTGTGAAGTTAGTCATCACCTTTGAAGGACAGTCTGAGATACTATGGAGAGAAACAGTCTCTGAAGTTTACAAATCAAGTAGTGAATGTTTACATACTGCTAAGTAGTCTTGTTGGAAAGGTAATATTTCGTAACATTAAGTCATACCCTCCCTAACTGTACTTCCTCTTACAAGGGACAAGTCAGCTTAGAAAACAGCTTTTCTTAATTTAAAATTAAACTTTTTTAGGACTGAAAGTATGAGAGATAAATCTATTATAAATTGCTACTCCAGAAGCCAGTTAAGGGGAACAGAACTAATGTGAAGAAATCATCCTAGCAAGCACAGGCCCTTCCAACCTAGAAAGCAGCAAGGTCTGAAAACATTCTTCAATTTTAAATGTCTCACCATATGCTGAATTAAAATGGAAAGCTTTTGACTGGTTAATAACTCATGATAGTGTAAATAAGTCATTCGTCATGTCTCTATGAGGTATGTGGTACTATTTTCATTGAGAAAAGGGTTTCACAATGCACCCTTGACTAACCTAAAACTCACTTTGCAGACCAAGCTGGACTTGAACTCACAGAAATTCTCCTATTCTCCTCCAGAGCGTTAGTTTAAAAGGGATGCATCACTCCACTTGATTTAATGGTGTTTCTGAAATGGTTGTGTTCTAGAACCTCTAAAAGAATATAAATAACCTTCTATCATCTCCACGCAAAGATACACAGGAACATAAACAGCCTCCACAGGCCCTCTGATGCCCTGCTCAGCACTAGATCACCTAAGGGAACAAATCGTCTCTGCCCAACGAAATTTGACAAGTAAAGCAAATGTATTTTAGCATATTAACAGTATTTCATGTGTGTGTGGTATGTGTGTTAGGAAATTAATAAATAGAGCATTCGCTGAATTATCCAACCCTTCACAAATGTTTTGCAGTAGGAACATTAGCTAATGTGAAGGAATTTATTATCAACTCTAGTCAAGCATTTCCATCTCAGAGTTGATTCATCCAGACTAAAATGTGTACACTTCGCCCAATACCTCTCCAGTACTCTCCTACCCCTGTAACCAGCATGATCTTCCCCTGTGATTCTGACATTTTGAATTCTGTGTAGGAAATTTTACACTGTCTTTCTGTGCCAGACTTGCTATTATGCCTCCTTAGTTCATCCATATTGCCACAAATGGAAATTTTTCTTTGTTTTTAAGAGCTTAATAAAATCAGACTTCTGTATGTTCATATTCATATGTAAAATATTGTATAGTTATTTTAAGTGCTAAGTATATATGTATATATATTCTGTATTCATATGCTCTCATACAGTTCATCAGTTTATACACTGATAGATTGTTATGCTGAGTCTGTATTTTGGCTTTTATAATCAAAGCTACAATAAAGAAAGGGATGCAGATGCACCTTCAACATACTGATTTTATTTACTATATGTATATGTATATATATAAAATTTCTATGGATGGACCACATGATAATTCTTCTCTTGTGTGAGTTATTTGTCTTGTTTCTCTATCCTGACACAGGCAGCTTAAGGAAGGAAGGGTTTATTTTGTTTCAATGTTTAAAGGCACAGCCCATCATGCTGGGGAGGTGGTGGGTGATGGACATATGAGATTGTTGGTCTCTTGTGTCTGTAGTTAAGAAGGAGAGAGAGAGAGAGAGAGAGAGAGAGAGAGAGAGAGAGAGAGAGAGAGAGAGAGAGAGAGAAAGAGAGAGAGAGAGAGAGAGTTGTATGCTGCTGCCCTGCTCCCTCTCCCCTTTTTATTAACTCTGGGACCATAACCCATGCAGTGGTCTGCACACATTCAGGGTTGCTCTGCTTACCTCAGATGAACATCTCTAAGCATCTTCACAGATAAACCTAAAGGCTGTTGCTAAATCCAGTCAAGCACAAAATGAAGATTAACTACTGCTCTCATCAACCATGTACAAGACTTTATATCTAGGAGAGAAAATCTAAGTAAAAGAGTGAAATTGGACTGACTACACATATTTCTCAAGACTATCAAAGCTTGTATCTCATCAGGGCATATATTTTTGTTTCAGCCCAGAGTCCCCATTGATAAGCAGATCTGTATACTCTATAAATTGATCCAATTTCAGTCCTTCCTTATCTTTATAACTCTCCAACTAGGTGACATCATATTTTTATGCACTTGTCTAAACTTTCTTTGACCTTCATGACTGAAACCTGGTCAGTCCTGAAAATATATTTGTACTCTAGATTCAGAATTATAACAATTTCTCATTAAGCCTCCAATGCTACAGATCCTAAAATCATCTTTCTGAATGACCTCATTGTCTTGATTTTATCTAATAATTGGCATTTTACTTTTTTAAAACTCCAGATTTTTTTAAAAAGCATTGTAACAATACCCTGTTCACATACACTCACATGCTGCATGAACTAAACACACACACACACAGATGCTTCATAAACAAAGACTCTGATTATTACAAAAATATAGTAAGCATATAACATCTGGAAAGGGTTAACATGACTTCCAATGAAGTCAGCATGGAGAAAAGGCATAGACTCTCTCTGTCAATTTATTTTTAGGCAACAACTTGCACCTTATCACACACAAAAAAAATATTCTAGTTTCAAAAATGTCCCTTTTGCTTAAAATTTAATTAATTGTGCATTGTCATTGTTTTATATTGAACTTTGTCCTTTGAATATATGGAAAGATATATGGCTGACTTCCCAAGGTGGCCTAGATCTGATTTCTGAAATCGGCACTTCATAAACCAATCATTTCTAGACTTTTCAGGCCATCAGCAGTTATTTCCTCATATAGAAAAGCAAACAAACCTTACCAAAGCCTTTCATAAGTAAAGGTTGAAATTATTCTGAACAGATGAGGATCAGCTGGAACAAGACCAGCATAAACAGGGAAACCAGGAAAAGGGGTGTGGAGGATGGGCTGGAAGAATACGTGATTATGTCACCCTATTATATATTAGAAACATTATAAAATATTGAAAATAAACTATGTAATGGATATTAACATCCTGTTTTCCATACATGCTGAGTGACAATGGAGAGTGAACATTTTGCACCTCCAAAAATGATTTCCTAAACATTATTTGAATGAAAAGAAACATGAACAAAGGAAGAACCCAAAGCTATTGCAATCGAAGAGAAAAAAAAATAGAACACTCAATTAACATTCTTTTCCTTTCATCTTTATATAAAATTATCTGCTAATGATTTTTATGTATTCAAACTATCTGGTTGTATTTTTACACCTTTTAATACTAGAAAATCAAAGATGGCATCTGCATTCTGTGTACCTGATGTCAACTGAATTGGAATGGTGCCATCATAACCTCATTCATATGGTATTTGTCTTAAAGACCTCACATACATCACAAGGAAGCTCAAAATTCACTAAGTAAAAAATAATATAATTATTCAAAGAAAATACAGTGTAAGGTACATCGTTTATCCCAAGAGAGATTTGATCTCGAATTTTAAAGTTTTGAGTCAATAACTTTTGAAAAGATTAACTTTGGGTAAAATTCCCTCTGTCACAGACATTTGAAATGAGGTGGTTTTATGTCATGTCAACCTTGCTAAGCTAAATATTTTCTGCATATTTTCTGTGAAGATTGGAAGAAGAAAGTTATGAGAAATATGAATGACTCAAGAAAGGCACAACCATTTCCTGACTTATGTTATTGTTTATTGGCTGAGTCGTCTTGCTGTTAAGAGAAAATATGTGTGTAGATTTTAGTTTTTTCTTGATTGCACCTACCTTATATCCATCGTCCCTCAACTGCCTAATGTCTGGATTTTAAGCATCGCATTTAGAAGGAAGAAAAACAACTTAAAGGAAGTCACTCAACTAGGTCTATCAATTGGGCAGGGTACGACTTTTGTAACCCATGGAGGATGCTGTTTACTGGCTTGCTTAGAATCCTCTATTGTGGAACTAGCCCAGAGAGAGTATTATCTTCAGTGGGCTGGGCCCTTCCCCATGAGTCACAAATTAAGAAAATGGTCTCCAGACTGGCCTAAACCCTGATCTTATGAAATCATTTTCTCGATTAAGGTCCCCTTCCCTACAATAACTTACACTCACATATGTATGCCAACATACATATATATGGCTTTGCTTCTCTAATTAAACTAAACTGTTAAATTCACATCTCCACTAATTGTCACCTGTGCAAGTGTCACTAAATATAGCAGCGTCTCTGTTCTCCTTGGTTATAAGTCAGGTCAGAAAGAAATGAACATTTTCATTTGGTTTCAGAAGCAAACAACAAAGACAACTGCTTTGTTGGTGCTGAAGAAGCATTATTGCTTCATTTCCTCCTTTAAACTGTGTACAATCCTTCTGTCAAAATGGTGGTGACCATTTAACTCCTATCAAATCCTTGTTTAGCTTTAGATTATAAACACTTTCTCAATTTGGGGTTCTCTCTTGCCAATGTTTTAGCTCCATGGAGATTTCAGCTGCAGTTCATTTATTATTCTTCTAGATAATGAAAGAAACCTTGTTCACATTACCCATACAGCAATAAATACCATGTTGTGTAATGAAAGCCTTTGTAAATATTTATCTTATTATATTTAAAGGTTTATTGCATAAATTATATCTACAAGGACCTCACTTTAATGAAATAAAACCAATGTTTATATACCAGAAACTGTGGCAGCAAATACTTTTTAATAGAACGTGCAAGAACCACCCAGATCAAAAAATAAAAAGTTTACAACATGTTGACTCAGTTTATATGATATGAAAAAAATAATTATATCCTTATTTTTATGAATTTCTTATGAAGTATTATTTTTATAAAATCCACACATAATTTTTATAAAAAATAAAAAATTCAAATAATTTATATAATTGTCTAAAAGGAGAAATAGCACCAACCAGCAAGAATGAAAAACTTGGAATTTCACTCAGTGCATATATACATACATAAAGCAGAAATTTGTACCTAGCTTGAGAACTTAATAGTGAAATAAAACAGTGTCTACTACTGGACTCTTCCCATGGCTATTTAAAGAGTTACAATAAAGATCTTTACTTGTGTTCACACACTATATTCTTAAGTAAATTGAACAAGTTTTCTCCTATGTAAAACTGACATTAAGATAGATCTTTTCTCATAAAATTAGCATTAATCATTAAAGAAAGCACACATTCAATAAATATTACTTACTTTGTATGTGATGGTTTAAGTGAAAATGACCCTATAGACTCATGTGTTTGAATACTTGGTCCCCAGTTGGTTGAACTGTTTGGAAAGGATTAGGAGATGCAGCATTATTGGGGTAAGTGTGTTACTAGAGTCAGGATTTGAGGTTTTATAAACCTACCTCATTCCCAGTTGCCTTGTGCTTATGAATCAAGATGTAAGCTCTTAGCAACTGCTCCAGGTACATTCTTAGCTAGTATTCCAGAACATGCCTTCTGCCATGTTCCCCAAAGATGGTCATGGATTCTAAACCTCTGAAACTGTAAGCCCCAAATAAACTTTTTTCTTTTGTAAACTTGCTTGATCATGGCACCTTATCACAGCCTCACAACAGAAAAGTAACAAGGACAGAGGGTAAGTACATTTTAATCCAGAATGCCTTTTTTTGGTGGTTTGTTTTGTTGTTAGTTTGTATGTTTGGGGGAAATAATCTCTCTACACAGTCCTGACTGTCCTGGAACTCATTATTTAGATCAATTTTTTCTATAATAACAGAGATTCATCTGCCTCCTAAGAAGTCTGGTTAAAGGCATGCAGCAATAATCAAGTTAGGTCTTCATAATGTTTTTTTTTTTATAGAGGCCAAAATATATTCTCTAAAGATATCTAAAAGCAAAAGTAATTAGTATTTTTAAAGTAATTTTGTGTTTGTATCTTTTGGGACATATAGATTGCTAAGAAATTAAAAAAGAATGTACATATGAGGGCAGATAATCGCTTTTATTGTCTTCTTTAATGTCATGAGATTCTTTTTTCTTTACCATATTGACAATTGAGTCATAAGTGCTCAGTACATAAGTGGAATCCATAGTAATGGCTAGTTTTCCCATGCTCACATCTTCACTTCTCAAGCTCAGTGTTTAACAAGTCAAATTTCCATGGGTTCATTTAGTCTACAATGATTAGATTCCACATTCCTCCAAATTCCTCATGTTCAAAACATCTTTTGTTACCCTAATTTCAAAATATATGCTTAGCTAAGTGTAAATAACATGTTTTTGGTAACAATTCTTCCTTTAGAAATCTTTAGATGTTCTTCAATTAAATTGATATTTGACCAATCAGAAAGCTGAAAGTTGATACAGGGAATTTTTTCTTTATAATTTATCTACTTTTTCTGTTCATTTGTTGGCCTATGTACTTCTGAACAACTTGTTCTATATCTTCTAGCTCCTTTACTAGTCTGTCTATTGCATTGATGTGTTTATCTTTCCTGTGGTTTTTTTTATTACCTTTCTTTGTACCAATAATCCATTTAGCTTATTTATTTTTTTCATACTAATGTTTATTAGATACATGATGTAATTTTCTATTGTTATATCATTTTATCTCTCTTGCTTTTCAATATCATTTTGTTCCTCATTCTACTCTTGCTACTTAGTTCTTAGTTTTTAGTGTTTTTTATTATACCTTGGATAATTTCATTTTGCTTTTAAAGTTTTCATATAATCTTGGGTTGTTTTTCCCCTTCATAGTGATGTAAGTTTTTACAGTTTTGTGAAATAGTACCTTAAAAGACTTCCCAATGTCAGTGTTTCAATCAACTCTTTCCAAGAAGTGTTGGATTATTTTCCTATCACTTAGCTTGAGTCAAGCCTTCATATAATTTTAGCCAGAGGAACATAGATTTTTGTTTAAAGGATAGTTCTCTAGAAAACTTGGTCATGTATGTGAAATGTAAACAGCATAAAAGATCCTATAGCAGCACTGTGGCATAGTTGTGGCTTCTCAACTACAATCCAGTAAGTCCTGCCTTCACAAAAATGTAGAAAATTCTTGTGTGCCCAGACTGCTCATTCATTTCCAGACTGTTCATGCCCAAATAACTATATAGAAACTATATTAATTACAATACCTTTCAGCCAGTGACTCAGGTATATTTCTAGCTAGCTCTTACATCTTAAATTAACCCACTTCAATTAATCTGTGTATTGTCACAACACTGTGGCTTACCGGGTAAGTATCTGAAAACAATTCAACTGTCTCCTTCAGCAGCTACTTGACATCTTCCTGACTCTCCCTACTCTGTTTGGATTTCCTGCCTGATTATACTTCCAATCAATAAAGTAACACATATACAGAAGGACATTCCACATCAATTCCCACTTAGGTAACTCTGAAAAGACCTTTCTACTTAAGTCTCAACTGTGGATCTTAAGGTAGTACAGCAACCCAATGTATCCTGCTCTTAGTCATGACTAATTAGGGGTTAAACAATGACTATCTTTGTCTTTTGGCACAGGTCAACCCACAGTGCCCTTTAACCATCAAGTGCAATATGACTTCAGTCTATGAGCTAACCATGTGCTGTGCAGTATTCCAGAGATTCAGTTCTGGTTCCACTCTGCATATCTGGAGTAGTTAAATGGTAAAACAACAATACCAGGGAATTTTCAGGGAGAGTATCTGTCTGGTATTGTGCTATTATAGGTTTTCTTTCTTTCTTTTTTTTTTTCCTGAGACCTGGTTTCTCTGTAGCTTTGGAGTCTGTCCTGGAACTAGCTCTTGTAGACCAGGCTGTCCTGAACTCACAGAGATCTGCCTGCCTCTGCCTCACAAGATCTGGTATTAAAGGCATCTGTCACCACCACCCAGCTACATTTTATTTATTACTTGAAACAAAACTGAGGCCTGGCTCCAATTCCAGTTTATTTTTCATCTAGAAATCCACTAAGAATTACCTTCAACTATATTCCCTGACAACCTGTGAGTCAACTATCAATCCAGCCACCACTATATGATCTAGATCTAAATCCAATCAAATGTAATGACAAAGACAAACTCAGAAAGACCATTGTTTCTTCAAATGCATGGACAGAAACTGAGCAAATGGACATGTAACTCAATTAATCTTTGGCAATGACATACACAGGCAAAAACATTGTCTCATGAGGACTGAATTGTCTGTTCAATAAATGATTTTTGCAAAATTATATATTCACATCATAAAAGATAATATTGGACCATTAACTTATATCATAAACAATATAAAATCAAAATAGATTTAAATGTGGCACCAGAAGTCATAAAGCACCTCAAGGAAAAGATAAAAAAAAAAGTCCATGACGTTAGTCTGCCAAAAGCAAGGAAAGAAAATCCAAACTGTATAAAACTAACAAATTCTTTTACACAGAAAAAGGGACAGTCAGCACAGTGAAAAGGCAATCAGTGGCATATGAGAGCTATTTCCCTAACATCTGATAAGGGGTTAACTCCAAACCATACAAAGAACTCATAAGAATATGAATATAGCAAAAACATAAACAACCTATTAAGTGGGCTATGGATCTGAATGAATTATTTTAAAGAAGAGTTATAAATGGCAGACAGGCATATTAGAATGACTTCAGGACAGTAAGATAAGAACACTTGTATTGCAAACATGATGGCCTGGGTTTAATAACCAGATACACAGTAGAGGAAGAGAACCAGTTTCCAAACATTGTTCTCTGATCTCCACATGCACTCCATGGAACACACATACCCAACTCTTACACCATACATACACAGGGAGGAGGGTATAAATAAAATAAAGTTTAAGAAAATTCAGCATCATTGATAATCAATGTAAAGTAACTCAAAACTAAAAAACACCTACTTTCAATCCTGTTAAAATAAATATTATTTTTAAAAGTCTAGAAGGAACAAATATGGTCAAGATACAAAAAATTCAGGAACATAAAACAATTGATAAAAATGGCAGTTATGACAGTCATTATGGAAAACAGTGTGACAGATTCTAAAAAATAAAATTAGAAGTGCCACATGACTCAACAAACTTGCTTCTGGGTAACTATCTATAGGAAATGAAGTCAAATGCTAAAAGGATGCTTAACTTTCCATACTAATTGTAGGTTCAGCATAATTGACAAGAAAGAACTTACATTTGCTGTTAATCAAATGGGTGAAAAATGGAAAGAGGGTGAAATTCGAACAAACACACAATGTGCATACATACATGTGAGCATACACTAATGCAGAAACAAACATACAGACAGACAGACAAATAGAATGTGTGAAAGAAGTATCTAAACGCAGTTTTCCTCTTCAGAAGTGTGATTAAAAGGGGTGATTAGCAAAATACGTCAGTCTCATTAATGCACATTTGCCATGCAAAAGCAGGCAAATTGTTCTAGAGATTATGCTATTTATTTCTCACCAAAATGTTCTTTCTATTTCTTTATTGTGTTTTTTAAGTGATGAACGGTATCTTTTACAACCTTTAATTCTCAGGTACTTTCAATTCAAAGGTCACTATTCTTTACCAAGTTTGTTGCTATGTAGCTGAGAGACTGAGAAGTTTTCTTTCACCTCCATTCCTTGTCAAGTTGTAATGTGTGTCATAGTGCAGGAAATGAAGCATAAAGACACACATTTCTCTGTAGCTCTCCAGAGATGTAAAACTTTAAACATCTGATAATCTGAAAAGGCGACTGTATCCCTTCAATTTTGTAGTCATCCCTCATTTGAAAATGATGCTCAATCTCATTCATTGATGATATATTCATAATACATCAAAACTGGACCCAACCTATATTTCTGTCAACTGAAGAATGGGTAAAGGAAATGTGGTTACTTTACACAATGGATTATTACTCACCCATTAGAAAAAATGACATGTTGGATAGTGGTGGCATGTGCCTTTAATCCCAACACTTGGGAGGTAGAGGCAGGTGAATCTCTGTGAGTTCAAGGCCACCCTGGTCTACAAAGCCAGGTCCAAGACAGCTATGACTGCTACAGAGAAAAACCCTGTCTCAAAACAAATGACATCATGAAATTTGCTAGTAAATGGATGGAACTAGAAAAAAAAAAGCATCCTAAGTGAGGTAACCAAAACCCAGAAAGATAAATATATATTATATGTGGATATTAGTTACTACATAATTGATAACCAATCATTAGCCCACTAACCAGTGAAGTAAGTTATACAGGAAGAGACTATGGAGGAAAACAAATCTCTCTGGGAGGAGAAAATAGAATAGATACTATGAACTGTAAGCGTATGGGGGATGGGAAGGAAGGACCAAGTGGCATAGGGGAAGAGAGATAGGGTTGAGGGAGGGAATTCAGAAAGAGACAGCTGGAATTGAGGGGTATTTGAGGAATGGTATAGAAACCTAATGCAGTGGAAACTTCCAAAAATATATGAGGGTGGCCCTAGTGAGGTCTCCTAATAATGGAGGACAAAGAGTCCCAATTGGTGATCTCTTGTTAAACAAGGTTTCTAGTTCAGGGACTAGGTTGCATTCAATTGAGTTGTTGGCCAAAGTAGTCCCATGAAAATCAAGCTGCTGACAAGACAATGGATTGCTCTCTACAAACTAGAATTTGGGTTCCATTGCTGAGAACAACACTCACACAACTCATTAAATATGGAGAAGTTGAGCCTAGAGCTGTAACTCCTACATTCTGGTGTTGTTGTTGTGGGAAGATATTCTTCAGGCTACCAAAAGAGGAACATAATTATTAACCCAGCCACAAAACCTGTGACCTATAACCTGTCCTGCCTGCAAGATATGCTAGGGCAATGATGGCACAGAACTTGTGGGAGTGGAGTAGCCAACAAAATAAACTGATTTGACTTAAGGCCCATTCCATGAGATAGATCCCATATGTGACACTGCTTGGCTGACCAAGAACCAAAGTCTAGATAGCCTAGAGTCCTATGACAAAACCAAACACTACTGTTCTAAAAAAATAAAAAGATCAATAAAAATGACTCCTACTGGCGAACTGTTATACTCATAGATGAATACCTTATTCAGTGATTATCAGGGAAAGATTCCTCCTTCAACAGATGAGAGCCAGTGCAGAGACCCACAGCCAGATATTGCAACATGAGCAAACAAGAAAGAGAATTACAGGCCTATCTCACTCATGAACATCGATGCGAAAATTCTCAATAAAATACTGGCAAACAGAATCCAAGAACACATTAGAAAATTTATCCATTATGATCAAGTAGGCTTCATCCCAAAGAGGCAGGGCTGGTTCAACATACGAAAATCTATCAATGTAATCCATCGTATAAATAAACTGAAAGAAAAAAAAACATATGATCATTTCATTAGATGCTGAAAAAGCATTTGACAAAATTCAACATCCCTTTATGATAAAGGTATTAGAGAGATTAGGGATACAAGGGTCATACATAACTATAATAAAAGCTATTTATAGCAAGCCGAAGCTAACATCAAATTAAATGGAGAGAAACTCAAAGCCATCCCACTGAAATCAGGAACACAACAAGGATGTCCACTCTCTCCATACCTCTTCCATATAGTGCTTGAAGTTCTAGCAATAGCAATAAGACAACATAAGGGAATAAAGGAATTCTAATTGGAAAGGAAGAAGTTAAACTTTCATTATTTGCAGACGATATGATAGTGTACATAAGCGACCCCAAAAACTCCAGCAAAGAAGTCCTACAGCTGATAAACACCTTTAGTAATGTGGCAGGATACAAGATCAATTCCAAAAAATCAGTTGCCCTCCTATACACAAATAATAAGGAAGCAGAGAGGGAAATCAGAGAAGCATCACCCTTCACGATAGCCACAAATAGCATAAAATAACTTGGGGTAACTCTAACCAAGGAAGTGAAGGATCTATTTGACAAGAACTTTAAACCTTTGAAGAAAGAAATTGAGGAGGATACCAGAATTGGAAGGATCTCCCTTGCTCTTGGATTGGGAGGATCAACATAGTAAAAATGGCAATTCTACCAAGGGCAATTTATAGATTCATTGCAATCCCCATTAAAATCCCATCAAAATTCTTCACAGATCTTTAGAGGACATTAATCAACTTTATATGGAAAAACAAAAAACTCAGGATAGCCAAAACAATCTTATACAGTAAAGGAACTTCTGGAGGCATTACCATCCCTGACTTCAAACCCTATTACAGAGCTTCAGTATTGAAAAAAACTGGTATTGGCATAAAAACAGAGAAGTCGATCAATGGAATCAAGTAGAAGACCCTGATTTTAACCCACAAACCTATGAACACCTCATTTTTGATAAAGGAGCTAAAAGTATTCAATGGAAGAAAGAAAGCATCTTCAAAAAATGGTGCTGGCAGAACTGGTTGTCAGCCTGTAGAAGAATGAAAATAGATCCATATCTATCGCCATGCACAAAACTCAAGTCCAAATGGTTTAAAGACCTCAATATCAGTCTGAACACAATGAACTTGATGGAAGAAAAAGTGGGAAGTACTCTACAACATATGGGCACAAGAGATCACGTCCTACGTATAAACCCAGCAGCACAGACATTAAGGGCTACATTGAATAAATGGGACCTCCTGAAACTGAGAAGCTTCTGTAAAGCAAAGGACACTATCACTAAGACAAAAAGGCAAAACACTGACTGGGAGAAGATCTTCACCAACCCTGCAACAGACAAAGGTCTGATCTCCAAAATATATAAAGAACTCAAGAAACTAGACGTTAAAATGCTAATTAACCCAATTAAAAAATGGGGCACTGAACTGAACAGAGAATTCTCAACAGAAGAAATTCAAATGGCCAAAAGACACTTAAGGTCATGCTCAACCTCCTTAGTGATCAGGGAAATGCAAATCAAAACAACTTTGAGATACCATCTTACACCTGTCAGAATGGCTAAAATCAAAAACACCAATGATAGCCTTTGCTGGAGAGGTTGTGGAGTAAGGGGTACACTCATCCATTGCTGGTGGGAATGCAAACTTGTGCAACCACTTTGGAAATCAGTGTGGCTATTTCTCAGGAAATTTGGGCTCATCTTACCCCAAGATCCAGTAATACCATTCTTGGGAATATACCCAAGAGATGCCCTATCATATGACAAAAGCATTTGTTCTACTATGTTCATAGCAGCATTGTTTGTAATAGCCAAAACCTGGAAACAACCTAGATGCCCTTCAATGGAAGAATGGATGAAGAAAGTGTGGAATATATACATATTAGAGTACTACTCAGCAGTAAAAAACAATGACATCGTGAATTTTGCATGCAAATGGATGTAAATAGAAAACACTATCCTGAGTGAGGTATCCCAGACCCAAAAAGATAAACATGGGATGTACTCACTCATAACTGGTGTCTATCCATAAATAAAGGACATTGAGCATATAATTTGTGATCCTAGAGAAGCTAAATAAGAAGGAGAACCCAAAGAAAAACGTATAGTCATCCGCCTGGATAGGGGAAGTAAACAAGATTGCTGGGCAAAAGCTGGGAACTTGCGGGTGAGGTGGCATGGGGCTAAGAGGAAATGGGGTGAGAAACGTGAGAAGGGGAGGATGGAGGGGAGCTTGGGGGAATAGGATGGTTGGGATATAGGAAGGGAGGATACGGGAGCAGAGAAATATATATCCTAATTAAGGGAGCCATCTTAGGGTTGGCAAGAGACTTGACTCTAGAGGGGCTCGCAGGTGTCCAGGGAGATGTCCCCAGCTAGTACCTTGGGCAACTGAGGAAAGGGAACCTGAAATGACCCTATCCTACAGCCATACTGATGAATATCTTACATATCACCTTAGAACCTTCATCTGGCGATGGATCGAGGTAGAGACAGAGACCCAATTTGGAGCAACGGTCTGAGCTTAAGGTCCAAATGAGAAGCAGAAGGAGGGAGAACATGAGCAAGGAAGTCAGGACCACGAGGGGTGCACCCACCTACTGTGACAGTGGAACTGATCTATTGGGAGCTCACCAAGGCCAGCTGGACTGGAACTGAATAAACATGGAATGAAACCGGACTCTCTGAACATGGCGGACAATGAAGGCTGATGAGAAGCCAAGGACAATGGCACTAGGTTTCGATCCTAATACATGAACTGGCTTTGTGGGAGCCTAGCCTGTTTGGATGCTCACCTTCCTGGACCTAGATAGAAGTGGGAGGATCTTGGACTTCCCGCAGGGCAGGGAATTTGGACTGCTCTTCAGTACCTAGAGGGAGGGGGAATGGAGTGGGAGGAGGGGAAGAGGACTTGGCAGAGGGGGAGGGGAGTGGGGTGAGGGGGCTATGTGTGGGAGGAGGGGGAGGGAAATGGGAAATGGGGAGGAGGCAGAAATTTTAATTAAAAAAGAATAAAATAAAGAAGAAAAAAAACAGAATCTCAGCTAAAAAACATTAGAAATCTTCTCTCATCCCAAACCAATTTCTTCTTACATGCTGGAAAATGATCAAAATACAAATAAACCAAATTAACAAAAGTCAAAAAAAAAAAAAAAAAAACCAGAGAAGTAGATCAATGGAATCGAGTAGAAGACCCGGATTTTAACCCACAAACCTATGAACACCTCATTTTTGATAAAGGAGCTAAAAGTATACAATGGAAGAAAGAGAGCATCTTCAACAAATGGTGCTGGCAGAACTTGTTGTCAACCTGTAGAAGAATGAAAATAGATCCATATCTATCACCATGTACAAAATTCAAGTCCAAATGGATTAAAGACCTCAATATCAGTCTGAACACACTGAACCTGATAGAAGAGAAAGTGGGAAGTACTCTACAACATATGGGCACAGGAGACTACTTCCTATATATAACCCCAGCAGCACAGACATTAAGGGCTACATTGAATAAATGGGACCTCCTGAAAATGAGAAGCTTCTGTAAAGCAAAGGACACTGTCACTAAGACAAAAAGGCAAACCACTGACTGGGAGAAGATCTTCACCAACCCCGCAACAGACAAAGATCTGATCTCCAAAATACATAAAGAACTCAAGAAACTAGACGTTAAAATGCTAATTAACCCAATTAAAAAATGGGGCACTGAACTGAACAGAGAATTTTCAACAGAAGAAATTCAAATGGCCAAAAGACACTTAAGGTCATGCTCAACCTCCTTAGTGATCAGGGAAATGCAAATCAAAACAACTTTGAGATACCATCTTACACCTGTCAGAATGGCTAAAATCAAAAACACCCAACGATAGCCTTTGCTGGAGAGGATGTGGAGTAAGGGGCACACTCATCCATTGCTGGTGGGAATGCAAACTTGTGCAACCACTTTGGAAATCAGTGTGGCGATTTCTCAGGAAATTTGGGATCAACCTACCCCAACATCCAGTAATACCACTCTTGGGAATATACCCAAGAGATGCTCTATCATATGACAAAAGTATCTGTTCAACTATGTTCATAGCAGCATTGTTTGTAATAGCCAGAACCTGGAAACAACCTAGATGTCCTTCCACAGAAGAACGGATAAATAAATTTTGGAATATATACACATTAGAGTACTACTCAGCAGTAAAAAACAATGGCTTCTTGAATTTTGCATGAAAATGGATGGAAATAGACCCAAAAAGATGAACATGGGATGTACTCACTCATAATTGGTTTTTAGCCATAAATACAGGACGGTGAGCCTATAGTTCGTGATCCCAGAGAAGCTAAATAAGAAGGTGAACCCAAAGAAAAACATATAGTTATCCTACTGGATATTGGAAGTAGTCAAGATTGCTGGGCAAAAATTTGGGAACTGGGGGGTGTGGTGGGATGGGGGAAAGAGGAGATAGGAAGAGAAAAGTGAGAAGGGGAGGATAGGGAGAACTTGGGAGAATGGGATGGTTGGGATAATGGAAGGTTGGATATGGGAGCAGGGAAGTATATATCTTAATTAAGGGAGCCATTTTAGGGTTGGCAAGAGCCTTGACTCTAGAGGGGTTCCCAGGGGTTCAGAGAGATGTACCCAACTAGGTCCTTGGGCAGCTGAGGAGAGAGAGCCTGAAATGGCCCGATCCTACAGCCATACTAACGAATATCTTGCATATCACCATAGAACCTTCATCTGGCGATGGGTGGAGATAGAGACAGAGACCCACATTGGAGTAATGGACTGAGCTCCCAAGGTCCAAATGAGGAACCGAAGGATGGAGAACATGAGCAAGGAAGTCAAGACCGCAAGGGGGGCACCCACCCACTGAGACGGTGGGGCTGATCTATTAGGAGATCACCAAGGCCAGCTGGACTGGGATTGAATATGCATGGGATAAAACCGGACTCACTGAACATGGCGGACAATGAGGGCTGCTGAGAAGCCAAGGACAATGGCACTGAGTTTTGACCCTACTGCATGTACTGGCTTTGTGGGAGCCTAGCCGGTTTGGATGCTCACCTTCCTAGACCTGGATGGAGTGGGGAGGACCTTGGACTGCCCACAGGGCAGGGAACCTTGACTGCTCTTTAGACTGGAGAGGGAGGGGGGAGAGGAGTGGGGAGTGGGGGGAGGGGGAGGGAAAAGGGAGGCGGGGAGGAGGCAGAAATTTTTAATTAAAAAAAATTTAATAATAATAATAATAAAAGATCCAGAGGTAATAGAGGACCCCAGGAGAACAAGGCCATCTGAATCAACTAAGTAAGGCTTCTATGAATTCAAAGAGACTGAATCAGCAAACCTGAATCCTACAAGGGTCCGGTATCAGGTCTTCTGTGTATATACTATAGCTTTCAGCTTAGTATTTTATGGGACTTCTTAGTGTGAAAATGAGTGAGCCCTTGATTCTTGTGCCTGCTCTTGGGGCTCTTCTCCTTTTTTGGGTTGCCTGACACAGCCTTAATGTGATGGCTTTTGTTTTATGTTATTATATTTTTGTGTCAAAAAGAACTAATGAGGCAGTAGAAATGTGTATCTTATGGTGTTTTGAGTAAGAATATCCCCCATAGGTTAAGGTAGTGGAACACCAGGTCTCCATTTGGTTGTGCTGTTTGCGAAGGTACAGGTGGTACTTTCTGCTGGAATATGGGTTTTGAGAATTTATAGTCCCCTTCCACCTTCAGGTTTTATTCTCTCTTCTTTCTGCTTATGGGTTGAGAAATGTGCTCTCTCAGCTCCTGCTCCAGCCACATGCTGCCGTGCCTTCTTCACTGTTACAGATTCTCCCTCTGGAACCATAAGCCAAAACGAACTTTCTTGCATTAAAAAAAAAAAAATATTACCACAAACAAATTTTCCTGTGTTATTCCTTACACAGAGACTTAAAACAAGAGCTGACTGACAGAAACCACCAAGTCCATCCAAGAGGTGGGTGAGCTGTTCTTGGAGCCCTGCTCAAAGGATAGGGAATGCCTCAACCTGTCCTTGTCCTTTGTTGTTGTTGTTGTTGTTTTCCAAGCTGGAGTGAAACATTGAAAATAAATCCTCTCTGAGGCCTCATAATTTTTGCCTTCCCTTTATCCACCTGGTTCAAAGACCACCTGCTAAAGAATGCTTCTATCCTAAGTTCATGTTTGCTTTCTGAAAGCATAGCTTCTAGGTACACTGACTTTAAGATAGAGGGGGGTATATTTGCAATTAATTTTGGGATTAAGAATTTAACTACTGATTTTATTCTTTCTATCTTGTGTGGAATTCATTTAGTCTGCACTTTTGATGTCAAACAGGTATGAGCTAGGAGATTAAAACAAGGATGGAAGAATGCAGCTGGGCACCCAAAAGATAGAAATCCAAATTCCTGTGAAACTTAATAAACCATCAAGATATTCTTTGCAATAGAACCATGAAGAGATATCAAAAGCACACTTCCTAAACATTTCCTTTGGTGATTCATTTTTTACTATGACATTCTATAAAATTTTGTGATGAAGGACTACATTGGGAAGAATTTAAAGGGAAATAACATAAGGACTTGAAATAATATTTAAATTATCTGTGAAGTTTTTGTGTTAGGTCTGGCTGACTGTCGACTCAGTGGCTAGCACGCCCATAACTTCTGAGCTGCAGATAACCTCCACAGGAAAGACAGCAGGATGAAAGAGTGGCTTTAACTGGGATGTTTACTCCCCAGTCCATGCATTTTATATAAATTTAACATTGATTCTCACCATGGCAGTAGAAATCATCCTGTGTCTCCACTACAGTCATTACAAAAATAATGTGAAAGTGTCATGAATTAATTATGTATCATTTTCAATATACTGCTTAACTGAAAAGTGGTTATAGGAAATAAAGGTTCCCACATTCAGGCTCCATAGCCTTCTAATCTCGCAGTTGGCACTTAACCTAGACATGCGCATGGCAGAGCATCACTTAAGAGTAGTGAATACAAAATCTAAAAGTGAACAACCAGACTCTTACATACTTGGGGTATAAATACCTTTTATTAATATTCAAAAATTTTCATACAACATATTTTGATCATAGTCTTTCCATTTTCCTAATTCTTTCAAGATCCTAACTCATCTAACTTCATTTTTTTCTCTCAAAAAAAAATTTCAAAACAAACAACAACAAAAATTACCAAACCAGACCAAAACAGAAAGCACACAAAAGTATGAAGTCTGCTTTATGTTAGCCAACTATTCCTGAGCGTAGAGCCTGACCTAGAGTGCAGTTGATATATTCCATGTCACTCCATTGTAGGAAACCAATTTTCCCTTTCCCACCGGCTATCAACTGCCTGAGGGGTGGGACTTTTTATCCACATCCCCTTCTCAGAGTTGGGATTTTTTTCTAGTTTGGACTTCTGGTGGTCTTGTGCTTGCTGTTAGAGTCATTGCAAGTTTTATATTTATCAATCCTGTTGTTTCTGGAAGTCTGTTTCCTTGGGGTCATCTACCTTTTGCGTCTGCTACAATCCTTCCACCTCCTCTTCTACATGGAGCTCTGAGCACTGAGAAGTTGGAGGTTGATAAACATATCTCCTTCAAGGATAAGCACTGAAAAAAGTCTCTCTTTCTGTAGATATTTTACTTGTGGGTTTCTCTGTTAATTACAACCAAAAGAAATTTTCTGACAAGGACTAGTGATACTCTGATCTATGGATATAGCAATATATCATTAGGCATAATTTTATTGCTATGTTCAACTAGCAAAGTAATATACATCTTGTCCTGTAACTTGGCAACTGAATATCAATATTTTGAATGTTGTGCAAGTGATTGTAAAGTTTCATTAAAGCAAGGTCACTGTTCTAGGATAAAATATACCTGCATGTAAGTCCTACTGCTTCATTTGTGAACAAAACCTGGAAAACTCATGCCTGAAGAAAAACTCCTCAGGTTTTTCTTAATACGGTGAACTATTTTGTATTATTCTAAGAAATAATACCTGCATTAACCGAAGCCAGTTTGTATTTCTTGTACCCAAAGAACTTTAGTTGTTATGGTATTGAAGATGTGATTAAAAACGAAACATATCTTCTTTAGTTGTTATGGTATTGAAGATGTGATTCAAAATGAAACACATCTTATAAATAACACTTCCATTTTTCTAAAACAACTCTCTTTAACCCTTTAATGACTGCCATCAATTGATAAGTAGACTACTGCCAGCCCACGGCCCTTACCAAAAGGAAATGAGATCTACAAATCAATCTACACTCCTCTTGCCAGGCCATGTTCTCTGGCACAGGACTGCTCTGCCCAGAGGAAGAGATGCTTTTGTAAAATATTCATACAAAAGCACCATCTTCTTGGAGAGCCATAAACCCATCAACTAATCAGCCACGAGGGGTGCCTTTTCTAATCGGCACGAAGAAGACATATGGGTATTGGCCCAGACTCTTCACTAGCTTTCCAAAATGATCATTTTTCTCCTTCAAACTTCAAAATTCAAGAACTCTTAAACCTAGTTATTCTTATCTTCTCCAGTGTCCAAGATTTACCTCTGAATCACATTTCTTTATGTAATTCTGAATAAGTTTCATGTTGCTCTCATATTTATTTTAAAACTGTCATTATAAAATATTTTTATATATGTTGCCAATGTCTACAAAGAATCTGGAATCACAGGAGGGTGGTAAATGTCTCTCCTGATCACAGTGCCAACAACTATCAAATTAGAAAGCAGACAAATTAGAAGCATAGTATCTATTTTCAGACTTAAAGTGATTTGGAGATGCTGAGTGATGCTTTTGTTTTAACATTAAGAGTAGATTGATAAAAATGAGGTAATTTATTTGTCTAAATTTTAATTTTTTATCTGAGTTGACATTATTAAAAGACTTACAGTAAAATTTCTGCTTTCAGAAGATTTGGCATGCAGAAATATGAACCACAACATGAATTTTCAAAAGAGCTTGGTGTGATTGGATGCTTCCAACATATTTACCAACTGGCAGCTCTGAGCTTGAATAATGTTCCCTACTGACATGGTTCTTCATTGCAAATTCTCAAGTATCCTCAAAATGAAAAGTGACAGAGGAATCCTAGCCTTAATGTCTACCTACTTCCACACAGCCAGGATCCAGCAGGGCCAGCTAGAGGATCTGAGTCTAATGAGTACCAATGTCAGCTTGCATTAGATGTATGCCATTGGTACCTTGGATGTTGTGTAGCATTTCTATGGTATTATGTGTCACTTTTACATAGGAACAAGGTTTTTTCTGTAGCATGACAAGCCAAGTAAGGTGGTTTTCCTATAGTTCTGTTTGCTTGATTTGAATCTCTTCATATGAAATGTTAACAGGTTATACTGGTTGTAAAAGATAATTGTAGATCACTAAACGATGTCCTCTAACAAAAGCACCCAAACAAAAATGGCTCTAATTTGAATATATCAGCATAAAATGAAAAGTAAAATCCTTTCAGGTTAACTCCAAGTCTCCTACAGAGCTCCTAGGCATCTAAGAGGATAGGAGTTTAAAGCTGGGGAGGTAGAGGGTTTTTAAAAATCACTGAACCCATGGGTTTAAGTCTATTATTAGCCCTTCAGTTTTATATAATCCCCATGGCGTAGCTATGAAAATATTATGTTGAATTAGAAAAACAATTGATATTATTAATAAACTAGCATTCAATAGGCATTGTTAAATTTTCCACAGTAGAGACATTGTCTCCACAACTATCAGACATATGGCCCTGATTCAAATTCACAAATTTCCATGGAGTGTTTAAATATTGAAGTTTAATTCCTATCACAGATAAATTGTGGAACTTTTTAAATTTATGGTCAGGGAAAAATAACCAGAAAGTATCTCACAGAATAAACAATCTCTCTCTCATATTCTAAATTTATCTGATTTTATAAAACACACATTGGATAGATTACCTGTTAATGAAACTTGATGAATAATAAATCTATAACGATTATAGTTTCTTTCTTCTAGTTTCTTAAAACCAATAATGTTTAATTGAAGAAAATAAATTGAACTATGTTAGTTTATCATAAAGGTAATATTTATATTTATGTTAGTTAATTTTGTATTTTTAATAATCTTGCTGATAATTGATTAGATAACTACCTGTTTGTTCAGTTTGCACAGGAATCCTTTATAAACCCTTTATTAGGAAAATTTGAAAAAAATGATATAAAGTCTTCCTTGTAATTATGATTAACTTATTTTATTTCTTGGGACAATTGACCTTGTGCCTATCTTTTTACTTAGGCTCCATTTTTAAACACAGTATTCCTGTATTCCTGAGGCTCCGTTATGTGTTTGTGTGTGTGTGTGTTGAGAGAGAGAGAGTGTGTGTGTGTTTGTATAAATGTGACATTAATCAAGGATTCAACTCTTTCCTCTAGAAATATAATTCAGACTTATTAATATACTCAATATAATTGATGTATTACATAAATGTACTGATTTACTGGTCATTATTATACAACCCACAGTGTGAATTCCAGGATCAAACTAGGGTCATCGGCCTTGGCAGCAACTGCCTTTACTCACTGAGTAAGTGAGTAAACTCTCTCCAGCTCAAATATATAGCCAAATAAACAGTGTCAAAGTTATCTTTTTAACAGGCTATTGTAGATATTTTGTCTACAATATATACCCCTGTTTTGTCTGTCTAGACATCACCTTTCCCATACCTTTCTTTCTTCCATTCTAGTAGAAATCTAAATTTTTTTAATCTTGTTAGAAATAGCAGACTCAGAATATTTTTTTAAAAACTTCGTCATTTTTATGAAACACATTTCAGAAATGTAGAGGGAAATGGTTCAGCAGACATGGACTGTGAACCCTACATTTCAGTTTCTTTCTTTAAAAAAAAAACACATTCTTCATTTTATTAATTTTTTAACATTTATTAATCTATTATGTATACAACATTCTCCCTCCATTTATGCCCACACACCAGACAAGAGCACCAGATCTCATTACAGATGGTTGTGAGCCACCGTGTGTTTGCTGGGAATTGAACTCAGGAGCCCTGGAAGAGCAGCCAGTACTCTTAACCACTGAGCCATCTCTCCAGCACACCACAACTGCAGTCTTTCTTTAAACTGGTGCATCCCAAAGCATCTATCACAGGGGAAAGAGTTCTCCTGGAACTCAGTAACAAAAATACATTCTCAGCATCAGCAACAGATTTGAGGAAAGAAAAAAGAAACCTTTAAGATTTCTAAAAAGTGACCTCCAGAACAGTTTCCGGAAAGAATGCAAATGAAAGAACTTGAAAGTTATAATGTGCATTCATCAAAGCACATAGAAATGGAGATTTGTCCAAAAGTAAAACTGGAAGATCCACAAAGAGTTCCAGTGTTCATCACAGATACTCCAAATCAAAGGTGTCTTCATTAAGTTCCAGGATGCTGAGCCTAGCAGAGTTGTAAATCCCCGCAACTCAGATAGTCAAATCATACCTGGACTACAGAGTGAGTTCACTGCCAAGTGCAAGTAACTCAGTGAAACCTTGACTCAAAGTTAGAAGTAAAAGGAGAGCTGGATACAGTTTAAGTAAAGGACTTGGTAAATATGAAGTCCTATATTAAATCCCACTCAACAAACATTCTTCATTCCTTGATATCCTTTACTCAGATTTTCAAAATTGATAGGATACCCAGATCAGATAGACTGCACATATGTTCCTACACAAACATGAAAGAATTAAATCCCACCCTATGTATACAGTGTATACGTAGTGATTCATTTGGTGGAAAGTTTTAATAGTATCCTGGTTGTTAAACGAACATCTAACAAAATAATAGCCCAGGTTCTACCCCAACACCTATGACCTCCATCTATATGGACTTTTATCAGGATTGCATTCCTAGGCTTGAAATCCCCTCCTGCAGATCAGGCTTCAAATCCAATCAGAATGCAGCCAGATACCCCATAATAGTCACACTGTTTCTGCACTGGTAGGCACAGCTTGGTTGGCAGGTCAATATTGGAGCATGTGAAACCCAACACTGGGTAAGATAATTGATCACACACACACACACACACACACACACACACACACACACAGAGCAGACCACATAGCACTTTGCAATCTCATGAAAGTTAGACAGCAGAAATGAAGCTTCTTGGTTCTTTTGGGAGTGATTTCTCTAAGTTCTGAAGATAAAATGTGTTTCAGTCAGCAGTCTCAACGTGTAGCTTTGATGAGGGAACAATGCAGTGGCAATGGTTTGGACTGTGTTGTTTTGAAAATCTCTGCCACTTACCTGACCACTAGCTATATTATTTCTCGTTCTGTGATTTTAATTTAATAATCCATGTCTTCTTGAATTGATGGATCATTTAACTAGCTGGTAAGCAAATTTTAAAATACAACTTTAAAGATTAAATTATCCCTACTACTTGCACTGGCTTTTTGGGAACGTACTCTCTTTGGATGGATACCTTGCTCAGTCTAGATATAGTAGGAAGGGTCTTGGACCTTCCTCAAAGCAATGTGCCTTACCCTCTCTGTGGAGTGGATGGGGGGTGGGGTGGAGATTATGTGGAAGGACTGGGAGGAGGGAAGGGAGTGGGAACTTGGATTGGTATGCATAATGAATAAAAATAGTTTGTTTTCTTTTTAAAAACATAAAAATAAAATAAATTTTAAAAAAGATTAAATAGAATTACCTAGCATTAGCCGGGCGATGGTGGCGCACGCCTTTAATCCCAGCACTCAGGAGGCAGAGGTAGGTGGATCTCTGTGAGTTCGAGACCAGCCTGGTCTACAGAGCTAGTTCCAGGATAGGCTCCAAAGCCACAGAGAAACCCTGTCTCAAAAAACCAAAAAAAAAAAAAAAGAATTACCTAGCATTGGTTGAAAATGTAGCTCCCAAAGGTGACTTCTTGAAAGACTTCTTAACCATCTTTCTAAGAATTAGATGAAATTGAACTATCACGGGATTACTTTCAAGGTGTATAATTTTAAAGTATGCAATGCCTTTAGTATGTAGTTTATAACCTGAAGTGAAGAAATGAGCAGTTCTCATTAGTAGTTCTCAGCGGCTTATTCTCAGTATTTATAAATGTCCGAACACAATCCTTGCCCTCTTATCTACATGTGTTAAGTAATTGAAAGGGCAAACATGGATATCTTCAACTCTCAAAACCTTCCTAAGGTTTAAAAGAAACTAAACGATGGAATAAAGTCTAGTAGATTCTAATACACAGTGAAACTCAGCCATAATGTCCTGTTTTTGAACTAAATGCATGCTCCATTATGACAGATTCTCTGTCTGTTGTGTTCAGTACTACATAATAGACTGCAGGCTTCCCAGGGCATTGTTTTGAAGCCATAGGATGAACCCATAACTAAATAAAACTAGTATGCATAGGGCTTTTACGATTTATAAAGCATATATGTTCTCATAATATCTTCTGACATAAGTAATATAACTATGATTCCCATCTAATGTAACAGGAAAATTTAAAAATAAACCACATAAATTTCCAAAAGTGGCAGAGATAGTGAATAAGACTTAAATTAATATTTTAAAGTGAAACCTTTAACTTGTGTTTAGCAATGCACGGCCTTACCTGGATGACGGGTAAAGTTTACAAATTCCCATAGCTCTTCCAGCATACCACCCTCTGACACGCTCTGGCTGTTCGCCTAACCTTCACACCAACACCCATGGTATTATCTCCCCACTTTCGTTTGATGACTGATGTGTCTTCAAATTTCTACACACATTTTTTTTTAGCCATTCGTCTTGCACGATCTTTGTGTGGTAATATTTCTGATCCATCCCAGTGGAAAATTTTGATAGTAATGATATTATGTTAGCAAAGCTTCTTTTCAACCAAAGCATCTATAGTGATCAGATATCTCAGGCGTCACAGTGTTAACATTAGTTGTGGGGGACTTGTAAGAGATAGGGTCAAAGGCAGGGTCCCATGTTAACTTATCCTAGCAATGATAAATATTTAATATATGGAAATATCTAGTAATGGGAACCAATACTGTTACAAAGAAGGGCATATTCATATGTAATACATAACCATAATTAGGATACATTTGCATATGTACCTTGGGGAACTTTTCTCAAGGAAGTAAATTTGCATTTTGACCCAGAATATACATGCAAAGAGATACAGAATGTAAAAAAGGAAAGATCTTTTCATGTTCACTTATATAAGCATTCGGAAACTCTCTAGCAATCAGTTTTCCCTTGCATTAAGGGACTTGAAAGGCTTGCAAGGGAATGGTGTTCTCTCTTTTGTCATCTGTGAGGTCAGAGAGTATCCCAGACCCAAAGCTCAGAAAAAGTTACCATGATGCTGATATTTTAGAGATGAAGTCTGACTTGCCTAAAGCAAAGCTTCCAGCCACTGAACATCTACTTGCAAAATTATCTTTGGTCTAACAATCTATTTCTGGGAACCACCCGAGACAGGTATGGCTATAAAAATAAAAACAACCCAGATAGATGGTGAGGGAATAAAGGCATCCAAACAGTCACTGAAGCACCAATCAGAAGCACTGGAAAGAATCCTGGCTTCCAGAATCATTATTAAAAATCAGGATTCAGGAACTAAGTGGAAGGCCTTCGTCTCAGCACTGGACTGACTTCTTCCCATGGTGTGCCGATGAGGACACTGTAAGAAGGTTAAAAGTAACTAGGGATTGGGTAATTCCACTGTGCAACAACAGAGAATATTATAATGAAGGCATAGGGAAGCAGTTTAGGCAGTAAAGGATTTGCCACACAAGGACCAAAGTTCGATCCCTATGATCTATGTTAAACAACATCAACAACAAAACAGAGACCAGTGGTTCCTGCCTATAATCCCAGTTTTGAAGAGAGAGACACAGGAGATCTCTGGAGTTTACTGATCAGGAGGTCTAGCTGAATCTGTGAGATCCTGAATCAGTGAAAGACTCTATCTCAAAAAAATAAATGGAGTACTATTGAAGAAGATGCCCAATGTATACATCTACCTTCCACATGTACCTGCACCCACATATTATGAGCCCTCCCACACACAAAAATACACATACACAAATATGCATATATATATAATACAACACAGAGAGAGAGAGAGAGAGAGAGAGAGAGAGAGAGAGAGAGAGAGAGAGAGAGGAGATCTAAAATGTAAAATATATAAGCTAGTCACAGAACCAGAAACTAGAATAAGATACCATCTGTCTACAAAGACAAGAAACAGCAATAAGTAAAAAAGTCAGAGAGTTTGAGCTCAGGTTCTGATAATTGGCCCAAACACAATTTAAATAATTTTAGGCTTACAAATTACTATCTTGCATTCTTTCACTGTCCGTTTCATTGAACCATGCTGTTTCAAAAAGAGTGAAGCAGCGAGCAGCCTGTGGGGAAAGAGGAATGAGTGACTAGGTCCTGTTACCAAGAGCTTATAGGGAAAGTGGGTAACATGCGGGACAAACCAACCCCACTACTCAAAATACAAGTCACAGATGAAGGCCAGGAAGGCCTTGTAAAGTTATTGCTTATTGCACTCTTTCCTACTGAACTCAGTCCCTAAAAGCCACACCCCAACTTTGAGAACCACTTCTGGCAAGAGCAGTAGCCAAGGCAGCTATTGGAGGAACAGCTGCTGCTAGCTTGGTCCTGGGAACTGTTACTGAGAACACGGCAAGAGCCCTTGTCAGAGGACACTGCTCGAGAAATCAGGAAGTTTCTAGTCCAGAAATTACTTTGCCTTTTTTTTTTTTTTCTGTATTGCCTTGTGGGAAAAGGGAGTTACTTCCATATCTAACAGTAAGCAGAACATTACTGTCTACACTTTATTAATACACAGCAAAAAATAAGTGCTTGTATCAGAAAGAATACTAAACACAGCCTAACCTAATAGCCCAGAGCAAAGGAAGAGAAACAGAGAATGGTCTGTACATGATGGTGTGTGGGCAGCAAGGTTGGAAAAAGCATACTTTCACACACTTTCTAGTTATTTGTTAAACAGCTCTCTTTCTCTAAGCTACAAGATTGTAGCTGGTTGTATTTAACTCTGGACAGCACAACCCTGAATTGGATCTTTTATACAAATCATATGACGATTGTCATTATGGCTGTTCCTACAGGTTAATTATTACGGCTAGAGGGATGGCTCAGCGGTACAGTGGGAGCCTAGTTTTACATGCCTTGGATTAGTTCTAGAAATTATTAACATTTTTCTTTATTCAGATGGTGGTAAGTTTTTGCTTTCTGGATTCGGCCAGCCTTGATCTTCTTGATGTACCTTAGATAAACTGCCGAAAATAATTATGCCTATACTCTTGTTCTTCAAAACCTGAATTTTTTAGAGATATGAAGGTTAACTCAAGTATTCCCAAAAGAGTAAGGAAATCTGAAGCCATATTTGCTCATAAATGGCCAATGTTTGTTTCTTTGTTTGTTTTTGCTGTTAAAAATGGAAGCCATGGTCTCACACATGCTATGCAGGAACTTGTCCTCTGAATAGTTTCGGCAGCCCAGTAAAAGATATTTTATAAAGCAAGAAGTATGAAAAAACAACTTCCCTAAAAATGCATTTTATGTGTAAGGTTGAAAGTCAGAATTTTCTCCACATGAAAGCTATCAGCATAATGTTAAGAAATTATTTTAATATGATTTTCAAATGTAAAAATCAATGACACCTCTTTGAAGAAAACATTATGGAGAGATTTTTAAAGTAAGATGAGAGCTATTTGATTAAAACATATTTTTTCTCAGCTCAGCACGGTGACTGATTCAAGTCAAAGAGTCATATGGTATTCTGGATATATCCCTGGATTTTCTTTTGAAAGAAAGTTATTCCTCACCTCATTCCTCCCTGTAGGAGTTAATAAAACTTTTGAAAGATGCAATCGAGATCAGCCTCTCCTTGCATGGCCAGGGAAATCATGCATTTCTTGACATTTCTTAGTGATCACTGATTAGAGGTATTATGCATAGGCCCTGCTATAGATCACTCTGGGTAGTCATTCTCTATGTTAATGCACTCAATAAAAGTGAGACTGGCTATGCACCATTGTTGTATTTAAACGTCCCTTTCATATCTTTAGATATTTGAGATAAAAATATATGAAGTGATATGCGGTGTGGGCTCTCTGTGCAGCACAGTTATACATGAATTATAAGATATTTGTAATAGACCCAAACAACAATGTTATACATAAAATAACTGACATGATCAATCAAACGATGCACATTTAAGTTGACAAATGGACAACAAAGAATATCAAATATATATTCACAATGCAAATTATATACTTTTTAACTTGTTCATTATTCAAATTTAAAACTATGAATATGCAACATTATATAATAAAAACATATTTATTTTAAAATATATAAATGTAAATTGTTATATTATGGGATAAGATCAATAACCATAAAAAGTGTATATTTTTACTAATATATTACATCATTTCATTCTTCTCTCTTACGTCCAACCCATGTTCACTGTTCCTCAAATTCATCACCTCTTTATCTTTAAAATATAATGTGTAATATATACTATGAATTAAGATATACTTACAACTTGTTGAGTCCCACTTAGTGCTACCGGAACATATATATGTATACATATATATGCAAATACATATGTATTTATATATACACAATATATTGAGAATATATGTATACAATATATGTGAAATATACATATAATTTTTTAAGGTTGGTCACTGGTATTGGATAACGAGTTAGGGGGTTTACACATAATTTTCCCTCTCTCAGCAGTTGAAATTTTGCTCATCCATGTTGTTCAGTCATATGGTGTTGTTATTTATTCAGGTCTTATTGAGGCAACCACACTGTTGAAATTTCATTGGTTTAGCTCCATGTTATATCTAGAAGACACAGTCTTGCGGCAGACTTCCTAGTAATCTGGCTCTTCCACTCTTTCTGCTCACTTTTTTGTGACATCCCCAAGCCTTATGTGCAGGGGCTGTATTGTAGATTTACCAGCTGAGACTGAGAGCCCCAAGGTCAATTCAGTTCTCTGTATTTTGACCAGTTGTGACTTTCTATAATGGTCTCCGTATGCTGCATAAGAAGCCTCTTTGATGAAGAGTGAGAGCTACAGTTAATCTCAGGGTATAAAGGTAAGCATCTAGAATGCAGTTAGTTATTCTAGATTAGTAAACTGTTGGTACTAAGTTTTCCTCTAAGAATCATGACCATACTAGTCACAGATCATTGGCTAGATTTCTAATACTAGTCATGATCTCTCTCCTGTTGAGTACACCTTTGGTCCAGTTAAGTAATTGTTGCTTTTTACCAAGATATGAGTGTCATTATTGCATTCTTAGAAGCATTATGCCAGGCTGATCATTATTGTGGTTCATCATTGGCAAGATGAGTAGAGCTATTGATTTGTTTGTTCCCTTACCAGACCACATTTTTACATCTGATAGTATGATAGCTGGTCCTCAGAGAGGAGGCTATTAGGTTAGATCCAGCTCAAATCTGAAGTTCATGATGACCTCACAAGTAGAAAACTGACATTGCATGCAACTCCTGGGAGGCTACCTAGGGCACATACATTGCTGTGGACTGAGTTTTCTGTCCTGCCTGGTTCCCGTAATCGTTAAGTCCCAAAGAAATCACACAGAGGTCTACATTAGTTATAAACTGATTGGCTTAGTAGCTCAGACTTCTTATTAACTCTTATAAGTAAATTAGCCCATTATTCTTGTCTATGTTAGCCATATGGTTCAGTACCTTATTCAGCAGGGCAGTCACATCTTGCTTCTTCTGTGGCTGGGACAGGACTCCAGAATGGACTTTCTTCTTCCAAGAATTTTCCTATTTTCGTTGACCTGCTTCTACCTCCTGTCCCGTTGTCCTGCCTATACTTCCTGCCTGGCTACTGGCCAATCAGCGTTTATTTAAAATATGATTGACAATAGACAGACCATTGTCTCATACCACATTGCTTTCAGAATCTCTGAGACTATCATGAGCGATAACTCAAAAAGGGGCTTTTCATGTCTGTTACTGGGGTTTAGTTATATTGCCTATAGTCCTTGATGAAATTGTTACCACTCCAAATAACATAACTTCATTTAATGTATAGGCAAACTATATTTATATATGCATTATATACAATGTTAAAAATATATAATTAATATATATTTTCTCAACAATTTAGAGGCATTTACAGCAATCCCACAGCTAACAGACAACATCGACCTAGACAAAGAAACTCAAGGCATTTTCACTAATAGTTTGAACAAGACAAGGGTATCCACTCTCTCCATAATTATTCAATTCAGTACATAATGTCTTAGGTAGAACACAAGACAATTGAAGGATATCAAGGAGATACAAACAAGAGAGGAAGAAGTCAAGTTATTTTTATTTGTAGATAATATGATCTTATATATAAGAGACCTTAAAGACTCCAGCAGGAAGCATCTACAGCTGAAAAGTACTATCAGCAAAGTAGCAAAACAAAAATTAACATATAAAGATAAGTAACATTCCTATATACAAATGATAGATCAGGGTAACAGCACCTTTCATAATAGCTCTAATCAAGCAAGTGAAAGACTTGTATAATAAAAATTTTAAGACATTGAAGAAGATAGCAGAAAATGGAAAAATCTCCCATGTTCATGGATCAGTAGGATTAATATTATAAAAGTGATCAATCTGAATCTACAGATTTAATGTCATCGTTTTATGTCTTTTTAAGTACCCCTATTTTATTTATCCCTCCTTTTTTCTTCTGCCTCTCTATTTTCCTTCCTCCTTACTTCCCAGTGAATTTCCTACCCACACTGCTGCTGTTTCCTCCTTCATATCACCTGTATTTCATTATCCAACCATATAGAACATTTCCTCATTTTACTCTCCTACTATAAAGGGAGTGTCAGGGACACACTTTTCTTGAGTTGCCACCCATACTGGAATGAGCTTCTGTACAATGCAGCTAGCTGTTCTTGTTCCTGTAAATAGCTCCTTACCTATACCCCCAGAAAAAGTGCTAGATCACTAGGCTAAACTTGGGTGAGTAGAATAATTTCTTAGCTCTTTCATCTGTTCCACATCTGGGACAACTTGACATTTGTCCATATCTCTCCAAGTAAAAGTCCATATCTCTCCAAGTAAAAGTCATGCAACAGCCTGCTGTTCCATGTTCCTTCACAGTGTGAGGATAGAACTGTGTTTTGCCCAATTCCAGACCTTTCTAGGAATTAATCTTTGAAATAAGGCCACCAAACAAATTTCAGCCACACCCTGGTATTGAGAATCATATATGCATCTTGAATAGCTGCCTTAATCAGGTCAAATACATCAGAGATCATCTTAATCTCACCACCATTGATTCTTCTAAACTCTTCCCTTAAATGAAGTGTCCTTCCTGTACCCATATTTTAATAACCAGTTATTTGTCAATTAATGTCTTCAAACTGGACATCCTGTTTAACCTCAGTAGTGGAAGTAAACCTACCACATTAATTTTCCAACTGTTCCACACATTATCGAACTAGAGCCAGGATCAAAACTCATTTGTTCTAAATAAGATCAGTACTTGTTGTTAGGAAACCCCTGACTTTCTCACTCGCTTCTGATAGGATGTCAAAAGATACCCCCCCCCCAAGAATCTTTGTACACATCCAAAACCTCAAGAAGAATAAAAGAGTATTGTTCTTGTTGAGATATCTCAAGGATTGTAGTAGCTGTCAGCTGGAAAACATCTATGTGATGAGTGGAATAGACTAAAATCTGTAGGCTTTGGTGATGGATTTTGTATTGTTGATCTCTCTCTCATATGTTTCATAGAGTTGGAAATGAATTTATTTCAAACAAAGACAATATTGGTATGATAATTTTCTCACAGGAAGAAATAATCAAGGAAAGAAAATGTGCTCTAAACTATATCAGATGTTTTCTGTAATTTGATAAGACTCTTTGTCAGGTCCACTAACTGTTTCTCATGGTACTGGAAAGGGACTAGAACTTCTAGAAAGGAGGCCAGTATTAGAAAAGAGAGAAGAAAGAAAGGCCCCACTTGACCTCAGAGAAGAGAGTGGAGAGCTATCAGAAGGAGTAGGCAGGAAAAGAAGACAAACAGAAAATAGTCACTAAAAAGGGGGAAGGATGTGTCTTCTTTTTTCTTCTGATGCTCAAAGAGGGAAGAATTTTTACAAGAGAAATGAACGTCTGAACAGTTTACCTGCTGTAAAGAACTCATCAAGAGAGAAAAACAGCTGCTGCCTGAACAAAGCAGAGAACTGGTCCGTAATGTAACGTGGAAGCCGCATCCTGTTGAGAATTAAAGAGGAGAGGCTATCCTTTACTGAGCATGTGTTCTATGCCAGACACAGAATGGAACACCTTAAATATACTAACTCACTTAATCCTCTTCACAACTAGAGGAGGAACTGAAGCCAAAGAAAAATCTGCAAATGAATGTGTGATCAAAGAAGAAAACCTCCCCCAGCTCTCCAAGGATTATGACTGATGTGGTAGTAATTGCTGAACTCTGTGAGCCTGGAAAGTGTGTGGGGACTGAACATCTTCAAGGCACATGATCTGTGTTATAAAATAAAACACATCATAGTGAAGAGTGTCAACAAGACATGCTCAGAGATCTGGATTTGTCCTGTGACCTGGCAAAAGTCAAATGTGATGAACAATGAGACTATGAAAAGACTGTCATTGATGTTGGCACCCTAACTGCTTTCTTCATCTTTATGTTCGAGAAAATAGTTTATCTAACCAAATGATTTACATATACATCTATGAATGTACATATATATATATGGTTATACATATGTATCTATAAATATGAAGGTAGAATCACATCTTCAAAGATATCTATTAACCTTTCTGTTGGAGTTTATTTAGGAAAGTAAATTTAATGAAAGTTTTAATATTAAAAGTTAAATGGGGTTTAAAATATAAAGATATTAAAAACAAAATAAAGACTATGTATCACTATTTCTTAATGGTTTTAGAGTTTCCACTGAAACTCAAATACACAAAAAATACACAAAGAAAATGTTTTAAACACCAAGTTTCTTAGGTAGAAAAAAAAAAAAGAAAAGTCTACCCGCTTCATAGAAGGTGCCTGTTCTCTTTATTTCTAATTTATGAAAAACTTCTCTATGCTCTCTCAGCAGTATTCTTGGCCCCTTTTACATTTCTGAACTGCATTCTGAAGCTGTTTTATGATTGTTTTCAAAGATTTATAGTGGTATAATATTGGAGGGTCCGTTCCTGCGTGCACACACAGACACATGCGTGCGTGCACACACACACACACACACACACACACACGTGTTTTCATGTGTGATTTTAACAGTAAAAATAAGAAACTACCTTTCTGTCTCGGTTAGAATGGAGATGAAATGAGGAATGGCCGCCACCAAGCAGAAAATGCACTCACTTTATGTGTGCCAGTTAATTACGGCACTTCAGAGGCGCTTTCGAAAGGATAAGGCAAGCTGCATAAATTTAGCTGTAATCCAGGCAGGCAAAACTAATTTGCAGGGGATGGCCTTATCTAGCTGCTGCAGCTTTCTCAGAAAATTAACCTTGGATATTTGGGCCCAATTCAGAAAGTGTTTGATTTTTTTTTTCCTTTCCCTGCTCAGCATAAGAGAATTTTTGAATTCAATACAATACCTGACTTTTAAGAGGCACGGTGAATGCTGTAGGCAGTTCAGAGTTATTACTGACAAGCAAAAATCTATTTTATATATACATATAGATGATTGTCCTTCATGCCCATTATCCGGCCTTCTTACATGTGCATCAGAGGATTTATCAGTGTAGGTATAGGGGCTTCTTGGATTAAGAGAAGGATGCAACTCATTTTTAATGTACTTAGAAAAATTCATCAAAGTTCATTGCAGAATAAGTCATGCGTACTGACTCGTTCATTCCAGTGGAAATGAAGAAATTCCCCATAAAAATAGAAGTGTAATGAAGTGTTGCATCCAAGTCTTCCCTGTCACTGTAATTATCACTGATTCAGACCCTTGATGGACTACTATTAATTAAGCACACACAGTACAATTAAAAGTTTACTTTATTTTTTATCATGTAGCTACTTACTGTGTCAACATTTACTGGAATCTGGGCACTTTTCATATTTTGTCTCACTTAATCTTCATACTAGCTGTCTTTGTATTTTAATAATTTTCCCTGGATAGGACGCAAGATTTTACACGTAATAGTTTCCAATACGTCTTAAGATTTCTGCACACAGTGACAGAAAATAGGCACAGACTTAGTTCTGCTGAATGAATAGTAAGACTTTGGATTTCTTTCCTAAACTATTTTTAATTTTCTTTCACTGATGTGTGTAGAATACTAAAATAACTTTTGTCCATTATCTTGAATTTATACTACAAGATGAACTTTTATCAATCACATTCAGAGCAAACCCATAATAAGCCCCAGAGGGTCACTGATACTACTACAGCTGAGATTTCAAGGAAAGGCTTTTGTAATATCCTATCTCCAACATAATTATCATTTCGCTCATTTGAAATCACAGGAGTTACTTATTTTAAAGTGCCATGAACTCAATTGGCAATAATTGTTCTTTGGGTGTCACAATTAAGCAGGAAGGAATATATTTATAATAATAAAAGAGACATTTTAAAATAGAGATTGCATACAAAATCATGAAATGTGAAGCAATGGCTCCCATTTGGTTCTAAATTTTCTTCTAGCTTGCTCAATATCCAGGGCTAAATGTTATAAGTATTTATAGATATACCCTAGGGTGAAAGAGGGGTGAGATACTTATCATAAAGAGTCATGCATAATACATAATGACTTAAACTATATTTTTATGAGAACTGAACAGTCTAAGAAACTCCATCAAGCTGAAATAAGAAATAACTTACCAAACAAAACCTCAGACACAGCCCCTTAGTGAATAGTTAACAGAGAAAAGCAGACACACTCTCAAACCACTACATTGTTGTTCATATGTCTGCTGACATGAAATATATTTTCATGAATAATATGAATGAATAACACAAAGACTAAGCTCAAAGGTCACTGTCACTATTAGGGTTTCTATTGCTGTGAAAAGACACCATGAACACTGCATTTTCATATAGGAAACATTTATTTGGGGTAGCTCACTTACAGATTTAAAGGTTCAGTCCATTATCATCTTAAGTGGGAGCATGGTGGTGTGGCAAAAGTGGTGCTGGGGTAATAGTTGAGAGTCCTACATCTTGTGGGCAACAGAAAATCAACTGAGACACTGAGTGGCATCCTGAGTGTAGGAAATCTCCAGCCCACCCCTACAACGACACACTTCCTCCAACAAGGCCATGCCCACTCCAAGAAAACCACACCTCCTAATAATGCCCTGCCCTGTGAGATTATAGGGGTCAATTACATTAAAACTACCACAGTCATCTGGGGCAAAGGTATCACCATAGATGCTAGAGCATTACATATTGTTGATCTGTAGATCAAATTTACAAACTAAATGGATAAAACCTGTAATTCAGGCACTTGGGAGGCTGAGGCAGGAAATCTCCAATTACAAAGCAACTTGTGACTATATACTGAGTTCCAGGGCAGCATATCATACATAGTAATACCCTGTCTCAGAAGGAAGAAAAGGAAGGGAGGGGAGAAAAATTTAAAGAGCAAAGAATGAAGGGGAGGGAAGGGAAGGGAAGGTTAAGGAGAGAAAGGAAGGATAGGGGAAAGATAGATAGCTGCTTCATTGAAGTGTTTGCCTTGTAATCATGAGACCTTGAGTTCCATAACAAGAACCCACTTTCTAAAATACGTCAGCAGCGCTTACTTGTAATTCCGGCAGTAAGGAGGCATACACTGGAGATTCAGGCATACACAGACAGATTCTGGAGTCTCACTGGTCCATCATCCTATCCTGATCAACAATAAACAGGCTAGGGTAGAGAAACACTTAGGAACAACTGTTGCAGTCATTCTTTAGCCTCACCATACCCACTTACATATTTTTCACATATACCTGCACATATAAACATTCCCACATATACACAACATTCTCACGTATGCACATATATGTTAGACATACACAGAGAGAGAAGAGGCGAGTGAGAGGGGAAAGAAAAACATTTTTACCTATTTATATATCATTTTGTGCTTGACAAGCTCCATAATGTTTTCTGAGATTATAATGAGACCAAATTCGTGATACATAACATAGATTCTTTAATCAGTCCCACCCTGTATCAATCACCCTTAATATTGCAGGTCCTTCGAGTTCAGGGACTCTATATAATATTTTAATTTCCCTGGTGTCTAATGTAATGTCTATAACACAAAAGACACACAAAAATTCTAGATAGATGAATTATGACAGTAGATAAAGTATGAATGCTGTATAGACAGATGAGTAAGTGTACATATTAATGAAAACAGTTAAATAATTTGATTTATAAAAAGAGTTTATATCATCTCAATAATCCCAGAAACACTGGGGATTTATTGCTAGTGACTGGAATAGAAGAAAAAGCCATGCCCTTTTATCTAAAATTCTGCCCTGAACACACTTATCATCCAACTCTAAAAATAAGCTAAACAAAGATATTTTTCAAGAAAACTTTAAGAAACAGTTTAATGATGTACATAATTTTCAAGAACATTTCTAGGTGTTTGGCCTTTCTTTTAAAAATGAGCTACTTATTTGTCACATTTGTAACATACAACTTACGTATATCATGAATTTGGAAGAATTTGCTAGTCATATGTTTTTTTTAATACAACCCTGTTTATCCATTGTCTATCCCAAGATGATTGTCTTGCACTGGAATGAGGGTATAACAATTCTGCTATCATAGAATGAAGGCTATTCATTGTCTTTCTGGCTTATTGAAAACTGTTATGAATTCTTGGGATAAGTATTCACAGCTTATAATAGCCAAGTTTTGAAACCATGTTTTAAACTCGAGTACTTCCTGTGATATTATCTTTTCCTCAGTTTCTGGAGACAAAGCAGAAGTCACAAGTCCCTGTTGGATGTGGGCAGCAGGGGTAAACAATCCATGCTATGTAAAAGATAAACCCTAAGGAATGGTGAGAATCCTAGTGGTTAGTAGCACATACTGCTACTGCAGAGGACCCAAGTCCACTTCTCATCATCCAAGTCACTGACTGGCAATAGCCTGTAACTCTGACTCCCATTTCTGAGAAATGTAATGCCCTCCTCTGGCCTCTGTGGGCACCTACACTCATGTGCACATACCTTACACACAAAAATAGCATATAAGGTTTTCAGGAATCCCTTTTAAGTATACTAATATAAGAAATGATGTATCTTTTTGTTCAAGTGAAACTAAAACCCATTAATAAGGACATTAATGTGTGCATTATGCAGAGAGAGAAAGATGCATACTAGAAAACTTAGCCCTTATCACCATGCCTTCTATTGAGACAAATGTATGATTTTATTTCTTTTAGAACTTCCGTATTGCTTGTAGTTACATTGAGGAGCATACTTCAAATGTCTATGCTTATCAAGCACTGAGTAGTCATCCCCAAAGTAAGTACACATATCTCAAAATGTATTCGAGATGATTAGCTGTAGGGTAGGACAAATCAGTAATTATTGCTTATTCTCTAAGCTTTAACTGTTAAACTGGCAACCCAAAGTTACCTGAGAAAAGAGTCTTTTTTTACACTTACAGTGGCAATAAAAATGTATGCTCATGAAAAATGGCCTATTCCACAGAAATATAAAATTTAATGAAAAGTGATTATAACCAGGCATAAAATAATTTGCTGGTCAAATGTTTAAATAAAACAACACACCATTTTTATCCATTGTCTATCCCCAGCTGATTGTCTTGCACGGAATGAGGGCATAACAATTCTGCTATCATAGAATGAAGGCTATTCACTGTCATTCTCGCTTATTGAAAACTGTTATGAATTCTTGGAATAAGTATTCACAAAATATAATATCCAGGTATTGAAAGCATATTTCAATCTATAGTCTATACTCAGAGTACTAAGGGGCCTAAGGAAGGATGATTGGAGCTTACTTGGATTGAAAAATGAGACTTTGTCTTTAGTAAAGAACAGCAAAAAAAGAAAATAAACTTTGTGTCTAGCCTTATATTTTTCTAAGCAGGTTTTATCATGATTTACTATGTAAAATACAAATTTGACTTTTCTTGTGTGGAGGCTGCAGTCTGTGCCATATGAGGGTATGTATTGCATGGAGAATTGCAATGCACCTTTATTATCTAGTCATGCACATCTTCCAGACCAAAGGATTCTATGTCTGTTGCTAACTACAGGTCTTCAGAAGACAAAAACTGAAATTAGGCCCACTGGGACATAAAATAGCTCTCATTACGTCTAGACTGTTTCATAGGAACATTGTTTAACTTGGTAATGTCCATTACCAAGAATTTTTTTTAAACTGGAGCGAATCTGTGCCATAAGTTATATATTATTCATATTACCATGTTCTAGATTTACATATTCAACATTCCCACAGTGTGGGAAGGTACTAAGTTGTAAATAAATCATAAAGAAATGGAGTAGTAACAAATAAATGGGGGAATAAAGAGACACAGAAATATCAATTACCAAATAATTTGGCCTGAGTGACTCAGAAAAAGCTCGAGGTCTACAATCTTAAACTAGATAACTCAAGTGGGCAGGAATGAATGACTGGTTTTAGTTAGAAAAGGTTACATCTTCTTTTTCTTAGATATCTTCTAGCTTCTACTTCACAGCTATTTCATAGTTCTGATACAATATTCATAAGTTTGAGTATGTTTTGTTCAGTCTTGACATTTTACGCATGGTGATTGACTCCACATTTATTAACTAAGGACCTTATGACTTGTTCTACCTATGAAATCTAGCTTCCTGTATTATCCATACTCTCCTATTGCTATTCTAATTTAGACTTTGGCTCCTTATGAAGCTTTCAGTGATGCAATTAGAAAATCTTTGAATTTTCTACTTTTAAATTTCAAATATTTATTTTAATGTCTCAAGGAATTTAATCACTTTTGAAATTTCTATGAAGAAAAGGGGAACAATTGGAAAGATTCCTCTGGTCCTGGTAATTTACGAAAGTAAGGAATGAGCAATTTCTTGAGTTATTTTTGTTTTATTACCTCTATAAAAATTGTAATGATGTGAATTTCTTACTACACTTTGAAGGTGACACCACGTATCTTGACAGACAGGAGCAGAATTAGTCAGCAGCTGAACCACACAAGCTATGACTGGACAGTAAGAATTCCTTATGTTGAATTGCTATTCGGCATATAGAACCTTGGCTATAGAAGTCAGGAGAGGTGGGATCATCGCAGCAGCAATTTCTGAGTCATGCTTGAGATTAGTCATTGTCTTGTCCTATCCCTTACATTCCCACTAACAGACCTGTGCTTGGTCATAATCAGTTTTCACTGAGAGACATGATTTTTAAATATAGATGGTCCAAACCAATCAGGAAAATAAAAGGTCCTAAGGCTAACCAACAGCTGATGTGGGATTCCCCTCTATATACGGAGAAGACCATTGGTGAATAAAGAAACTGTCTTGACCAGTTGATAGGGCAGAACTTAGGTAGGTGGGGAGAACTAAACTGAATGCTGGGAGAAAGGAGAAAGAGTCAGAGAGAAGCCATGTAGTCCCACTGGAGCCAGACACAACTTTAGCCAGTAAGCCACAGCCATGTGGCGACACACAGATTACTAGGAATGGGTTAAATTAAAATATAAGAACTAGCTGATAAGAAGTTAGAGATAATAAGCCAAGCAGTGATTTTAATTAATACAGTTTCTGAGTGGTTACTCTGGGGCTGAGCAGCCGAGGACCAACAAGTAAGTGGCCTCCTTCAACAAACAGCTATTAGCTAGTTCTACACATTATTGTAAAGTCTAATTCTCAACTTATTGTCTTCATAAAATTTCTTTAAACTTTTACTCATTGGACAAAAAAAATTGCACAGATTACTGTTCTTGAATTTAGTCAAGCTTTTAGTTAAGTAAAAGTTTTACTAGCATATATCAAAACACTACATGGTTACTTTTAATTTATCCCAAGGTAAAATTTTATAGTTTAAAGTCAGTGATCGATTGTGTAATTCAATTTCCAAACTTCTTAATTAATTTATACATATAGATTAATTATATTTAATATAGTAGACATATTCAAGATGTAATAGGCTTACAAGTAAAAATCTAGGGCAGGATTCCAAAAATACCTAATGTGATTTTTTTTCTCAAAACGATAAGCAAGTATTTTAAAAATTAATTTTGTTTTATTACTTTGAAGTATGTATATTGAATGAACAAAAATAGTCAACCATTTGTTTGTGAAATATAGAAATAAATGATCTAATCTATTTTTCCTGCTGCTGTGCCTCAGCTTTTATTTCAGCTACACAACCACTACATCAGCCTAAACATTTTGACATCAACTTTAAAGTACTCAAGTATATTCTTGTTTTTCTCAATAACAAACTCAGTTTAACATCTTATTTTTGGATCTTTTAGGGCCATAAATTTTTAAATGATTGCTAATTAAACACTTCCTCATTGGGAGAATCCATGGAAAAGTTCCAAATTTCCAAAAGCTAGAGATCCAGAATAGAAATGGAAAGATCAGGGGACACAGTGTCTTCTCACAACCATGTAAATGTGTTTTGCAGTTGTTTATCTACAAGGTGAACCCCAAAGCAATTCTTGTAAGGTTAGCTTCTAGTTCGGGCGTGAATGGCTTTAGAATTTCTATGGTGAATACTTAAAAGTTATACATTACTTTTGGTCTTACAGCTATTTTCACAATTTGAATTCTGTCAATCAAGATATTTCAATGTTTCATGTCTTCAGTTTCTTTCTGTAAAGTTTTCACTGGAAAGGTATTTTATTTCTATTTTGTGACGTTCTTAGGAATGGAGTTTTTCTCTTTTCTCTCATTATTGATAAATACTAAAACTACTGATTTCTGTATGCCAATTTTATATCCTACAAACCTTATTGAAAGTATTTATCAGATCTAAAATCTTCTAATGGAGTACATGAGTACTTATAAGTTTAGAATCAAGCTATCTGCAAATACTTTCACTTCTTTCCCACTTTGATCCCTTTGTACCTTCTTTTAGCTTTACTGCTATAACTAAGACTTCAAGTGGTACATTGATAAGAGTAGGGACACCCTCAATTTCCCCCCATGGACCCTAATGTTGGCTATGGATATGTCATGAGTATATGTGTATGAGTGTGTGTGTGTGTGAGTGTGTGTGTGTCATATAAATATATATATGAAGACATAAAATTTTTAAATGTCACACAAACACACACACACACACACACACACACACACATATATATATATATATATATATATTAGTTTTTAATTTAGGCCAAAATGTTATTTGACTCTAATATTTTTGGCTATGTGACAGCAATATACCATTTATAATATTATAGGAACACTTACTTTGTAAATGCCTTTAAAATAAAATATGATTTGTAAACTTGAATGGAAAGAGTTCAGAGTTTAGAATAAATTGAACCTGGAATCACATTCTCTTTCCATCACTTACCCCATTTAAATTTAAATTTCTCCACTAGAAAATATTGGTCATTTATTTAATCCTTCATTCAACAAATGGCTACCCGAATACTGCTTAGCCAAAGTGCTATGCAAAACTGCAGAGATTCAATATGTGTAAAACATCTGTCCCTTGCCCTCCTGGGGCCTATTTTGTAGCTGGGGAAATAAATATTAGTCAGCTAATTATACAGATACAAGTTTAATTACCATGCTAGTGACTCTGAAAGAGAAAGACTAACCGGGAATCATGACCCTCTGATCTAGATTCCTGAGGAAGTTAAAGCAGAAATAAGCCTGAAAGTGTGGCTAAGTGTACTCACCAGAGATCAGAAATGTAAGAGAGAAGAGCAAGACACTGCTGATCACCCAAGAGAATAAGAATCTCTGCTCCAAAGAACTGGAAGATGGCCACAGAGACCAATGAGAGAATACGTGATTGGGATAAAGCTGATGAACTAGGCAGGAAGTGCTTTCGTTTCTAAGTGAAAGGCAATGGGTAGTTAGTAAAGTGTTTTGTTTCATCTTTTGTAAATATCAGCTGGTAATATTAGAGATTACAAAATAGGAAAATTACTGGTGAATGCTCAGGAAAGTCTAATAGCAATGTCATTAGAGTGGTGGTAATAGAAATTTAGAAAAACTAGTCCTTTGAGAAGCTTTTGGAAATGGCAAATGGTAAGACTTGGAGATTTTATGGTGCATGATGAGACAGAGGTAGAATAGGCTAGGTCTTAACATTCTGCATTTAGGCTTCCTTTAAGATATCTGAATAGAGCCAGGCATAGCATTATACACCTTTAGTCCCAACACTCAAGAGGAAGAGACAGGCTGATCTCCTTGAGTTCAAGAACAGTCTGAACTAGATGGCTTCTAGGATAGCCAGAGATAATATAGTGTAACAAAAAAAGAAAAAGAAAAAAGATATCTGAAAAGAGATGACTATTAAATGGTTGGAATATGGACACATTAATTTGATACACACAGCAAATGATAATTGTCATACTGGTCCTATAACATTATGATGGAGCTGAAAAATTCCTATTTTATGTTAACATTCACCTTGTATTGTTATGCTACACCTTTTATGACTCATTTTTGAGGTAATGCTTACACAAACAACTTTATTCCATAGCTAGTAGTATCAGAAACAATACTTGGAACTAGAAAAATCCATCACTGATTCAGACCACTTGATGATCATGCAGAGAACCCCTGGTCAGTTTGCAGCATCCACAGATATTTGACAATCATGAATAACTCCAGTTCCATGGGCTCCGAAGTCATCTTCCGATCCCACAGGCACAGGAAGATATGTGGTGCACATGTATAGGTACAAACAAAAAACCCAGATACATAAAACAAGATCTAAAATTTAGAAAATATACTTTACGATTATAGTGAGCATCACTTTTTATTTTTATTTATTTTACATACCAATTGCACTTTCTCCTTCCTCCTCTCCTCCCGGTCTCTTTCCCCACCTCACCTTTGCCACCCCCATCAACTGCTGCTCCATTTCTATTCAGAAAAGTACAGGTCTCCTATGAATATTAACTAAACATGGCATATCAAGTTGCAGGAAGGCTAAACACTTTGCCTTCTTTGGGCAAGGCAATTTAGTATGAAGACTAGGGTCACAATAGCCATTAAAAGAGTCAGAGAAAGCTCTTCTCTCATTGTTAGGAGTACCACAGAAAGACCAAGCCACACAGCTGTAATACATGTACAGAGAGCCTAGGTCAGTCCCATGCAAATTCTTTGGTTGGTGGTTGGGACTCTGAGAGCCTCTATGAGCCTAGGTTAGTTGATTCAATGGGTTTTCTTGTGATGCCATTGACCCCTCTTGCTCCTGCAATTCTTCCTCCCTCACTTCATCAGAATTCCTTAAGCACATCCTAAAGCCTGGTTGTGGGTCTCTGCATATGTTTCCATCAGATCCTGGATGAAGCCTCTCTGGTGACAACTGGGCTAGGCTCCACTCTATGAGTATAACAGAATAATGTTATATATCATTACACTGACATTTTTTCTTTTTTATTATTTTTATTGCACTATACATTTTTTTCACTCACCTCCCTTCCTCCTCTCTCCCCTTCTACCACACCCCTAATTTACTGGGGAGATCTTGTCTTTTTCTCCTTCCTACGTAGTTCCACGTATGTCTCTCTTAGAGTCCTCTTTGTTGTCTAGGTTCTCTGGGGCTGTGGATTGTAGGATTCTTTGATTTATGTCTAAAAGGATTTATGATTGAGTACAAATTATATTTGTCTTTCTGGGTCTGGGTTAACTTGCTCGATATGGTTTTTTTTTTCTAGATTCATCCATTTACCTGCAAATTTAAAGACGTCATTATTTTTCACCATTGAGTAGCACTCCATTGTGTAAATATATCACATTTTCTTTATCCACTCTTCAGTTGAGGAGCATCTAGATTATTTCCCAGTTCTGGCTATGTCAAATAATGTTGCTATAGACATAGTTGAGCACCTATCTGTTGCAGGGGGCTGCTTGTTTGTCCCAACCGCCCAGAAAAGAAATAACTACATAGAAACTATATTCATTAAATCACTGCTTGGCCCATTAACTCTAACTTCTTATTGGCTAACTCTTAGATCTTATTTTAACCCATTTCTAGTAATCTGTGTATTGCCACGTGGCAGTGGCTAACCAGCAAAGTTTTGACATGTCTTGGTGTAGGAGGGTCTTCTGTCTATGTGTTACTTTCATTGGTTAAATAAAGAGACTGTCTTGGCCTTTTGATAAGGCAGAAAATTAGGTGGGTGGGGTAGACCGAACAGAATGCTGGGAAGAAGGCAATGTGGAAGACACCATGGCTCTCCTCTCCAAGACAGATGCTGGTTAGACTCATGCTGGTAAGCCACAGTCAAGTGGCAATACACATTAATAGAGATGGGTTAAACTAATATGTGAGAGTTAGCCAATAAGAGGCTAGAACTAATGGGCCAGGCAGTATTTAAATGAATACAGTTCCATGTAATTATTTTGGGTATAAGCTAGTTGGGAGCCGGGTGGCAGGAAACAGCCCACCACACCTTTTACAACAATGTCTCACTCTGCCGGTTCCATGGTATCTCTCTGACTCTGCCCTTCCTCCCCCCAGCATTCAGTTCTGTCTTCTCTGCCTATGTAAGTTCTGCCCTACCAACAGGCTAAGGCCGTTTCTTTATTCATTAGCCAATAAAAGCAACACATAAAAAGAAGGACCTCCCACACCACATGTCTTTGTGGTATGAATGAACTTCCTATGGGTATATGGCTAAAAGTGATATTGCTGGGTCTTGAAGTAGATTGTTTCCTAATTTCCTATGAAATTTACATAATGATTTCCAAAGTGGCTGTACCAGTTTGTATTCCCACCAGCAATGGAAGAGCCTTTCCCTTACACCACATTCTTTCTAGCATAACCTGTCATCATACACTTACATTCCCCCCCCCCCAGTCATGTTTGGTTCTATCCTAGGTGACTGTTACTTTTTTGTTGTATGGGGCTGCTTGTTTATTTCCTGCTGCTTAGCCCCAAAATAATCACACAGAAACTATATTATTTAAATCACTACTTGGTCAATCACTTAAGTGTATAGCTAGCTCTTTTCTCTTTGGTTAACCCAATGTCTCATTGTCATAAAAAACTAAGTTCTTAAAACATTTTATATGCCATATTCTGTAGTCTTCGAAAGATTTGAAGAATGCCTATCCATCTGAAATACATCTCTGAACATGTAGAAAATCTAACTTTTATGTCTACAATTCCTTTTCAAGCTCTCTCAGGTTTTAAATGGATTTAGTTGGACACATTGGCATGCCAATCTGTTGTAGGAGGCTACTTGTTTGTTCTGGGCTGTTTAGGACCAAAATAACCACACAGGAACTATATTATTTAAATCACTGTTTGGCCACCCCCTTAAGCATATTGATATCTAGCTCTTCTATCTTGGGTTAACCCATTCTATTATTTTATATTTTACCATGAGGATAATGGCCTTCCAGCAAGGTTCCAGCTGGTGGCTTGCATCTTTCTTCTCTGGTGGCTCTATGGCATTTCTCTGGCAGCTTGCGTCTTTCTCCTCTGGAAGCTCCATAGCATCTCCCTGACTCCAATTATATATATATATATATATATATATATATATATATATATATATATAGAGAGAGAGAGAGAGAGAGAGGCGTTGTAGTCAGGAGTTGGAGAATATATATATATATATATATATATATATATATATATATATTTCAGCCTGGCTACTTTCTATTTAGCTATTGGCCGAGAGCAGCTTTCTTTATTCTTTAACCAATAAAAAACACATATACAGAAGAACTTCCCACGCCACTTTTTAAATTAATTTTATTCTTTAACAGTTTCATACTTGTATATACTAAACTTTAGTTGTTTCCACAATCCATTGCCTTTTCTCATCACCATTCCTTGTTCCTCTAAAATGATACTTTTTCTCAATAAGTCCCTAACCTACTTTCTTGTATTGGCCTCCCTTCTTTATGTGTGTGTGTGTGAAAGAAAGTATATGTATATATTAATGTGTTGCACTGAGAGTTTAATCATAGTTGATTGCATGAGCTGGGTTAGAAAGTTATTTAGTGGAGTGTGTGTCTTATCAGTAAGTTCACAACAAAGAAAATAACACCCCTTTCTATAGCCATTATTAATTATCAATAGCACCCAGAGCTGTGAGAACTCATAAAATCTCCCTCTCTCTCTCTCTTTACATGAAGAGCAGGTCCAGTCTTGAGCAGTATTTCACAGATAACCACAGCCACAGTAAGATCATGAATTAAACTGTGACAACATATTCTGGAATACATCATTATTCAGTACACATCCCCATCATCTGACTTTTCCATTCTTTCCACCACCAACATTTCTATGATGGTTCCAGAACCTTGAAAGTGGAAACATAGATAATTTGTATTGAGTTATGAGTACCACCATTTCTTATTCTTAGTCCTAGTTTGTTTTTGCAGACTCTACAGCCTCCCTGACTAGCACCTTCTTCAAGGTATCTTTCATCTGAAACTGATATGTTTGGAAAATGTACTCCGTGAAGACAGGTGATCTTGGCATCTATTTCTCCAGCTCTTAAGATCTGCCAATAAGCATAAGCAATTTTCTTATTCCTTTCAGGTCTTTTCAGCTTACCTCCATAGCCTCTAGGGCTAGCCGGCATGTTACTAAAATACAGAAAGCTATATATTAGTGCCCTCTGAACAATGTTGCCTGACAGACCTTGCAAATAAACCTAAGATTTATGCATGGAAAGAATCAGTTGAAAATTTTTACATTAAATTCAATGTTCAAGTTCCAAATTATGAATTATAGGCTCAATGTCCTTTATTTATGGATAGAAACCAATTATGAGTGAGTACATCCCATGTTCATCTTTTTGGGTCTGGCTTACCTCACTCAGGATAGTGTTTTCTATTTCCCCCCATTTGCATGCAAAATTCAAGAAGTCATTGTTTTTTACTGCTGAGTAGTATTCTAATATGTATATATTCCATACTTTCTTCATCCATTCTTCCATTGAAGGGCATCTAGGTTGTTTCCAGGTTCTGGCTATTACAAACAATGCTGCTATGAACATAGTTGAGCATACACTTTCGTTGTATGATAGGGCATCTCTTGGGTATATTCCCAAGAGTGGTATTGCTGGGTCCAGGGGTAGGTTGATCCCGAATTTCCTAAGAAATGGCCACGCTGCTTTCCAAAGTGGTTGCACAAGTTTGCATTCCCACCAGCAATGGATGAGTGTGCCCCTTACTCCACAACCTCTCCAGCAAAGGCTATCATTGGTGTTTTTGATTTTAGCCATTCTGACCGGTGTAAGATAGTATCTTAAAGTTGTCTTGATTTGCATTTCCCTGATCGCTAAGGAAGTTGAGCATGACCTTAAGTGTCTTTTGGACATTGAGCCTATAATTCGTGATCCTAGAGAAGCTAAATAAGAAGGTGAACCCAAAGAAAAACATATAGTTATCGTCCTGGATATTAACCTTCATCAGGAGATGAAAGGAGACAGAGACAGAGACCCACATTGGAGCACCGGACTGAAATCCCAAGGTCCAAATCAGGAGCAGAAGGAGAGTGAGCACGAGCAAGGAACTCAGGACCGCGAGGGGTGCACCCACCCACTGAGACATGGGGATGTTCTATTGGGAACTCACCAAGGCCAGCTGGACTGGGTCTGAAAAAGCATGTGATAAAACCAGACTCGCTGAACATAGCGGACAATGAGGGCTACTGAGAAGTCAAGAACAATGGCACTGGGTTTTGATCCTACTGCACGTACTGGCTTTGTGGGAGCCTAGGCTGTTTGGATGTTCACCTTACTAGACCTGAAAGGAGGTGGGAGGTACTTGGACTTCCCAGGGCAGGGAGCCCTGACTGCTCTTCAGGCTGCTGAGGGAGGGGGAGTTGATTGGGGGAGGGGGAGGGAAATGGGAGGCGGTGGCGGGGAGATGGCAGAAATCATAAATAAATAAATAAATAAATAAATAAATAAATAAATAAATAAATAAAAACAAATTCCAAATTACTCAGCACAACCTCTCAGAAGGGCCTATTGTACTAAGTGACTAAAGATTTCAGTCTGTGTGCTCCTTTATCAGCTCATGTCATCTTAAATTATAACCTTCAACTTGCAACATTGTGTTATATTTACAGTTGGCAGCAATCCCTAACAGAAATCAGGCAAAATAACAACAAAGTCTTTACCAGGATTTGAGGTTCAAGATTGTTTCCAAACCCAAAAAAAGAGAGGAACTATAGACTTGCTGAGAAATCAACCAACCATAAAAATAAAACATTTAACATGTTTATCCTTAACTCTCTCTCTCTTTCTCTCTCTCTCCCCCCCCCTCTCTCACACACACATATACATTACTCACATAAAATCAAGTATATAAGCATATATAATCCATGTCCAGAATGTGTGGTATATGTCTAAACTATATAAAATTCAATTTAAAAAGAATATCAGAAGTATAAATCAAATCAATCAGCCAATAACTTGCTGTACACTGTTTCAAGCACAAATATTTAGAGATTCTGGGGGGGGGGGTTATAGCCGTAGTTTGGCTCTGTTTCACTAAAGTGATTTGCTTCTGCTCACAAGTTTCAAATAGACATTTCTAAGCTTAGCTATCTAAAGCTAGAGTTATTTTTACTGAGTTAATATATAATAAAATGGTAAACAGATAATAGTCCCCTTTATTTTCCTAAAGGCAGGTTCACTTCTATTTTATGATTTGTGTGTGTTTTAACATATATATGCATATATTAAATCAAAAATATGTATGTTTAAAGATAAAAATATATTTGTTTTCTGATATTAATTTAATTTGCTTCATATGAGAAACTCCAGTTGTGTCTATTTTCCTAAAAATAATTTTAAAAATCCATTTTTTCTTAGATGTTTTAAATATTTTATCTCATTGGTCTTTTACCACCAGGTTAGGTTTATTCCAAGGTATTTTTGAGGCAATTATGAAAGACATTGTTCTAATTTCTTTTTCACCATGTTTATCAATCTTAATAATTTTCTTGATTCTGTGAGTGCTCTAAGTTATACATATAAATAAATCTAAAGATTCAATGCTAGGGTTGGCATTAACAACATGTTACATATGTCTACTGGATCTGATTTACCTTAATCCATGTAAAATTTCTCCTCCATTCTCCTACCAGCAAGTTCTGTTTTCCTTTACACCCGAATAAAATTCCACCGTAAATATGTAACACATTTCTATTATACATTTATCAACTGGTCAACCTCTAAGTTGTTACCATGCTGTAGCTGTTAGAATAAAAGAGTGGACACAGCTAAGCATGATTTCCTGTCACGGTGTATATAGTTCTTTTCATGAATGCTAAGGGGTGGCATAAATAGGTCATGTGTTAGATCTGTTTCTAGTGTTCTGAGGAAGCAACACACTGATTTCTGTAATGACAATACCAGTTTGCACTCCACATGGCAGCACATAAATGTTCACTTTTCCACACAACATTACCTATACTTGTTGACTTTTTTCTTCATCCTAACCATTCTGAGCTAAGATGAAATCTCAAAGTAGTTTTAATATGTGCTTCCCTATGAGATGGTAAATACTCATTAAAAGATATTTGGTAGCCATTTATATTTATTATTTTGAGAACATTCTTTTCACTTCTATAGCCTACTTTTTAATTAGGTTGTTTTCTTGGTGTTTACATTTTTTAAATTCTTTGTATATTCTAGACACTCATCCTCTATCAGGTATATAGCTACCAAGATTCATTTCCATTCTGGTGGCTGCTGAAATGAAGAAATGTTTTAGTTTTATGAGGTCTCATTGATTCTTTATATTGTCTTTTATTCATTTCCACATAATAAATTTATGTTCTGACTTTAATTACTTCTTTCTATCTTTGAGGTTTAGCTCGTGTTTGTTTTTCTAAGGCTAATGTTTTTATTTATTCCTTGTTTTGTGGGCTGTGCTTTCTTTTTCATGCAGTTCCAAGAATGTTCATTTATTTCCCTCTTGATATTTTCAGTGACACACTAATCATTTAATGGTACTTTATTCATTCTCTATGTTTTGTGTAAGTTCTATAGAATCTCTCCCAGTTGTTGGTTTCTTATTTTATTCTACTGTGATCAGATAAAAGAAAATAATTAGAATCCCTGTACTTGAAACAACCTGCTTCTCTCCTATTATATGGTCTAATTTAGAGAAAGCTCAATTCGTTTCTGAACAGAAAGTTTTCAACAGTGCTTGGACAGGATGTGCTATTGGCAACTGTTAGATCCACTTGATCTGTGATGGCATTTCACTCATATATTTATTTTCACTTGCCTTTTTTGTTTGTTTGTTTTGGTGAAATATCTATTGGTCAGTGCAGGGTATTGAAGTTCCTCATTATCATTACATTGTTGGTAATCTATGTCTTTACATCAGTATGGTTTTATTATGAAAGTGGTTGCATCAATGTTTAGTCCCTTATCTGTTTAAAGTTCTAATACCGTCCTTAATCAGTATGAAGTAATTTTTTATTTGCTGATTAATTTTGGTTTGAAACATATTTATGATGATATTGGAAAAATGATATCTGCTTGGTTCATAGTTACATTTCCCCACACATTACATTTCCCTATCCATTACATGTCATAGTTATAGATATTTTTGTGGTGATGTATGGTCTTGGTTACAATAAATGTGGGTCCTGTTTTTTATCCAATTCTATGTTTTCATTGGTGAATTAAGACTGTGAATACTTAAAGTTGCTCTTAGATGATATGTTCCTGCCATTATGTTGACTTTATAGTGTAGGTGTTTGGTGTTTTCCTATTCCTCCTTTTCTCAACTACGTTTTAAGGCAGCAACTTGACACCAAAATTATCACTATTTCTTAACTTATCTCAATCTATGTCCTAAAACAGTTATTTCTGAAACCCCATTCTCAAATATTTGACTTGCTAGCCATCTTTGAAATAAAAAAAGTAAATGCATTTGAAAGGGGCAAATTTATGCTAATACTCCTCCTGGCGGCTTTCTCTAATCTACTATTCTTTGGGGAAATTAACATATTTGGTAACAAAAGGAAAGGTGTTTTTTTAGTCTAGCATTAAAGCATAAGAAATTTACTCCTAAAAAACTAACACAGTTCTTAATTCTAAAAAAAAAAAAAAAAAAAAAAAAAATACCAACTATTAACATTTGCTCATCAGATCCCCAGATCCCTTTTGGGTGATCCTTTAAAGAGCTAGCTCAGTACTCTAGGACAATTGAATTACTTTTCATTCTCTGTGTTCTTTGACACCCTGGGCTATTTCCCTGGTGTTGATCCATAACACCTTAGATTCCTTCTCTAATTTTGTGTATATACGTGTAAATATATATGTTTAAGTGTCACATGTTTGTATTAAGGAGTGTCTGACAGTATATGTCCATATGTGGAGGCCAGAAGTTGATGTCAGGTGTCTTCCTCTATTGTTTTCCATTTTTGGACAGTGCCTTTCACCGAATCTGTTGCTCACTGATTAGCTAGGTTAGCTGTAGCTCACTGGTTGGCTAGGCCAGCTAGCCAGTGAGCTCCGGGGACTTGCCTGTCTCCACCCCTCCCCACGTAAGGGGATTGAAGACATATGTTGCCATGCCTAAGTTTTATGTGTGTGCTGGGGGTATAAAATAAAATCCTCCTAGTTGCATAGCAAGCCCTTTGTACATTGAACCATCTCTTCAGCCCCTCTATCTTACTTCTTATATTATAAGCTCTTTGAGAAGAAAACCATACCTCTGATTTCACAAATCTTTCAAAACGTTTTATAGCAGAAAATTTAAATTTCGTAAGCTTATGAAATCCTTGCCCATTACTTCCATTGAAAATGCTCTTGTAGGGTTAGAGGAGCTTAGGTATGTATATATGAGGAATGATCCCAAGAATGGTCATGGCAGAAGATTTCCAAGAACTCCAAGATCAGAAGAACATTGCTTTTTTATGGCTGGTACAACAGAACCAAATAGAATAGAGCTTCAGTTTTACCTCATATAGAGAGGAAAAGCCAGTGTAAGAGCTTTAGAACACAATATCATGCCTCAAATTTCAAAATACTACTTCAAAAGTATAGAGATTTAAAATACATCCATATATATGCTCAACTTTGATGCAGATAATCCATCTGCTATGTGGTCTTCCCATGGAATGACTGGATTACCACTCTTCTCCCCCCAGTTTCCTTCTAACTCTCACCAACTTTCTATATAACGCAAGATTTCATCTAGAATTGCCTTCCGAAGGTAAATTTTCCATGGTAGCAAAGGATCAACTTTCCTGTTCCTTTAATCAAGGCATAATAATCAACCCTTCCACCCATCCATATCATTTGACATTTTAAATTCAATGCTTATGTATGAAACCTTGTAATATGCTTATATTATTTTGATCAAGTACATGTATTATTGTAATGATTATTTGTGACAGGAGTAAAGCTTAATATTTAAAGCCTGTGGTTATATAAAATTCAATTTTGAAATTATTACTATTATTATTAGACAGGTATGTTAGTGTGATCGATAAAACTTTGTCAAGCATAAAATATATTATATTGGGATAAAATTCTCTACAGAATGTGAAATGGAAGTTCAGGGAGGGAAAAAAGTATAAGATTTCCTCAACTGAAGTTTCTTTTTCCCAAACTGCCTAGCTTACAACATGTCAAAAAACCAAGTATCACACACCCAAGTAATGGCTTCAGTCTTGAAACTAACAGGAACTTGCTTGCTCCAGATGACCATCCTATCTCTGAAGTAGAAAATGAATGGAAGAAAACAGTTATTGACAGTAGACACACATACAAGCCAAATCCCCTTCCTTTCCTTGCATCAACTTTTACTTCATTTCTCCAATCACTTCCACATGGACATACTTGGTTAGATCAAAGGGTTTCATATTATTGCAAAAATCTAAGAGCATGGAACATAGATTACTCCTGAGAAATGGCTTGTGGTTTTCACCATAACCATCCTATACCGAGCCACGCATTAGCTATAGAGGTAGCAGAGAGTAAAAGCTTCCAAGGGAGCAGAAACCAGGTCATTGAACATGAAGGAGACGCCCAGTGGAATAATTCTAGTTTAGGACTATAAATGCTTTTGCCAGTGAAGAGAGGGTCAAATCATTTCATAAGGTAAACAGTCCTACAGACAAAGCTACCACTGGAGCCACTGAGTGGCACGCAGTGACTAAAAGATGAGAAAATCATTTATGTAGACAGACAGTGGAAAGCCATGAGCCTTTACAAAGCCTTGGCAGCAAAGAAAAGCTTTTTAGTGCTTGGTGATGGAAATCAACCTGAGAGTCAGAGGACAAGATGATGCAACCCGGAAATCAGAGTCTGTACCTCCTGCTGTACGGATGTGGGCCTCTGTGAAGTCAGACTGTCTACCTCATCCTGTATGGATGTGGGCCTCTGTGAAGTCAGAGTCTGTACCTCATCCTGTATGGATGTGGGCCTCTGTGAAGTCAGACTGTCTACCTCATCCTGTATGGATGTGGGCCTCTGTGAAGTCAGAGTCTGTACCTCATCCTGTATGGATGTGGGCCTCTGTGAAGTCAGAGTCTGTACCTCATCCTGTATGGATGTGGGCCTCTGTGAAGTCAGAGTCTGTACCTCATCCTGTATGGCTGTGGGCCTCTGTGAAGTCAGACTGTCTACCTCATCCTGTATGGATGTGGGCCTCTGTGAAGTCAGAGTCTGTACCTCATCCTGTATGGATGTGGGCCTCTGTGAAGTCAGACTGTCTACCTCATCCTGTATGGATGTGAGCCTCTGTGAAGTCAGAGTCTGTACCTCATCCTGTATGGATGTGGGCCTCTGTGAAGTCAGACTGTCTACCTCATCCTGTATGGATGTGAGCCTCTGTGAAGTCAGACTGTCTACCTCATCCTGTATGGATGTGGGCCTCTGTGAAGTCAGACTGTCTACCTCATTCTGTATGGATGTGGGCCTCTGTGAAGTCAGAGTCTGTACCTCATCCTGTATGGATGTGGGCCTCTGTGAAGTCAGAGTCTGTACCTCATCCTGTATGGATGTGGGCCTCTGTGAAGTCAGACTGTCTACCTCATCCTGTATGGATGTGAGCCTCTGTGACGTCAGAGTCTGTACCTCATCCTGTATGGATGTGGGCCTCTGTGAAGTCAGACTGTCTACCTCATCCTGTATGGATGTGAGCCTCTGTGAAGTCAGAGTCTGTACCTCATCCTGTATGGATGTGGGCCTCTGTGAAGTCAGAGTCTGTACCTCATCCTGTATGGATGTGGGCCTCTGTGACTGATGAACCACACTCACTTCTTTTCATTTCAAGAGCTTTGAACACAAACCCTCTTTAGGATGCTTTCATTCATTCTATTCTATGGTAACACCCTTTTCCTAGAGTCATAATGACACAGAGAGCTAAGAAAATAATTTCTTAATTAAGGTTTAAACATACACAATTGATGGGGAAATAGCTTAAAATCCAAAGGATTTTTATGTTGATTTTCCACATTAATCAAATTCTGAAGAGAATTTCTTAATCTTCCAGTTCATTTACCTGTATAGATCAGGCTGCCTCTGCCTGGGTGAGGGAACAGAACAATAGATGGTGACATTCAGAACCATTTTCAGACTACAGGATAGCACATTACCTTTTACCAAAGGCAGAGACAATGGGAAGTAAGATCCAAATGTTTGCTATCACCAAAATAATCAGAGACAATGCTTTTCTCTCTTCCCAATACACAAGTGTATACATCAGCACACGTTTTCCAAGATGTAAATTCGCTTAAAATGATTGATTGGCTATTTCTACACAGACAATAGCCAAGAAAGTAAGCTTTCACAATTTATTGATGACCCACGAACTTCCCTCGGATATATCTTTTTCCATACCTGAGAACTGTGTGCTGTGACTTGGAAAAATGAGCATCCCCTTGGAGTCAGATGACCTCAATTCCAACCTAGCTCTACCATTTATTATTTGTGTGCCCTTAGCACCTCTTATACTTTCTTCTAAAATAAAGACAGTACTTGCCTCAAGCAGTTGTTAAATAAGAATATAGGTAAAGTTAGAATCAATGTTAATTTTCTGCCTTTCCTTTTGGCACCTGAAAAGTATTGCCCCAACATAAAGTGCTTGGTTTTCAACTGATCTCCATCAGAGAGCAAAAGAAAATGAAATGGAATGAAGATATGTAAGAATCAGGACATTTTTAGTGAGTTCAGCAAAAACATCAACACTAGGGAGCACAAAATTACATGAAACTAGGTTAATTGTTCAGGAGCATATTCTGGTTAGAAAGAGCAGTTGGAAACTTAGACCACTATCATTCATGAATATTAAACCAAATACATCTCATTTAGACTAAACTGATCTCCCAGCAGAAACAAATGAATCATACAGACTACTAATTTCCTAAGTGAAGGAAATACAAAGAGGATGATTTGGGTTAAAGAAATCATTTTTATTTTTGTGAATACTATTCAAATCCCAGTGGGGAAGATTTAGGTAATAGTAAAAATGATTGAGGCAAGTCTGGCAATGGTAGACAGGTAAGAATTATTCATGCTTATATTCTAAGTATGATTGTCCAAGCCGTTAATGTGTTATTCTTTGATGTGAAAGTCTTACATATATCACCCTTTTTGTTATCTTAACATTTATAGATTGTAGCCGGGCGGTGGTGGCGCACGCCTTTAATCCCAGCACTCGGGAGGCAGAGGCAGGCGGATCTCTGTGAGTTTGAGACCAGCCTGGTCTACAAGAGCTAGTTCCAGGACAGGCTCCAAAATCACAGAGAAACCCTGTCTCGAAAAACCAAAAAAAAAAAAAAAATAATAATTTCTTCATGAAATTGGTATTTCATTGGCATCTTTCTTCTAGTGTAAACAGAGTCAATGATGCTAATAAATGTTTTAAATCCTACTGCTAAATACGTAATCCAACTTGTGCCAATAAAATACATTTTAAGGAAAATGTTCTTTTTTGTCGTTTACTTTTTTAAGGGGGGGCATGAAGGAAAGTGAATATTTCAGCTTACATTTCCAGATGATGGTACATCATCAAAGGAAGTCAGAACAGGAACTCAAACTGGGCAGGCACCTGATGGCAGGAATTGATGCTGATGCAATGGCAAAACACTGCCACCTAGCTTGCTCTCAAGTTTTCTTCAGCCTACTTTCTTTTTTATTAATTTCTTTTATCATTATATAAAATTAAAGATTTAATTTATATAATAAAATATAATTATATAACTTCTCCCCTTTTTTTCCTCTCTTCATACCATCTCATATACCCCCACTTGCTTTCTTTCAATTTCATGACCCACTTTTCATTGATTGTTGTTACATTCATATATTTACATGTATACACATACATTTTCTCAAATAATTATTCACCCTTTGAAACTTCTATTTTCTGAAAATTTGATACATGTATATAATATATGCTTATCACATCTGCCATTCCATTCTTTCCCTCCAAATCCCTCTGTATTTCTCTCAACACAACTCCCTCCCAGCTTAATGTTTTACATTTTGTTGAGACAGGGTTTCTCTATATAGACCTGGCTATCCTGGAACTTGGTCTGTAGATCAGGCTGACCTCAAACTCACAGAGGTCCACCTGCCTCTCCCTTCTGAGTGCTGGGATTAAAGGCATGCACCACCATTGCCCAGTGTTTGTCCTGTTTTTATACACAGATCCCAATTAATGAAGCTGATACCTGCATGGGTGTGTGTCATAACTGGAGTACTGGCAACCAATCAGTGGCTAACTCTAAAAGAGAGGTGACTCTCCTTATCTCAGCAGTCATTAGTTGCCAATAGTTCTTCAACTCTTGAATAGAAGATATATACACATAACAACTCAAAGATGCTTGGTGGGAGCAGAAAGTCAAACGGAGCACCATTTTTGGCAGGGCACTTTTTATTTCCACTTTCCTTTAGTCCCACAACCATGTAGCATTGTGGACGAGTGAGCAAACATGGAAACACCGAGGCTTCCTTCTTCTTTTCCATTTTTGCTGCCTCACTTTTTTCATTCTTCGAGGAACAACAACTACAATCTATAAATGTTTTTTTTTTTTTTTTGGTTTTTGGTTTTTTGAGACAGGGTTTCTCTGTGGCTCTGGAGTCTGTCCTGGAACTAGCTCTATAGACCAGGCTGGTCTCGAACTCACAGAGATCTGCCTGCCTCTGCCTCCCGAGTGCTGGGATTAAAGGCGTGCGCCACCATCACCCGGCTCATTAAGAAATTCTTAAATGTGCACTCATTTTTACTTTATTGTGAAGAATAAATTCTTTAGCATGTTATAGAGCACATGTTGTAATAATTGATTCACATTTGTCAAGATGAAACATGATAATGAAAAGGTAGAGATATAAATAATATCCTAGTATTATTATAGTTGTCATTATTGTTTTTCTAGTTCAGACTTTATAACACTGATTTTCTTAGGACTTGCATTCTATAAAGGCCAAAACAGTAATCTCTGATCTATGCTGTGATCTCAACTTGATCACCAGACACTCAATATCATATCAAAACCTCAGTATTTATGACTGTCAAAAGTTAATCCAGGGTTGGGGAAATAGCTACTGAACAAAGTTAAAGACCTGAATTTGGATTCCAAAACCTTACATTATGAAAATTCCATCTATCATGTGCTTACAATCCCAACGCTGAATATTGAGCCAGGTGGATCTAGCCATAAACTTATGATGCCAAAGTTCTCTCATATGTAAAATGGTTCTTTAACTGCTTATGGCCTACTTATAGACTAAGGTTAAACTGTTTTGAAATAATCACTTCTGTTTTCTAACTCTTGATGTGTTCTTGATACTGCTATTCAAGGACAATATTTATGGTGATTTGACTGAGAATGGCCCTCACAAGTTCATGTATTTTAATGTTTGATCCATAATTTCTAGAACCTGTTTGGAGGGTGGTCTTTAAAGTTTCAAAATCTCACATCAGGTCTGGTTCCTCTCTCTCTTCCTGCTGCTTGTGAATAAGACAGAAGCTCCAGCTATTGCTCCAGCATAATGCCTGCCTACTGCTGCCATTGCTCGTGACATGATGGCCAGGGACTCACACTCTGAAAATGTAACCTAGTCTGAAATAAAATGCTTTCTTTAATAAATAGCCTTAGTCATGATGCCTCTTCACAGCAGTAACAAATTAACTAAGACAATATTTGTTCCATCCACTGGTGACTTTCCTGTACTTTTTTTCCTAAAAAATTTTCCATTGGCAGATTCTCTCTAGGTCACATTTGGTACTGCACCACAGATAAGAAGTTTGTAATGTTGCTTTTTTGTGCAAATATTGTTTAAGTCAGTTTCTACAATTAATGAAATGGAAATCAATGGAGTTGTAGAGTATGTCATGGAGTATAGAGAGTGTTATATGGTAGGGCAATTATATTAAAATAATAACAGTCTAAGATTTCAGCAAATTAATGATACAGTCAGGTGGTAATGGAATAATGCCTATTAACAAATAATAATGATTTTTCACTCTTTTATATATGACATATAACACATGTATATTATATATATTTATACTTACTAATTAAAACCCATTGATATTAGAAACATGATTTTCAATATTATAAAAGTAATATTGTTTATTCTTAGATAAAAAACAAAAGCCATTAAAATGATATGACATTGATATACATGCATATATCTGTATATATTTATGAATTTTATGTAGTATAATTATATATACCTTTCCATGAGTGTCAGTCATTAAATGATTATGGCCACATAAAAAAATTGACATTTACAGTTTTTCACTTTTTATCACCTGAATGTTAGATCTTGATCTCTGTAGCATGTTCATTTTAATGAAAAGGGAAGATAATATAATGAAATATGGGAACTTACTATTTGCCTAGAAACTATAAATATTAATCTAAGAATATCAAGTTGGGCTCCAGGTGAAGACTGCTCTAATAATGAAAAGGGTATGATATAATGAGAAAGTTGCGAGAAGGGCATTCGCAGATCAATGCTGGGCAATCTTCTGGGGTCACTTTCCGTTTTCACATCAACAAGCCTGTGCCCATTAGCTCACCATCCCTCTTTGTTGACCCTCTCTGTGCTCTGTGCCTTCTTCACTAGGTCATCTTACCACTGTCTATCACGTTTTGTTCTCCTGCACAGAATCCAATCTCACTGGGGCAAAAGGCATAGATCACTTAAGATAAGATTAAGTCATTAATCAGCATTAAGCATAAGATTAAGCAGCCTTAAGATAAAAGAAAATCAGTTGACTAACACCATGCCGTCCTTCTACACTCCCATTATTTGACCAACACCTAAAACTATTTAAAGGCTTACTGAAATCTGAATCTGGCACAGACCTAAAATAAGAACTATTTGTGATTTTTGAACAAGATCAAATAGTGTTCATCACACTACATATGCTAGTTGTTTTTATCATTTTAATTACTATATAATTATTTTATTAAATATGTTTTTTCTCTAAATAGAAATTATGTTGTTTTGAAGTTTCTTTTGGATTTTTCTAGCTTGAAGTGAGCAATTTTCATCATTTCCTTCCTACGAAGGAGTGTGTCATAATTAGGGATCAACCAATGGTGTGACAAACTAGCAGTTTCTCAGCTACTGAGACACAGTTTTGTCTAGTTCTGGAGTATGTGTAAATGTATGTATACATAATGGTGTGCTATGTGCTCATGTATTCAGATGCCCTTGTCAACACAGAATGTGTGGAAGCTAGAGACTGATATCTGACTGTCTTCCTCAGCTGCTTCTTTGTCTCATGTTTCCCACTGTAAACAGAGACTGCCCTTTCATTTCCTGGCCTCCCAGACCCAAATAATCAACAGAAACTATATTAATTACAACACTCTTTGACCAATGGCTTAGGCATATTCTTAGCTAGTTCTTACAACTTAAATTAATCAATTTCTATTAATTTCTGTATCACAATAAGGCTATGGCTTACAGGTCATGTTCTGGCATCTTCTCCTCCAGAAGCTGCAATGCATCTCCTTTAACTCTACCTATTCTCTCTCTCCATCTCTGTTCAGATTTCCTGCCTAACTTTACTCTGCTAAGCCATTGACCAAAACAGCTTTATTCATTAACTAATAAGAGTAACAAATATACAAAAGGATGTCCCACTTCACCTCCTTAGTTGTTTCTTTGTCTTATTTTTCCCACTTTACTTTCTTGAGAAGAAATTTTCAATGAACCTGCTGATTATCAGTTCAGTTAAACTAACAGGCCAGTAAACCCCCAGGATCTGCCTGTAGCTACTTAGGTTACAGGTTTATGCAGCCATACCACACCAGATGTTTTCATTTTTTATTCAATTTTTTTCTTTTTATATTCCAACCCCAGTTTCCCCCCCCCTTCCTCTTCTCCATCCCCTTCTCCCTACCTCACCTTCCCCCGTTCCGTCCCCAGATGTTTTCTCTGTGGGTGCTAGTGATCCATACTTAAGATTTCATGCTTGCACAGGAAGCACTTTACCTATTGAGACATCTTCCCAGTGCAGTTTTGACAGTCATATGGGCTAAATTCTTAAATTTGTAGTAAATATATGCTGATCAAGTTGAGATCTGAGGCATAGATTAAGAAAGACTATTTTGTCCTTAAGTAGAATACAAGGATTAAGCACCATAGGAAAGCACCAGAAGGGTGGTTTGTATATCCAGTGAAATGCTGTTGGGAAAAACTAGATTTTCCTTTGCAAGCTGTTTTTGATTGGAGAAAGCTTTTGGGTTGGGGTGAAGCCTTGTGTCTCCTTCCCCTTTCAGTGCTGGACCCATCTGTGAGTTCATATGTGTACTGGTTCTGTTGCATCTGGAAGGCTTTGTTACCTTAGTGTCTTCCATCATTCCTCCCTCTTACAACCTTTCCACCTCCTTTCAGCAGAGTTACTTGAAATGTGAAAAAAGGATTAGATGGACACATCCTATACAAGAGTGAATTCTGAGGTTTCCTACACACACTGAGGTTTCCTCTCCATACATCCAGTTGTGGAGGGCACCATATGATGAACTCAAAGAATCCATTGATATTTTTAAAGAGATTTTATCTGGGATGCTTTTTTTAACCTTACAGGTCTTATGCTTACATATTATGGTTTCTGGTTTTGTGGTTTTTATATGACTTTTATGTGTGCTAATTTGTGTGTGTCTCTGCATCTATGTGTTCCTTGTTTCTTCTTTGGCTCTTTTTTTTTCCTGTTTGTTTCATTCTATTTTTTTGTATCTTATTTTATTTTATTATTTTTCTTATGTGACTGTTTTCTAATGAGAGGTAGAGAAAGCAAGAAAGAATATGGGGTAAAAGGGAAGATCTGGAAAGAGCTTTGGCAAGGGAAATCATGATCATAATATATTTCATACAAAGGGTTTTCAATTTTGAAAAAAATTGAAGTGCAATGTCATAAATTCTGAATTGGAAATGATGATAGTGGTGGTGGTGATGATAGTGATGATGGTGGTGGTGGTGGTGACGATGATGGTGACAATGATGATGGTGGTGGTAGTAAAGATGATGGTGGCAATGATGATGATAGTGGTGGGATGATTTTGGCAATGATGGTAGTGGAGATGATGATGTGGTGGTGATAATGATGGTGGAGATGATGGTGATCATGATGATGATAGTGGTGGTGGTGGTAGGATAATGATAATGTAATATTCTTTATGTAGAGTTGATACTACTCCAAACTTAGTTCACAAGGTAAGCACCCCTTTTCTAAGGTGCTGTTGGCTATCAAATGTATTGTCTTCTACGTCACTAAGAATATAAAGCCACTTTCAATTCATAATGGTCTTCTTTCTAAGACGCCTCATGTTTTTCAGAAATGTGAAAGATATGTATTTTGGAATTATTTCACATTCTATATGAAATGTCAGGTTGGTTACTTCTTTACAACAAACTTTCTTCAGTAAATTTAAAAAAGTTTCCTTTTAGTGCTAGACCACAGGCACTGCAGAGAGCATCCACGATCATGGCTCTCATTCCTGGGAGGGTATCCATTGTCTATGGCATAGATGTACAATTCCTCAGACTAGTAAAGTTCTAGTTTCCAAAGTCCTGCTAACTGTAAGATCTTCTTACTGTATTACTCACATACTAGACTTAGAACCAAGTCTCATAACAGACTGATAGAGAGAAATACAGGAAAACAAACAAGAGTCCTGGATATAAAGGATACAAGAAAGCATTTCTTGACACTTACCACCAAGCCTGATGACCTGAGTTCCATTAGAGAACCTAAAGGGTGAAAGGAGAGAAACAACTCCTGCAGGTTGTACATCATGGTCTGTACTCAACACACACAAACACACACACACTCACATTCTTGACTGAGGTTTCTCTCTGACTAGGTTCCACAGTCATTCAGTTCCAGAGAAACACAAGGAGGCCTACATTAATCATAAACTGGTTGGCCTATTAGCCCAGGCTTCTTATTAATTCTTATAACTTACATAGTAACCCATAATTCTTTTCTGTGTCAGCCATGTGGCTTGGTACCTTTTATCAGCAAGGCAGTCTCATCTTGCTTCCTCTGTGTCTGGGTGACAACTGCAGACTGAGCCTTTCCTCTTCTTAGAATTCTCCTGTTCTTGTCTCTACTGTTCTGGTCGGCCTGCCTATACTCCCTGCCAGACTCCTAGCCAATCAGCATTTTATTAAAGCAATACAAGTGGCAAGCCTTTACAGGCTACAAGACCATTGTCACCAGTAACACATAAATAATTTAAAATAAAGAGAATGTTATATCAAGTAAATAAATCAAGTATCAGACACAAGCTTGCCACTTCTCAGATCTCTGCAGGTGCCCCTGCTGGTAATGTTATGGATCTCCTAGTTAAAGAAAGATCTGGTCTTGAGATTTACAATACTGAGATATTCCTCAACATATTGCTATGCTAAAAGTCCTGCATATATGGTATCTCCTTGATTGATAAATACAATAGCCAGCACAACTCTTAACATTGCTACAAGTGAGAAATATCTTATTGCTCATAAGATATATGCTGGACTACAAGTGAATTCTTAAGCAACTGTATGTTTTATTGTCCTTTATGTTCTCTTATTGTTTGCTTCAGTCTCCATTTTTAGGAGAAAACAAACATTTTTTATGCTGAGTATTAGTAGATATCTCTTGCTGATCAGGCATCACAGACGTAAATCTAAAATGATATAATCAGGCATTGTTCTTTCATGACAACACAGGATATGCATATTTCTTTGTCTTCAGCATCTCAAATGGTGCGCAGTTTTCCAAGCAGGGTGTACTTGTTATTGGAATCATACCTTCTATGACGTGTTTTTAATGGATCTTTCCTAAGGAAAAGAAGCAACCATGATCATTTGAGCCGCAAAAAGCTCAATCTTGGTACCTACCCACTTCATTGACATGGTAATCAAAAACTATAGTTCCAGGCGAAGGAGGAATAAATGGTGTTTCTAAATTTTTTCAGTTCAGTTCTCAATCAAGAAAAACAACCATCAGAGCTAAGTGCCTGTGCTGTTCTATGTTTTAGCACTTTTAAGGAACTTATTATTTCTTTCATTTCCCAGATGAGGCAGGAAGTATTCTTTTATTTTCTAGTAACATAAACAATTCTGCTAATTTTTCAAATTGTGGGGTAAAACACTGTATTTTATTGTAAATGAAGTGTAAATTATGAATCACAGAAGAAAAAAGTATTTCAGTTGTCTCAAGTTCTACGCTGAATGTTTTAATTCTTTAAAGATCTATTTTGCTGCAAGAAAAAAAAACAAAATGAAACAAAAACCAAATAAACAAGCAAACAAAAATAAAAAACAGTGGAAGTCTGTCTTTGAAAGCTGGAACCACAAGTAGTCCTGAGTGAGCTCTGGTATAGTGGGAATCACAGCTCTTCCCTACAGAATCAATGCAGTAGGGTAGGCATGAAACTCCATGATTTTCCCAGATTACTTTTCCACACCTGTGGCCTTTGAACCAGACTACACATGTGGTTCACAACATGAAAAAGAGAAAGCCTAAGAGCAGAAAGTGTCTTGAGAAGAGAGAAATAATGGAGATGTCATTCCTTTCAGAGAATGATGCATTGGAGCCATTATCTATCTGATATTCGTGTCTCCTATCAGAGTGTTGCCACTTACTACACCCTTCTGTGGAAGGGTAACGTAGGAACATTCCCATTTCATGCCATTGCAGTAAGTCTGTTCCACACGTCTTCTCTGACAAGTAAAATGTCAGAGACACCCTAACCAGGAGATCTGCAACCTCACTTCATCCGCAAAATTGTCATACTATTGTGAAATGATTAGCCATTTCTAAGCAAAAAAAAATTATAGCATTGTAATAACTACATTGATTAACTGCTAAAGAAATGATAAAAAAATCTATGTACTGTAATAGAGATATTGTTTTAGGTATCTATTGTGTACTTTTACTCTTTTAGCCTTAGAAGGCTCCATTTTAAGTGTTGCTGAGATGGTTCAGTAGGTAAAGTCATAGACTGGACAAGCCTAGCACCTGAGTTCCACCAGAATTTTCCAGTTCTTGCCAGATTCATATTCACTTTCCTTGCCACTCACATCTGTGTCCTTTTTACTCTCATCAAGGCCAGTTTGTGCTACCTAAATATTCTTGGAAATGTGGGGTTCAAGTAGAGCCCCATCACTTCTCAAGGACTAAGTTCTTTGATGAAGCTGATTCTTGACATTTTCTCTCCCAACAATTGACAATAGCTCCTAGGCTTCTGAAGGAACCTTGTGCCCCTTACCTAACACACTTTCAAGATAGACCATAAATATGTATACTATCAGAGTATAAAATGTGAAATCAATTACTGCCCCCAAAAATGATTAGGGATAAGGAGATTAAGTATGCTAACCCTTTACTATTATTGAAATAATATTTATTTGTCTTATTATAAAAATTATTATAGGTTTACTTCATGAATTTTTAAGAAAAATATAAAAATATAATATAATCTACTTATAACACTTCTATTCAGAAATGGGTTTTAATATTTTCTTTAATGATATACTTACAATATATACATATGTATTCATATTTCAGAGGTGTGTATGTGTCTAGACTAGAAAACAACCTCAGGTCTCATCCTCAATAACGCTGTTTCCTAGAGACAACAGATCAGTTAGAATAGACTGGGTAACCAGCAATCCTCAGGGATGCTCCAGGGTCTGCCTCTTTAGCACATACCACAACACCTGGTATTTGTATGTTTTATAGAGATAAAACTCAGGTCATCAGAATTGCAATTCAAGAATTTTGTAGACTGAGCTATCTCCTTAGCCCTTAAAATCTACCCTTACTGTCCGCCATGTTCAGAGAGTCCTGTTTTATCCCATGCTTTTTCAGTCACAGTCCAGCTGGCCTTGGTGAGCTCCCAATAGATCAGCCCCACTGTCTCAGTGGGTGGGTGCACCCCTCGTGGTCCTGCCTTCCTTGCTCATGTTCTCCCTCTTTCTGCTCCTCAATGGGACCTTGGGAGCTCAGTCCGGTGCTCCAATGTGGGTCTCTGTCTCTATCTCCATCCATCGCTAGATGAAGGTTCTATGGTGATATGCAAGATATTCATCAGTATGGTTATAGGATAGGGTCATTTCAGGTTCCCTATCCTCAGCTGCCCAAGGACATTGTCCTGGGCACCTGGTAGCCACTCCAGGTTCAAGTCTCTTGCCAACCGTTAGGTGGCTCCCTTAACTAAGATATCTGCTTGAGAGCTGATGAGAGGTCAAGGACAATGGCATCGGGTTTTGATCCTACTTCATGTTCTGGCTTTTTGGGAACCTAGTCAGTTTGGATGTTCACCTTCCTAGACCTGGATGGACGGGGGAGGACCTTGGACTTTCCACAGGGCAGGGAACCCTGACTGCTCTTCAGACTGGAGAGGGAGCAGAAGAGGAGTGGGGGGAGGGGGAGAGGGGCAGGAGGAGGGGGAGGGAAATGGGAGGCAGGGAGGAGGCGGAAATTTTTTTTCAAAAAAATAAAAAGAAAAAAAGAAAAGAAAATTCTAAAAATAAAATCTACCCTTACAATTTATGTTTTAAAATAGATAAAGTAAGATAAATTCTTTGTATTTCCTTTGACACTTCATACTGTGGGTTTTATTTCAATCAATAACATAACTTGAGTTTATACCTGAGTGACATATGATAGACTGAGCATTATGTATGAGGAACAAATATCATAAGGTCTTCAATATAGCTCTATCAACTATTTCTATGCAGAGCAGACAAGATAAACCCCTTAATAAAAATATAGAGCACACAGTAGGACAGTGGAGATAGGCTTTTGGTCCTATAGTCCTGTGTCATCCTCTATTGTCGTAGTATGGAAAGGACAATCATTGAAACATTCTATAGATCTTCCTTTATAAAGAAACACTCCAATATCAGAAGCCAATAAAATGCCTTCCATCCTACCCACTTAGTAATCACCAGGAATGTATAAACCATCACCAAGTACCTTGACCTATAGGACTATCCCAGACACCTGTCCTGAGACTGACCTTCAGTAAGACTACCTGTCTCTAATACATCACCCCACCAAAATGTCTTCTGTGGTGCAGCCTTAAAAAGATTGAATAAAGGACCAGATATCCAGTCATTTGAGCACAAAACATTTCACTTGTAGACACCTTTACATTTCAAAGATTTTCTAGTAAAGACAGTCTTTACTAGAAAAGTAATAGACAAATAAAGCTGATTATCATTGTTACCATTGCATTCTTTATTTCTCAGTGATGCGGGTTTCTCACTAATATTTAGAAAACATCTCGTGTTCTCTCTGGCATGAGTGTGGTAGCAGCCAAGGCAATTAGCACAGCTTCTCTTCCCAGGAAAGGACTGAGGCTTTGCATATGAATGAGATGCAGTATGAAACATCAATACCCCACATTTTACCTTTCCCCTAACCTGGTCTTATACTTCTATGCTGTCATTTCATCATTATCGCTGGTCATGTGTGTTGTGTCTGCCATCTTGCACTGGAACTTAACCTTTGTTTAACCTAGACGGGGCCAAACTGGAGGCCAGTCTTTGTCCATTCATCTGAGGATTTTGTGACCTTGAATAAGTGATTGAGAATCTCCAAGCCTCTTTTTGATTAAGGATGGAATGACATCATGCCTTTTGGGGCGTTTTGGTTCTGATGAGAAAGTGATGATGTGAAGATTTGCTCAAGAAAACACAAATGCAATCACAGCATCCCTGCTTAAGTCCCTGAAGAGCTAGCTCCTCGGTAGCTCGGAAGAAGGAGGCAAACACTCATGAGTACTTCTTTTTTTTTTTTTTTTTTTTTTGGTTTTTCGAGATAGGGTTTCTCTGTGGTTTTGGAGCCTGTCCTGGAACTAGCTCTGGTAGACCAGGCTGGTCTCGAACTCACAGAGATCCGCCTGCCTCTGCTTTAACCCTATTGCTTTCTGTTTGTTCCCACACCCTGTACCTGCCTCCTGTCACCTAGCACACTGGTCCAGTCCACTCAGCTCCTTCATTTTCAAATATAAAAAGAGGAGAGAGTTCGATTTAATTATATTTTCAAAATATCTGTTACCTCAAGACAAGGTCTTCCAATGTTTCTCTGTACAATGGTCCCTTAGTGCCAACTGCAAAGTCTTGTCCATGCGATTCTGCAGATCTTGAGAAGACTCTGAACACCAAGAATGTAATATCGGTATCAGTGATTTTATTGTGGGGGGTTATTTCTAGTTTCAAGAAAGATCATTTGCTTATTTCAAAGCTGTAGCCATTTCTAAATCAACAGGTGTAGAGCCGTGTTTTACTAATTCAGACTGTACTCAACAGCAGACGGAAAAGCAGCTTGGCACCTGGCTTCAGCCTGGTTCGGGCTTGCCAGAAGCCCCTGCTGCCCGCATCACTTGCTTCTTCTGTTATCATAGGAATGGCTCATTTTGTGGCTCCAGCAATGCTTGAAATTGGCTGTCTGGTGTCACAGAATGCCTGACCCTGACCAGGGGGCAAATGTCACACCATGCCAGAACACATGGCTTGGTTTCAAAATAAGTAGCAAAATTCGTTTCTGAACAAAGGAACACTGAACTGGTCTAATGATAACTCTGTCTAAATTAATCCATATTAATTTTTAAAAGTTCACTTCATTGATGTAAACCAGTCATCATACATATGGAAATTGTAAAATTATGCTCCCTTCTTATATCTTTTCTCCTAATTTTGTTTTCCATCATCCACCAAAAACTTGAATGAAAATAACAGGAACCTCAACATAGTCTGCCTTTCTTTTTTTTAGCTTGTGTTAGATCAAGTTTTGTAGAAACATCTTGAGATGGTATTCAGTGATTTAATGAGAGGCTAAAAACAAAACAACAAAACAAAACAAACAAACAAACAAAAAAAAACAGGCAAACAAAATCAACGGAGCAGACTATAGAGGACAAGGGAGTCAATCAAAGATACTTTTCCAAAGTCTAACTCCAGACAGGTCACACGGGACTCTAGGCTGTGTGTACATAGATGATGCCAGCCATGGCAAGCAGTAGTCACGTATAGGCACTCCCAGGCATCCCCAGTCTGGTTAACTCTGTCTACAGTCCACTTCCGTACATGTGCAATCACTAGCTCTCAGCTCCTAGCTCTCTAGACTGGAAGTTGCAGCACTAATCTAATAAAAGGCATTTGGCCAGGACACCAAAGGTTGTACCCACTTCAGAGGCTACTTAAATATACCCATTATCTGTTGGAATCATCATTATTCCGGCATTGTTATCATCTCTATTTCATGCAAGGATCTTATATACAAGTAGGCCAACCTATTTCGGACTCATAAAAATAGCAACAAACAGAGTTTAGAAAAGATGCAATTAATTGGCAACCCTCTATATTGCTGCTCGCTGACCGTGGCCTGTGGAGAACTTTAGAAGCAAAGTGTCGCCACTGCTGTTTTGCTTCAAGATCAATTTATTGCTACTGCCATTAACAAAGGATTATTTTTTAAAAGACAAATGAGCAAGCAACTTGTCCTTCAAAATTTATAACCTGTAATGACAAAATACTGATTTATCTTGCCACTTGCAATTCAGTAAAATTCACGTGTGCTTCAAGGAGCCAGCCATGAACTGCAGTCCCAAATGCAAATACAATATGCTAACATAGAATTTCACTGGAATCTTTTTTTTTTTTTTTTGGCTGTTTTATGTAATTTTTTTTTTTGGCAATTCATGTGATGTTTCTTTTGTTGTTGTTGTTACTTTTGTTCTTTTTTTATCTTGAAGAATATTCAGAGGAGAAAAGAAAAGCCATATTCAAACAAAGATAAAAGATTGAGACAGGTGAACTTACCTGTAGTCTTGATACCGCCCGCATCTATGTCTGGGCATTAGACCGTAGATCAGAGGTTCTTAACCTGTAGGTCACAGCCTCATTGGTAAACCTGTATCTCCAAAAGTATCTACATTATAATTCATAACACTAGCAAAGTTACAGATATGAAGTAGCAACCAACACAATTCTACGGTTGTGGGTCACCGGACATGCACTGTGTTAAAAGGTCACAGCACTAGGGAGGCTGAGAACCATTGCTGTAGATAAAGCAGTGAGGAAGGCCTTACGGAAGTGAGATCATTGCTCACTTGCCTTTAGTCTTACTCTGCTGATAGTAGAAAAGGTACCTTGAGGGCTCCCCTTCTGGAAAGCATGGAAAACGGAAACTTCTTCAGCACAGGAAGTAGAGCATGAGCTTCAGTGTCCGTCCTGCTTCCATTCTGACTGAAACCTGGAAAGGGTCTTGGGATGGATGTTCTCACACAGTCATCTACTGCCATACATTTTTCAAAACTAGTTTATTTCAGATCCCTAGGCTTAAAGAAAGTCAGCAGATTATGATGCTACCTTGTTTATAGTTTACCAAAACCATGTATTTCTGCCTAAGTAGTAAAGGTGGGACTGTTGAGCTGATCTGATTCTCATGGCAAGAGGTGCACACATCTTTGGAGACCAGGAAGATAAAGAAGGAACGGCACTCATCCATCCTTTACTCCGTCGATAAAAATTTCTATTTGGAAATGCTTATTGTGCATACTCACCTTCCCCAAATGAAGCAGCACCGTGTGTAGCCTGGAAATGTGCAGCCTCCATGGTGTCTTTTGATTTTCCTGTTCCGATTTCCCCACACCTTTAATGCCAACCAAACAACGGACCCCGAAGCACGTATCCATGGATGCGAGACTGTCTATGACTTGTGTCTGCACCACCTGAATCTGTATATGCCACTTAAAATTAAAAGGCCACAGCATCTTATCTCCAATCACAAGGCTTCCAATGAAGGTATCATTTGTCTCTACATAAAAACCATTTGAAGGTGGTTTTTCTTTTTGCCTGGGTTTTTATTTACTGTAAATTTCCAGTAGTAAGCACCACAGATGTTCAATCTGTTTGAAAACTATCCAGCATCAACTGATTTGCAAATGGACACTAAAAAAATAGCCGTTGATGATGTATGATGATTTGGGAAAGATTTTCATTAGAGGTATTTGATGGGGATAAAATCTTTATGAAAACACTTCTGAGCCAGGTTGATTTTGCCAGAGTCCTGATTGAACCTCGTCAACAGCTTCTAGATATGGAAATCCTCCTATTTATGCCAGCTCTCTAAATTACAGAAAGCCTCAGAAACCGGAATTCACTAATAGGGTCAGAAAATGTGTTTCAAAGTCTGAGAAGAACTAAAAATGACTCTGCCAGAGGAACAAAAACACCAATTTTGTTCAAAGGAGGTAACCTGCCATGGCACAGTACTCAGTCTGTACACTAAACCATGTTGTTGCTTTTTTTAACTAGACATATTCATTTAAGATCCAACAAATTATATTTGCATTAATTTAAAACAAGAAAATGCATGCCATGGCTTTGAACAAGAAAGTACATTTAAGCAATTATCCTTGGTTATTAATGCCTGCGCTATATATATATATATATATATATATATATATATATATATATATATAGAGAGAGAGAGAGAGAGAGAGAGAGAGAGAACTATACAACTTCTGTCCTTTATCCTAGCATATAACAGGCTGCAGTTCCTTTAATTGCTTCCCTTTTGTTGTTATTGTTGTTTTTTTGACTGGCCTGCCTCTATCCCCTAAGGAAAACACTTGGGTTTTATTTTGAGGTTATGATAGTTGAGATAGTATAATTTTCTAAAATGGAAGAAGATAAAAAGCTGGACACTTACCCTCTTCAGTAGTCCGTGCTTTTTTATGATCTGTGTTGTCCTTTCCCAAAAGAGCCCTCATGACTTCCTTTTCCCTCTCTTTCTCTGTATTCCTAGGACGCTAATGACAGTGTGTACACATTCCACTGGGGTAATGGTGAGAATTCTGATGTTTACATGAACGTCAGACACCAGAGAAAAAAATAGGAAATCTGGTTTCTTGTTTGTTGGTGTTCGTGTTTTCTTATGTCTGTGTCTTTCTTTTTCTTCTGAGCAGTAGCTCAGTAGAAACACAGGCTCTGCTCAGTGTCCTGCTAACTGTTGCACTCCCACTCCCCCACACTGTAACTGTTGCACTCCCACTCCCACACACTGTACTGTTGCACTACTCCCCACACTATAACTGTTGCACTATCACTCCCACACACTGTACTGTTGCACTACTCCCCACACTGTAACTGTTGCACTATCACTCCCCACACTATAACTGTTGCACTATCACTCCCACACACTGTGACTCTTGCACTCACTCCCTACACTATAACTTTTGCACTCCTACTCCCACATACTGTAACTGTTGCACTACCACTCCCTACACTGTAACTGTTGCACTCCTACTCCTACACACTGTAACTGTTGCACTATCACTCGCCACACTGTAACTGTTTCACTATCACTCCCCACACTGTAACTATTGCACTATCACTCCCCACACTGTAACTGTTCCACTATCACTCCCTACACTGTAACTGTTGCACTACCACTCCCCACACTGTAACTGTTGCACTACCACTCCCTACACTGTAACTGTTGCACTACCACTCCCTACACTGTAACTGTTGCACTACCACTCCCTACACTGTAACTGTTGCACTCCTACTCCCACACACTATAACTGTTGCACTACCACTCCCTACACTGTAACTGTTGCACTATCACTCCCCACACTGTAACTGTTGCACTATCACTCCCCACACTGTAACTGTTCCACTATCACTCCCTACACTGTAACTGTTGCACTACCACTCCCCACACTGTAACTGTTGCACTACCACTCCCTACACTGTAACTGTTGCACTATCACTCCCCACACTGTAACTGTTGCACTACCACTCCCTACACTGTAACTGTTGCACTATCACTCCCCACACTGTAACTGTTGCACTACCACTCCCTACACTGTAACTGTTGCACTACCACTCCCTACACTGTAACTGTTGCACTATCACTCCCCACACTGTAACTGTTGCACTACCACTCCCTACACTGTAACTGTTGCACTACCACTCCCTACACTGTAACTGTTGCACTATCACTCCCCACACTGTAACTGTTGCACTACCACTCCCTACACTGTAACTGTTGCACTATCACTCCCCACACTGTAACTGTTGCACTATCACTCTCCCACACCACTAGTTGATGCACTTCACATATGAATCAGTTTTCAGGCATCTGCTAATATTGCAAAGCAGTAACTAAAAAGCATAATACAAACAAACAATAGGAAAACCTATGGAACACTTCACAGATCTGCTTGTAATCTCGTGTGAGAGCCAGCACAGCTCTCTGTGCCATCCCAACTTCTAACACTAAAGCAATAACATAAGGAGATATTTTTTAACAAATGCCTTAAAATAATCCTTACTTTAAGGACATCGTGTAATGCCACCCCGCACATACTCACTGTGTTATATAAGTTGAGGTGAACACGTCCACCTATCCAGTAATAATCATACTTATCATGAACATATTCAAAGTTCCTTCTATTTTAAAAAATATACTGTACAAAGTTATTATCTAAAAATCATTCTACTCTCCAAAAACAGCATGCCAGAACTTATTTCTTCCATCGATTAAAATTTTATTATTGTTCACCAACCTCTCCTTCCATTTCCTGCCCAGTCCCTGGCAACCACCATTCTACTTTCAACTTCTGTTACTTCGGTGTTTTTAGATTTCAGAATCGGTAAAAATATCTAATGGGTGTTCTTTTGTCCCTATTTTATTTCTTAACATAATGACCTCCAGATTCATCTATTGTGACACATAACACAATTTTTTGTTTAAGTCTTATACATTTTTCGTTCACTGCTCAATTAACAAACATTGAGCTGTTTGCACTCCTAGGCTGATGTGGCATGTGTTGGAGGGAACAGAGTACAGGCGGCTGGGCACAGTACTTGTCTCAAATACTCCCGTTCACAGGGTTGCTGGACTGCAGTAACACTATTTTAGTCTCTGTCCTGGGGTAGTTTGTAAAGGACCCCCATAATCTCCTAGGAAGTAATACTATTGGGAGGTGTGGTTTTGTTGGAGTGAGTGTGGCCTTGTTGGAAGAAGTGTGTAACTGTAGGGGCCTGCTTTGAGGTTTCCTGTGCTCAAGATACTGCCTAATGTCTCAGTGTAGGACTCTCAGCTGCTCCTCCAGCATCATGTCTGCTTGCAAGACTTCAGGCTCTCCACCATGATGATAATGAACTGGACTCTGAAACTGTAAGTGAGCCACCTCAATTAAATGTTTCCTTATAAGAGTTGCTGTGTTCATGCTGTCTCTTCACAGAAATAGACACATCCTGTTTTTCCATGTCACTGTACTAATAAGATTTCCACTAATAGTGCCACTTCTGGCATTTTAACATGCAAAAATTGGAAACTCTGGGACTTTTTTATGGTTATATCTTATTTTGACTATATATATATATGACTATATATAATGAAATATATATGTATATATAATGAAATATATATGTATATATATAAAAGTTTCAGTGATCAGAGCTTTTATTTACAATAGGAGTTTGTGCTCATTCATAAAAATAAAATAATAATAACAATAAAAAGACCTTGGACTCGGAGGCAATATTCATGACACATTCACAACTTAGTCCAAGTAAAATTCCAGGGCAAGTATCAGGTTAACAGCGTCATTCATACCATTTGCTGCTGAAAATGGCTCTAGATAGTTCACATTCTGTCTACGAGTAAAGAACCTTGGGAAAATGTCAATCAGCTTTGTCTCCCCAAGGATTCAGAATGCCTGACAATCACATGTATACCAAGAAGAGCACAGAGGACAAACAGTCCAGGGATCTTCCAGGACATGTAAGACACAGATTTGTGTGCTTCTGAGGTCTGTATTATGTGCCACCTGAAAATTCTGAAGCCCACATTAACCCTTAACAAACTGTACAACCAAATGGGAAAAGCTTAGAAAAAAAAATCAAACGTTTGAGGTCAATGAGATGTCATTGCTGCAGATATGAGGAATATCTCTATACATGTCACTTTTAGGTACCAGGATCACAAAAACATCATAAAGAGGAGGTGTGAAAACAAATCTGATTATTCGTTGCAGGTCTTTGTTGTGGAATTCAAATGGTTCGAGGCTCTATTATTGTCAGGCATTGTCAGAACATTATCTCTACTATAGCTTAAGAACTATTGCAAGATATTCATCAGTATAGGATAGGGTCATTTCAGGTTCCCTCTCCTTAGTTGCCCAAGGTACCAGCTGGGGACATATTCCTGGACACCTGCGAACCCCTCAAGAGTCAAGTCTCTTGCCAACCCTAAGATGGCTCCCTTAGATAGGATATATACTTCGCTGCTCCCGTATCCATCCTTCCTATATCCCAACCATCCCAATCCTCCGAGCTCCTCCCATCCTCCCCTTCTCATATTTCTCATCCCATTTCCCCTTTGCCCCATGCCACCTCACCCGCAAGTTCCCAGTTTTTGCCCTGGAATCTTGTCTACTTCCCCCTCTCCATGCGGATGACTATATGATTTTCTTTGGGTTCACTTTCTTATTTAGCTTCTATAGGATCACACATTATATGCTTAATGTCTTTTATTTTATGGCTAGAAACCGATTATGAGTGAGTACATCCCATGTTCCTCTTTTTGAGTCTGGGATACCTCACTCAGGATAGTGTTTTCTATTTCCATCCATTTGCACGCAAAATTCGAGAAGTCATTGTTTTTTACTGCTGAGTAGTACTCTAATATGTATATATTCCACACTTTCTTCATCCATTCCTCCATTGAAGGGCATCTAGGTTGTTTCCAGGTTTTGGCTATTACAAACAATGCTGCTATGAACATAGTTGAACAGATACTTTTGTCATTTGATGTGGCATCTCTTGGGTATATTCCCAATAGTGGTATTACTGGATCTTGGGGTAGGTTGATCCCAAATTTCCTGAGAAATCACCACACTGATTTCCAAAGTGGTTGCACAAGTTTGCATTCCCACCAGCAATGAATGAGTGTGCCTCTTTCTCCACAACCTCTCCAGCAAAGGCTATCATTGGTGTTCTTGATTTTAGCCATTCTGACAGGTGTAAGATGGTATCTCAAAGTTGCTTTAATTTGCATTTCCCTTATGGCTAAGGAGGTTGAGCATGACCTTAGGTGTCTTTTGGCCATTTGAATTTCTTCTGTTGAGAATTCTCTGTTCAGATCAGTGCCCCATTTTTTTATTGGGTTCATTAGCATTTATAGGGAGAGATGTGGAAACTGGTTTTCAAATGCCAAGAATTAGTGTCAAAAAACAATAAACTAACTAACTAATAGTTAGAAGAGACAGAGTTCAAGACTTTGGTACATTGTTTTACCTGATTCTCATGATGTTTCTGTAAGGGAAAAGAGATACTATTGGCCTTACAGAGAAAATGTTGAGATCATGTCCCTTTTTCCATTGATAAGTAGTGTAAATTATGTAAGTTTATGGAAGTATTCTGTGAGTTTCTTTAGCTCTTAGCTTCACTTCATTCACGTGAAACTTTGGAAACAATCACCTTCTTTCTTAACCCATTAATTATTTGTTTAAAAAGTTAAGAGATTAAATGGGAACCTTTATATAGATGAATAAACTCATAAATAAGGTTGTATCTTATCTGTGAGATAAAAGATTTATTCCTTCCTTAATTACTACCCAACTTGAAGAGGAAAGCATTTTAAATATGGGTGGATCTTGCATGACAACCTTTTTGTCAGCATGAAGCCTAACATGGCAACCAAAATGGAGAACACCAAAGCTAGTAAACACTTCTGTGAAGTGTGTAAAGGCTTTCAGGAAGCCAAGAAAACACTGAAAGTTGCAGGTGGTAAAATTATCAATTTTATCTGGGCTCATTTTAATAAGTTTCTTTTAAGATAACACTTTCCTATACCCCAAAGCCATTTAAAAGGTATTTTAATAAACACTTCTCCTCTATGGCTGCCAATCATTTTTATCATCTCTCCATGTCCCACAGAGTTATCAACATTCATTTACCATATCTTAAAAGTCTTCATTAAGTGGGGCTAATTGTCGGTTCTGTTCTTTCCACTTCACGTGCTTCACCAGAGATTCCCAGAATATTTCTTCATGGTGTGGAGGTTTGTGGACCGGGCTTTTCTTTTTGCTCCTCCATTGTGGGTCACACAGGGGCTACTTCTGTGAAATTCAATTAGAACCTTATAATAGTTCTCTATAAATTTCGTTACTTCAAAATACAAACTGGGATCTTGAAAGGAGCCTACAACTGCTGGCTCGAGTTTATTAACACTTTGTCAGAAAACGTAGATTTTTTTTTGTCTTAGGCAGATCAATCAAACCTACTTCAATTGGTGGGTCTCTCAGCTCTCAATGTTGAACACACATTTGTCTCAGCTCCTCAGAATCGCTTAAAAGAAATATCTCAGTTCACCACAGTCATGGGCATGATTTAGAAAATTCCCCCATTTACTTGAGAAACAAAAGTCACTTTTCATTCAGCATAATAGCTATCTAGCAACCATAAAAAATTAGCTTTAAAATTGGATTATTTTGGAATAGGGAGCCTTGGAAGGAAAAAAATTCTCTAATTTTAACAAGATTTAAACCTCATTCTCTACACTCTTTAGCAGGCACCAAAATGGAAGCCAATTCAGCAAATCAGAGCAATTCTGAACATGTAAAAGCAAAACATACACAAGTAAAGCAAAATGAACAAAATTGAGGAATATCAGCATCTAAAATTTGTCTCTGAAATCAACAACCTGGGGTTTACCTTGTGTGTGTGTGTGTGTGTGTGTGTGTGTGTGTGTGTGACAGAGAAGGGGGGATGATGATGAACAAGCACTAAATGAAAGACAAGTCTTTCTTTTAGAAAAAAAACTATAATGAAAAAGCTACAAGTTTAAATTAAGAAGTAGTAATAACAGCAAATGAAAGCAAGGTCAACAGACACACACACACACACATTGCTGTGCTGTGCTTTGTTCTTCTAGAAGGTGTTTCACTGCCTCCAAATCATAATGGTTAAATACTTCTGAAATCATCATAATATTTAAACATAGGTAGTAAAGAGTAAAACATTAAGATTGAATGACAGTGCCCTAAGGACAGATAATACAACACATATGGACAAGAAATAAAGTTGGTGAGGAAATACGACCTCAAGAAGTAGTTGACACTAAATCCTGGGACCGTTAGAGAGTATGAAGAAGAGAGGGAGACCAGAGGAGCTGAAAGATAAGAAAAAAAAATCATGATTTTTACAAAATGCATCACTTTGAAGAAGTACAGAAAGTTCACTATGTGATTGTTGGTATTTATGCCAATTATGTGTGGGGCATTGTACATTTTCTTCTTAATGGCAAAGTAATTGCAAGGCAGAAACATTATGTCTATGGAGTCTATCTTCTTTTCAGCACCAATTCACTGCCCTTTGCATGTTTGTTTGACTCACTAGTGGGCTTACCAATATGGCAAAAACTTTATTAGTATTTACAAAGAAATAAAATCCCTAACAATTGTGCCCATTACTGTGTATATATGGCCTCGGCGTCAAAAGTATCACTTTCCCCAGCACCAGATTGTTATTTCTGTCTGCCTTAGAGAAAGAATAAATGACTGCAAAATGAATTTCCCTTTCATACTTTCTTATAATAAATATTTATCTAATGTTTTATTGTTTACAAACTACTGTTCTTGTACACTATCCTTCTTAATCTTGTTTAGTCCCAGGATGTTTCATCAAGCTTCTGTTAATTTTTCTTGTATCTTCTTTGTTTGCCTCGATACCACATTAACTTTCAAGTGACAAGCCATATGCTGAAGGAAAAACAACCTCTCAAAGACCTACAAGCATTGAATTACAACAAACATTATTTCACCCCTTAATTTATGAGTGGTTAAGCTAAATTTACCTTTTCGACCGTGGGTTCCAGTCTTAGAAAGTGAAAGTCAGTAAGAATTATCACCACTAAAAAGATACAATAGAACTAAGAGGGAAAAATAATCAGTCTGAAATATTTCTTTATACTGGTTTTTATTCAAAATTGGCATCTTGCAAAAGTAATTGCCCTAAAAGAAATTTGAAGCTAAGGTCACACTTAAAATTGTGCACCCACCATAACCTATGTTCAAACATTGCAATTTGAGTTGGCCATTCATGAAATTGTTAATAGGCCATTAAATCCTGCATTTGTCCTTTCATCCTTCCTTACAAATTATGGTGACCTTAAAAAAGAGTTGCCTTGGCATTTGGTACCCCATATTTCAATAACTCATGATCAGCTCTCTGTGATCAATGATTGTACCACATAATAATTATTCACCCTGACTCTGTTCCTTCAGGGTTGACCTGAACAAGCAGACTGTTTCTAAGGTGGAATAGTGTACTTAAGCATGGATAAGGGCCTTTTGATGACATCAGATGACTTTGATGCAATGAAGGGTTGTAGAGTGTTGTTTTTGTTTTGTTTTGTTTTGTTGCTCTGTTTTTTGTTGTTTTATTTTGTTTTGCTTTTTGGCTTTTGTTTTGTTTTTACAGATACTTCAAACATACCACTCAGGTTATGTGAAAAACATTTGGGAACCATGCCTTCAAGATTCATTCACCTGACTGGCTCCTCATAAGACCAGCTCTAAGTATAGTTCTTACTATATGCCAACAGTCTACATAAACAAAGGTAATGGAACTTGTTGTCAGAGTTTGAGTGTTCTGTCAGTGCCACTGAGTTAACAATTCACTGGAGCCCCTTTATTATAGATTCTGGTCAGTTTATGACCCCAAACCATTAGATGAAGCCAATAGCATTAAAGATCCATCTTCTCTTCTCATTCAAGCTACTCCAGAAGCAACCACACACCCAGAAGTGTGTCTCCTGGGTGATTCTTAATCTGTAAAGAGTGACTATCAATAATAGCTATCATATATTCATACTTAAAATATAAATATATGCACATATAAATATACAGTTACATATCAATATATAGTACAAGTAACAAACATTACATAAATTGACAAGGAAGAATAAAAAAGTTAATGATTCTAACTGAGGCATTGAAGAAGGAAGTGGGAACTTTAAATTTTACAATATTTCCATTGGGTCTAATGAAGAACTGTGAATCTGGGCACTGAAATGACAATGTGCGTGGCACAGTGAGGAAAAACAGGCAACTAAAGTAGGAGAGGGAGTGGGGATCCAGTAGAACTAAGGGGAACAGAAGAATGTGAGGTGTTTTCATAATTAGCTGTAAACCCACAGACTGCTTGAGTTTACAATCCGATGTAAAGTACACACACTCAAAAATAGCCATAGTGTTGAAATCTGTATGAAAGAAGACCATGTAAGCCCAATAAATACAGAACTGAAAACAAATTTACTCATGTAATTTTGAGAAGGGTTAGTGGCCCTGTAGGCTCATATTCTTAATGATTTCAAAGAACTTTCCTGCAACCTCCTAAAGCTAAGAATACTGGAAGTCAGAGAAGCAGAATAAAAAAAAAAAAAAAAAAAAAAAAAAAAAACAGAAAATACCAAAAGACTTAGAATGAAAGTGTCTATACTAAGTGAGAGGCAACAATCTACTTATGCCTCACCCATCTGATACTGTAATGAAGTCAGAAGGAATCAAAAGTTAATAGCAGCATCCTAGGACCCCGAGGCAGGATGCATACTCTCACTGGGAGGATGGGAGTCGAGATACCTTAAAAGCAGGACTACTATTGGAGCAAACCAACATTTTATCAACAACACTTGAAGTTTTTCTCCCCTGACAAACTATCATGGTTCACATGTATAGAAGAATGAAACACCATATACACCACTTATTATAAGGACACATAAGGATACACAAGTGTTATAAACAATCATAAAGCTATCTGCCTGTGGTCTCAAGCAAAGTATGCCAGTGGTTCTCCAGTACCTTGGAAAGGATGCTTAGCAAAGTCATCTCTCCTCTTACTCGGCCACTTGCTTTCCTTTCTTCACTCAACAGACTCTTCCCGCTTCACTTTTCTCTCAGCATCTGTGTCGCTGTAGTCTGCTGCTCTTCCTACTTCAGTGACCCCCTCCTCTCAGATTTCTCTGTGAATACTATCACTGTTGATATGCCTGACCCCAGTTCTCAATCTTTTCTCTGTATTTACTTGTTTACTCTTTTTCCTTTTCAGTTTTCTTCAAATGTGTCCCCTGGGACAGCAGGAGATATCATCTGGAGGTATGAAAAGTGAAAATTATCAAACCTTACCCTAACCCAAATTAAATAAATTCCTGGAAATTAGTAGTTGGAAATCTGTCTTAGCAAACCAGTTCTCAGCATGCTTCTGGTGTACACAGACACTAGAGGACCACAGATATGTATTTTCTCATTCAGACACAAGAAAATTCATTGTATGAATCCAGCTCTTACATCCCTCATCTGACACCCATCTTAGATTCCAGATGGTATATCCAACTGTTACATTGATCTTCCCACTTAGTTGATTACCAGATCAAACTTAAAACCATCTATGTGGAACCCTCAATTATCCCTTCCTCTCACACTGTTATCCCATTAATTCTCAATAAATGATAGCATCATTTCACCAATGGTTCTAATTTAAAACCTAGAATTTGTATGTGATTGCTCTACTTCAACTCCTTCCCTTACCAAATTTATCAGCAAATTTTACCAGCTCTGCCTAAGTAATATGTTCAGATCTAATTATTTACATCTCTTTATCTCTGTTACTATTGCCTTAATCTAAAATTCTATCCAATGAGAAAAGGCCAGCAAAATCAGAAATATAGATTAGGAAATGGACTTTGAGGAAAGAACCAGAGAAAATGTATTATCACAAAATCAACGATGAGGGGTTTAGGAATGGAGCAAAAACCAATATAAGTCTCCAGGAAAGAGAAGTCTTGATGCCTAAGGGGTGAAGACAAGATTAGAAGACATAATTGAACACAGAGAGGAAGGAGAAGAGAGGCTGACAGTCAGCTTTGATTTCAGAAAGTTAGCACTGCGAACTCTGCTAAGATCAAATAAATCATGGAGGGTGTTAAGATGAGAAAAAGGTTTAAATAGTTAACCCAAATAAAAATTAATGGAAAATAATGGAAAATAGAAATAAAGAACTTAATGGTGAATCTACATTTTGGAGTATATAACCACTTCTGCCTAGAAACAGGATCATTTTCTTCATGATACCTTCTCAAAATGGTCAACAAATCAATATAGACAAAAATCAGAGGGATTTCTTTATCATTTTCACTTTGTTTAAACAGCAAAGGAGACTAAATAATGTGGGCTTGTTAACACATAATTTATCACAGAAAATTCTTTAACAAAAAAAAAAATCCCCACATGCTACTAAGTAGGTGGTGCTTTTCTCACTTCACTGATAGCTGTTTATAGTGTTCTTTTAAAAGACAAACATTTAAAAGAACCAAAACATTTCAGAAAAAAAATCTAGCTAAATGAAAACTGATATGGGAAAATAACCTTCACCACAAATGGCGAACTTCAGAACTAATTTATTACATGAGCACAGACTAAATCATTTATAAATTTCACATATATGATTATTGTAAAATTATACATTATGAAAAATGTGTATATATATATATGTAGATTAGTAGGTTTCTGGATTGTTACATTTGATTGCAATATAAACTGACCAATGCATAGCTAAATCCATAAAGTGTAAAAAAACAACAGGGGTTCTGATCCATACTTGAAGGTTAACCATCTTCCATCTACAGTACAAAGACTGGTTCTTCAAGTTACATTTATTTTTTACATTTTAATCCAATTAATTGGCTATTAGTTAGTTAAGTAACTAAACAGACCTTGTGATAAGTACCCATCTATAGAGCTGGTGCCTTTACCAAAGCAACCTGCTACAGGCTGGGAGCTGTGGGAACCTTCACAGCCAGAGAGTGAAGAACCAAAGGAGGATGCTCCACTTACTGCAGAAATCAGACAAATCTAAGATCAAGTATTGAATGCTTCTCCATGTACCCTAAATTCCTTGAGTAAATGTTACTAAAAGTTTAGTCTGTGGACAGAGACCAGTCAAAAGCTATACATGTTTCAAGATGAAATATGTGAACTGACTATTTAGAAATTTCTGTATCAGTTTGATGGGGTAATTATAGTTCTGTTGAAATAAGTAATAAACAGTAAGGAATTATATTTTGAATTATTATGCTAATCATCCATCTTATTTCATTTTTGAAATCTATAATCTTATAATTCATTAATCTATAATGGATTGGAAACTAAGGAAATAAAACTGAGCTTGAAATGGATGTCTACACTAAAATATGTTCATAGTGCTGACAGTAGCTTCACTTATGACTACTAAATTTTGGAATCAACAAAGATGTCTTTAAGTACATGAACAATAGATAAGCAAACATGTCCCAAGAATGGAATATTATTCAGTGAGAAAGAGAAATTAGCTAACAAGTCATGACAAGATACAAAGGAAATCTCAATGCAGATTATTAAGTAAAATGAGACAAGATGCAAAGAAACCAATACATTCCCTGCCAGTATAATAATATAGCATTCTAGAAAGAGTTATACAATGAGAAAAGATCAGAGGTTGCCAGGGTTTAGTAGGGAGGAGGAATTAATAGATGGTACTCAGAAAGGTGCTAGAGAAGTGAATCTAATATGGTACAATATTGATGGGTAATGTCAGCATACATATTACAACACACACAGAATGAGCACTCCCAGGAGTAGCCTTGAAGATGGAACCATGGACTTTGGGTTCAAAGGACATGTCAATAATGTTTTCTCAGTTATGGGATGTTGGTAGTTAAAACTTTGTATATGTGGAGACAGGCTGTATGAAGCCTATCTTTACTTTCCACTCAACTTTTATGGAATCCTAAAAAAAGAAAAAAGAAAAAAAAATGCTCCTAAAATATTTTTTTCAATTGACCCATTACAACAGTTGGTTTGAGGGATACTGGTTCAGTATCACTGCCCTTTACCCCAGATTTCACCAGATTCCAAGACTAAATGCAGTATAATGGAAACCCCTTATAAAAGTCAAGACACACAAGGGTATGAAACTGTAGACAGAAAAGTTTCTTTAAAAGTTTAATTAAAAAATTTTAGAAACGCACCAGGTAAAATATGATATCCAATTATAACTCAAATCTCAGAGATGGCAAGAACCACTGATATAATAAATGTCACACCACCCTGTTGTCTTTTGTGTGACACTACACTTACTTAACACTTTTCCTTTTAATTTTGCCTTTGCATTTCTCTTGCAAACACCGAAAAAAAAGATGCCTTTGAGAAGGTAACAGTTATTGTCTATTATTAGACAATGTTCAAAGACTCATGTGACTTATTCATTTCCATCCAATCCCTCTTTCTGAAGCAGACACTGTACCCATTGTACAGATTGTAGCCATTGTACATACCATTGTACAGATGAAGAGACTAAGAGACAGAACTATAATTTGGTCAAATGGCTCTTAAGTGACTGAACCCGGGAATAAAATGCCTGGCTCCTCTTCATTCCTTTCAAAAGCTACTTTATATTCCATCTTTAAAACTTTAACAACTTCCATACATATAAATATATATATGTATATATGTGTTCCATATTCCATATGTATACATATAGGTGTGTATATATTTGAGTCACTTTAATTCCTTCTCTGTAAATATGATAAAGGAACACAGATGGGTCTGGGAACATTATGTTCCAGTGACATAAACCAGGCACAGAAAGACCAGTGCCACATGCCCTATCGAGAGGGAGGGGGAATGGAGTGGGGGGAGAAGAAGAGGAGTGGGGATAGGGGGAGGGAAGTGGGGGGAGGGCAATATTTGGGAGGAGGGGAGGGAAATGGGAAATGGGGAGCAGGTGGAAATTTTAATTAAAAAAGAATAAAAATAAATAAATAAGAAAAAAAAATAAAAAAAATAAAAAAAAAAAAAGAAGTTAAAATGTCTCAAAGAAGCAAGGGTAGAATAGTGTTTACCAGAGACTGGAAGGGGAAGTTATGAAGAACTGGTAAATGGGTATAAAATAAGAGATGAAAAAGGGGAAACTAAGTCCTAATGTTCTATACCACAGAAGAGGCTAACTGTGGTTAAGAATACAGCATCTGCTTCTAAAAAGAGAAGAGGTTTTTTTTAAATGTTATCACTACAAAAATGATGTTTAGGATGACAGCTACACTCATTTCTGTAATTTTCAGCATTATATTCATATTGCAAATATTGTACCTAGTCCCACAAATATGAGTGATAGCTTTTGTCATTTAGCTTTTTGAATTCTTCAAGATCTAGCAAATAGCATTTCATTTACTTAGGTTTGTATCCTTCGCTATTAAATATCCAGCCCTGGAAAGGTATATCAAAGTATTAAATATATTACATTGTAATAGCAATTGAATTTTTTCCCTCTAAAGTGATAGTATCGATTGGCACTTGGATCAGCTGTGTATTGGAGCTATTATTTACTTATCTTTTATGAACATTATACATTATCACTTAAAACTTCTTTTTGAACTTGATGATCAACACCGTACCATCAGTATCATTATTACTGTTACAGAAATCTTCATGATGCATTATTAAGATATTATTTTCCTGAGGATGTGCAAAGCATCAAGACCCAAGTGAATTCTTTCTTCTCTTTTTGCAAGCTTGAGAAGCCCTGTCTCTCACTATAACCCATAGGGTTTGGCCAGACCCAAGGAGCTTCTGGAAAGTACTTACTCAGGTGTCACTCAGCTTGTGACAGTCAACCATTGTCAGTCACCCAGCAGGGGACACGAATCTCTGGCTGGACCCCTTCTTGAAGGGGTGCACTGGAAAGGGAAAGGGGGACAGAAGACTATGCCTTAACTCTCCTCTACCCTGAGCTTCCTAATTATTTCATTTGCATGACATTTCTTCACCTGAGAGACTATTTGCCCTTTAAATGGCATCTTGGCATTTGAGCCCCTCTAGCTATATTCTTTCTCTTCTCCTTAGACTGACAAATTTCCTGGAATTCAGAGAACAACCTTCATGTTCGCGAAATCTAAGGTCCACTGGTGATGCCGAATGAAATGGGAGCTAAGCAACATCAGCACTGTGCAAAGATTTGGCTCAGGCTATAAAACCTGGGCGGCTGCAGCCCAGTGGAGGCTGTGGCCATTTCCCTTCTATTTTACGATCATCCGCGGTTTCCTTGCTTTATGCTTCCGTTGCATCCTGGCCGAGCAGTCTGGAGCAGCCGGCTGGAGAGATAAGGCCATCCAGTAATAAATAAACTAGAAGGTTAAAACCACAAGAAAGGGGATGTGGGAAATTGTGATGACAGGGCCATATGTTTAGCCTCGGATATGTGCTCAAAGAATAGTTGGGAGCCCTTTTCCGTCTTTTGAGAAGACTTCACATTTACAGCACCCTTATCATCTGAACATTCATAAGTGCATATGCTTCACAGCCAGGGAAGGAGACAGCTTGGCAGTGCTCATTTCTTATGGCATGTTCTAGAAGGTATAGTGTAAATGATAGGCACCATACAAACAGCCTGCACTCAAAATACCCAGATTTCTGGGTGGTACAAAGGAAATAAATTATAAAAATATCAATTTACTACTGATTAACCACAATAGGATTATCCTTTGCATTTACCTGAGATCCACAAATGTTGAGGTAACAAAATTTTGAAATTACATGATATCCAGAAATGGGAGTAAATGAAAGCATATCGACTTAATGATGTAATTGGTTGGCAAATACGAAATGAGGAGTGGTTCTTGTTAGTTTTCATTGTTATCAGTGACACTTACTGGATTCTACTGCAAATGCGAGGGAAATGGGGTGGAGAACTGACTGCCTAGATTTTTCACTTAAAACCTCGACTATCAATACAGATCTGAATTCCATTATTAAGAAAGTATATTACAGTAACTGTTTCAGAAGTGAACGAATTAATTAAATGAATGTTAAACTTATTTCCTACTTGCAGGAATATATTTAAACAGATTTAGCAATCTTTAGGATTTTGTGGGATGCACATTTTCATATAGATTTTCTGACCATCTCAATACACAGCTTTGTATGATCAAAAGAAACAAATCTAGGCTGGACAAAAAGCTACAAATGAAGGGACGGTTGGGGAAGTCAAAGATGTATTTGCTAAAGCACAAAGGCTCCCTCTTGTGATGTGAAGCAACCACCAGGAGGGCGCAGGGACTTGTGCCAGCCTTCCTGGCTGCATGTGCACTGCTCCTCATAGGAGCTTAGTATTTGTTTGAACTGCTGTAGATTCCATGCCACATGTGTGAGTAACTGTTGAGTCCCTGTAGCCTCCATAAAAATCATTTAAAATATCCAGAAGCATGCTATACAAATCAAAATAAACTCCAAATAAATTAAAGATTTAAAAGCAATGAATTACATGTGGATGTTTTAATAGGTAAGTTTGTGGTCTTTTACTGGGAAAAGACTTTCTAAATAAGACAAAAAGGTTATGAGCCATAAAAGAAACTTCAAGGAATAAAGCTTCCAAAATAAAATTCATACACTTTACTTAAACTAAATTCCTCAAACTAAAATAAATGGAAACTCAAAAAACAAAAACTAGCCTGGAAAATACCTGAGATCCTAGAACTCCAAGGTAGGGGTGAGAGAAACAGAAATTCTGGGTTCTCGACTTTCTAAGACTTCAAGAACCCCAAATTCAAAGCAAAGTCACCACATATGTAGACAAACATCATATGTACTCACTCATAAGTGGCTTTTAGACAGAAAGAAAACAAAAAGCCTACAATTCACAATCACAAAGAGAACATAAACAACAAAGAGGACCCTAAGAGAGACATACATGGACCTAAGGCACATGAGAAGCAGAAAAAGACAAGATCTCCTGAGTAAATTGAGAGCATGAGGACCTTGGGAAAGGAAGAAGGGAAGGGGAGAGATAGAAAGGGGAGCTATATGTGCGCGCGCGTGTGTGTGTGTGTGTGTGTGTGTGTGTGTGTGTGTGTACTTATAATATTTGTCTTTTGGGGTCTGGGTTACCACACTCAATGGGATGTTTTCTAGATCCACCCATTTGCCTGTAAATTTCAAGATGTCATTATTTTGTTCTGCTGTGTAGTACTCCATTGTGTAAATGTATCACATTTTCCTTACCTATTTTTCAGCTGAGGGGCATTTAGGGGCATTTAGGTTGTTTTCAGGTTCTGGCTATGACAAACAATGCTGCTATAAACATAGTTGAGGACATGTCCTTCTGGTTTGATTGAGCATCCTTTGGGTATATACCCCAAAGTGGTATTGCTTGGTATTGAGAAAAATTGTTTCCCAATTTTCTGAGAAATCACCATACTGATATCCAAAGGGGCTGTACCAGCTTGCACTACCACCAGCAATGGAGTAGTGTTCCCTTTATCCCACATTCTCTCCAGTATAAGTTGTCAACAGTGTTTTCAATCTTGACCATTCTTATAGGTGTAAGATGGAATCTCAGAGTTGTTTTGATTTGCATTTCTCTGGTGGCTAAGGATGTTGATCATTTCCTTAAGTTTCTTTCAGCCATTTTATATCCTCTGTTGAGAGTTCTCTGTTTAGGTCTGTACTCCATTTTTTATTGAATTATATGTTCTTTTGATGACAAATTTCTTAAGTTCTTTGTATATTTTGGAGATAATACTTCTGTCTGATGTGGGGTTAGCGAAGATCTTTTCCCGTTCTGTAGGCTGCCGTTTTGTCTTGTTGACCATGTCCTTTGCAAAGCACTTTTCATCACTAATTTAATCACTTTGTGCAGAATGCCTGATTAGTCTCCTGATAGTGGGTTAGAGCTGAACATCATTATCATAATGGCCAACTTAGGATAATGTGCTATTGGCTGCTGTTGCAATGTATCTCTGTCCCTCCTCTAAAATGTTTCATGGACTGATGACCAGCCGGTGCAGTCCATTAGAAGGGCCCATCACCTATACGCAGCAGAAAATACCAGAATTCAAGAGAAGATGTAGAAAAGACAGGGAGTAATAAATACTAAGATATCACAGTATGAGATACATTCAAGTACATTCCAGCACTGGCTTAAAATAAATAACATATCAGTCTTTGACAGTCTGACTTTATTCAACTTTTCTGTAAATCTCTTTTCTTCATTCATGTGTTGTTTTTGCTATATTCCTCTTTTAAACTTTCTAAATTATTTTACTTATGTTTCTCTGTATTTTGAAAGTCCTAAACTATACTCATGGTTCCCCTTGTCATACTACAAGCTCTATATAGTTCACACACCAGCACATCTCAGAAAGAGTTGCTGGTGCTGGGAAGGAAGGGCAGTGAAGGAAAGCAAGGACGGGAACTGACTTAGCTATGTTTCTTTCACGGCAATAAAATCTCATGACTAAGGCAATTTATTGGGACAGGTATTTAATTGGTTTATGTTTTCAGGGGATAAAAGTCTATGATGACTGTGCAAAGTAACAACTGGGAGCTTACACCTTGATTTACAACCATAAAGCAGACTGAAAGCACTAGGAATTCCCATGGCACACAGACACCTCCAAACACACAGACACACACATATCACTATACATAGATCATGACAGATAGAAGACTGATAGATAGATAGATAGATAGATAGATAGATAGATAGATAGATAGATAGATAGATAGATAGATAGATAGAAAGATAAGACAGACAGAGAGAGATATAGATAAATAAAGAGACAGACATAAAGATAAAAGGAAAATAAAGAAACTGTTAGCTGTGCTGCATCTTATCTCATGTCAGAAGCTAAGCAGTGGCAAGTCTAGACAGCACTGGGAGGAGAGAGGTTGTCTGCCTAGGGAGAGAGTAGTTTTCAATATAATACCCAAACCAGGTAAAACATCTTGTTATTTGTTTGTTGTGTACTTGTTTTGCTGACTAGCCCTCTGGACCCAAGAAATAGCACAGCTTTTTCTTATCCACAAATACTTGAGTTTCCCATAGGTCAAGAATAAACAGTTCAAAGGAAAGTGCATCACCAGAAATTTGAGTAGCTTGGGTCCTGAGAAGCCTTGTAATCCTGGAGCAGTCTTGTTTACATCACAGATTGTGCAACGAAGAGGTTCCAGTGAGCTAAAAAATTTACACACAGCTGGGCGATGGTGGCACACGCCTTTAATCCCAGCACTTGGGAGGCAGAGGCAGGCGGATCTCTGTGAGTTCGAGACCAGCCTGGTCTACAAGAGCTAGTTCCAGGACAGGCTCCAAAACCACAGAGAAACCCTGTCTCGAAAAACCAAAAAAAAAAAGAAAGAAAGAAAGAAAGAAAGAAAGAAAGAAAGAAAGAAAGAAAGAAAGAAAGAAAGAAAGAATTTACACACAGACCTCTCAGAGGTGTAGTTTAAACACCAGCTAGGCAGAGAACAGAAGCGACTACTTACTTTTAACTGGAGAAACCTCAGCACACAAAAGAGGTCAGGCCAGGGTCAATGACAAAATTTGAATCGTTCTGTCAAACATCTACTACAAACACTGCAGGGGACCAAGGAGACAGTACCAAGGACAATAAAGTGCAAGCCACAGCTCTTCTCTTCTCCAAGTCTCCAGGCTGGTTCCTCACAAATATAGAGGCATGAAGACATGGAGTAAGTTAGAAACAAATTAGAAACTTAATATTGATTATCCTGAGCTAAAGGAAAGAGCTGATAATCTACTCAATAAGACATGGAAAGTAAAGGTAAAAGGAAAGTGACCACTTGGTCAAACATGCAGATGTTTGAAGAAAGATAAAATTGTTTCATCTGTGGCCTCCTATGTCACTAGATGCCCCTGGTGGCATTAGTAAGTCTGAACAGAGTTCATAAGTCAAGACAGTGTCCATCTGGGTGTTTCATTGGGGCCATAAATACATCAACTCGGCTCTACAAGTACAAGCAGGTAAGGTCCATTTTAAAAGTAGAGAGAGGTCCTAACTGCAAAGTAAGGGTACAGATTTAGTTAGTTACACTGCAATAAGTAAAGACTAATAATAATGAGACAGGATCTTGTGTTAGTCTCTCGGACAAGTGTTGATTTTGAAAATTCCAAGGTCCATGGCATGACAACAAGAAGAAATGCTGTACTCAGGTTGTTAGACATTGAATTCTATTCTGCAGTGCAGTGCCTCTGAAATGTAAGCACTTTACTGCTCAGAAAGGGATCTTGGATGGCCAGCAGAGATGGCTCAGTAGGTAAGCACCTGTGCACTCGGAGGACCTAAATCTGAGCATCCAAACACCCTGTAAAACACTGAGTGTTGCAGTAAGCATCTGTAACTTCAGTGCAGAGGAGGCAGAGAAAGGTAGATAGATCCCTGAAGCTCAATGGATAAAGAATGACCTAGGAATGATATCGTAAGCTGACCTCTAACATCCATAGGAAGGTGTGTATACATGCACATCAGCTTCCATACACACATTTGTCCATGCCCACTCTAGCAAGCACATATGTCATACATACAGCACAATACACACAAATGAAGCAAAGAAAAGAAGCATTGGACTTTGGTCTGCACTTTCACCTTCTCTAAATCAGCGAATGGAGGAAGAACTGTTTACACTGTCCTGACTGAAAGTCTTCTGAAAAAGTAGTGACAATGTGGGCAAAGACTGGCTACTCCATGAACCCTCCACATCTGCTCTGCAGCAGAAGCCAGGCTTCCAGATTTGGCACAGATCCATACTTGAGTCATGGGATTGCTCCTTTTCTCAACTTTTACGATATTCTTGTTTGACTTGTTCTTTTGATTGAGTCCCATTTGTCCTCACGGTAAATCTTTGCTCTCAGTGTGACATTTTTCAGGTGTAGCATAAATATTAGCATCTGTCCCCAGGAGAGGAATTTGCTTGTAGAATGAACGAGGAACCATGTTCTTGTCCCCTCATCTTGGCATTTTGGTATGTAGTTCCAACTAATAATATATACCTTAAAACACTATGTGATTTAAATAAGCTCAGAATGGTAGTTTCACTGATTAGTGAAATGAGATTTGCTGATCTTCTCATGAACTTTTATCAACTGAAGCTTAACACAAAATACTAAGCCTGATTGAAGTCTTTCTATTTGTTTTTTATAATTTTTATTAAAAATCAAAATAAAATAATCCTATTGTTTCTATAAATTACTATGCTTATTCTAAAAATATAAATTATTCTATAAATTCCTATTTTAAATGTAAAATATAAACTGTTCTGTAAAATATAAAAAGGTGAAAATAGCAGAGGAGGCCAGGGATTTAATTTTAATTCTAGAAAATTCTGTGATAATTCTCAGGTAGAGTACAGAACAGATAATTCAATGTGGACAGAATGTAGAACAAATCTATATAGTGGCTTGGGATAGTGTTACCAAATGTCTGTCCTGTGATGAATCTAAGAAGAAAATACTCTCCACATAAAAGATAATTAGCCCCTCTGATTATTATGCATGGTGAATATTGATGGCAAGATTCCAAAATGCCACCAAAATTCTAGCCCCAGTGTATGAGCACTTGTAATTCCCACCTGGAATGAGTATGAGTAGGGCTGCAAAGATGGTGTGATAGTCCCTTTCATGATTACATTCCATGACACAACTTAAGAAAGAAATGTATAATGGAGTAAAAATAATTAAGTAAGTTGGGAGATGAGAAGGGCCTGGAAGAGTACAGAATGTGAAGAAGGTCAATGATGCTAAAGGTTTTTTTAAAAAGTCATATGGGAACAAACTTCCTAAAATATATACACAAAAAGTTTAAATGAGTTACTGTGTAATGGGGGGAAATGGTGCTTCTCCTAGATACCATAGAATGTCAGGGAGAAAAGAAAGCCCTTTTGTAGTTGTTTGTCAAAGGGGTCACACTGGCCCTCAAATTTTATAGACTATTGCCACTTTTCTTTGTTACCCTACAGAACTTAATAGTAAGCCACATACTTGAGCCTTATCAAGCCAGGACCAAACTCAAAGCTTCATGCCTACCAGCTAGTTTTCACAGTGCTCAAGGAGGCTTTACCATGAGACTGAGGGAAAGGCCATACTGGTAAGGCACACACCCACTGCTGCAATGGAGCAGAAGTTATGAGAGTAACCAACCACTTCCAGACTGCATTTAAATCTCACTCTATAAGATGGAATCAATATCTGGCATTGTTAATGGGGCAAAGAACACGTGGTATGGTATGTCATAGTGCCCTAGGAAGAGCCTGCTATTGTTATTATGCTAAATGGATGCAGTATCAAACTGATTTCCAATGACATCATAATACCCTCCCAACCCTCATCACAGAAGCTTCTTTGCAGTGTGTGATTAAAACAGAGACTCACAAGTCGTTAATATGCAGAGAATAAGAGATTATGGAATATACGGACCTAAGAGGGACATCTATAACACACACACACACACACACACACACACACACACTTCCAAGGATCATGGATCGTTACAGAATAAGATGTGGACAAATTATTAGAGGCAGATCCAGAGGCAGTGCACGACGACAGTAAAACAGTGTTGTCTGGATAACAGTGGGGCAGTTGTGCATGGAAATCCCAGTTGTGAGTTCCTAATGCACAAGACCTATGTCACATCAAGCCTGACATAAATACAAGCATCGAAGGAGGAGGTAACAAAGTCCCAGCCATAAATGAAGAGCTCCTGCCAATGGACATCCTGTGAGAGACAGAGAGAGAGAGAGGGAGAGGGAGAGGGAGGGAGGGAGGGAGGGAGGGAGGGAGGGAGGGAGACAGACAGACAGACAGACAGACAGACAGAATGAATGAGAGAGCTTTCTTCAAGGACGAGAACCCTGGGAGGCTGTCCCTGCTTCATTCAGTAAAGGACTCTCCACCTATGCACAGACCTGGAGGCGAGAGGTGGAGCCCTTGAGTTTAAAGGGCCAGAGAAAGAAAGAGAAAAAAACATCAAACTAAGAAGATCCATAAAACATCATAGAAATGGATAATTCAAATGTGCTTTCCTAGGCTAACTAATGCTCTGATCACACATTTACTTGACAAAATATTACAAATACAAAGTTCATTATCACTAATTTTAGTAAATGTGCTTCAGTTTTAAAAAAAAAAATGTAAGTTTTTTCCTGTGGAAAAAAATATATAGTTCTGTCTTATTGATCTTTTCTTCATGGCTTTAGTGGACCCTCAAGGTCAACCTCAGGCAGAAATAGAAGCTTAAGATCCACATTGTAAGGCTGCTGTGCCATCCTGTTTCTACACAGGTCGGGCAGCAGTCAGACGATTATAAGATGTCATCCTCTAATCTGAGCTTCTAATACTTAAGAGATCACTGGAGAACCCACAAGTTTAAAGACTGTCTTCCAGAATGTTTAATGCGCTTTTTAAAGGTGAACTCAAAGATTTACCTGCCGAGCAGATAAAGATCAGGCCCAGGGTCCCGCAGCAGCCAGCAGGACACTATTAACATCAAATGCAAGACATTCCTTATACTGCTTTAATTATCAATGCTAATAGGAGAAGCCCGGGGCAATAAATTCGGTCTCCGGTTGGCAAAGGAACGCTAGTTTTCATGTTTCATTTCTACAGACATTATATTCTTATTTAAGTTTAAGTGTCCTTGCTTGTTCCTTCTGTCTCATTCTTGGTGTCCTGCACAGCTCTTTCTGAAGTAAGAAGCCAAAGATGGCTGAGTTTTAACTAATCTTAAATCTTCCACAACTATTGTCAACCCCCATGAGAAATATTGCAGCTCAGGTTCTGCCTTAGCTGATGAGGGTTTTACGTGATGCTTTGCTCTGCTGAAGTGCTTATATACAGGATGCTGTGTTTATAAGACATTGTCAGGAACAGGTTTTGTTTGACTCAGGATAAACCTTGCTAATAGAAAGGGACTTCTTATCATTCATCTTTCTTGACAAAATTGCACAATCCAACTAACCTAAGCCTCTCTAACAAAGCCTTCTGATTTTTCTTTGTAACAACAAACTCATGGGACAAGGGGGGTATTTATTACACAGTCTTGAAACTCACAGAGAGGATCTCAGATTTAGATAACAACCTTTGAACGAGGTTATTTAACCATCAGAAATGATGTCTGCACAACTTTCAACTTTTGTTTCATCTTCAACCACATGAGCCATCTAGAGTGTACCTGCACATTTGGACTTTTATAAATCCCATAAAGAGCCAGCGTGATTCTAATAGCCATCTGCATCTAGAATGGGAAGTCCTTTCAAACTCTAGTCACCAGCCTCTTGGCCAGTGTTCAGTGGCCCACATTCTCTATTCCTGCCAAGCCAGTGTCCAGACATCCTCTCTAATTTTTCTCCTCTACCCCATGCCGTTCATGTTTGTGTCTCCTCCTAAGGGTTCCCTTAAAGTTTCGTTCATGTGTGAACATTTTCTTTTTTCGAAAACAAAAATAGCCTTTTTTTTGCCCTGAGTGTGTGTGTGTGTGTAAAACCATGTGTACAGTCCTTCACAGTGATAAAAAATTACATGTACAGAAGAGCTGCAACCTAAACACATGGTTTTAAAAATGGAGCAAAATTAAAATCCAAACGTGTCCTATGGACTGACAGGTGTCCGTGCTTTCCCCTTCAGCCCCTTGCCTTTCGCAGCTCATGCTGCTCTTCCTATTGGGGACCTTTCTCTGTTGTTTGTTTTTGTTTTTGTTTTTGTTTTTTTTTGAGACAGGGTTTCTCTGTGGTTTTGGAGCCTGTCCTGGAACTAGCTCTTGTAGACCAGGCTGGTCTCGAACTCACAGAGATCCGCCTGCCTCTGCCTCCCAAGTGCTGGGATTAAAGGCGTGCGCCACCACCGCCCGGCTTGGGGACCTTTCTCTGGAAAGCAGCAGCAGCTATCACACGTGGTCATTTATTTGTATGTATCATGAATCAAGGTACATTTCCATTCCCTCAAACTGTAACTGTAATGTACTGTTTCTAAGTCTCCTCCTCTTCCTCCCCCGACCCCCTTTCCCTCAATCTCTCTCTCTCTCTCTCTCTCTCTCTCTCTCTCTCTCTCTCTCTCTCTCTCTCTCTGTGTGTGTGTTTGTGTGGGGGGGGTCTGTCTGTCTCTTCCTCCCACTCTAATGAAGCAGTCATACTAACTGCGCTGTCTTAATTTCTCTTTTTTGAGTAGTTATAGCAGTGAAACCTGGCCCCAGTCTTCACGCCTGGACATAAAACTAAATGAGTGCCTGGAAACAATAATAAGCAGCCTCGTCCCCCAAACCAACTCTGTCCCCTCCCAATCTTGTTCTCACATGGCTCTGTGAGGAAACGCGGTCTGTTTCACCCAGACAGAATCTGCTGCTCTTTTCTTGGCGGTAGCAAGAGAAGGTCAAAATCAGAGGAGGACAAGCTGGCATAGCTGCGTGTGGAGAAGGTGACATGCATTGCGTCGGCCAAGCAGAGATTGTTATGATGATGAGAATGGCTGATTTAGTGAGCCAGTTTCTCTCCAGTGCCTGGCTGGAACTCATGGGCGCCCCATGGAAGCAGTATGGAAATAATTCTCCTCCTTCTCAGTGAGTAGCAAGCTAATGCCCATAAAGGTTTATGTCTGAGCTGAAATCCCTAATCCCAGTCCAGTTTTTCATCTTCTGGACTGGCCTGCAATGAGTCAAGGGGCCTTGATCCTAACTCTGAACTTTAAGATGCAAATATTTTATATCAAACCAAGATACTGCAGGTTCAGTACTTCACCACTCTCCTGATTCAGTAGTTAGTGCTGGCCTGGCAGACAGCAGAAAAGACAGAGAAACAGTAATGCCGACCAAAGCATAGGGTCTCTGCCCCTTTCCCATTTCAAGTTTGGAAGCCCAGCCGCAGAGCAACCTACAACGATGTACTTTAGGTTAGAAGTAGCAGCGGCAGCTCACAGTTCCAGAGTCTGGAAAGGGCGAGATAGAGTGCATTGTTCGGCACAAAGAAGCCCTAATGGCCTCAGAGCCGTGTCCTCCTAATGAGAAACAATAGTCTGCGGCCAGATGCTCCGCATGATTATGAGCACTTTAGCGCCAGAAAGAGGCACAAAAAGGGGCCGTGAGCTCAGCACTTTGAAAACAAAGGCCTCTGTGGAAACTCACACCTATTAATATAAATGCTTCTGTATACATTCAGCTTCTGCTCCTAGTCCACCAATTAAAAGCAATAGAAGTAACGTTTCCATACCATTCCAAGAGGGAAAAAAAAGCCATCAAGCATATCCAGGGACACCTAATTTTCTCCCATGATCGTGTTTGTTGCATGGCTAAAAGAATAAAAAATACTCCCTTGGAAACACTGACACTCCTTAGCTTGCTTATATGCCAGAAACAAAATAGGGGTCGTCATTTGGATTCGCAGCTGTGTTCACTGGTCAACGGAGTAGTCTAAATACTACAGTTCCAGATAGTAGCTCGCATGAGCACATGAACCTCCCAGGAAACCAAGGAAGTGAACTAATGATACCCTACTCGAACAATAGTTGCTCTTTTCCTGGTGGTTTGGAGAAAGGACAGTTTAATTGATACTTAGCAATGACTCTCAAATCAAAACAATCATGTGATTGTGAAGAAGCACCATCATTCTACTGTAGTTTCATGGAATTTGAAATCAGGTGTGTGGATTTCAAATTAATTCCTTACTCTCCCTAGCTGTGTGACTGTGCCTTGCAACTCAACCTTCCTCTGCTTCTGCATCCTCATCCAGGATGTGGTCCTCGCTAAAAGGGACTCTTGGCAGGAGCCACTGACACAGACTCCAGCGTCTATGATGCCCTTCAGATTTTTAACTATTTTTGCTAACATCTGTGATTTCAAGGCATCTTGGAATTTCAGAATCGTCGTGAAGGAACTTCACAAATAACTTAGCTTCGGGAATTGTGACAGGTATTTTAAAAACGTCTTTAATATCAAACAACAATCAAATTCACTGTCTAAGGTATTTTTCCATAGAGGTGCATTAATGCAAATTAGACACAATGACTTTTCCTGGTTATAATTGGGCTGAAATGAGGTGGAAGGAACAGAGAGACAATTAACGTTAGCTTTTTTTTTTTTTTAATCTCCAGCAGTTGGATATAGGTTTTAGTGCCTCTTGGTTATAGACTGTCAATGCTGCCAGGAGAAATTATTCAGAGACCTTCAAGGAGCTTTGTTTATCTCATTTTTCAATTAACCTCTGTGTTTTAACTTCCTCCTGGTGCCTATGCCAATTCACACGAAAGAACAAATAAAAAATCCCTGTTCACTGTCATTGTGCCTCTGCCTCACAAATCATGCTTTGCTTTTCCTGCTCCATGCATAAAGAAAATGCATGCGGGAAGTAAATTTCAATTGGAAATGACTGACAAAGTAGCAAATGATTTAATATAAATTAAGTTTTCATATTAGCTATTCCCTCTGTCTTTTCCTTGGTTCTTCATGTACGGCCACAACACCATTTAGCTCTGCTAACGCAGAGATCAAAATGTGTTTGAAGGCTGGGATTTTTATTATTCCCTTAGTTCAAGATTTCAGACCTACAGCATACGTGCATGACAAGACACCAAGATTCATCTCTTTCTCTTGCACACTCAGTGTCACTGGCTTAAAGCCAAGACTCTCCTGTTCCTTCACATGCATGATAATAGGGCTAACACGACTCACCCTTATTTTTTTATCATCTATTGTGTAAATAGTCTTATTGAAACATTTTCATACATGCATATGACCTACTTTGATCATACTTAACCCCAACCTAATTGTTATTTATTATCATTGCCAAGAGTAAATAGGTTTTCAGGTCAGGAATTGTCACATCATTTAACATAGCATAGAAAAGTTCATCCTTAAACTGATAAAATTCAATCCATGCAATTAAGGTATTCTTCCCCAAACTGCCAACTGACGTAGACAACAGGTGCCATTTCTATTATGCTGCCTAAGAAATAAAAATACAGGGAATGGCTTTTGTTTGCTCCTTTTGTACCTCTTTAGAAGAACTCAGGAAGTTTGAACTAAGATGGTAATGTTGAGTATTAAATAGGATGCAGCTATTGAATATCTGCCATGGGTTGTTATAAGAGAAGAGCTAACCTGGCTCTTTGACAACACTGAAGAAAAGACAAAACCAAAATTGTAGGGGTTAAAATGGCTTCTCATTGGCCTAGCAATGTCAACCTTGTCTTAGTCAGATTGCAACACTATAATAAAGTACCAGAGATGCTTGTGATAACAAGAAGTTCCTTCTCACAGTTGTAGTGTCTGGTTATACCTACAATTTGGTGCTGAAAGATCAGTTCCTAGTAAGAGCTTTCCAAATTCCAGGAAATCTTTTTCTGTTTTGCTTCCTCTGTATAAATGTCATTAAAGTCCCCAAGAGGTTCCCCCACCCACACGATCTAATCAAGACCTAATTAAATGCCCCCAGGCCTCATTCCCTTTAACTTACGTTTTGGCTTCAACATATGAATTTGAAGTATATACAAACATTTAGTCTGTTATTAAACAGAAGAAAGAAAAAAGATTGCTGTTGGAGGCTGCTTGTTCATTTCCCAGCTCCCCAGACTCCCAAAAGAATCACACAGAAACTATATTAATTACAACACTGCTTGGCCTATTAGCTTGTGCATATTTATAGCTCACTCTTATCTCTTAAATTAACCCATTTCTATTATTTTATATCTTATCCTGAGGGTCGTGGCCTATCAGCAAGGTTCCAGCTGGCAGCTTTCCCCTCTGGCAGCTACATGGCATTTCCATGGCTCTGCCTCCTTTCTCCCAGCATTCAGTTTAGTTTTCCCCGCCTACCTCTATTGTGCTCTGTGCAGGCCCAAGACAGTTTCTTTATTAACCAATGGTACTCACAGCATACAGAGGGCAATCCCACATCAGATAGTGTGAATTGAATTCTTTAGATATTGAATCTGTTCAACATGCAGGGGACATGTGTCCTAATAACTTAATGCGTATAAGTGCAGATTTTAGTTGATGAGGGTGATCTGGTATGTGTTCTCAGAACATCCACTAGTGGGGCTAGGAAGTTACTCTGTGAGGAAAGTCTTTTAAAAGAATTTTTTATTTTGTCTCCAAGTTAGTGGTTAAACTACAGACTTACTTCAAATTTACACTGAACAAACCTATTGTGTGTCCTGAGGCTCCCTGTGAACCAGCCCTAAGGACCTCCATGAGTAGATCGTGTCTCTCTACATTAGAAGCAAAGTCATAAATATCATCACAGTGTCTTTTCAAAACACTGAAAGAATATCTCAACATCTTGCCATCTCACTGCATGTCCCATTAACTAAGAGCTGACCTGACTCCACCAATCTTCCTTGAAAGCACTTTCAGTCAATGCCAGCTTCTGATCCCACAGGCCTCTTGTGAATTGGAGCCTGATACGAAAACAAACACCATTCTCCAGATCCTGTTATTCATACTTATTTGTCAGATAGAAAAGAATTGTATTTTTTTAATTCTTTAAAAGATAAGGAAATCACTTAAAAGTCCTAGACAAACGTACACTTGATTTCAAGAGGAAAAAGAAAATAAAAAAAAATTACAAGTGTAAGGAAAAAGGTGGCAGAAGAGTTTAGATAGTTTTTAACATATAAATGTGGAGAATATAACATTACTTCAGGAAAGAATTCTCTGCGCTGAAAGATAGAAAGCCTCCGGATTCATCACAGTGAAAGGGTCTTGGATTGTAACTGCAGCAGCCTGGTGGAAACTGACACCGCATTCAGTCCTTTTCCTCTGACTGGTGGGAACAGACTCTTCCTGACCAGGCACATCCAAGTTTTCACTCAGATAGAGCCATGCGGACTTAAAAGCGTCTGTGAAGTTTTCTATTTCAGTTTCTGCTTTGCTCAAGAACCATTGGCTGCAGGTCTCTGAACTGCCTGCCTTGTTCAGAACTAAAGATCCTACAGTCCACATTGTTGACTTCAGAGATGTGGCACACGGCCTGGTGAGAGGGACAAAGGCAGACAGACTCAGCATCACTGGATCTGACATTTAACACTGAACACAGAAAAAGCTATCGCTGCCTTCAATTAAGAAACAAATTCTAGGAAAGAACAGACAAAAATGTGTTATGTTCCAGAAATAGAAATACTAACATAATACCAGCATAATCAATGTAATGATTTGTTTTGTACTGGAGTATTGAACATTGGCCATTCAGAAGAAAATGCATTATACTTTCAAATATTGATATGTAGGCATCTGATGTGTGTGTAGGTGCATGCATGTGTGCACTTTTGTGTCTATGTGTGTGAATGTGTGTGTGTGCACACATGCTAACCACAGTTTTACACATATATGTACCTATTTATCCAAGAGTTCAATAAGCTGAAAAAAATTAGTGTACTCTAGTATTATCCTTTAAAAGAACATCACTTAAGAAACAGACAAAACTTTTCATAAATATTCCATAAACCACTTTTCATCTCTAAGGAAACATTCAATTGCTTATATTTTTCAATTCGTTTTACTTGCAAGTTCATTTGAGTCCTAATATTATTCCTACTGTTAAGTATAGAGCTTATAAACTATTTATTTAAAATGCATGTTGCATATATCTTGTGTGATAGTTCTTTAGGAGGTTCAAGTGTTGAAGATTGCAGTGATAGTGTTATTAATCATAATGGTGCTGACATCACCTATGGATGCATTCATTAATTAATTTTTATTGAAAGGGATATTAGAAGATAGACCTTGGTCGAAGTTGGCATTGAAGCATTCATCCTATCTATCTATCTATCTATCTATCTATCTATCTATCTATCTATCTATCTACATCTTTCCCAGCCACCATTTCTCCTGGATGCCATGAAATCATAGCCTTACTACTCCATGTTCTCCAGTCATTTCTGCTGTGTCACAGGCCCAGAAACAATGAAGACAGCCAACTATAGACTGAAACCATGAGCCCAGATAAACTTTTCTCTTCTATGTTCATTTTTTCTTTATTGGCTACTTTCTCATTGTGAGTTACAAAGCAATACAGCATATGCCGCAAGTGTTCTCATTAACATGAGGTCCAGCTTTCAATCAACTGGTAAGATATGGAGGAAGATGAAAAGCAGACACAAGACTCAAAAAGGTGATATCAAGAATTTAGAGTAGTTTGAAAAGGTGTAACATTATAATTTGAATAGAATTCTAGATTTGACCCCAAACCTTTTGCTTAACCCACGTTGGCAGTGACTGATCAGACCCCAAACTGCTATAACAACAGAACTGAAAATGAAATGAAACCAAAAGGCTAAATTTACCAGGTTTCCCAGCAGAAATGAGAAGAATAAGTGTTTTTAAAAAGTGTCCCCGTGGACTGCAGATATATCTCAGTAATTAAGAGTACTGGTGGCTCTTTCAGAGGATCTAGGTTATGCTCCCAATATTGACATGGTGGTTAACAACTGTTTGTAACTCCTGTTCCAGATGATCCAAGGCCATCTTCTGACCCCTGCAGAGACATATATGTGGTAAACATACATATTTACAAGCAATTCCCTCATACACACAAAATACAAATAATTAAATCTCAGAAACTATCTAAAGACATATATTAAAAATAAAACTTCCATAAGAATTTAAGTCAGAATATCTATGATAGTATTTTAACTATACAAGTGAATTTTTCATTCAAAAACAGAAATGGAAAATAATTACCCTTCTACTCTGTTACCTAAGAATAGATATAGAGTTAAATGAGAGAAATAGTTTATGGCATTTGTTAGGAGGAATGTCTGTCTCTGTAATACCATTCCGTACCTCAAGGAATTGGCTTCCATAAAGTACATGTGTATTTCATCTGGTTATACTAAACTTCTCTTATTTAAAAGAAAATAAACAAGTCAATAAGAAATAACCCATGAGTCAATACCCAGGCAACAATTGCAAATACAAATTCTTACACTATACTTTAAACCTTTATTCTAGGAGAAGTTCACCTGCAGTTTGGCAGACCCCTATAAAGAAACAGAAACTGTGAAAGAAAGGACACCCCAAAGGAAACATGGAAAACTGTATATATCCATGCAAGAAAAGGTGATATGAGGAAAGCCTCCATATGCCATCCACCAGTGATGCTCTCAGGGATGAAACATGCAGTTATTTTATGCATCATTGAGAAACATTTTTAAACACTGCCAATCATAGTTGTAAAACAGCATGGATTTAATATGTAGTTCTATTTCAGAAACAGACAAGGGACAGTTGTCTGATGATCTTAATGATGTAAAGGGATTTGCGTGTCAAAAAGCTGAAATATCAAACCATAAATCACAATGGTTTTGGAAAGGGTTTGGGTGTATGTATTTCTGTTCAGAGATAAAGGAGAGAGGACAAGCCCAGAGAGCATATAGATGCAATTAAAATGCAGAGTGGGAGACATGGATGTTCTTACATATAAGGGGACATGAGGGGGTAGAATGGAGAGCAGGCATGAGTTGATGGTATGGTCACATCTTTCTGGCACTCTGGGTTAATAATCTTTCTGAAGGCCGGGCAGTGGTGGCGCATGCCTTTAATCCCAGCACTCGGGAGGCAGAGGCAGGTGGATCTCTGGGAGTTCGAGACCACCCTGGTCTACAAAGGGAGTTCCAGGACAGGCTCCAAAGCTACAGAGAAACCCTGTCTCGAAAAACCAAAAATAATAATAATAATAATAATAATTAATAATAATAATCTTTCTGAAGTAACCTTGACTAGAATGTTTGGATGAATTTTAATTATCAACACAGTTCTCCAGGACTCTGAAGTTACAGAGACCAATACAAGCTTCAGAAAAGGAAACCATGCTAAGGTCTTGATTTGTGCCTGGAAAGTTTTCCGTGTTCTTTACTGGAATTCTAAAGAAAATGTAAGTGGTATGTATAGATATTATATATTCCTAAGTTCTAAGATTTGGTTATGAACTAATGTGTAAGTAAACATTATGGAAAATGTTAACAATAGGATCTTTATTCTTTAAGATTCATTAAAAGTCTCCACTGACCTTAGAATAGAATTAAACACTGCATAACTGTCCTAAGAGAATGAATCATTTCTTTATTACTAGTCAGGAATTATTTCCCCAAATGTCAAAACTTGCCCTCCAGTAACTCACTTCTGCCTTCCATAGATGCCTGGTAGTATGCCCAAGCCCTCTTTTCGACCTCAGTAGAATGAGTTGGCTCAATGAAGGCTGTCCTTGAGGACCACCTGGGAGCCTGACTGTGCCCAGTGCACAGCCTGTCAGGAACAGACTCCTGCCAGCACAGAGCAGGGAACACCTGTGCCTCACAATCTGCACTGGCCACTCTCCGTGCTCGAGTGTCTTTGGAAGCACAAGGCAAATTTTTCCATGGTGTCATTCAGATGCTGGTATTTCTCAGCTCATCGCTGCACTCTTGAGACTTAATAAGGATTTGGGAAATGGAAGAAGGAAATCGGACATTAGTAAAGCTTCCTTCAATTCCCATGGTGTCAATTATAGAAGCAGGACTTTATTCTCTGGCTACTCAACCACACACAATACCAAAGTTGTTGTAAAGTTTCAGATGTGCATGGGTGTGGGCACACACACACAGGCATACAGGTACCCACACACCTCTCATATATGGAGTCTGTTTATTTTGAAACATATTTGGTGCAATGGAGTTAGTTGAAAGTCAGTAACTAGTTACAAAGTATTCACTCTGTTTGGGGTCCTACACTAGATATTAGAGGACTAGACAAGACCTTTGTCTTTAAGTAGCTCTAAAATAAAAGCCAAAACTCAGGTTAGTATATTTACCAGACAAATGTCCAAATCTACGAAATTGCTTTCTTTTTAAAAATTATCTGATGGAGGAAGCCAGTCTTTAGGTGGGTGGAGTAAACAGAACAGAATGCTGGGAGGAAGAGGAAATGAGCTCATACTCCTTAGCTCTGCTCTCTGGGGCAGATGCAATGAAGCTCTGACCCAGGATGGACGTAGGCTAGAATCTTCCCGGTAAGTGCACCTTGGGGTGCTACACACATTAATAGAAACGGGTAATCAAGATGTAAGAATTAGCCAGAAAAAACCCCAACTTTGATTCCTTCAGGATCTGGCCTACCTGGGCTTCCATTCCACACTTTGGGTTTCCAACAGCTTAACTCTGTTCTCTTTTCCCAATCATCTGCTGCAGGTATAGCTGTCTCATGCCCCTGCCTGCCTGCTCTGGCCAGTTCCCCAGTCCCAGGATCTCCACTCCCCTGCCATACTCTTCTTGCCTTCTGATGCCTTAAAGTTGGGCCACAGGTCCTACTAGGTCAGAGCTTCTCAGATGCCAGGCTCTGGAAGCTTGACTCAGGACCAAAGAGCTCTGACCTAGGGATCGTCCTTTCTCCAGGGTGTCTGCCCTGTGGACAGAAGGCCAAAGCCTTGGTCTTGGCAAACCACCCCTTTAGTACAGAAACCAGTGTTTTCTCCTGGCTTCAACCGTCCCTGCTGCTGTCTGCGAAAGTTGACCATTGTACCCAGGTCACTGGGCCTCTGCCATGTCCCTCCAAACCCAGATCACCACCACCACCCCCAGGCCGGATCACTGGAGCTGGCCTCCTCTCTGCCCACACATAAAAGTTCTACTTCAGCCTGCCCACCTGAGGAGACCCAGGGACTCTTGCCCCTGGCCAGCTGAGCCACCAGCCTCCCTCCCCAAATCTGATGGCCCAAACCCACTGCAGGGGGGTATCCCCTCCCCCCTTCCTCCCACATAGACATTTGCTGAATTAAAGTTTGTAAGTAAACGGTTTAAAAAAAAAATTAGCCAGAAGAAGCTAGAGCTAATGGGCCAGGCAGTGTTTAAATGAATACAATTTGTGTGTTATTATTTCAGGGCATAAGCTAGCCAGGCAGCAGGGAGCTGGGTGGCAGGAACACAGCCCGCAGCTCCCACTACAATTATCTTTTCTATACTTTCTATTTGACTTATATTTTTAACAATGCTTTTTTGTTCTTTCTGAGAATTTCATAGATTTATTCAATGCAATAAGATCATATTTCCCATTTCTCCCCTCCAAGTGCTCTGATTCCCATCAACATATCTCCCTCCCCATTTTATGAATAATTATTTTTGTTTTTGTTTTTGTTTTGTTTTTTCACCAGAGGTATTTTGCAGGCTGCTAGGGGAGCCTTACCCAGTACTAGATCAAGAATGCTGCAATACTGACTTTCCAAACAAGATGTGTTCACTGTTGCTGTACTGGCACAGCTGTTGTGGAGTAACAACCCACTTTCTGACTGGATTTGAGTCCTGCACCACAGGAGTGAATTTCATGCCTGACAGTTATTCCTAGATGAAAGCCCATGACAGTGAAGGACACAGGCCTTAAAGGAAACCTGCTACTGCTATTGCCAGGCTGTCAAAGCATTTTTTATTAAGAAATTTTTAATACATTTTTTTCTCATTTTACATAGCTATTCCAATTCCTTCTCCTTCCCCTCCTCCTGCCCCACCCTTCCTCCACACACTCCTCAGAAAGGGTAAGGCTTCCTATGGGGAGTCAACAAAGTCTAATACTTCACTTCCAGGTAAGACCAAGGCCATCCCCCCATATCTAGGCTGAGCAAGGTATCCCTCCAAAGAGAATGTACTCTGAGACACCAGTTCAAACAACAGGAATAGATTCTCGTCCCATTGACAGTGACCCCACAAACGACCCAAGCCTCACAACTATCCCCCACATTTTTAGTGGTCAAGTACTTGCCAAGCATATGTGAGGCCCTGGGGTTTGATTCCCAGAAATGGTAAGAAGGAACTGGTAGGTAGGAAGGAAAGGAGGGTAGAAGAGAGGGAGGGAAAGGCAGAGGAATGGAAAAAGAGAGGGAGGGAAGAAGAGAGGGTGGAAGGAAAGAAAGCATTATTAGAATCAAGAACCAAAAGGCCTCAATTCTAACATGCTTACCACCTACTGATAACTGAATAAATCACTTAAATCTTTGTCAGTATATTAAATGAAGATGACTAATGATAGGACCACTGATTGATTAGAGAATAATAGAATACAGTTATTAAGCATTTATGTATTATTAATCTGCTCAATCTCTTAGCACAGACCTTTTAGAGAGCTTAAGAAATAAGTACTGAAGCCCAGGCCAGCAACCTCTGTGGAAACAGGCCCAAGACAGAAACATCCACGGGAGCAAGTCCAAGCCAGCAACCTCCGCATGACCAGGCTTGAGTGATCGACCTCTGCTAAGCAGGCCTGAGCCAGTGACATCCACAGGAACATGCCTGAGCCAACCAACTTCACAGGACCAGGCCTGAATGAACGGCCTCCTCTGAACAGGCCTTAGAAAGCAACCTTCTCCAGATCAGGCAGCAACCTCCACAGGAGCAGGCCCAAACCAATTACCACCTCAAGACCAGGCCTGAGCAGGTGATCTCTGTGGGAGAAGACCTGAATAACTTCTAGGATGGCATGAGCAAAGTCCAGGAGCACCAAATAGCATTTGGGAACACCGAGTGCTCTCCAGAGTGACTGGAACCATGGTCCCAACTCTACCACAAGGAACAACCATCTCAGCCTTAGATTTACTGGCTCCTGGAAGTGTGATAACCAGAGATATGACATCAAGTACATCAATCAGAGGAAAAGATGGGTAGACAATGTCAACACCACAAAGAGCAACATGACAATGACAAAAAATAGTGCCCTAAAACAGCAAGACTTGAACACCCAAAATCAAATGAAACAGAAGAAAATGACCTAAAAATAATTTTTAGGGGAATGTTTGATGCCCTTAAAGAGGAAATGAAAAAAATCTCAAGACGAAATAGAGGAAAGACAAACAAAAAAATTGGAAGAAATCAACAAATCCTTGAAATAAACCCAAGAAAAAGCAATCAAACAAGTGAAAAAAAAAATGATTCAAGATTTGAAAACCAAAATAGAGACAATAATGAAAAGACAAACCAAGGGAATTCTGAAAACAGAAAATATGGGAAAATGATCAGAAACCACAAATGCAAGCATAAAGAACAGAATAAAAGATAAGGAAGAGACAATCTCAAGCATGGAAGATACAATAGAAGAAATAGACTCATCAGTCAAAAAAAAAAAAACCATTAAATCTAACAAAACTTAACACAGAATATCCAGGAAATATGGGACATCATGAAAAGACAAAACTTAAAAATAATAGTGATATAGAAAGGAGAAAATACCCAACTCAAAGCACAGGAAATATATTCAACAAAATCATAGAAGAAAACCTTCCCAACCTAAAGAAAGATATGCATATGATGATACAAGAAGCTTACAGAAAACCAAATAGACTGGATAAAAGAAAAAAAAATCCCCTCACCACATAATAATCAAAGAAATAAACATACAGAATAAAAAAAGAATATTGAGAGCTGCAAAGGAAAAAGGCCAAGTAACATATAAAGGCACATCTATGAGAATTACACCTGACTTCTCAATGGAAACAATAAGAGTAAGAAAGTCCTGGTCAAGCATTATGCAGACATTAAGAGATGATAGATGCCAGCCCAGACTACTCTACCCAGCAAAACTTTAAGTCACCATAGATAGACAAAAACAAGATATTTCATGACAGAACCAAATTCAACCAATACCTAGCCACAAGCCCAGCCCTACACAAAGTAATAGAAGGAAAACTCCAACCCAAGGAAGTTAGTTACATCCACAAAAGCACAGACAATAGATGATCTCATAACAGCAAATCCCAAAGAAGGGGAAAATACACAAAATAACATGACCAACAACAAAACCTAAAATAACAGGAACTAGCAATCACTGACCTTAATTCCTTAATGTAAATTAACTGAGTAAATTGGGAGCATGGGGATCACGGGAGAGAGTAGAAGGTGATGGAGAAGGAATGGAAGGGAGCAGAAAAAATTATATAACTCAATAAAAATAATAAAAAAGAAAAAATATGTAAATAGATTTAGGGCTCAAAAAAATAAGTACCAGCCTTGCTTAACTTAATGAAGCCCCCAAAGTAAAATTTCACACCTCAGCATGACACACAGAAACACAACAAGTGGCTCAGCTTACTTTGAGAAATACTGAGCTGAAATCACCCTCCCTGGCTTCCCCATCATCAATAAAGATGATCTAGAATGATTGACAGCTTAATTTCCCCATTGAAAAGTGTTTCTCAAGGCACAGTCCCTCTTTATTAATTGTAACTTGAAAACAAATGTAAACATAGATTGCTCATTTGTTCCCAGTTTCCCAGACCCAAATAATTACACAGAAACTATATTAATTGCAGTACTGCTTGGCCTATTAGCTCAGGCTTCTTATTAACTAACTCTTACATCTTAAATTAATCCATTTCTATTAATCAATGTATCACCATGAGGCTGTGGCCTACTGGTAAGGTCCTGGCGTCTATCTCCTTTGGCAGCTAAATGGCGTCTCTCTGACTATGCTACTCTATATACCTCTCCCAGCCTGGCTATATTCTGCCCTGCTGTAGGCTGAAGCAGCTTCTTTATTAAGCAGTGGTAACAAAACATATTCACAGCATACAGCATACACAACCTACATCAAACACATGTTTCACCAGGCACTTGGAAGGTGGAATGTTGTTCCCATTTCCACTTTGAGAAACAGTGGAAGGTGAGCCCCAGCTTAAGTAAGAAATATGAGTGCTATACTACAGAAAATATTCTTCCATACCCTCATCCTCCGTTTTAATGCCTATGAGTAGGAACGATTGAAATACATAAGGGTTATTTATTTGGGGATTATTATAGTAAAAGACAGTACCCTTTATCTGCAAAAATGATAGAAATTCCCTATGTAAATTCCTCTACCTGAACGTTCTGTTTTCCCGTTGAGCTTTCTGAGCAATTGCTGAACATCACAGAGGCCTCTGTGTCGCTGTATTCAGATTCTACTTTTGTTGTAGCTAGAGAGAGCATTTGCCTCCAGTCTCTGAAGCACTTTTAGAGCACGCTCAGAAAATAAAATGAAACAGAGCAAAAGACATAAAAGCCATTGCTTAGAAATGTGCCTTGTGTCTGCAGTGCTGAACATAATGGCCTCGCAGACTCTGAATCTTGCATTTGTTTCTCTTCTGTGAACTCTCAAGACTATACATTTGACTTCCTGAATATTTTTGCAGACCTCTCTTGCCCCTGTAGCCTAATAAATTTCCAGATTCTTTGTAAGGCAGAGGTTGCAAACACGGATGCACTTCCACACAACTCTTTTTTTACAGTCCTGGGTCAACTGTAATAGGAAAGATAGAAGGCTGGGAGAGTTGTTAAATGACAACACCTTCTGTCCAGAAACACACCCTAAAGAAGAAATACCCTATTTTGGGTTTTGTTTGAAATTTTTAGGTTAATTCAAAAAGCCACATAAAAGTATCTCTGTCAACTCCTTGTCATATTTTAATATCCTGTCTATACTGGTTTATTCACTATTTAAGAATTAGAGACTTGGTATCTTCCTGTAAGAGTCCAATGAAAGCATATAAAATAGAAAATAAAATTATTCATAATCTCCATGCATTGATTTAGGCCAATGGGAATGTGTTGTATGCCATGTTATACAAAACCAACTTACAAACCGAGGAACTTAATACCTTTAGTAGTATATTTTAGCATTAAAACCTGCAATCATGAACTCCAGATAATTGTATATAAGTAATTTTAAGAAAGAATTCATACACATGTGATTAAAAATTATGTAACTGGGCTGAGGTGCAGCTCAGTGGTAGAGCACCTGCCTAGCATGTGAAAGTTCCTGATTTCCCTCAACAACACAGTAAAAAAAAAATCAGTATATTAATCATTACTCCTTGATAGTTCTTCTCTTAAAAGTATTATGATTAATGATTAAGGCAGCTTAAAACTAATCCCTTTTCACTGATCTTGGCAGAGGATTTTTAACAAGTAATTCTATTTAAATTACTACAAAGAATTAATCCTTTTCATTGCTTAAGGCGAAAGAGAAAAGAGAAAAACAAAGACTACACTGGGGTTGAGATAGTTACACTGAATTCCTTCTTTCTTAATTGAAAAAAATGAATGGGCTACTTTGTATTAGAAGTAAATCCTTTCTCTGCAATTATGTGGCTTCCTTCTCGGGAATAAAAGTTAGACATTCCAAGGTGAATTTAAAATACTAGTGTGCCTGAGTAAAATGTATTATCATTTCAAAACCACATAAATAAGATGCTTATATCAAGCAAAATTCATTGTTTTTCTTTTTCTGAGTCAGGAGAAAGTCTTCGGTTCTTTCTGATTTTACAAAGCTTGATAAAATCTAGCTTGTACCATGCAACCAACAAACTAATTATCAAAGTTTTGTATTAATTTTTGTTTTCTTTTATGTGAGACAACATCTCACTATGCAGCCTTGAATGGCCAGAGGTTGGCCTCAAACTGGCGTTTTTTGTTGTTGTTTTTTTTTAAACTCAAAACTTCTTAGAAAACAACTTTGAAAAATCAGTGAAACAGAGTCAGAAGAATCAGGTGCTTGGGGGTCATGCCCCCCTGGGCTAGCTACATGGCTCAAAAGGCCAAAACCTAGCTTGCCATAGTACAAGATGGTACTCAAATGGCACAGCATGAAAAGTATTAGAGAAAACGCAGCATACATGCACATACAGCATCTTTAAAGACGTTTCATTATATGTCTGCGTAAGCACCATTGGCCAGAACGACGAGAAAGGCACCTAAAAGCAAAGTAAACAGTAAAGTGCTGCTTGTACTGGCTTACAGTGCATTAAAACACCACAGAAGAAAGAAAGAGCAAAGGGCAACCAGCAGGCCTAAAATCCTGACATTTTGGCAAGCTCTGAACTCTTTATTCCTGTCTGCGGCATTCTTCTTCTCCCCAAGGGCCCACTGCCAAGTCCGTTACAGTATCAGAATTCAGCTCAATGTCTAGGATGTGTGGGTGATAAAAAGTGTCAAGTCTGGATATAATAAGTCATGATCTGACATGCTATAAAACAAAATGTAAATCATTTGTCCCATCACAGTATTCAGGATGGAAGTAGGAATGGAGTTTCTCCACCGGGAAATAAAGAAATTGTAAGAGCATAGCCATCACCAGTCTTTACAATTTCCATGTCCATCAGCTAGTAATAATACCGTTTCCATGACCCACAGTATGTTCCAGAATAGATAGATACTCTGGTAAATCTTCCTTTGTTTGGGGTGATCAACTACTTAGTCCATTATTAAATTCCAGTTCCACATTTGGAAATGCCTCCCTGAGATATCATGCCCATGTTGATCTGTAAGGTGGGCATTGGCATTTGGTCTTTGAGGTGTCCTTTAAAGCTATCATAGCCTGTTGCCTGCTAATAGATAATAGTGCACCTCAGGCTGCATTAAGACTGAACAATCAGTATCGTCTTTGTTGGCCTACAGATGTGTAACAACAGCTTTTACTAGACTCTCAAATTGTTCAGTTACAGTAAATTCCAAATGAAAATGACTGAAGCCAAAAGTCTTAGAGAGGCATAGGCTTCCAGCATAAAGAATCAAATTTGTAATCACTTAGCAGTGCCCATTCCACTGTTTTCCTATTATCAACAGAAGGTTAGCGTCAGAGAAAAATGAATGCAAAACAGAACCTTCACCTCCAAATGAGTGAATTTTTTTTTTATTCTTAAGCCATAAAGAAAGCACAGATTCAGGATATCCCTAAAAGAATCATTTGATATGGGAAAAGTTCCATGAAGTTTATACAACTGAAGAATAAAAGGGTTCTCAAATATATTAGTGGAAACCAAAGGCCAGAAGGTTATAGCAAAGTAAAGAAATCTCTGTGATGGATTTAAGTCACTATCTGATGGCATACTCAGCTTTCAAATTGGTAGAAGGTTGTAGTGTGTTAATACCTGCCGAAAGGTCTCATTACAAGGATATTAAGTCAGATACAGAGGTAGGCAATGAATGACTATTAAAGGAGCTAAAGATAGCCCAACGCAAATTGGTTCTTAATCTATAACAGCCCAACTCCTCACAATCACAAGGTCCTAATTAGTCAACAGCTTTGTGACTTTTTAAAAATAGGAACTTCACTTCACCAGGACAATATGAAAAGCTATGTGCTTCCGTATACTTGGGCTGCCATGAGAAAATACCGCAGGCATTGTAAATCAATAGAAATTTAGTCCTCTGGAGACTAGAAGTCCACAATCAAAGTTCCAAAACGTTTAGACTACCTTTGGGCTATATCCTCATGGTGTCTGTGAAAAGAGATGGAGAAATAGTGGAGAGAGAAGAGGAAGGAGAGAGAGACAAGAGAGAGAGAGAGCTGTACTATTGTCTTGGACTCGTTTTATGATATAATCATGTTGGATTAAGGCTGTAGTCTAATGACCTTATTTAATCTTGATTACCCCTTTAAATTTCTTTAAACCTAATATAGTCTCCTTGGAGGTTGGGGCTTTAATATAAAAAAAGGTGGTCTATTGAGGGGGTGGAAATTTAATACAATCCGATAAAACTGAGTAAAGAGCAGAACCTTTCACCTGATCTTTGTCAAGAGCTCGGCTCTCATAACTGGCTTAGGAATAGTTCCCCTCTGCTGAAGTTGCTGTCTTGTTTGGGGTTATAGAAACAGCTGGCCATTTTAACCTTGGAGTCTGGAAATTTCCAAACTCACTTAGTATTTTAGTTAGAGGCAGAGATGGAGGAGCTTAGCTTAGCAATATTTCCTTTATCTCTGCTTGCAGGCTAACCAATTCTTCTCTAAGTGAATATCTTACTTCTATGGCCTTGTTGCAAGCAACAACAACAACAAAAGCCCAACATTCTAAATTAACCTTTCCATTATTACTAAAGCTTATCCTCTACAGGCAGATGGACCGCTTTCCAAGAGAGTTTTGGGGATGCTCTTCCCAGATATTTGCAGAGATATAATAGGGGTCTCCAGCTTGCCGGTTTGCAATGGGGTCTTATTATTACAATCCAATGCCAAATGCTGATTGCAGCATTCCACCTCTAAAAAAAATTGAATTAATGCTGGCTTCAACAACAAGTGACTAAAACATCATTAACAGTGGATTAATCCCAGTGGTGATTTCTTTCTCCTTTAAACTCTCATATATGTTTCAGAATGGGTGGGTTGACCACAGGATCTGGCACACAAAACTCTATTTTGTTAATTACTATTGTTTACTAACAAATGAAATCTACTCCTTCTTTTTTATCATGATGATCAGTCAACTATATTCCCCAGAATCTTCACAGCCAAATTCTAGATGTAACCTGTTCCAGTGGGGTGTTTTCATGAGATATTTGTAAAGTAGAAGAGAATCCATGGTCATAATATAAAAGTGGACACATTAGTGACTCTGCAGCAATTTCTAGCAGATGTGAGCCTTACAGTGTTTCCACGCACAATTTGTAATGGTACCAAGTGTTCTGAGACATCAAGAAGAAAAACTAAATCATATATACACCTCTCCAGAGGCGTTGGGGGTAACGGCCTGACCCAAAACTGGTCGTTCCGTGGCAGTGCTCAGATTTCTTCTATGACGGCCATTAGGATTCTTTTTTGACTGTATTTGAACACTTATTTGACTTTATTTAGTCTTTTTTTTTTAACCAAATCCCTACTGAATTTCCAGTTTACTACAATGACTCATGGAGCATGTATTTATCACATTGTCATCAGGAATTTGAAACTGAAGCCCACACATCAATCCTCCATCTATCTTCTCATCTGCAGAAAGGAAGGACAAACAGTTTCCTCTCAGGTAGAATGCAGGGGAAATGGATAATAGCAAATATGGCTTCCCCTGATGCTCCAAGAAGTCATAGAGCCGCAGAAGGGGCCGATGGCTAGAAAGATAGCTGGCAAAGCAAACACACGACCCACTAAGCCTTGTTAGAAGGATGAAGAGGAGATTAGGATATCAAGGAACAATTAGCAGTCTAAACCACAGATCACACCAATACACTGCCCACTTGTAGCAACAGAGCAATGACGCTGTTTAATTAGAGGAAAGGGAGAATTGACAGGAAATGTTGAGGCCAAATTACACAGAGTTAAGTATTGCCATTTCAACAGTAACCAGTCACAAGCCAGAAACAGGAAAAGGTCACTTTATCATAAATGTAATTCTATCAATAAAGCTGACTTAAATTATTGAATTTCTTTTCTCCCATTCAGGCCCATTGAGATCTACTACAATCTTAATCATACACACGCGGGGGCATTTAGTAAAGTAAAACATTTCATTTCTCCGCTTTGTGTTAGATTGGCCACACACAAACCTCAAAGCACTAATTCACTGAGCTTTTTGAGGCAGAAACTTCAGTTTCAGATATTAAAAATGTTTTATTTTCTTAAATGACTTATATTGTAACCCTAAATCACAACCCTTTATCATTTTTTTAATGTACTGTCCCTTTTGAAATGGTTCTGTTCAAAAGTCAACCCCCAATTAGGAAACAGCTTCATTGCTTCAAGGAAGGTGGTGGCATTTTCAGAGCTCTAAGCCTGGCTGCGTTGGAGTCTGGACGGAGAAGAGCACTTGAATCCTATAATTACACTGTGTGTTAGATCATGCACTATGACAGTTGAGCAAGCAGGACCAAGTAATGAGAGAATGAGCCAAACAGACAAATTTTCACATAGTTCACTGGTCAAAATCTGATCATTAATGAATCTTTAGGAGCACTAGAGCTTTAATTTGAGCTCAAAGTAATTTTTCTAAGCAGAGTGTTGAGCGTGTTTTGGTATACCTACTTCAGTGTTACATCCAATCCTTTCTCTTTCAATCTACCCAGAAAATGTCTCATAAATTCTACCATGTTTCTCACCACATAACAGAAGCTATTGTAAACTGCCTCATTCAGATTTGATGTGGGAGTCCCCTCTGTGTACTGTGATTACCATTAATGAATAAAGAAACTGCCTTGGCCTGTTGATAAGGCAGATGTTAGGTAGGCGGGAAGATGGACTGAATGCTTGGAGAAAGAAGAGCAGAGTAAGGGGGAGACACCATGGAGCCTCCAGAATCAGACATGCCGAATCTTTGCCAGTAAGCCACTGCCACGTGGCGATACACAGATTAATAGAAATGGGTTAAATTAAGATGTAAGAGTTAGCCAACAAGAAGCTAGAGCTAATGGACCAAATGGTGATTTAATTCATAAGTTTCTGTGTGATTATTTCAGTTCTGAGTGGCTGGGATAAACAAGTGGTTCCTAGCAACAATTGATTATTTCAGGGTTAAACTAGCCAGGCAGCGGGAAAAACAAGTAGCCACTCCCTCAAACAGATTGGCACCCATGTAGCCAACTAAATCCACATAAAACCTGAGAGGGCTTGTTGTGTGGTTATTTCAGGGCTAAGTTAGCTGGGTGGCCAGGAACCAAACAAATGGCCTCCTTGCATCACAGATTCTTGTTTAAGAAGTAAGCTGCCTATTGTGTCTTCTGTCTATATGTCTTTGAACTCCACTTGCTATCTGAGAAGGAAACTCATGGACTATACCTTGGCAGTGTCAAGAGATTGCCTTTGTTCCTTTGCATAAAATTCTTTAAAATAACTTCTGGAAAATAGTAAGTAATATTTGCTAAATTCAAATAACCTAATGAAGAGGAAGAACTGTGGAAGCATTGGAATGGTTCTTATCATGAGAATTCCAGGGCAAATTAGGACTCTTAGGGACTTCCTCTTCTGAGGCTTGGTTTCTCTTCGCAATAACCCTTTCAGGCTTCCTCTCAACTTGATAAGCTGTATATTAGTCAATGAAATAACTATTTGTATTTCTCTAATATTGAGCTCTCCAGCAAATGTACAAGGTAATATCTACAAAACATATGTATGATTAACATGACCCAAAATAACAGAGAAGGCTACATTAACTCACTGGATATGTTCTTTAATTGTTGATCCACCTATGCTTGAATCTTGTCAATTTTGAATGCAAATCTACTAAAGCTAAGGACCTTTCAAGGCCCAACAAATGTGGTCCTATGTAGTTCTCTATTTCTTTTCTTGCTAGGCTTCACTTGCCTTTCCCACAATAGTACACTCCACCCACCCCACCCCACCCCACTGAGCAGTATTCAGTCCTTCTAGCAACCTTCTCTATATCTCACTCCCATCTCGGGATACTTGCATTTACTTTTTTCTCGGGTAGACAGTACCTGATGTGATCCATTCTTCAACTCTGTATAAAATTTTGCATCATCAATCTAACATATCTTCAGTACTCCACACCCTCCTTAAAATACCTTATTTTCTCCTACAAAAAAAAATCACCACCAGACATATCATATATTACTGTTTGTTTAATTAATTGTTGACTCCCAGAACAACCATTCTCACCCAACATAGTATGCAAGCTCCTTAAGGATAAGAATTTTGGCCACTAGAATAGTCCCGGCAACTAACACGATCTATTGTATATTTTCAGTGCCCTTTTATATCTCTAGTGACTAGAAGTTAATATGTATCTTTATATTCATATATATTTGAAAGATACACAGAATATCTCTTCATTTAAAACATCTATTAATTATTCCTTTATGTAAAGTCACTACTTTTTCCAGTTTCAGTCAGTATTTAATAACTGAACTAATAAAGTGTTTGAATGTGGCCATTCTCTGCACTGACCTAGTTGCTGTGCACATTGTCCTTACAGACCCCAGTGTCCCTCTGAAGTCACCTATGACCTTCATTCACAGAAATTCTTATTCAGTAAGCCCTTCAGACCACTCTAATGCAGGATGACCAAACACTGCACTTAGTAAAGGTCACATTGTGTGATTAGGGATGATAAAAGAAATACATTTGAGGGAAAAGGGTATTGGTTTTTATCTTTCTGTCCTAGACACTAGCAGGGCATGTAGGAAATGCATGGATGACACTCCATTTTTACATAAAGGCAAGATAAAATGTCATGTCCAGAGAGATGCATTTATTATTTAATGAAATACTATCAAGATACTTGCAGCTACTTACATTTGAATTTATTAATGAAATCCAGTCCCTTCATTTTATTAGCCACATTTCAAGTGGACAATACAACATTTGGCTTGTGGCTATTATACTAAATGATGCAAATACTATCTCCATCATATAAAAATGTGATACTTGACGTCACTTGACTAAAGTATTGGGTGACCTATTATTATGATACAGCCTTCTGTAGATCTACCTGGGTTCCCAGCCCAGGTAGACTAGTCAGGGTTCTGCAGAGTCATGAAAAAAAAAAACAAAACAGAATATGAAAATTGCAGTGGAACTTTGTTAGATTACTTTAAAGACAAAGTAAGTAGTCGCATACTTCTCATTTGCAGTTTGGAGAGGCATGCTTTTGTTCCAAAATCCCCAACCTATGGCATGCTGCCCTCCATTTGTAGAGCGGCCCTTCGCCACTCGCTTAGTTGACCCATATACCAGTCTTCTCTGGAAATCTTCCCAGAAATGCCCAGAAGTGGGCTTTACAAGTTTTTAAGCATTCCTCAATCCAGTTAAGTTGACAAAGTTAACCAGCACAGCTCGATACAAGGAACATTCGACAGGTTACATGAAGTCATGAAGACACAGTTGTTATAAGGACTATATGATGCTACATTAATTAAAATGCTTGGAATCATTTATGGCACATAATAAATAATCAGTAATTACTGCAATTATCAATGTTACTATTATTGTTGATAAAATCTAAAATAACCAGAAGAACTTTCTTTTTTTTTTTATTTTCTTCTTTTTTTTTTTTTTTTGAGACAGGGTTTCTCTGTAGGTTGGAGCCTGTCCTGGAACTAGCTCTTGTAAAGAAAAAATGCTTCGAACTCACAGAGATCCGCCTGCCTCTGCCTTCTGAGTGCTGGGATTAAAGGCATGCAACACCACTGCTCAACTCAGGAGAACCTTTATAACAGCCAAAATAGACTCAGGGCTAGAGTAAAAAGAATTTAATCCAGCTTAATCCAGTGTTTGTCCCCAAAGGCATTGCAGGAATCACTCAGCGCAGTGCTGTGTGACTCTCCCACAAGAATGAGCACAAAAGTAGCTTCCATGTGACTCCAGAAACACCCATTACATCACCTGCACACTAAATATTCAAAACAGAGCCTTCACAAACCAACTGGTTCCAGGCTTGTAAATCAATAGCATCAGTGACCAAAATCGAATTCCACCTCCAGTGAGTCACCTTTCAAGGGCATTATAATTAGGAGGGATTTATAAGATTATGAATAAACAAAAGTGATCAATAAATGTGGAAATAGAGCTATAGGTTAAAGTAGTAAATACGTATAAAGCTGATTTTGCTATTAGTAAAAGAAAACTATTAATGCAATCAGAAAGTCTTCTCTGCCCTCTTATTTAAGGATTCATACCCCTTTAACAAATCTCATAGACTGCTTCCATTAAAAATAGAAAATATTAATGAAAATTAACATAAACTATGTTTGATGGTGACAAGAAGCAAAAATAACTGATAAAGTTTGGGTATATTTTCTTGCAATACAAAACAAGGACCCAGATGATGTTCTGCTTTGATTTTGTGCAACCCATCCTGCAGTCATGACTTTGGTTTCTCCTTGCCCCTGGATTTGTCAAATAGTCAGCATAATTTTAGCATATTATAAAGTCTCATGTAAACAATTTTTAGATTATTTTATCACCTTTGGACATATTACCAGTGTCTAATTAGTTCCACATTTCCTTTTCTCGCTGTGGTGCACACAACAGTAGTAATCAGTAATCTATTCATATCTGTAGTATTATAACCATCCAGTTTATCAGATGTGCAAGATAAACAGGTACAAAATTAATAGGTTTCAAGGCTGAGTCTTGTGACTTTTTTATATTTGTTAGTTTCTAACTTTAATCTTTGGGAAACTGGCTGCTGTTACTGTGTGATGTTGTGTGATATCCAGACTCAAATTTGCACCCACGTAAAACAGTAAGCATACATTTCTCACTTCTGAGTTTCCATGTGGGCTGAAGGAGCTCTGTTTCAGATGAACTACATTCTCTGGTCAGGCTCATGCAGTCAGTTGTGTTTCCCCTAGAGGACACCAAGTTCAAGAAAGCAAGCAAGCACATGTAATATTAACACACACACACATACACATATTCCAAAACAAAGGCTAAGGACATGAATTCTGCGTATCTCAAACTTGGGGAGAGATAGCAATCCATGTCAAAGACATAGATCTGTAAAGAAGTAAAGAGTCAATAAGAAAACCTACCCATCTTAAACCCAGAATATGGTCTGCATATGACAAAATGAACAAAGCAACTGTACAAAGTATCATACATTCTATGGGATTACATACATACATACATACATACATACATACATGCTTGTCATAAGTCAGAAACATGTTTGTTTGCACAGGTAATGGTCACTTACAATTTCCAAAATAGATTATTTGGCCCCAGTAGCTGTATATTATCACAGATAAAAATCAGAGTGGCCACATGATAGTTCTGAAAAGAGAACTACAGCATTGAATGTACGATATGGACCAGTGTATTAAGCACTAACCTGCTGCCATTAGCACAACACTACTTTATAACAACTCTGAGAAGGTTATAAAGAAAGTTATTTTGAACTCACAATTCTGACCCAAAGTGAAGGGTGCAAACAACTTTGCAAAGTTCATCTGCTCGTATGACTATGAATACGGCTGCAGCAACAGGGTGGACTTTAAGGCCTACATGGCTTCCAAGGACCAAGAAGCCCTGAAAAGCCTATCATAACAAGAAAATGAGAGCCAGAGAGAGAGAGGCCCTCAACAGCTGAGCAGTCCCTGTCCTAACTCAGCCCCCAACACTGAGCATCTCCCTCAGTTCCATCCCAGAGCCCCAGAAGAAGAGCAGAGGCGTAGGGAGTCCTACTCTTTTGAATACCTGCAATAAATTTCACTGCATACACACACACACACACAGACGCCCATTATCTGGAACCCAGATAAATTCTCTAAATCTCTGCTCCGATTAAGGTCAGTTTGTACACTTTGATTTTTAAGACTCGCAGGAGGTCTTATGTGAAACAACAACCTTGCATCAGATGGCATTTAAGACTGAGAAGTTTTTTAAGAAGTAATTATAGAATGTGGGAGCACCTAAGATGTCCTTCTCATATCTACACAAGAATAATGAGAATACTCTCTTCTAAGATCACACTGGCAACTGCTTTCATCATAGCCAGCAACTTATCACCCTCTGTGCACCATCACTGTGGGAAAAGCTGCAAAGCATAACTGTCTACAAAACCACCTAAAGGCAGACTTTTTAATCTGCATGTCACAAATGGGGAACCTGAGGCAAGAAGGCTAAGTGATTTGCCTGGACATTAGCATCCTGACATCTGTGCCATTCTACAATGTCTCTTTAAACCATATTATGAAAAGAACCCCAAGGTGAGGTCTACTGGAAAGAAAATGCATGACAGAGAAGTGAAGTTTACTTTAATCCCCCCACAGTTCTTGAATTACATTACCATATTTGAACTCTATTATGCTTAGATTAATTTGGATTATCTCCTGATAAATGTTGTGATGAACCAATGTTTCTTTTGCAGAAAAATAAAAGAAAATACATTATGAATACTTGATCTCTAGTGCTGTTTTTATTTTGAAATTGTATTTCTAAAACATTACTGACAATGATCATATGGTTAGCAGATACATTAACTACCACAGACACAAAGTATTTCCTCCCAAGACAGCTGATCTAAATTATAGATTATATTCCTCACTGCAAATTAATTATACTAGTAATAAGAAAAGCTTTTTCTGAGCAAAGAAGAATGTATGTTGACATACTTTTCTCTGAACTAACCAGATCATACATAAATAAATACATAAGAGTATTCATGAACTCACACTAGACAAATAAAACTAGCACCTTGTCAGATTCAATACCTTTGTTCCTCAGATGCAAAAGACAAGAGGGTATTTATTAATCTTAGAGTTTGCCTATAAGATAGGATACTTTGTTCCTCTGCTGACAGAGAAGAATCAAAGTCTAAAGAGGATGATATTCGGAAAGAAAAATCTCATCAAGAAACATTCCTAGGCCATATATATTCTGACTTGGTAGGTGCTTACCAATACCTCAGCACACACACGGTGTGTTTACTAATGAGACAGTCTAATACCATAACACTCTTCATGTTATACAAAGGAAAATATCAACTGCTCAATCCAGGAAACCGCCTGAAAGCCACACTCATTTTTATTCTGACTCTTGAAGTGAAATGCAAGGAGCTCTCTTACTCCTAATTAAAAATATCAGTAGATGTTTCATTTATAAAAAAAAAAAAAAAAAACACTCAGGTCACAAAAGGTGCTTTGTTAAAATATATCTCCTTGTTTAACCATCCTTAGCCAATTTTGCTAAACAGTGAATACAGTGGCCAGATGATAAACAGTTCTTTCTCAAAGCCATCTGCTCCTCAGAGTCATTCCTATGGGAAATAGCTTAAACTAAATTTGTCACATCACACTTCAGTTCCAGGTCAACAGAGTGGTGGGGGTAGAACTCCAACATTCTGCTTATTCTAAGAGAAATTAATGTGGCCAAGTATATAGGTTGTTAAAATTTGAGAATTAAATGTTTTGGTTAGCTTCCCAATTGTGTTACCCATCCCACTTGACCAAGATCCTTACTTTTATAATACAAAATTTTTTTCTGTTGTTTACAGTTTTGTTTATCTAGAAGACTTTTTCCCATGTTCCTCTTTTTGGGTCTGGCTTGCCTCACTCAGGATAGTGTTTTCTATTTCCGTCCATTTGCATGCAAAATTCAAGAAGTCATTGTTTTTTACTGCTGAGTAGTACACTAATATGTATATATTCCATACTTTCTTCATCCATTCTTCAATTGAAGGGCATCTAGGTTGTTTCCAGGTTGTGGTTATTACAAACAATGCTGCTATGAACATAGTTGAGCATATACTTTTGTTGTACGATAAGGCATCTCTTGGATATATTCCCAAGAGTGGTATTGTTGGGTCCAGGGGTAGGTTGATCCCGAATTTCCTGAGAAACCACCACACTGTTTGCCAAAGTGGTTGCACAAGTTTGCATTCCCACCAGCAATGGATGAATGTACCCCTTTCTCGACAACCTCTCCAGCAAAGGCGTTTTTATTTTAGCCATTCTGACAGGTGTAAGATGGTATCTTAAAGTTATCTTGATTTGCATTTCCCTGATCACTAAGGAAGTTGAGCATGACCTTAAGTGTCTTTTGGCCATTTGAACTTCGTCTGTTAAGAATTCTCTGTTCATCTCAGTGCCCCATTTTATAATTGGGTTGATTAGCCTTTTACGGTCTAGTTTCTTGAGTTCTTTTTTTTTTTTCCTTGAGTTCTTTATATATTTTGGAAATCAGACCTTTGTCAGTTGCGGGGTTGGTGAAGATCTCCCAGTCAGTGGGTTGCCTTTTTGTCTTAGTGACAGTGTCCTTTGCTTTACAGAAGCTTCTCAGTCTCAGGAGGTCCCATTTATTCTATGATGCCCTTAATGTCTGTGCTGCTGGGGTTATACGTAGGAAGTGGTCTCCTGTGCCCATGTGTTGTAGAGTACTTTCCACTTTCTCTTCTATCAGGTTCAGTGTGTTCAGACTGATATTGAGGTCTTTAATCCATTTGTACTTGAGCTTTGTACATGGTGATAGATATGGATCTATTTTCATTCTTCTACAGATTGACATCCAGTTTTGCCAGCACAATTTGTTGAAGATGCTCTCTTTTTTCCATTGTATACTTTTAGCTCCTTTATCGAAAACCAGGTGTTCATAGGTTTGAGGGGTAAAGTCCGGGTCTTCTATTCAATTCCATTGGTCGACTTCTCTGTTTTTATGCCAATACCAAGCTGTTTTCAATACTGTAGCTCACTCATATTTAGTTTCTAGCCATAAATAAAGGACATTGAGACTATAATTCGTGATCCTAGAGAAGCTAAATAAGAACGTGAATCCAAAGAAAAACATATAGGCATCCTCCTGAATATTAAACTTCATCAGGCTATGAAAGGAGACAGAGACAGAGACCCACATTGGAGCACCGGACTGAAATCTCAAGGTCCAAATCAGGAGCAGAAGGAGAGAGAACACGAGCAAGAAACTCAGGACCATGAGGGGTGCACCCACACACTGAGACAATGGGGATGTTCTATCGGGAACTCACCAAGGCCAGCTGGACTGGGTCTGAAAAAGCATGGGATAAAACTGGACTAGCTGAACATAGCTGACAATGAGGGCTACTGAGAACTCAAGAACAATGGCAATGGGTTTTTGATCCTACTGTATGTACTGGCTTTGTGGGAGCCTAGGCAGTTTGGATGCTCACCTTACTAGACCTGAATGGAGGTGGGTGGTCCTTGGACTTCCCACAGGGCAGGGAACCCAGATTGCTCTTCAGGCTGATGAGGGAGGGGGACTTGATTGGGGGAGAGAGAGGGAAATGGGAGGTGGTGGTGGGGAAGAGGCAGAAATCTTTAATAAATAAATAAATAAATTTAAATTAAAAAAATAAACACATATACTAAGGAACATCATGTGTTGGAGGGGTAAATTATTGATTGTATGAGTTATTCTCACAAATAAAATTCTCACATAAAAAATAAAATAAAAGAAGACCCACAAATGATTTCTCAGATCAATGATTGGCACTGGAATTTCTCTATTATATCTGCAACTACATTTTTTTCTTCAGTTGAGATTGATTCCAAGACTCCTTTGACCTCTTTTAAGGACATTAAGATGTTTAGCTTGTCATTTTTTATTTTATTGTAAAACTTTAAACATACCTACAATAAAAAAATCATAAATTTCAAAAAAAAGACTTTTTCATCTACAATTATTGCATCAATAAAGCAGAAGGAGAGAGAACATGAACAAGGAAGTCAGGACCATGAGGGGTGCACCCAACCACTGAGACAGGGGGGCCGATCTATTGGGAGCTCACCAAGGCCAGCTGGACTGCTACTGAAAAAACATGGGATAAAACCGGACTCTCTGAATGTGGTGGACAACGAGAGCTGACGAGAGGCCAAGGAGAATGGCCCAGGAACTTTCATCTGGCGATGGATCGAGAGAGAGACAGAGACCCAATTTGGATCAACCGTCTGAGCTCTTAAGGTCCAAATGAGGAGCAGAAGGAGGGAGAACATGAGCAAGGAAATCAGGACCACGAGGCGTGCACCCACCCACTGTGACAGTGGAACTGATTTATTGGGAGCTCTCCAAGGCCAGCTGGACTGGGACTGAATAAGCATGGGTTGAAACTGGACTCTCTGAACAAGGCGGACAATGAAGGCTGATGAGAAGCCAAGGACAATGGCACTAGGTTTCGATCCTATTACATGAACTGGCTTTGTGGGAGCGTAGCCTGTTTGGATGCTCACCTTCCTGGACCTAGATAGAAGTGGGAGGACCTTGGTCTTCCTGTAGAGCAGGGAATTTGGACTGCTCTTCAGTATCGAGAGGGAGGGGGAGGGGACTAGGGGGAGGAGAAATGGAGTGGGGATAGGGGGAGGGGAGCAGGGGGAGGGGGCAATATGTGGGAGGAGGGGGAGGGAAATGGGAAACGGGGAGCAGTTGGAAATTTTAAGTAAAAAAGAATAAAAAAAAATACAAAAAAAATCTTACAAATAAAACACAATATTATCTATACTCATGAGAAATTAGGAGTCACAAATGAGTTTAAACCATGGTGGCCCTTATTACTACGGACTGCAAAATTTTACAGGCAAGCAAGTCATGAAAAGAACAGAGGAAATACCGAACCCCAGAAACTCTTGGAATCAGGGGCTTCAGTTTCAGGATATCTGCTTCTCTCAGCTCTGTGTCACCAGAAGTTCTTTCTTCTTTCCTGTACTAGACTAGCTAATGTGTGTTGCTTTCATTGGTTAATGAATAAAGAAACTTCCTTGGCCTGTTGATAGGGCAGAACTTAGGAAGATGGGGAAAACTAAATGGCATGCTGAGGAGACAGAGTCCATGGAGTCACTAGATACATACACTGGGAATTTTACCTGGTAAGCCACTGCCATGTGATGATACACAAATTACAAGAAATGGGTTAAATTAATATACGAGTTAGCCAGTAAGAAGCTAGAGCTAATGGGCCAAGCAGTGTTTTAATGAATATGGGTTCTGTGTGATTATTTCGGGGCTAAGCTAGCCAGGTGGCCAGGTCGACCAAGTGGGCCCTCATCCTACAGAAACAGATGCAGACTCACAGCCAAATATTAGGCAGAATTTGGGGAATCCTGTAAAAGAGGGAGGAAAGGATTCTAGGAGTCAGCAGGGTCAAGGGCATCACAAGAAAATCCACTGAGCCAACTAACTTAGGCTTCTAGGGGCTCATAGAGACTGAACAGACAACCATAGTGCCTACATGGGAATGATTTAGGAACTCTCTATATATATGTTACAGTTATGTATTTTAGTCCTCTAGTGGATCATCTAATAGTGGGAACAGGTCTGTCTCTGAATCTGACTCTCAATCTGACTGATGCAGACTTTTGGGACTGTACTCCTCATATTGGGTCACATTACCCAGCCTTAATACATTGGGGGGTTGCTTATTACTACTGCAACTTAATACACCCTGTTTGGTTGATACCTGTAGGGATATAGCCCCACCATTGGGGGCGTGTTCGCCTTGGGCTAATGTTTATTGATAAATCTGCCGGGCGTGATCCCAGCAGCCCCTTTTTTGCTCTGCCTTTCCTGTTCTCCGTGGGAACCTGTGGTCCTGTAAGTCTATTTCCTTATTAAAGCTGTATATATTTTTATAATCTTTCTACATTCATTTACGCCGCCACATTTTGGCACCCAACGTGGGGCTATTTTGCCCCCGCCCCAGCACAGGGGGGGGCCCCGCAAGCTCCATCTTTCCCAGCCTTGGTGAGCAAGTTAGTTACCGGAGCTCAGGAAGTGTAAAAGCCTGTTAGCTTTTATAGCACGCTCCCTGCTCGCTTTCCCTTCCCCCACTCCAGGCCACGATACAGTCGCAGAGCAGCGACCCCCATGGAACAGTTAATAGCTCACTGCCCAAAAGAGGATCCTTATGGAGTTTGATAGGCATTTAGGCAAGACACTGCTCTTGCCTGGACTGTTGCTTAAACTGGACACAAAAAACCCGCAGAAAGAGGACTGCTAAACTTGTGTAAAGGTGAGATGATCTTTCGGGGTTCCTGATTCATAAAAGAGTCTATGAGACATTCTGCAGGACACAGCAGATAATGACTAAACTGTCTTTAAAATTTCCTGCTTCATAAAAATGTCTGCTGGATACTATAGGCCTAAAGGCTAAAGATAAATGCCCCAACGGTACAGAGAAACTTTGGGTGACTGTCCAGGCAATAAGATGTCTCTGTCATTTCTAGAGTTTTGGATTTCTTGTTTACTTAGGTAATATTATATCCTTCTAAAGTCTTTGATGAAATTAAAAAATGGTTAGTTATAATTTTCCATTGTTATGATAAAAGATAAAATAGATACGAATATTATAACTGTAATTCTTGCTTTATAACTGTTTTGTTATATGTAATCTTACTATGTTAAAATAAAAGCCTTTCTTTTTTGTTTAAACAAAAAAAGGGGAAATGATGGAAGAGTTAATTTCATTGGTTAAATAAAGAAACTGCCTTAGCCCTTTAATAGGACAGAAAATTAGGTAGGCGGAGTAGACAGAACAGGATGCTGGGAGAAAGAAGTCGAGTCATGGAGTTGCCATGATTCTCCCACTCCAGACAGACACAGGTTAAGATCTTTCCTGGTAAGCCAGCTCGTGGTACTACACAAAATATTAGAAATGGGTTAGATCAATATGTAAGAGCTAGCCAATAAGAGGCTGGAACTAATGGGCTAGGCAATGTTCAAAAAATACAGTTTTCATGTAATTATTTTGGGGCATAAGCCATGCAGGTGGCCGGGTGCTGGGGACACAGCCCTGCCGCTCCCACTTCAACAGATACCCATGAAAGACCTGCCCTTTCCTACACAGAAACAGAGAAGGAGTGGATTGGGGGATGGAACAGAGGGGATTGGGGATCAACTGGGAGGACAGGAAGGAGGGGAATCTGTAGAGGGATATATAACAAACAAAATAAATGAATAAATTTATTTTAAAAATAAATAAAATAATCCACAAGTAAAATGCCCAATTTAAAAAAATACAGTGTCCTCTTGGTGGATTTTTCCTTTTATGAGAATGAAATATCCTTCTCCATCTTTTTTGATTAATTTTGGTTTGAAGTCTATTTTGGTAGTTATTAGGATATCTACACCAGCTTACTTCTTAGGTCCATTTGCTTGGAAAATCCTTTTCAACCATTTACTCTGAGATAATGTCTGACTTTGGTGTTGAGGTATGTTTGTTGTATGCAGCATAAGGATGGATCATATTTTCATATCCATGAGTTACTTGGTGTTCTTATGGGATTCCTAACAGTGGGAGAGGAACTATCTTTTATTCTTTTGTCTACTTCTACTGGTTTTCTGTGTCCAATCTTGATGTGATGGTATGTGCCTATTCTTATTGTAGATTTTTAGGATATCTTTTGTAGATATAACTGGAATGCTTGCTCCTTTTTTTTTTTTTGAAGGAAAATAGAGAAGTAGAAGAACTGGGGAAAAGGGGAAGTGGGATAGATACTGGGGGGAGGGGAGAGGTAGAAAATAATGTTGGGGTCTAATATATGAAAGAATAATAAAAGAAGCATATGAAACATATTACGTGAAATTCTCCAAGAATAAATAAAATTTTTAAATTTATCTAAAGAGTATTGTAACAGTGCTTTTCACTCATATATGAAATTTTGATGTCTAATTTCTTGAGTTCTTTATATATTTCGGAGATCAGTGCTCTGTCCAGTGTACAATTGGTAAAGATCTTTTCCCATTCAGTAGACTACCATATTGTCTTATTGACTGTGTCCTTTGCTTTACAGAAGTTTCTCAGTTTCAGGAGGTCCCATTATTGTTGCTCTCAGTGTCTGTGCTACTGGGTTTATGTTTGGGAAGTGGTTTCCTGTACCCATGCATTGAAGGATACTGCCCAATTTCTCTTCTATTAGGTTTACTGTAGTCGGATTTATATTGAGGTCTTTAATCCATTCAGATTTGAGGTTTGTGCATGGGGATAGATATGGATCTATTTTCATTCTGCACATGTTGACATCCACTTATGCCAGCACCATTTGTTGAAAACACTTTCTTTTTTCCATTGAATAATTTTAGCTTTTTTGTCAAAAATCAGGTGTTTATAGGTGTGTGGATTAAATCTGGGTCTTCGCTTCGATTCCATTACTCAGCCTCTCTGTTTTTATGCCAATACTGGGCTGTTTTCAGTACTGTAGTTCTGTAATAGAGTTTGATGTCAGGGGATGGCATTGCCTCCAGAAGTTCTTTTATTTTACAGGATTGTTTTGGCTATTCTGTTTTTCTTTGTTGTTGTTGTTGTTGTTGTTGTTTTTCCATATGAAGTTGATTATTGTTCTTTCAAGGTCTGTGAATGATTGTGTTGGGATTTTGACAGGTATTGTTACATTGAATCTATAGATTGCTTTAGGTAAGATTGCCTTTTTTTATTATGTTGACCCTCCCTGTTCAAGAACATGTGAAATCTTTCCATTTCAGATATCTTCTTCAATTTCTTTCTTCAAAGTCTTAAAGTTCATGCCAAATAGTACTTTCACTTCTTTGGTTAGTGTTACCCCAAGATATTTTATTTGTGGCTATTGTGAAAGGTGATGTTTCTCTGATTTCATTCTCAGCGCCTTTATTGTTTGTATATAACAGAGCTACTGACTTATTTGAGTTGACCTTGTATACTATCATATTACTGAAGATATTTATCAGCTGTAGGAGGTCCCTGGTAGAGTTTTTGGGGTCATTTATATATACTATCTTATCAGTTGCAAATAACAAAAGATTGGCTTCTTCCTTTCCAATTTGAATCCCCTTGATCTCCTTTTGTTGTCTAATTGCTATGGCCAGAACTTCGAGCACTATGCTGAAGAGATATGGAGAGAATGGAAAGCCTTGTCCTGTTCCTGATTTTAGTGGAATTGCTTTGGGTTTCTCTCCATTTAAGTTTATGCTGACTGTTGGCTTTCTGTATTTTGCTTTTATTATGTTTAGAATGTTCCTTGTATCCCTGATCTTCCAAGACCTTTATCATGAAGGGGTGTTGGATTTTGTTAAATGCTTTTTTAGCATCTAATGAGACAATCACATGGTTTTTTTTCTTTTAGTTTATTTATATGGTGGACTACATTGATAGATTTCAAATGTTGAACCATCCGTGTATCTTTGAAATGAAGCCAACTTGATTACGGCGGATGACTTTTTTTTATGTGTTCTTGGATTCTATTTGCCATTATTTTATTGAGTATTTTTGCAGCTTTGTTCATGAGTGAAATTGATCTGTAATTCTCTTTCTTAGTTGAGTCTTTGTGTGGTTTTAGTGTCAGGATAATTGTAGCCTCATAAAAAGTTTGGCAATTTTCCTTCTGTTTCTATTATGTGGAACATTTTGAGGAGTATAGGTATTAGCTCTTCTTGTAAGTTCTGGTAGAATTCTGCACTGAAGTCATCTGTCCCTGAACTTTTTTGGTTGGGAGGCTTTTGATGACAACTTCTATTCCTTTACACTTTATAAATCTATTTAAATTGTTCACCTGTTCTTCATTTAATTTTGGTATGTGGTACCTATCCAGAAAAATACCCATATCTTTTACATTTTCCAATTTTGTGGAGTACAAGTTTTTGTCATATGACCTAATGGTTCTCTAGATTTCCTCAGTGTCTGTTGTTATGCCCCCTTTTCCTTTCTGATTTTGTTAATTTGGATATTCTCTCTGCCTTTTGATTAGTTTAGATAAGGGTTTGTCTTTCTTGTTTATTTTTTTCAAAGAACCAGTTCTTTGTCTCACTGAGTCTTTGTATTGTTTTCTTTGTTTCTATTTCATTGATTTCAACCCTGAATTTCATTATTTCGTGTCTTCTACTCTTCTTGGGTACATCTGCTTTTTTTTCTCCTAGAGCTTTCAGGTATGCTGTTAAGTCACTAGTATGAGCTTTCTCTACTTTCTTGATGTGAGCACTTAGTGCTTTGAACTTTCTTCTTAGCACTGCTTTCATAGTGTCCTATAGGATTGAGTACGTTGTGGCTTCATTTTCATTGAGTTTTAGAAAGTCTTTAATTTCTTTATTTCTTCCTTAACCCATGGGTGGTCCAATAGTTCATTGTTCAATTTCCATGTCTTTGTAGGCATTCTGAGAGTAGTGTTGTTGTTAAATTCTAATTCTAAACCATGGTGATTGGATAAAATACAGAGGGTTATAGAATATTTTTTTTGTATCTGTTGATGTTTGCTTTGTTACCAAGTATGTGGTCAATTTTAGAGATGGTTCCATGAGGTGCTGAAAAAAAGATATATCCTTTTGTGTTTGAGTAGAATATTCTACAGATGTCTGTTAAGTCCATTCGAGTCATATCATCTGTTAGTTCTCTTATTTCTCTGTTAAGCTTCTGTCTGGTTGACCTATCTATTGGCAAGAGTGGACTGTTGACATCTCTTACTATCGGTGTGTGGGGCTTGATGTGTGATTTAAGCTTAGTAATGTTTCTTTTACATATGTGGGTGCTCTTTTATTAGGGGCATAGATGTTCAGGATTGAGACTTCATCTTGATGAATTGTTCCTGTTATGAGGATAAAGTATCCTTCTCCATCTCTTCTGATTGATTTTAGTTTGAAATCTATTTTTTTAAGATATTAGGATAGCTACACATGCTTGTTTCTTAGGTCCATTTGTTTGGAAAACTTATTCCTATCCCTTTACTCTGAGATAATGTCTGTCTTTGAGGTTGAGGTGTGTTTCTTGTATACAGCAGAAGGCTGAATTCTGTTTTCATTCTCTTAGCCTGTGTCTTTATAGGTAAATTGAATTCCTTGATATTAAGAGATATTAATGACCAATGGTTGCTAATTTCTGTTATTATTTGGTGGTAGTGGTTGTGTGTTTTCCTTTTGGGGGGTTTTGCTTTTGGGAGGTTATCTGTTTCCTGTATTTTTCTGGGTGCAGTTACCTTCCTTGGGTTGGAGTTTTTCTTCTAATACTTTCTGTAGGGCTGGGTTTGTGGATACATAATTGTTTAAATCTGGTTTTGTCATGGAATATCTTGTTTTCTCCATCAATGGTGATTGAAAGTTTTGCTGAGTATAGTAGTCTGGGCTGGCATCCGTGGTCTTTTAGTGCCTGCAACATATCTGCCAAAGACCTTCTGGCTTTCATGTTTTCCATTGAGAAGTTGGATGTAATTCTGATAGGTCAACCTTTATATGTTACTTGACCTTTTTCCTTTACAGCTCTTAATATGTTTTCTTTACTTTGTATGTTTTATGTTTTGATTATTATATGGTGATGGAACTTTCTTTTTGATCCATTCTATTTGTTGTTCTATAAGCTTCTTCTACCTTCATAAGGATATCCTTCTGTAGGTTGAGAAAGTTTTCTTCTATGATTTTGTTGAATGTATTTTCTGTACATTTGAGCTGGAATTTTATTCTTCTTCCACCCCTATTATTTTTAGGCTTGGGTTTTTTTATAGTGTTCCAGATTTCCTGGATGTTTTGTGTCAAGAATTTGTTGGATTTAATATTTTCTTTGACCAAAGAATCGATTTCCTTTATGGTATCTTCAGCACCTAGGATTATCTCTTTCATCTTTTGTATTCTGTTGGTTGTGTTTGCCTCTGTAGTTCTTGTTCATTTACCCAGATTTTCTATATCCAGAATTCCGTCGGTTTGTGTTTTCTTTATTGCCTCTATTTCACTCTTCAAGTCTTAAACTGTTTGCTTCATTTGTTTGATTGTTTTTTCTTGGATTTCCTTGAGGGATTTATAAATTTTTTCCAATTTTTTTGCTTGTCTCTTTCTCCATTTTTAAGGGAGTTTTTCATTTCCTCTTTGAAAGTCTCCACCATCTTCATAAAGTTATGTTTAAAATCATTTTCTTCTGCTTTTTCTGGGTAAGAATGATCAAGTCTTCCTGCTGTGTGACCACTGGGTTCTGGTGTTATTATGTTGCTTTTTAGGTTGTTGGATGAATTCTTGCATTGTCATCTACCCATCGTTTCTTTTAATTGATGCCTGTAGTGTCTTTGCATCTTGATCCAATCCTTGCAGTGGCTGTCTGAGCCTTTGGGTATTGTTCTTGGTCTGCTCTGTACTGTATTGTCTGTGTCTCAGGGACCCACTGAGGTCTTTCGTTGCTTGCTCTCTTGGTCTTGTTCCCTGGTTCACTCTCTTGGTTCACTCTGTATAGTTACAGCTTGTGCTTTAGAGTTCCTCTCTTGGTTTTCTCTCTTGGTCCTCTCAGAAAAAAACTTTCCTGCTGGCTAGCTAGATAACCTGAGGCTGGTGGGGGAGGGGCATGGGGTTTTGCCCCACTATGGAGGTCCTAGAGGATGGTGAATCTCACCAGGTGACTTCTCACTCACCTCTTGCTCCTTTTCATTTCCTTTTTTCTTTTTTCTTTTTTTCTTTTTTTCTTTTTTTTACTGTGTAGCCCAGGCTTTCCTAGAACTCACTATGAAGCCCAAGGTGGCCTTGAACTTTTTTTATTTTTATTGAGTTCTACATTTTTCTCTGCTCCCCTCCCTGCTTATTCTTTTCCCCTTCAAGGTCCCCATGTTCCCAATTTAGTCAAGAGATCTTGTCTTTTTTGTGTTATAGCACTGTGTTTCAGAGTTCCACTGAAGTTGCAGGATAGAAGAATCTGGGGGCAGGATGGGGCTAGTAATTTGCAGGGTTCAGAAGATCTTTATTATAAAAAGGTCTGGGTTTTTTATGAGGTTAGGGAAATTAAGCTACGGCGGGAATGTTTTCTGGTTCGTCCTTCTGAAACTTGTAGTCACTGCTGGCTTGTTGTGATTGGCTAGGATCGTGCATCATTAGTTACCATGCTTTTGGTCCAGTGACAGGTTGTCTTGGACAATTTTGCTTACTCACTGTGAGTTTGCATGCGCTTGCTTGTTCTTGTGCTGCTGCCCTGCCTCACCAGACCATGTCCAATGTACCATCAAGAAGGGCACTTGGGCATTAACTGCTCCCATATCCCTCACAACATGATGACATTAAGCCTAGATAGCCCTGCGTTGACTTCCTAGATCTGGCCATGGCTGACTAAGGGGGCTTGGATTCCCTTGGCCTGGCAACTGCCATCTCTCACTGGGAGCCTCAGGTAGACATCATAGTATCAGGGTGATCTGTCTCTTTCTGGACATGGGGACGACCTATTTAGTCCTGATGAGGTAATAGATACCCACATCTTCTTGTTCTCCTATTGTCGAGGTAGAGCTACTACTTTGCCAATCTCTTCCAAACTCCACCAAATATATCACCCAGACTCAACAACCACTCTTTCTCCACAATCTCAGAGAACTTAAGCCTCTTATCTCTGCCCTGTTAAGAAAGAATATTTTGACACACTCCTTGGGATGCCCACCACAGGCACACACTGCCTGAAATGCCCTTCAGGGCCCTGCCACATGTGCAATTCTACATACTTAGAAACTTGCACTTCTGCAGCTATTTCCCCCTCTTCCTGCTCTAACCACTTATCTCTCCCCTTTAATGGGTAAGTAAGTGTCACTACGGAACTCCCTGCTTTGTTTACTTTCACTACAGAATCTATACAGATGTGCCAGGATACCTATCCCTTCGGAGCAATAGGTATTCCTTGGCCTCTGACTGCCAGAATGACTTTACCTTCTGAGCTGCAACACGTTTTTGTTCTGAAACCCAGGACTGACTTCTTCCATAGATGTTTCCTATCAGTTTTCCTGTAAGTCCATCTAAGAGCTCCAACAGGTTGCTCAGACCATTCTTACCCTTAAGGGCAAATAGACTCACTAGGCCACCACAAGTGCTACAAAGTCGACATGGATCAGATTCACTAACAACTGAAAGAGATGGCCTTTGTCTCTTCCTCGGGGAGGAATGTTGCTTCTACATCAATCAGTCAGGTATAGTAAAAGACAATATCTGAAAAGTTCAGATGGATCTCCACAAATGTAAGAAACAGTTTGATACCTCTGGCTAGTAGCTCATTGACAGTCTAGTATAGAATTGGGAACTACCCTTCTTAATCTTGTTTCTCCTGAATTTTTTAATCCTATTAGTTACACCCTGCCTTGTAAACTTCTTTTCCAGATTTCTTCAATAGATTCAAAAAGTCTCTTACAAGATGTTCATTCAGTTGCAATTACAGGATTATTAGCCTCTAGCTACAGAGTCAGAGGCCAGTTGCTCCTGATTATACCATGATGATAAAAATCAAGTTTATCCACAGGATCTTGATGTCCTGATCCAGGAGAATGTAGTCTAAGTATAACATTGCCACCTTTTCCATGACATGAGTCTCAAAAATAAAGAAAAAAGGGGGAATGCAAGCCCCTCGAGCCACATAAGTGGCCAGGCCCCTCCCCTAAGGACTTCTGTCAGGTTCCACCCCACAAACTGCTCTAACTACCCTAACTATTGGATTCTGCCCCCATCCTACAGGGTGAAAAGCCCAATCTATGGGCATGAAATCCCACCAGTCTCCACCTTGGAAAGCTCCACCCCCTTCCCAAGGAACTCCATATAAGCTGTGTATCCTGTTGAGTGTGCTGCAGTTTCTCACCTGACACAGGCAGCCACCCTCTTGGATTTCTTTTTCCCTCCCAAGAAATCTGTTTTGTGAGGTTTGTTGTTTGGTGTGACTTTGTGGTATTTCTTGCCTCCCAGCTGCCAGGACACCTCTCTATTCAAGCTATAATACTTACAACCATGGAAACTCTTACAAATGAAAATATCTCATTGGGGTAACTCCCTTCCAGTTTCAGAAGTTCAGTTTATTATCATCAGGGCAGGGGCATGGTAACATGCAGGCAGACATGATACTAGAGGAATAGTGGAGAGTCAGTCCTACATCTTACAAGCAATGGAAAGTCAAGGAAGAGCCACACTGACAGAAGCCTGAAAAGAGACCACAAACCCTACCCCCACAGTCACACACTTCCTCCAACAAGGCCACACCTCCTAACAGTGCCACTTCCATTGGGGGCCATTTCCTTTCAAACTACCACATTGCAACAGAAAAAGTTACTCAATAAAATATTCTGTTCATTCCATTTGGTGACAAATTTAGTTCATGTAAAAGAAAGTCCTGTCTTCCTTCTGATTTGGAAAAGGAGTCAAGGGTAGAAACAATGATAGCCAAACTGGTTAAAGGGGACCACGAAGGTGGCAATGGTGTGTGACTTTAATTTCTGCACTTGGGAAGCAGAAGCAGGCAGATGTCTGTGCATTCTAGGCCAGCCTGGTATAAAAAGCAAATTCCAGGGCAACCAGAGATACACAGAGAAACCCTCCCTGTCTTGGAAAAAAAAAAAGAGCACTATGAGTTCAAAATACATGTTTATGGAAAGAGTCAATATTAAGGGCAGAACAATTTTCATTATGTAAAATAGAAGCAGAAATTATATACTTTATATGCCAAAATAAATGGCATTAATATTCACAAATAGCCTAAGGTTATAAAATGTATTGGTCAGAGTTATGGCTATCTCTGAAATTAATAGTCATGGAATATTTTATTTATATTTATTCTATGTTTTTATTCTCATCAAAATATTGATATCTGTGGGAAAATTTAAAATTATATTCACTCTCAATCCTTTCTCAAAGTTAATCAGTACCCTAAAAATATAAGTATAGCATCATTTTCATGCATAGAATACTTTTGCTGGAGTTGTGTGTGTGTGATTTTTAGTGATATAGTTCTTTTAAATTATTCTCGCAAATATAATCACATTACAGGTATATCATCTTACAACATCATGTTCTTCAGCTCGACCTTCTAAGGTTTACCCACCTTGATACTTGAGGTGATACATTTACAATGTATTAGACTTCCATTTCATTCCCTTTGCTAATTTCTTTATTGTATCTGTTTAATAGATTTTAAGTGGATTGAATACCACAAGTGGCCGCTTCATCTCTGGGTACACTTGTAGAAGTATACTCTTTAGTGACAACAAGATTGACTCTTACCCTATATTTTAAAAACCAGCTTGCGAGTCCCTCAGACTTGATATTCTAGGGTTGGACATTTTCTGTAGCTGTGTTTCTTTAATAACAGCTGCTTCTATTTGAATTATAAAAGTGGAACTTTTTCTTCTTCTCTGAGTGCAAGTTCAGATACTATTCTTTCAATTTGTGATAGTTCCATGTGAGTTGCAAAATGAAGTCATCAGGGTCAGCTGCACCGTTCTCAGATAAAAGTGTAGAGGTGCCAGAGAAGGACTGAAAGGGAAAACATGAGATTAGGGAGAAAGGAATATAAAGAAAATGATCTGGTCATTCGACCTCAGATTTGGGGTTAGCATTTTAATCACTGTATTTTTCTCCAGGTCTTTTGCCCTTTATCTACAAATGGTGGATTATTTTAACTTGATACAATTTCTTTTCTTTTTTTTTTTTTTCTTCAATCAGCTTCCATCAAGTTTTTCAGTTTCCTCTCTCCTCCTTGCTCCTTGTAAACCCTCTGGAACATGCCCTTTGTATTTCAGAAATGTAGAGGAAAAATAGTCCACGTTAAAATTTGCTTTTATTTTCAGTGATGTTTCTTTGAAACCTTTTAAAAATAAAATTAGCATCATTCTGTCTAGAATTTAAATTTCAACTTGGTAAAAGGCATTTGACAGAGGTAAACAAGAGAACTCTATATAAGTAATATTATCTTATCCAGTTTTGTTGTCACTATTGAGTCCATATAAACACTCCATGAGCAGAAAATCAAATTTTTAAAATATTACTGGGGTTCCATTATTATTATTTTCATTGTAAGATCAAAAATAATGCTGATTAGATTACTGAAGATGCTTCAGCATTTCAGAATCTAGTATTCTGTGAATTACCGACTGAGAAATGCATGTTTATGTGAAATTCTAAAAGAATTTTTTTTACTAAGTCAGTGTCACTCACCTTTGAATACTTCTTAATTGGTCTGCAATTCGTTTTCAAAAAAGAATAGCATTTGACATTTAGAACCACCAGAAGATAAAAGTGGAAAAGATGTTCTTGTATTTATATATATGAATAAATTTATTTTACTCAAACTTGGGAGATTTGAAGGTCACAGAGGAAGTGGGGAATTAGAGATGAATCCAAGGCCTAATAAAATCTGGTAAACAATGTGAGATGCTTTTCCAGAATTTTTCTACCATTTGTTGTACCATCTGTAATAGCTGCCATAACAAAAAGCCACACAAACTGTGTGAGTTTCACACAGAAATTCATTTTCACCAAGTTCTAGAAGCTAGGAATCCATGAGTTTTGAGTGGTTTGATTTCTTGGAGACTGTCTTACACTTGTGTGTGTGCTGCCTTCACCTGTTTATATTTGTGCCCATATTTCATCTTTTTATAAAGTCACCAGTCAAACTGGATTTTGGACAATAAAGTGACCTCATATTAACTTGATTAATCTCTACACTCTATCTCCAAATGCAGTCACATCCTGCAGCATTTATGGGGTTAAATTTTCAACATGTAAATTTGGGACTGGGATACACAATTTACCATATAGCATTGTAACTGCTAAATTTTAGAACTAAGGTAATACCTTTAACCCTGCAATCTCACCAAATAATTTCCTTAAGTTTTTCATTTCTTTATAGACTTGATCTGATACATACATATTTTATAACTTCTGTTATATTCTGTTTTTAAATAAATATTGTATAAATATTATAGTGCTTCACTTCTTCCAGTTGTATAGATAACATTTAACAATTTTGTTTTTTGTTTGATAAATGGAATTGACCTAAATAAACAGAATTTATTTTAATATAAATCATAATTATATTCATATATGAATCACAGCCCCTTATCTACAGGATGATTCCAATAACCCTACAATATCAAAGTCTGTGATTGTTCAAGTCCCTCATAAAAATAGTTAATACTTTTCATATAACTCTGCAGCCCTTTGCATACTTTGCATCAGCTCTAGAATCTATATAATAACTAATAAAATATAAATGTTATGTAATATTCGTTATTCTATATTATGCAGGGAATAATGATAAAGGAATACTTATGCATATATTCAGAAGAGGTTGCACATTTTTAAGAATATTTTTGATCTGTAATTTATGAATAGAAGGAACTAAAAACAGGAAGGGATGGAGGGAGGGAGAAAGGGAGGTATAGACAGAGGAAAAGAGGAAGGGAGATAAAAGAAAGAAAGAGAGAGAGGGAGAAAAATAGGGAGAGAGAAAGACAGAGAGAGAGAGAGAGAGAGAGAGAGAGAGAGAGAGAGCACACAGAGGATGCCCAGATGGTACACATATATGCAGATTTATATTTATCATCTATATCTCAATTTATAGTCTTTCAAACACTACCCCCACAAACTAAGATAAAACTTTCACCACGCCATCACTCACAAGTGTTAAAGGAGCGAATGAATGAGTTCTATTACAACTGAGTAGATACTTTAGCCATTCAAAGAAATATTTTGCAGTGTAAATGTTTTAGAGGCTACTAATAATTGTTGCTTATCAATAAGATAAGTCCTTAATAAGATAAATGTTTAATCTGTAGCCTTCTATGGTTATATCTACATATTTTCCTTGCTAGATGTCAATGGCCCAAAAACCTTTGCATCCTATAGAATCAACCACACAATTTTTTTCTAAACCCAATTCATTAGCATTCCCAAAGTATTACATCTCTTGGGCATACTATAAAATGAGTAAACAGTGTAAGAAAAGCAGGGCATGCTCTTGGTGACAATACGTGGTATCTGTAGTGGTACAATTAAACAAAGATGGAAATTGGCTAATGCTAATATTATGCCATGACTGAGGACCATGGCCATTGCAGTCTTTCCATGAATATAGCTCCTTTCTGAATTATTAAATTACCCTCATTGATTCAGTTCTAATATAGAATAAATACTGTTTTCTATTTTTTGTAATTACTGCTGATATTTAAAAAAAACTTATATCTAAATAGTAGAAATTTAACATGAAGCATAATTTTAGGTATTATTAATTTATAAACCTCTCTGTATGTGATGTTATTTACATTCTAGGAGGATGGCTAACCTGTGGACTCCATGAATACTCAATGTTTTCTCATTGATATCACACATTTTCCAGATGTCTTAGGCCATGAAAAGAGGGACATTGTGCCTGTTGGAAGCTTTCCATGAAAGAGGTCTGAGCTCCCAAAATCCGAGTAAAGCATTGAGTGTTAGCTCCAAAACAGTTTGATCACCCACATAGAATACCTGACCAGCCAGTGAGACTGGGGCAGACTTATTAGCAGCATCTTCCATCTCCCCTTCTCTCGGTCCCCTATAACATTTTGTCATCAAGGACTGCACCTGATATTCACCCTGACTAGATCTTTACTGTATTTTATTGGGGTGAGAATAAAGATAATTCTTAGAATTTGGTTCACCTGGATTCTGATGTCTGACATGTTCAATTATGGGTCCTCTTGAGAACATGGAGAATAACTAATTTATTCCCCAAGAATCGCACTTTGACAAATATGCAGAGCACATTAAATAAAATTTCAGAGAGAAGGCTAAAGCAATCCCTTTTTGTCTTAGATAAGCATTATGATGCCATCTGTTAATGCTTTTTAGAAGTCTTATGGCTCTTGGGCATCAATAAATAAAGAGATTACGCATAAAAGAACTTTATATTAAGGGGAACCAGACTCAAAATGACAAATACTAAATGTCCTTTTTCATAAGCAGATTCAGTCTCTGTTAAACGCAGGCATCCAAGTTGATGTGAGCTTGGAGAAAAGCCAGGATACTTGAAAAGGGTCAAAGAAGAAAGCTTCTAAGGAAGGGGGAGGAAAAAAAACACAGCAAAACCTAAGACAGGTGTACTGGGGGTTAAAGGGCAGAACAGGGGGAGAAAGCATCAACAAAGATGGAAGGTGTACAAAAGTCTCATATGAAAATCTGTTAACTAATTCATCCAAGAAATAAATACTTTAAAGTTAATATAAATACGGAGGAGCATTGCCTTAGTGCTTGTTTGGGAAACTGTCTACACAATTGAGCACTTTAGAAATAAGTAAATCAACCCACCTTCTGGAGGAGATTTTAATTACAGATCATTGAGACACTCTGCAGATCTAGGGGAAAAAAGAAAGTTAATTTTTTTTTTTATTATCTGACTTTTCAACTTAAATAATACCTCAGTGACCTAAGAGCAGATTTCAGTCATTAACATCACACTCCTGAAGGTAGAATTGTTGAACGTGAGGGACATTCACAGTTTCAACACGGAATAGAGGGTAAATAGATTTACCATCAGTAAATATTTTCTTAGTGTTATCTAAAAAAAGCTCCAAGTCAAAGACTGACTACGTCAAAAGCCCCAATTAGCTGTCCTTCCTTAAAACATGCACAGGAGAAGGAAAAGAGAAAACAAAGACTGTTTTGCTTTGACAGAAAGTTGAGGCCATTTCATGATAATTTAAGTATCCTCGAATAATCCCCACAAGTCTTGGGAAAACAGATGCATTTTACTACCTCCCCAAAGCAAAAAACTTCTACTGAAATGGAAGTATAATGTTGGTTTTTCTTTGTCAGTTGGTAAATAGAAACTTTTGCAGGGGTGATTATTAATACATCTTGGCAGCTAATTATAGCTTTAGTTTCTCTCACCTACAAACATTATCAACTGCACACTGTTTCCATAACTGCACCACTGGATGGATGCCTCCATGGCTGACTGTCTCTCTGCATTTGGAACATGGTGGAAACATGGTGGACCCATCACTCTTTTCTCTCAGTGACAACACCAGCAGCTATCGTGGGCCACCGTACTGCAGCATAAACCTACCCAGCTCCTTGAAGACTTTGTAGAACTCCAGAGCCACTGGTCTCTACGTCTGCAGCTCTACCAGTGCCTTCCGGCTTTTGGTCAGCAGCTTGTAACTTCGCCAGTACTTTTGTTTAGGACACTATTCAATCGCTGAATAACAGCAGGGTCGCTGAGATTTGATAGTGTAACAGCACAGGAAATCCTTTAGTTATAGGAACTTCAATACTGAAGATGAGGATCCTGACTCTGAAGTGAGTACAAGCTTTAATGGGTTCTTTGGGGCCACAAAATATGCAGCCAAAGTTGATTTTGGTGATATCCATCCCAACCAATGTAAGACTAACGTGATCACCTGCTGCTGCCCAGTTAACATGTTCATCAGAGTGATTCCTTTTGCTATACAAGGCTCATTGGGTGGCATTGCTAACCGTTGGTCACCAGAATGGACATAACCAGCTTCAATTTTACCAGTCACACATAAGCCAGATCTTCGAACTTTGAAGACATCTGACAGTCTAAAAGGTTTGTCAATGGATCGTTGAGGGGGTTTGAAGGAATCAATCCATTCTAATAAACAGGATCCTTTATCGAGTGAGCTCACACGACTGTGATCTTGTGATTAAATTTTCACCACTGAAACCACTCGTGGGGATGAAAGCTACACCATTCTCCTTAAAACCTGTTTGCTTAAGAAAATGCCCAAGTTTTCCAGCAGTCTCTTAAAATCTTTCTTGTTGCCAATTTACCTGACCTCTTTTACTGACAGTCACAGCAAGCTGTGTCACTCCAAGAGATAGGATCAAAAGGCCATGTTCCCACATCTGCCCTTCAGTCTCAAATCTAGCTTCAAACTCTGCCCTGCTGGCATCAACAACTAAAACAGCTACATCAGTCTGAGATGCTCCTGTGATCATATTTGGAATGAAGTCAGTCCTTATGGCCTGGAGCATCCATTAATGTAATAACTTTGGTTGTGGTTTCCAACTTCGTCATGCCAACATCCCTTGTTACTCCCCTTTCCCTTTCTTCTCCAGTCTCCTCCAAGACCCATGCATATGCAAAGGAAGCCTTGCCAGCCTTTTAAGATTCTCGCTCATATTAATGCATAGTTCTTTTGTTTACATTACCCAGAAGATAAAGCAATGGCCCATCAGAGTACTTTTCCCAGCATCAACATGACCAATGACCACTAAGCTGAGGAGCTGCTTCCCGCCCTGCTGCCTCTCCAGCTTTGCCTTCACATCTATCTGGAGCCTCAACTTGTCAAACTTTTTCACTGTTGTGGGAGTTGAACTCAGCTCTTCTGATGCTTGAAGGGGGCGGGGGATGTAGGAGGGCAGATTTATGAGTGCTGGTCTCAAGAACATTAGGAGAAGCAATGCTGCCATCATCACCAGGAGGTACCTTGTCAGGTGTATGCAGACTATCTCCGTTTTCCTTTCAGGTTAAGCCAAGCACTTCAAACCCCATAGTTTGCTTCTTCCCAGATACAGTCATTTTAGCAACTTTTGGCACAATTTCAGACTCACTCTAAGATGACCGAGATCCAACTGACTTTCCTTTTGATGTCTTTCCTGCAGACATAGCTCCTTCATTCTTCTCCTTTAAATTCTGTGCATTATCTCATTTCAGAACCACTGATGAAGCCTGCTGGACATAAAACTCGTTTTTCAGAATTGCTTCAATCACTATGTCATCAGGCACAGCATCTCCCAGGACCTCTTGCAAGTGATCAAGGCACGAGCAAAGATAAACTTTGTCGTGTTCACTTAACCAGTGATTCAAAAGAGAATTAGATGACTCTTTCAGATCTTCATAAACATATTCTTCTACAGGGTTGTCACATCATGAGTAAATAAACTGAGCAGCTGTTGATGGTGAAATACAATAATCATCCTCCATAGACTGGCTATACAAATCATCTTCTTTGAAATTTCCATTGTAGTTATATTCTCGGATGGTCTGATGCCAGGCCAGGGCAACATGCAGGGCGTCTGCCACAGTCCCTTCCAAAGAATTAGGCTCAGACCGAGAAAGATGCCAAGTGTGCCCTGCAGTTCTCTTCCATACCATCTTGGCTTCTGCCAGGCCTCTGCGCCAAACATCTGTGTATATGCGACGTCACACCCAAGAAAGTTAATTTACAGCTAAAAGATGAATGCATATAATCTATAATACATGCCAATATCTGATGTCCATTTGAAAAGTCACATCAAAATACCATCTCAGTTGAAACTGGTGTCTGTCAATAGGTATAAGTGATGTTATGTAGAAAATCTACGATGCTAAGCTTTGGTAAACACAAAAAGAAAAGGCCGTTTGTGTAGTAAACAACACTAAGATCACCCTTAAGTTCAATGTTCCTTAAAATGTCATTGCACCTTAGATTTAAGAGGTAGAGAAGCATTCATCAATATTATAAACATAAGGGTCATGACTTCCATCTTGCTGATTAAAAAAATATCACTTGAAAAAATCCAATACCTACACATACAAACACATAAATATAAATTCCTCGGCAGAAGTAAACTGTTTCTGTCAGTATATAAAGTTTAATTGAAGATCATCTGTTCTTGGATAAATATTTAGTGCTCTGATCAAAGTGCTTTTTTCTGTTAAGGTGGCATATTTCTTGAAATTATTATAGAAGAACAAATATTCTTGAGAGGTGCTCTGGATATTTAAGCTACATACAACTGAAATGATTCTTCATGCATTGAAGTTCTTGTTTAAAGGGATTTCCAACTGCTTTTGGCAGGGCACCACTCTGAAGAGTCACAAGAGATAAACTTCTATAAGCATGAATTTACACTAAATTACATGTAAAAGAAAGGCCATGGAAAGACAAAGAAAAGTGATAGATTGCTAGAAATGTCACCATGCACAGATTTGCTATGTGTAGAATTGATTTCCTCGGACCTCGAGAGTCTTGCGCTGTGTGCCAGATTTCAATCATATGTTATATAAATGACTGTCAATCAGAGTGACAGGTACAAACCCTCACAAAAGCTGAAATTGCAACCAAGATATCTATGTAAAAACACAGTTATATCTTAATTAAGAAAAAGAATGAGAAATAAAAACTTGCTAAAAGAAAAAAAAAGAAGAAGCTTAATATGCCATTAGGTATACATGCTTTAATTTGAGAGTCCTGTGTTCAAAATCACAGAGTTCCCTGACCCATGCACTCAGGCCTGAATATTATATAACACACTCTATGGTTTAGTGGGGAAGCATCTAGTCCAACGTTGTCCTTGTGAGATCTGCCACAGGGAGAAAATACATGAGTCAGCAAACACAATTTTTGCATCATTTCAACACATTCAGGTCTTGATGCAAATTAATAGATTGGCTTTTGGAATTTTATTCATTTATCTATATCAGTTGCTTCCTTGTAACTCTGCCCCTGAGGCAGATTTGCTCTTGATCAGCTGAAAAAGAACATTTTTAAGCTTGTCAGGCCAGTGCCAGGCTCCAGAGTAGGTGAATTCTCTATGATGAGCTCGTCTAAGTACACGATTTTCCTCCCTAGGAAATCAATGGCTCGTCATTTATGTCCAATATGTTATGTTTCCTGTCTCCTGTCTTTACTTTGACTAAGGACATATCTCTACACATGCTTTTGACTTCACAGCACCCGTATCAGCATAATGAGGCAGAACTACAAAGCACAGGTTACAGATACTAATGTCTCCAAAGCGGGAGATCCAGACACGGCAGTGGAAAGCTCTGGCCAGTCACCACTGGCCACATGCTGCCTTCTCCATCCATCACATCCTTACCACTAGTTTTACTTTCTGACATGAAGAATATAGGGAAACATTCAATTACCCTGTGGCTAAGTTACTTTACAAATAGATTAAAAACTGCTTTCATAAGCAACTAATTAATGTACTAGGAACCTTGGGTTCTCTTTTCTGTCCATCCAAGGTTATTGCTTGCCAAAACTTAGCCATGTCACTCGTACTCAGCAAATAAACATAGCATGACCAAATTCTCTCCTTTCCCCCTAATTTTCTTCCTTAGATTAATTTGACTTTTAGCCACCTCTCTGAAGCTGTCTGATTTGAGAAGTTTCATTATTAAAGAATGAATTTACTATGAGACACCTTTGTAGGGTAAATAAGTGGAGAGTATTACCTCAGCAACTACTTTCCAACACACACAGCAATTGATATTCACAAAAAACTTTTCCTGGCAAAGAACAAATATCTATGGTTTCTGGGCAGTTACTTGTGGCCATTTGGAACTGCATCTAAGTAGTTTACTACTGACTGATATAAACCCTACCTAGAGGACATCATGCCCCATGCAGTTATTTGAAATTGAGTATTTCCAAGATTCATTTTTTTTCTTAAAGTATTAACCAGCACTTCTGGGAAAACTGGCTTACACATTTCTTTCCATCTCATAACCTTGAAGTTGTCTTTTGGCTACATCCACATTTAATCCATCCAAAAACATAAAAATGTTTTCAAAGAGTCATATCAAGGTCTATAAAAATCTTAGGGTTTTGCTACCTCTACCTCCAAGATAACAGGTTAGATTGACAAAGATTCAGACATTGGCAGAAGACAGAGACCTCCTGCGTCAACAACAAAGAACTTGTCTGTCACAGCACCACAAGTGTACTGTTCACATCAATTTTCCTTTTCCTCAAGGCTCTAGAGACTGTGTGTAAGGAACGTGCTTTACACAATGTCCTTGAGAGACACTGAAGTAAGGAACCCCCTCATCTCTGTGATGATCAAGAAAGAAACTTGTTCTTTGCCCAGGTAAGGGAGACATCACCCTTTTATGCTTCCAACAGTCAAATATGCTCTTTGCTACAGAATGAAACAATTATATCTGTATCTTTGCAAGCTTTTTATCACTTTAATATTTTTGAAAATATTTGGAGGGAATAATAAGTTATTAGGCCAGGCTTGGTGGTACACTCCTTTAATTACAGCACTTGAGAGGTAGAGACAGATCGATCTCTGAGTTCCAGGCTGGTCTGGCCTACACAGTGACTTCCAGGACAGGCAGGGCTATGTAGAGAAAAGTGAACTAATTAATTACTTAATCAATAGTAATCTGCAGGTCTCTATGCTCTAAAATGCTTCAAAAGAACAAGAAAAATGTGAAGAATTGAAGCTTAAGAAGTAAGAGTGAGTCAGGCCCAGACTGCAGCATAGAAGCTATGTAAAGGAAAGCATCAGATTGAAATGTTTATTCCTTTGCACCTCTCCACCTTTCCCTGTGACCAAAGCAAAGCTTGTTAATAGTATTAAGGAAATTTAAAGCAAAAAAATTGTAACCAAAATAGACAGAGCATTGAATATCTTTGCAGTGAATTTGGGTGCAAGTGTGTTCAGTCTTCTATGCGCAGTTACACACTTTGCGAGGTGAACTCTTGGTCATCATCCTAAAAATGCTGTTCTTCAGACAGCAGCCAAGGTACCAGAATTGAAAGTATTTCCAGACGAAGTTCCATCAGACAGACCAGGCAATAAAAGACATGCTTATGACAAATTCAGACAGCCAGAGACACGATCCACTTCAGAAGAGGGTTCTAAATGACATCTACTTCGGAAGAGGGTTCTTAGTGGCATCTTCCCTTTCTTTGATGCACTGCTTCACTGTTTTCTCTTTTCCTTTTCTCCATCCTCCACTTGTTTAGCGTTGCGTGTACACCCCATGAGCTGGCAGCACTATATAACAGAAATGGTTTGAAACCACTTCATATATTACTGTTGGAGTAAATATTTATTTACTACATACCCAAAGGAGTCTCATATATCATCTCTATCTTACAGAAGAGAAAAGCAAGACATAGACAGTTGTATGCTATCTTCCCTAAGGCCTTCCAGCTAGTAGACATTATAATCCTACTTGGATTTGGAAGGTTAACCCAAATATCCATGTTTCTCACTGTTTCATGTAAGCTATCAGTGTTAACTGGCTTATGTTATGTGTTATGTGGCTTCTCTTCACATGACACCACAATATTAGATAGATAGAGCTGCCCTTATGGGGTTTTAAATTGTTTTTAATCAATGATTCCTAAATTGATACTACTATACCGAAGTCTTAATGTCTCCTCATTTGAAAGACTTTCCAAGTTACCTAATGAAGATTCAATCCATACTCAAGCTTAGTATCTCATTAAAAGTACAGCAATAATCTAGGTGATTATTCGCCAACTCACAGGCTCTTATTTTATTCCAGTTTGTTTGAACTATAAATATTTCAGTAAGAAATGTATATAAATGATATGTAGACATGATTTTCTACTATTGTCTCAGTCCCAGAACAATTCTTCTGACTGACAGGTAAGGGTTCCTATATATTTAGTGCAATTCCAGATGGCACTGTGACCCACATGTCACCAGTAGGATGTCTGTTAGAGCACCCAGCCTCCACCTCCCCATGAGGGTAATGTGATGGTGGTAAGCAGATATCTAAGCATCACTTCCATTTCCCACATTAGATTGTGTTTGTACATTATTATCCAGACCCAATTTCCAAGTCAATATTTTTATGCAATCTAGTAGGAATGCTTTGGTTGATATTGAGGTTCCACTTCATATTTAAAGATCTCCATCGCAGACATCAATCATTCATTCTGTCATTTTCATTACAAATTATCATTTTTATTATTCTATCGAATTTGCTGGCATTTATGTAAAAAAGTTTTAATTTGTAAATATGTTAATATATTTCTCTTGTCTTCTGTAGACTTTGAATTGTAAGAAAAATCTCTTACTTTTACTTGAAGTAGTTTGCATATGCTCTTAAGACTTTTTATTATTTTCAGTGCTGTGATCAAACCCAGGGCCTGACATTTGCTCAGATACAGTCTACTCTTGAAATAGTTGCCAGAACCTTCTGGTATTTTTTTTCTATGATTAGGTTTTTATTCAAATATGCTGTCTCTATTTGTTCTTTATGGGTGAAGTGTGTTTTAATAGTATATACAGAATACTTTTATTCTGTGGTAGGTTTTTTTTTCCTCTGTTGATTTCTTCTCAGCTGCTGGTTTCTTGGTAGCAGTGGCCTTTATCAACCTCATGCCCCCTCCACCCAGCAGGTCTATTCTGCTTCTTGACATTCAGAGGCTTAGTTCATGTCTTGCTGTCTGCATACCTCTTGTCAGCAGTCCTTTTCTCTGCCTCCTCCTGCTTTAATTTGGCTGCTGCAGCTGTTTCCTCTCCTTCCATTTCCTTTGCCTGAGTTTGTCATTTCTGGCTGGGAGAACGGTGTCCCTGTGCGCAGTCTTTGTGTACCAGTGCAGCTTCTACACAATTCTCTGTTTCTTCGGTGAATTCTTCCTCAGGAGTCTGATGAATCTTCTTGCATAGGGCTCAGAGAATTCTTTGCCTGTCTGGGCTTTTCAAGATTCAGTAAATGCTTGTGTTTATCATCCTTAGGAATGGATGGTTACACTCACTCTTGCGGGAAGCATCCTATGCCAAGAACCAACAGCTCATCCTCTCTTCTCCAAAGCACTTTCAGTCCAAAGGCAGAAATGCTCCACATACCCACCAGGAGCAAGTTTCAAATGTTCAGCCTGCTTACAATAAGCAGAGTAATACTAGATTGAATGTTTTGATCGAGAATATCCCTATATTTGAATATTTGGTCACATATTTGAATATTTTGTTATCAGGGAATGGCGCTTTCTGAAAGGATTAGGAAGTGTGGCAATGTTGGAAGAAGTGTGTCACTGGGAGTGGGCCTTGAGCTTTCAAAAGCCCATATCAAAACCAGAGTCTCTCTCTCAGCCAGGGGATCACGATGTAGCTCTCAACTACTTCTCCAGCACCATAGCTGCCTATATACCACCATGCTTCCTGTCATTACGATAATGGACTATACCTCTGAAACTGCAATTAAGCTATTATATTAAATGCTTTTATCATAATAGTTTTCATAGCCATGGAGTCTGCTCACAGTAATAGAGCACTGGCTAAGAAACCAGAGGAGTTTCTGAAGGCCTTGAGAATAATATTGTCTTCATTGTAAGTGATCCAGGGCTCCCTAAGCTGTTATGTCATCCGTTTCTCATTTTTCACAAGCCAACTCTCATTCACAGACATAGACTTTTCTGAAGTCATCCCAAGCCTTACATCATTTAAAAACAGAAGAACCTTCTTAGTCTTTTTTATATTCAACCTTATCTTCTATCACCAAAGGTAGTTCAAGGACTTTCTCAATATGATGACCCTTAGACATCACCAAAGCTGGAAAGACTGAGGCAGCCAGGGCACAGAAAGGGCATATAGCTTTTGGGTTGTATTTACTCTGTAGTGCCAAAGGTGGCAGGTTTTGTTTGGTGAAAACACAAGGCCTCCATGACACACATTTCGGAAGACACTCTGACTCACCATCTGGAACTCTTAAAGCTGGAGGCCCAGCTCCACCAGTGTGTCAAGACTCAACACTGGTCTGATGGCATAGGGCTGTCTGATGTTTTGGCGCAAGTTGGTGTGAACCAAGTTCACTATATATGGCTTTAAACACAACTGGCAAAGTGACATTTTTTTGCTAGACTAATTCCCATTTTCAGAGTACACTCTGTGAGAGGAATGGAACATACCATGTATTTTTAATTCTTAGATTTGCATTTTAAGTAACCTAAACTTTATTTTCTTTATTGGATTTTTCCTATACAATGTATTCATGATTTTCCTGATCCCCAGCTCCTCTCAGGTCCTGTCACCTCCTGACTCACCCAAACCTATACCCGTTTTCTCTTTAAAACAAACAAACAAAATATACTCTGCAGCCACCAAAGGAGAAAGGTGAACACCAACCCAGATAGGTACACTCTTTTAGAGCTAACACTTCCATCTACAAGGAAAACATGCCTGAAACATGTACTAGTACAATAGTGGCGCAAAGCCTTCTAGAAGTAAGCAACCAATATCTGACTGGCTTTAAGGCCCATTCCATGAAATGGAACCCATACCCAACATTGCCTGGGTGGTCAAGAGCTTTGAGAAGAGATAAACCAGGAACCTGAAACCAGGTAGGCCAGGGACCTAGCAACATTGAGAAGAGCTTGCAAGGCCCAAAGGGAGTGGGAGACACTAAGGAAACAAGGTCTTCTAAACAGAGCAGGACCAGTGCATATAGAGACTGTGGCAGCATGTAGAACGCCTGCAAGTATCTATGCCAAAAGAGGTCCCAACACTGAGAGGAGATGTGAACAGAGGTCCCCATCCCTAACCCAGTTACCTCCAGTGGGTAAACACTCACAGATGAAAAATTTCTTCTTGCCAACAGAGTCTCATGGGGGATATAAACCACAGCTAAAGGCATGCCCCATGCCCCATGTCCAGCAGTAGGTGATCAGCACAAAACTCAGTGGCATATTTTGAGGTTCTTTGTCTATTAACATTTTATCAGGACTTTTTCTATGCCTTACAGATCCTTTGTATCTTATGGCTTCCATTTTTATGCTGCTATGGGATTCCTGTGTGTACAAACACGTGTAGCTTTATTTGTATTGCCTGTGCTTGTTTTCACGGCTCTTTTTCTTCTGTTTATTTTGTTTGTCTTATTCTGATTTACTTGCTTTTGTTTTATATTAATTTATTTTATTATAATTTTTTAGATGCCTGCTTGTTTTCTATAAAGGGGCAGAAAGTGTGTAGATTTGGATGTGAGGGGAAGTGGGGAAGATCATGGAAGATCATGGGGTAGATGGAACACATCTTCTGAAAAAAAAACTATTTTCAATAAAAGAAAAATTGAGGGGGAAAAACAGGAGCATTTGATGTGATGAGCACTGTGAAACCTAAACCTGTCCTTTCACAGGGACAACAATCATGTCAGAAAACTTGTTTAGCAAGCTTCTGTTTATTGAATTGTGTATGAAATCCTGTAATTTAAAGAATGTATTTGTGGGCAGTATTTTACCTCATTGATCTATTTTTAATCTGTCTGTGCCAAATGATTCAGGGATTACCAATTGTCAAAAGTCTATATGGAATGGGAAAGCAAATACACAGTCATTTGTGTGAATTGGTGAAAATAAAAAAAAAAAACAAGAGAAAATAATTGAAAATAATACATAAATTCAGATAGACTATCTCTCAAACTAAGAAATATATATGATGCTGTCTAACTATTTCCTATCTTTTACATTTTAATATATACATATATGTTTACATACATATATTTCATGTGTTTGCATATGTGTAGATATTCATATAATTTTATTTAAAATATGCATATATATGTATATAAGTATCAGGACTAATTTTATATAAATATAAGGAAATCAGATAAGAATATACCAAATATAATATATAAATACGTTGGTGATTTTGAAAAACTTCAGTGTCGCAGTAAACAATCTTTGTAAAATTAAAGACACTAAAACAATGTTGTTGTTTTATAATATGTCCTGAAATTTATGTAGTTAACCATGTTCTGAGGAAAGTTCCTAGGCAACTATCTATCAAACAATAACATTATCTAGCCCGAGGAATACAGTACATAGAAATAAAAATGTGGCCAATGCTCAGGTTGCCATTTGGCCTTCGTAGCATCTGTGACAGAGGTGTAGGTGACTTCCAATCACTCTAAGAAAGGCTTAAGCACCCCACAGCATACTCTCACCCTCGCTGGGTTTTTGTCCCTACAGGGTTGCTTACACTCTACATCTACTGATATTTCGGGACAAGCAAAATACTGTGGGAAATGAATTTTACTCCCCCCCCCCCTTGTGAATTTGGGATTGTCTTAGTAGCATCATAATCACTATGTTTGTAGTGCTGCTTTGGGTATTGCATGTTGTTTAAAGTGAAGTTATAGAAAAACAATGAAAATTCTAGCTACACAGTTCAGGTGTATTTAATTTACGTGTGCTCACCATACAGCATCTTGGCAATGTCTACTTTATTCAGTCAACACTTTTCCTTTAGTAAACCCTAGGACTACGACACGGATTGCATTTATTCACAGAAATCACTGCTTAATAGTATGCAGAGATAGGAGATAACAAGCATCCTTGTCATCCCTCAGTAGCTAATCCTGATTATTGTTGGGGACTGAATTGCCTGATGTCCTGTTTATAGTCATTGCTGAGACTGTCTTTTATGAGGCCATCATGAAGCACTAGGGAAGCTTTCAAGGGAATATCATTTAAAAGACAGAAAATCAGGTGCTGATATGTCTAAGTAACTACTAATAATTAATTAAAATGAGTTTCAATTAGTGAGTTCTTTAACACCCCACCTTTGCCTAAAACTGTTCATAATCAATAAACAGTATGTGGGGCATTGTGCTATTAATATATGCATGTGTAATGATCAACATTATGTCCTTCTTAGTCTATGTTTAGTTTCAAAACAGCATAATCAAAGCATCTTTTTCATGCAGAGGAGACGCAGTACATCTATCACCATAATGGTGTGAAAACATAATGATGCTTTCCTACAAAGGAAAACCTCTCCTCTTTGATGTTTGAGGCTGGCTTCCATTTACCATGGCCTCAGTAATCTGAGAAGAAAACATATATTACCCACACTATCAAAGATGCCGCGACTTGCTGCTAACAAGCATACACTTAATTGCGGAATGTAAAATGATGTGTCTGCTTTTGATTTTTCGTGGTGATAACTCTTTATTAATACAGTATAGGCAGTGCTACCTAAAAACATCCTCAGATGCAATACTCTTTTTTTTCATCAAAGTATCCCCCAAACCAGGGAGTAGAATCCATAATGGTGTTCAGTCTAATCTATGAATCATTACATGCTGTCATGTTTGTGATTTTACCTCATTCTGGAGCATCTCATTTATATTTTTTATGTGTGTGAAATAACAATTACTCTGAGAAACACAAATTAAAATAAGATCTAAGTGATTGTAGGCTAAGGCATTCTAATAAATGTTATATATTTTCAATGTAATTAAAAATCAATTCTTCACATTAAAAGCTAGTCTATGGCCATTACTCTCTTGCCTGCACACACACACACATCCACACATTCATTCAAACCTGCCTGATCATAGCATAAGTTAAAGTTGTCTTTCAGGGTTTATTGTGAGTACTAAATCAGATTATCACTGCTAATTGCCTACTTCAGTGTTAGGTTAATAATGAACATCAGTTACTGGTTTTGAAGATAAAAACAAATGTGAGTTGAAGATCTTGGAGCTTATAATACTTCTCAAAACAGGGACACAGAAGGGCATACCAAAGAAAGCACAATAGTGAGTAAGAAGAGAAAGATCTAAGGGTAGAAAAGAGGACCAGAAGTCAGGAGTCGGGCAAGAGTAACAGCACAAGTCTTACTAGAAGCATGTTAAGCTCAGGAGGTTCTTAGTGATCGCTCACTGCAATACCTAAGATGCCTTTGTGTTCTGATCCAAATGAAGTTCATGGAAAGTTTAATAAGCTCCCAGAAAAAATTCAGGTAGGTTGGTGTAATTATTTCTCTTGTGCATATTAGAACTCTCAGTGTCTTTAAAGGAATTCTTGCCATCAAAGCCCACATGGTGTGAATTCTGATCAGGGCTGGTGGCAAAAACAGAAAATTCATCAGCTCTTTCAAGTCGGTGTCAGATTAGATTCCCAGGAAGTAATACTGGCCAGATCCTAGGAGTTTGTCTGCCTTGATGCGGACTCCAAAATTTTGTCTGTATAAATCTTGCCAAACTGTCTTGTCCTGCTTTTCTCTCATGCAGACAAAATGCTCACAGAATCATTTAAATTCCCTAAAGCTCTTCAAAGTAAAGCCAATCCATTAACCACAGAGCCTCTTATCCAAACTAAACAACCTAGCTCCAGCATGGTCCAAGTCTATTCCTCATGATTTCTGAGATACTTTTCTAACATACACGGGATAGCATTATGCTGTGAATAGACAGGTAGAACTTGAGGAGCAAAATTAGAAGAACTTCCTATATTTTACATGAATGCCATCCCATACACACAAAATTATGATAAATTCACACTGTCACAATATGACCATTTCCAGCAAATGCTTATCATTATCAAACAGTATTGGTAATGGCTGGTTAACTACCTAGATTTTTTGCAATCGAAAAACATAAAACAAAAGGTGTAAAAACATGAGGTGTGTGTATTTATGTATATGACATAGTGGTGAGACAATTTCATCTTGTCTACTTGAAGCATTTACTTAATTTCTCCAAAATTCAGAATATGATTATTATACCACAAAACATAGTAGTTAGTACTAGCTGTTGTAAATGCCTTAAACAAGTAAATAAATAAAAGACACAATAAAGTAAGGAGAGAGTTGTTGAAAGACTTGGACTCATAAAATCCTTATAATTCTTTGGGTTTTAGTCAAAAGGGAAAAATGCTACATGTATCAGAATAAAGAATTTTTTTAAATATAAAAGATAAGGTCAGTAAATATTTAAAAGATTGCTTTGATGTCTCAGGAAAAGAGCGCCTCCTAAAAGAGGCCAACATGAAGCCATTTAGTAGAGGTCAGTGGATACCACAAAAGTATTAAATACTAGAATAAAATTAGGGACATGATGACAAGAGCTACTAGGTAGGACAATTGGCTTCTGTGGGTTTCCTGTCTACAGGCCATCTGCATGCAATATGTCATGCTTGTAGAACTATGTGTATGTCAGGCATTCCCTTCTGCTCAGTAAATGCACCAATCTAACTTTCCAGCAGTAAATTTTGAAACACTAAATGTTCATGCTCCCATCTACCATTGGTGGAATGTATCATATAATTCAAGTTCAAATATTACAAGTATTTCAGGAGTTAGATCAAGTGCTCTGACTACCTTAGCCAATGATGCCCCCAAAGTCCACATAATAGAATTCTGTAATTGTTTAAACTAAAGATACAAATAAACTTCACGTTATCAGTAATACTGAATTTGTTCTGGAACCACAAAAGCATCACATTATAAGAAAATAACGTTCAAAGAACAAAAATGATAGCTGTGGAGATTTTTTTAAATGGTAGAAGACACCAAAATTTCTATAGTTATAATATCTTCAAATTAAATACAGGACACTGACTGGAAAATAAAATTAAAAAGGGGGCAAATTCTGTATTTGTTATGAGAATAGAAATTTCAAGGCATCAGCAAAGTTAAAGACAATATATGAACATCATGTTGCTTCACAACTTCCAGCTGTGGGACTTTTGGGGTCTATCTCAGTCTCTAGAGTGATTACATAGCATGCACAGGACCCTGGGTTTGATCATCAGCACTCGTAGCCTGAATAGAGTGGCACAAGTCTGTACTCTCAGCACTTAGTGATGGAGGCAGGACCAGGACTTCAAGGTCATCCTTGTTTACAGGGAAAGTTTGAAGACAGTCAGAGCAATGTGAGCTATGTGAGAGTTTTTCTTAAAAGAAAACAAGCAAAACATGAAGAAGAATAAAGACAAGAGAATCTCCCTAATGATAATCATGGGTACCCAAATCCAGAACATCTGTTCAAGCTGTGTTGCCTGGGCGCTTCTCAATGCTAAAAACACAGAGACTAGAAAAGACCTCTCAGGTGAAGAACTGAAAACTAAAAGACAAAAGCAGAAATGTTTCCAAATCTAGCAAATCTAGCAAAACCGTTCCAGATCAAGAATTATATATCTTAATGAAGTATACTCAATATGCAAGGAAAGAATAAGATATTTTCTGCTCCACAAAAAAATGTTCTACCACATATACGGGCTGCCTATCCTACAACCTTCTATGTAAGAAACTGCCAGAAGACAAACAAATGTCCAAATAGCAGAGCATCTGGCCCAACAAAGGAAATGAGACACATACCCATAAAAGGATATTCAAGAATGAGCCCTAATTTAAGTATATCACAAAATTCTGTATGACAAATCTCCAGAAACATGCACTCAACAAGATCACATTTCAACATAATGAAGGAATATTCACATATCCACTCAAGAGCTTAAGAGTTTAGTGAGAAATGTAAAATTTATAGAAAACCAAAATATTATTAGCTACATAAAAATTAGAGCCTATAAAGAGGGAAATTATATTCTAGGTGAGTCAGTCACAAATAGTGGAGTCTTAGTCATTTCTTGTAAGCCCCCAAGAGTTGACCTGAACAAAATCACCATATAACTGCACTAAAAATGCATGTGTGTGCTAAGAGCAATGTTGAGTTCTGAAACAAAGATGAATCTCCATTGTTCAAAGTTATCATTACCTGACAATGTGACAGCAAATACCAAAATTTAGTTAAATGTTGGAATTAATTGCCTATACATGGTTGTAATAGAGGCATGTGTATCAGTTAGGCAGTGATGCTTAACAAACACAATGAGTTAAGAATTATTTCCATTAGTTCAGGTAGACTGATTCAGTGGGTGTCCCCATCATGGTCTTGACCACTTTGCTCATATTCTCATTCCTCCTTTGGGAGCTCAGCCCAGTGCTCCGATGCAGGTCTCTGCCTCTGTTTCCATCAGTTGCTGGATGAAGGTTCTATGGTGATATTTAAGATATTTATCAGTCTGACTAGAGGGCAAGGCCAGTTCTGGCACCCTCTCCTCTATTGCTTAGGGTCTTAGCTGGGATCATCCTTGTGGATTCCTGGCAATTTCTCTAGAGCCAGGTTTCTTGCTAACCCCATAATGATTCCCTCAATCAAGATATCTCTTTCCTTGCTTTCATCTCTACCTTTCCTACATCTTGACTATCCCATTCCCTTCAAGTTCTCCTCACCCTTCCCTTTCTACCCTCCTCTTCACCTTCTACCCTGCCTTCTCCCCCAACTCTTATGCTCCCAATTTTGTCAGGTGATATTTGTCTATTTCAACTTTCCAGGTGGATCTATATATGTTTTTCTTAGGATTGACCTTGTTACTTAGCTTCTCTAGGATCATGAATTATAAGCTCAGTATCTTTTGTTTATAGCTAGTATCCACTTCCAAATGATCAAGACCATGATGGGGACAACCACTGAAACAGTCTGCCTGAGCTAATGGGAGCTCACCAACACTAGTGGAACCAGGAAGGAACAAATATAGTATGAAATTAGTCCCTCTGAATGTGGCTGACAGTTGCATGGCTGAGGCAGACTGAGGGACCAATTGAATTGGTACCAGGATATATCCCTACTGCTTATACTGGCTTTTTGGGCTCTTCCTTTGGATGGATACCTTGCTCAGCCTAGATATAGTGGGACCTTCCCCCAAAGCAATGTGCCTTCCCTCTCTGAGGAGTGGAAGGGGGTGAGGTGGGAGATTGTAAGTGGAAGGAATGGGAGGAGGGGACAGAGTGGGAACTTAGATCGGGTATGTGTAGTAAAAAAAAAAATTGTTTGTTTTCTTTTTTTTTTTTAACTGTAAACTGGTCCATTAGCTCAGGCTTCTTATTAACTCTTTTTTTTTTTAATTGAAAAAAAAAATTTCGCCGCTTCCCAGCATCCCATTTCCCTCCCCCTCCTCCCTTTTCTCTCTCCCTCCTCCCACTCCTCTCCCCCTCCCTCTCCAGTCCAAAGAGCAGTCAGGGTTCCCTGTCCTGTGGAAAGTCCAAGGTCCTCCCCCCTCCATCCAGGTCTAGGAAGGTGAGCATCCAAACTGACTAGGCTCTCACAAAGCCAGAATATGAAGTAGGATTAAAACCCAGTGCCATTGTCCTTGGCTTCTCATCAGCCCTCATTGTCCGCCATGTTTAGAGAGTCCGGTTTTATCCCATTCTTTTTCAGTCACAATCCAGCTGGTCTTGGTGAGCTCCCAAAAGATCAGCTCCACTGTCTCAGTGGGTGGGTGCACCCCTCAAGATCCTGACTTCCTTGCTCATGTTCTCCCTCCTTCTGCTCCTCATTGGGACCTTGGGAGTTCGTTCGGGTGCTCCAATGTGGGACTCTGTCTCTATCTCCATCCATCGCCAGATGAAGATTCTATGGTGATATGCAAGATATTCATCAGTATGGCTATAAGATAGGGCCATTTCAGGTTCCCTATCCTCAGCTGCCCAAGGAACTAACTGGGCTCATCCCCCTGGGCACCTGGAAGCCCCTTGAGGTTCCAGTCTGTTGCCAACCCTAAGATGGCTCCCTTAATTAAGATATATGCTTCCCTGCTCCCATAACCATCCTTTCTTTATCCCAACCATCCCAATACCTGGAAACAACCTAGATGTCCATCAATGGAAGAATGGATGAAGAAAGTGTGGAATAGATACACATTAGAGTACTACTCAGTGGTAAAAAACAATGACTTCTCAAATTTTGCATGCAAATGGATGGAAATAGAAAACACTATCCTGAGTGAGGTAACCCAGACCCAAAAAGTTGAACATGGGATGTATTCACTCATAATTGGTTTCTAGCCATAAATAAAGGTCATTGAGTCTATAATTTGTGATCCTAAAGAAGCTAAATGAGAAGGTGAACCCAAAGAAAAACAAATTAAAGAAAAACAAATTAAAGAAAAGCAAATTAAAGTATAAGCATTGATAATTCACAGAGATTATTGGTTTTCTTGTGTCTTAATATTCACTGAAAACATTAAAAGTGACCCTGTGTAGGCTTATAGTCCTATTATTTTAGAAATTCCTTTGTATTTTATCCATATCCTTACTTTCCCAGAACACCATAATGATGAGTAAACAGCCAAGCTTTCTGAGAACTATGAAGTCAGTGAAATTGAAATATTAATCCACATTTTTACTCCAATTTGATTGTCTTATTTTCAGTATTTATACTGGTTTTGCTCAGCCTTCGTTTTTCATTTACTCAACTGCACAGTAAAGAACCCCAAACTGTGGGATCTAGTAGATAATTTCTATACTTGTATTCTTCATTTTTCTAATTACTGCAACAACATACCTTACAAAAGCATCTTAAGGCAGGGAATTCTTATTTGAGCTCACAGCTTGAGAAAATAAAATCTTTCCAGATAGACGAACAGAACATGTGCTCATATTGTATCTGGTCAAGAAACAGAGTAAGGAAACCTAGTCTTCAACTAGCTTCCTCTTGTTTCCTTTTCAGTTTTAGACTCCAACCTATGGATGGTGCCACCCACTTTCTGGGTGACCTTTCTTTCTCAGTTAAAGCTCTCTGGAAATTCCCTCACAGGCATACCCAGAGATGTGCCATCCAGGTGATTTTAAACCTAGTCAAGCTGACAATGGAGATTAACCATTTGTAGTCAGACGTTTTAGGTTGTCACCTCGCAAAGAATAATATAGAGTCTTAATGTTAATTATGAATGCCAGCCCTTAGCCTAGGCTTGTCTCATTAGCTCTTATAACCTAAAATAACCTGATTTATTAGCCTACATTTTATGATGTGACTTTTTTTTCATTTATTTCATTCTTTATGTCTGACTCCCTCCATGTCTAGTTGACATCTCCTTACCAAACCAGAAAAACTTGTTCCACTCAAAATCCTGCCCAACTGCTTCTCTGTCTCTCTATCTCTCCTGGATGGCCTCTGATGTTCTGTGATTACTTTCTGTCAACTAGTTGCTAGCTTAGTCTCTTGACCCAAAACTAATTTTATTTAATCAGTGCAAATGCAAACAAAGGGTTCACCGTGTGATTGAAACCATTACTGCTATTCCAACAGATTTTCATCTCTTTTAGACAAAACAAGATTTTAGTTTATCTAGAACTTTCTCATACAAAGTTCAGCCTGTTCTAAATGCATAAAATATGTCTAATTCAAAAACTTTCTCTTCTTCCATTTTGATATGTAAAACACCTTGTAATATAAACTTATATGATACTTTGTATGTATGATGTGATATGTGATAGATATAAGCATTAATAATCACTGAAAGTCTTTTATTCTACTTTTTTATTGAATGGGAAACCCTACTGATCATATTTGTAGTTACTGACTACTTTAAATATAAAAAATGAGTCAAAAAACTTCAGTGCACATAATTCTAGCATTTCAGAAAGCTCTAAGAAGTCGCAATGAATTGTTCTTACCAAGAGGGCTTAATAAATAGAAACTAATATGACCATTTAAAATATTAACTCAACTACAAACTATCCTTAATGATTTGACTGTACATATCATACAAACCAAATAGAAAGTTAATAACAGTAGCAATAAAGCTAAGCTATATATAAACATAGATGGAGATGTTAAAAAATATTAATGTTGCAAAGAAAGAATGTTTGAGAAAATATATACCAAGAACATCTATAAATATAGTATGTATAACAAATACAAATTAAGAAAACTTTCCAATGGCTGATGAGTATCACAAACACCTTTTCATTGCTGTCCTAAAGATTATTTATAATACACATGTACAGCAATAACACATTTTTTTGAAATATCACTTGGACTACCATGAATGATCAGCCATTTGAACAGAGGTTTCTCATGACTGATACCAGGGATTTTGTTTGGGGTGGGGGGGACATTGTCAGCCCAAGTAATTTAACTTCCATTAATATTGTATGTGTGTCTTTGTGTCTGTACGTTTATATACATACACTTAATGTGTATTGCATATAAACTTATGCAATTGTAAAATAATATGATTCCTAGATGTTTTATCAAGCTACCTTGGTATCATTTGCCCCTGTTGTGTCCTGTCCTTACTAACTAGGAAGAAGTAGTTTGGCGCTCCCTCCCTGTCATTTTATTCTATTGGGGGGAGGGTTCTCACCTGTATCCTGCTATTTATCACCTACCAAGACCAACCCCCACCCCAGCTATGATTTCTTCATACGTCCATGTTTTCTGTGGTTTCTTGATGTTGCACATTCAATCATGAGTATTTGGAACTACTTGCTACACTTGAGAGTGAGCATGTGGCATTCGTTTTCCTGGGTCTGGCTTACTTCAGTCAATATAATCTCTTCTATGTCTGTCCATTACCTATGAATTTCATGATTTCATTTTTCACAGCTGAATGCTATTCTGTTGTGTATATGTAGACATTCTTACCTCATTCTTTGATCACTGCATATGATCATTAAGACCAAATAAGCATTAAGGAGAAAAGGGCAAGCATACTATCTAAATCCAATGATGGCAGTTTGCAGCAAGGGATTCTACATCCCTCTGTCATTGTCTTTCCTCCTATTTAAAAGTCCTGATTGTTTAAATTCTATTCACTCTCTACTCCAAAACAAAAATATAATAAGGTTTATAGCTCTGAGAGCCAATTATGGAAAATAGGTTACTCCAACATGATATTCAGACCTTTGAAAGTTTTTTCCTCCTAAATAGTACAGTATATGGCATTATTTTACTCTTTTATGTGAAATTTGACCCAAATTTTGTCTTATATGTATAAAATTCTTTTGATTTCTCACTTGAAAGAAAGAAGGTAATGACACAGTAAAGTAGAATCTTTTTCCACTGTAAATAAGCTACAGACAGGAATCTTTTGATAATGCTTTATGATGTGCAAATCTTGATGATGTACTATTTTATTTAAATTACAGTATCCCAAATCTATGACAAGATATTAAAATAATTATTCAGTTTGAAAACTGACTATATAAGAAAATATGTAATATTATTTCTTACGTTCCTTTGAAGAATAGTAGAAGAAAGATAGCTAATTGCAGGGATTGAGAATAATGACTCTTAAAACAACAGAGTTGATAAAGACCCTCTGTGGGGGCTTCAGAGATGCTTAAATTTTAAACTGTCAGAATAGCATTGGTGTTTCTCCCTGAGTGGTGCTTTTAAATTAAACATTTACTTTGTATTTGCTAAGATACAATACTGGCTACGTGCCCTTTAAATTGGCTTCATGAAAATCCATTTGTTTGAAAGTTAATTCAGTATCAGAAAATCCATTCACATGTTATACCACACAATAGGCTAAGAGAAAATCAAATGTCTATCCCAATATACATCAAACAAAACAATAAGAAAATTCCATTCATCACATAAAAATGATGCCCAAATTATTGAAATTTCCTCTGGAAGTATTAATAATGAAAGAAGTGAGAAATATATACTGATATTGAAATGACAAAACTTTATGACTTGCAGTCTTTTTTTTTTTTTTTTTTTGATTTTTCGAGACAGGGTTTCTCCGTAGCTTTTTTGGTTCCTGTCCTGGAACTAGCTTTTGTAGATCAGGCTGGCCTCGAACTCACAGAGATCCTCCTGCCTCTGCCTCCCAAGTGCTGGGATTAAAGGCGTGCGCCACCACCGCCCGGCTATGACTTGCAGTCTTAACTCTATATTCCTACAAATAAGCACAAGTCTATATAAAATAAGTCCTAAGAAAATTCTTTAATGGCTCTGGTTACAAATTAAAGGTGAAAATTAGTAATACCCCTTGTCTAATAAATCCAAAAGATACTATGAGTATTCTAAACAATGAAATGAAAAACAATTTTTTATAAATAAATTTATTTTTTAAAGCAATCTTTTCTCATTTTACATACCTATCTCAGTCCCATTTCCTCCCTTCCTCCCACTCTTCTCCCCTTTCCCTGGCCACTCATTAGAGAGGGTAAGGCTTCCCATGGGAGTAAACAAAGTCAGACAGAGAAACAATTTTTATTTGTGATAATTAAAATGGAAAACTATCACTGGGTTACACTGACTTGTAGAAACTCCCAAGAGGTTTTACATACATAAAAAAGACTAGCAACACATGCCATCTTTATTTTCACTGTGTAACACCTGAAAATAGAGTAAGAGAGAAAATAAAAATAAAATGCAAAGTCTGTATATAGTTTTAAAAAGTAAAGAGAACTTGCAAATCATACACACAGTAGAATTCACTCTGATTAAATCCCATATGTGTATGAATAAAAACCAAGTGGTCAAAGAAAACTAACAGCTACTACAAATAAATGCAGCAATTTTTATTTTATTTTTCTATATTTGCATGCATTTCTATATCAGTAACTGATACGACAAAGTTATTAATAATAATAAAAATTTTATAAGCAATTTATTTTTATTGTGACATACTGATTGCACTGACTTCTAGGATAAATGCAGATTTTGATTTATTTGTAAATAATAGCATGATAAGCCAGATCTATTAGACTCTCTGCCACTTTATGAATTTGTCATCTCTACTAAAAGCACTCAAAATTCTCTTTTTATTATTTTGAAATATGCATTTCAATGATCACTATATTTTATATATATCTTATTATATATATATATATATTCACAACTGTAGTTGTGTAAGGACACAACAGGACAGCATTTTTAATATTATGCCTTACATCATCAATAATGAAAACTCATTTGACCATAAACAAGATAAGAACTACTAACTCTTCCACTATATTGTTTTATAAATGTTGGACCAAAGTAGGCCTGAGGCAACAAACTCCACCTTGGGATGAAGCAGGATTGAGGCAACAAATTCCACAGGAGTGGCACTGAACCAGCTACTTGGTAGGAGTGGGCATGATGAAGCAAGCTCCACAGGAGCTGGAGCCAATCCAGTCCCAGGACACTGGAGGACCAGGACTGAACCAGCAAGCTGGTCCAGAGTAAATGGGAGACAGCAAACTCCACCTGAACAGGTGCAGGGGAGTAACCGCTGAGTGAGTGAGAAAGAGCCAGAGACCACTGAGGGTCCTCATGTGAATCTGGGAGTAGACCTAAGCCAGGACACCTGTGGCTCTGGGCATGAGTCTAGGACTCTGAGGAACTAGGCCTGAGCCAGGACCTTTGCCAGCCTGGGTATGAATCTAGGACCTTTGAGGGAACAGGAAGGAACCAGAGATCTCTGCAGGTCCAGGCATGAGTCTGGGACCTCAGAGGGAGTAGACCTGAGCCAGGACCTCTGAGGGTCTGGGCATTGGTCCGGGACATCAAAGGGAATAGGCAGAAACTTTAAATCCCTGTGGGTCCAAGCTTGAGTCTGGGACCTCTGAGGGAGTAAGCCTGAGCCAGGTCCTCTCTAGTTCTGGGTGCACCAGAGCCGGGGAACTCTGAGGCAGTAGACCCGAACCAGAGACCTTTGCAGGACCAACTCCAAGTCAAGGACTTCTGCAGGAGTGGATCCAGACCAGGATTTACGGAAACAGGTAAAGGTGGTAGCCTAGGCCAAAGTAAGTATGAGACAACAAACTCCAAGGGAGCTGCACAAAATCTGGGAGCACTGAGATATCTCCAGGAACATGGAGTAACCAATGGGGTAACTAGAACTGTAGCACTGAACCATGAAGAACAACAACCTAACCTTTGGATTTACATGTAGAAGATTAATCAACAGAATCTCAGACGTCACAACCACACTTATTAGAGGAAAAGATGAGTAGAAAAAGTAAGAACAAATGCAAAACCAATAAGAGCAACACAACACCAAAAAAACCTAAAGATCCTACAACAGCAAGACTTGGTCAACCAAATATAGATGAAGAAGAAGAAAATGACCAAAAAAATAACTTCAGGAGAATGTTGGAAACTCTTAAAGAGGAAATGAGAATTTCCCTCAAAGAAATGGAGGAAAGGCAAAGAAAAAATTGGAAGACATCAGCAAATCCCTTAAAGAAAACGAAGAAAATACAATCAAAAAAATCAAAATGAAAGATACAAAACTGAAATAGAGACAATAAAGAAAACACAAGCCAAGGGAATTATAGAAACAGAAATCCTGAGGAAACAATCAGAAACCACAAACGCAAGCATAAACAGCAGAATACAAGAGATGGAAGAAAGAACCTTAAGTGCTGAAGACATAGTAGAGGAAATAGACTCATCAGTTAAAGAAAACATTAAATCTAACAAAAGCTTAACCCAAAATATCCAGAAAAATATTCCAAACAAATGTACCTAAGAAACAAGCAGGTGTAGCTATCCTAATATCTAAAATATAGACTTCAAGCTAAAATCAATCAAAAGAAAATAAGAAGGGCATTTCATATTAGTCACAGGAAAAATCCATCAAGAGGAAATCTCAATACTGAACATCTAAGTCCCAAATACAATGGCACCCTCATATTTAAAAGAAACACTTCTAAAGCTTAAATAATACATTAAACCCCAAACACTAATAGTGGAAGGCTTCAGCACTGGACAAGTCAATCAGACAAAAAATGAACAGAGAAATAAGAGAACTAACACATGTTATGACTCAAATGGAGTTAACAGACATCTATAGAATATTCCATCCAAACAGAAAAGAATATACCTTTTTCTCAGCACCTTTTGGAACCTTCTCAAAAATTGACCACATACTAAGTAACAAAGCAAATCTTAACAGATTAAAAAAAAAATTGGAATAACCCCTGTATCTTATCTGATAATCATGGCTTAAAAGTAGAATTCAACAGCAACACTAATTCCAGAAAGCCCACAAACATGGACACTAAACAATGCTCACCTGAGTCACCAGTGGGTCAATGAAAAAAATAAAGGAAGAAGTTAAAGACTTCCTAAAATTCAATGAAAATGACCACACAACATACCCAAATTTATGGGACACAATAAAAGCAGTGTTAAGAGGAAAGTCTAAATGCCTACATAAAGAAGCTGGAAAAATCCCACACTAGTGAATTAACAGAACATTTGAAAACTTTAAAACAAAAAGTAGCAAACTCACCTAAGAGAACTAGATGACAAAAAATAATCAAATTGAGAGCTGAAATCAACAAAATAGAAACAAAGAAAACAATACAGAAAATTAATGAGACAAAGAGTTGATTCTTTGAGGAAAGCAACAAAATAGACAAACCTTTATCCATCCTAACCAAAGGGTATAGAGAGAATATACAAATTAATAAAATTAAAAATGAAAAGGGGGGACTAACAATAGACACAGAAGAAATACAGAGAATCATGAGGTCATATTTTGAAAACCTGTACTCCAGAAAATTGGAAATCTTAAAGGAAATGGACAATTTTCTAGATTAATATCACTTACCAAAATTAAATCAAGACCAGATAAGCAAATTAAACATATCTATAACTGCTGAAGAAATAGAAACAGTCATCAAAAGTCTCCCAACCAAAAAAAGCCTAGGACCAGATGGTTTCAGCTCAGAATTCTACAAGACTTTTGAAGAAGAACTAATGCCAATATTCCCCAAATTATTCCACACAATAGAAACAGAAGGAATATTGCCAAATTCTTTTTATGAGGCTACAATTACCCTGATATCCAAAGCACAAAAAGACATTTCTAAGAAAGAGAATTACAGACCAATCTCACTCATAAACATTGACGTAACAATATTAAATAAAATGCTGGCAAATCAAATCCAAGAACACATCAGAACCATCATCCACCATGATCAAGTTGGCTTCATCCAAGAGATGCAGAGATGGTTCAACATACAAAAATCTGTCAACATAATCCATTATATGAACAAAGGAAAAATAAAAACCACATGATCATCTCATTAGATGCTGATAAAGCCTTCTACATAATATAACATCCCGTCATGATAAAGGTCTTGGAGATAGCAAGGGTACGAGGAACATGCCTAAACATAATAAAGGCAATGTCCAGCAAGCCAACAGCCAACATCAAACTAAATGGAGAGAAACTCCCAGTGATTCCACTGAAATCAGGAATAAGATAAGTTTGTCCACTCTCTCTGTATCTATTCAATATAGTTTTTGAAGTCCTACATAGATCAATAAGACACCAAAAGGAGATCAAGGGGATACAAATCAGAAAAGAAGTCAAACTCTCACTGTTTGCTGATGATATGATAGTTTACATAAGCAATTTCAAAAATTATACCAAGGAACTTTTAAAACTCATAAACACTTTAGGTAATGTAGAAGATACACGATTAACTCAAACAAAAATCAGTAGCCCTCCTGTAGCTGGGAAAGAGAAACAACAGTTTTCACAATAGCCACAAATAGCATAAAATATCTTGGAGTAACTCTAACCTAACAAGTGGAAGACTTGTATAACAAGAACTTTAAAATCCTTGAAGAAAGAAATTGAAGAAAACACCAGAAAGTGAAGAGATCTCCCATGCTCTTGGGTAGGCAGAATCAATATAGTATAAATGGCAATCTTACCAAAAAGCAATCTACAGATTCAATGCAATACCCATAACAATCCCAGCAAAATTCTTCGCAAACCTCGAAAGAATGGTACTCAATTTCATATGGAAAAGCAAAAGCCCAGGATAGCCAAAACAATCCTGTACAATAAAAGAACTTCTGGAGGCATCACAATTCCTGACTTCAAACTCTACTACAGAGCTTCAGTACTGAAAACAGCCTGGTATTGGCATAAGAACAGACATGAGGACCGATGGAACTGAATAGAAGACAGGGACATTTATCCACACACCTTTGCACCTGATCTTTGACAAAGAAGCAAAAAATATCAAATGAAGAAAAAGAAAGCATATTTAACAATTGGTGTTGGCATAATAACTGGATATCAACATGTAGAATAATGAAATAGACACATATATATCACCATGCACAAAACTCAAGTCCAAATGGATCAAAGACCTCAACATAAAACCAGCCACACTGAACCTTATAGAAGAGAAGGTAGGAAGTACACTTGAATGCATTGGCACAGGAGACCACTTCCTAAATATAACCCCAGCAGCACAGACACTGACAGAGACAGTTAATAAATGGGACCTCCTGAAACTGAAAAGCTTCTGTAAAGCAAAAGACATGGTCAACAAGACAAAACAACAGCCTGCAGAATGGGAAAAGATCTTCACTAACCCCACATCAGACAGAGGTCTGATCTCCAAAATATACAAAGAACTCAAGAAATTTGTCACCAAAGAACACATAATCCAATAAAAAAAAAAATGTAGTACAGACCTTAACAGAGAACTATCAACAGAGAATATAAAATGGCTGAAAGACACTTAAGGAAATGTTCAACATCCTTAGTCATCAGAGAAATGCAAATCCAAAACCACTCTGAGATCCCATCTTACACATGGCCAAGATAAAAAACACTGATGGTAACTTATGCTGGAGAGGTTGTGGTGTAAAGGGAACACTTCTGCATTGCTGGTGGGAATGCAAGCTGGTACAGCCCCTTTGGATGTCAGTGTGGTGATGTCTCAGAAAATTAGGTAACAACCTTCCTCAAGACCGAGCAACACCACTTTTGGGTATATATATATATATACCCAAAGGATGTTCAATCATGTCACAAGGACATGTGCTCAACTATGTTCATAGCAGCATTGTTTGTCATAGCCAGAACCTGGAAACAACCTAAATTCCCCTCGACCAAATAATGTTTAAGGAAAATGTGGTACATTTACACAATGGAGTACTACACAGCAGAAAAAAATGATGACATTTTGAATTTTGCAGGCAAATGGAGGGAGCTAGAAAACATCATTTTGAGAGAGGTACCCAGACTTTGTCTATTCTCAATTGTTGCTAACACTGAAATGAAACACCTCTATTTGAGGGCTACAGGAAGTCTACACAGAAAAGAAGAGGCAAATGCACAGTAAGTACTTACTCGTGGGACTATAACAGGGTCCACAGAAATATATTTCAAATGGGAAAGAATTCGATTTTGCTTCTTTAATCAGCTGTAGTGTATTTTAACAACTTTCCTATTTATAATTTTTATTCCTATTTGTATTTTAATATGACTTTTATATGGTATTTTTATCCTAAAAAATGGAGCAAAATAGTTTTTTGATTCCATTCTTGAGAAAGACCAAAGAAGCAATGCACCTGTTTGCAGCATATCCATGAGCTACAGGGTTCTTTGATGCTGGCTCTCTTCATTATGGTTTTTGTTAGCTTTTCCTTACATTTCCAGGCCTGAGGCTCCCCAGGGCAAGAAGATTATCACCATATTTACACAAATCAGTAGGACAAGATCCTGTACAAACAAAGATTGAGAGGCAGCCATCTCTTAAGACTCTGAATCTTTGGAGGCTCTCGTTCCAGGAAGCCAAGCTTCTAAAAAACCCTTGCCATGGTGTTAACAAATATGCATGACAGCTGATTAATGTGACTTTGGCAAAGTATTTTCATCTTTCTCTAAAAATAAAGATAAAACATCATGAAAATGGCATAAAATTTTATAACAAACTATATGCATTAAATGTTAAAGGCTTATAGCCAATTTTGAAAGGAAATGGCCTGTTGGAGAATATTATATTCAGGTGTGTGACTTTAGTTTAAGCTGCATTTGTTTAACTCTTTGAAGCTATGTTATTGTGCCTGTCTAAAACACCTGATGGTTCTAATAAGGAGATGAGAAAGGTCAATAGTGAGCCAAGGACAGGTGGACCTGGCAGGCAGCGAGTATAAATCGAAGGAGAAACAAAACCTTCCCCATCTTGCTTGCTCCTTGGTGTCCCCAAATCCAGCAGGCTCCCCTTCTAACTAACAGGCTGCCAGAAAATCAGGTAGACTGCCTTCAGATTTCTCCTCTCCCTGTGTTCCCCCAGGCCCAAATTCCCCAGTCTCATCTCCAGCTCTGTTGCAGAACACTGGAGACAGTCCCTCACCCTGATCCAATCTCCAGTAGATCACACAGATCTTCTCCCATCTGATCTTCCTCCCCCAATGTGTTGCTTTGTTCCAGACCTCAACTCCAGCAAGCACTGCTTACTAACTTCCAGGGCAACAAGTAGGCTGAAGGTGGACACTCACCAATCATACCATTCCAAAGAGACAGTCCACAAGTTTCCTAGACAGATTGGTAACAGAAAGTCTGCTGTGGTCTCCCTGACCTTTCCTCTCTAACCCTAACCCCAATGGATCACAAAGATCACTTCCTCCACTCTTTCTTCCAGTATTTTTAGCTTCCAACATCACCAAGCATTCCCAGTGAGAACATCAGCTGAGGAAACCAGGAAAACAGGCAACACACAGTAATTACATTCTCCTAAAATCCAGTGAGGAAACAGAAAGCAAAGAACAAAATACAACCGAAGAAGACAAACCCAGAAATCAGCACCTAGACCTATAATCATGACAAAGCCAGATGCCTAGGCACCATCATAAAAATAGAATCAATAAAATCCAAAGAATCACTAGATCACAGCTATCCTACCACAGAAGGTCTTAACTATTCAACATAGCTGAAACACAAGAAAAAGACCTTAAAACCAACCATATGAAGATAATAGAGGTCTTTAAAGAGAAAATTAAGAAAACACTTAAAGAAACCCAAGAAAACACAACAGTGTAAGAAAATTAATAATTCTTTAAGAAAACCAGGAAACACAAACAAAACATTGGAGGAAATTAGTAAGTCCCTTAAAGAAATTCAAGAAAACACAAAGAGTTGAAGGAAATGAATAAAACTTTTCAAGACTGAAAAATAGATATAGAAACAATAAAGAAAATACAATCAGAAAGAATGCTGGAAATGGGATGTTCAGGAATTCAAACAGGAACCACAGGGGAAACTTCATCAACAGAATAAGAGGGATGAAAGAGAAAGTCTTGGATGTTGAATATATAATAACAGAAATGTATATATCAATCAAAAATATTAATTCTAAAAACTCTTCTATCAGGTTCAGTGTGTTCAGACTGATATTGAGGTCTTTAATCCATTTGGACTTGAGTTTTGTGCATGGCGATAGATATGGATCTATTTTCATTCTTCTACACGTTGACAACCAGTTCTGCCAGCACCATTTGTTGAAGATGCTCTCTTTTTTCCATTGAATACTTTTAGCTCCTTTATCAAAAATCAGGTGGTCATATGTTTGTGGGTTAAAATCAGGGTCTTCTACTCGGTTCCATTGATCGACTTCTCTGTTTTTATGCCAATATCAAGCTGTTTTCAATACTGAAGCTCTGTAATAGAGTTTGAAGTCAGAGATGGTAATGCCTCCAGACGATCCTTTATTATATAAGATTGTTTTGGCTATCCTGGGTTTTTTGTTTTTCGATATAAAGTTGATTAATGTCCTCTCAAGATCTGTGAAGAATTTTGATGGGATTTTAATGGGGATTGCATTGAATCTATAAATTGTCCTTGGTAGAATTGCCATTTTTACTGTGTTGATCCTCCCAATCCAAGAGCAAGGGAGATCCTTCCATTTTCTGGTATCCTCCTCAATTTCTTTCTTCAAAGGCTTAAAGTTCTTGTCAAATAGATCCTTCACGGTTACCCCAAGATATTTTATGCTATTTGTGGCTATCGTGAAGGGTGATGCTTCTCTGGGGCTTGCAGGTGTCCAGGGAGATGTCCCCAGCTGGTACCTTGGGTAACTGAGGAGAGGGAACCTGAAATGATCCTATCCTATACTGATGAATATCTTACATATCACCTTAGAACCTTCATCTGGCGATGGATCGAGATAGAGACAGAGACTCAATTTGGAGCAACGGTCTGAGCTCTTAAGGTCCAAATGAGGAACAGAAGGAGGGAGAACAAGAGCAAGGAAGTCAGGACCACGAGGGGTGCACCCACCCACTGTGACAGTGGAACTGATTTATTGGGAGCCCACCAAGGCCAGCCGGACTGGGACTGAATAAGCATGGGTTGAAACTGGACTCTCTGAGCATGGCGGACAATGAAGGCTGATGAGAAGCCAAGGACAATGGCACTAGGTTTCGATCCTAATACATGAACTGGCTTTGTGGGAGCTTAGCCTGTTTGGATGCTCACCTTCCTGGACCTAGATAGAAGTGGGAGGACCTTGGTCTTCCCGCAGGGCAGGGAATTTGTACTGCGCTTCAGTATCGAGAGGGAGGGGGAATGGAGTGGGGGGAGGAGAAGAGGAGTGGGGATAGGGAAAGGGGAGTGGGGGGAGGGGCAATATGTGGGAGGAGGGGGAGGGAAATGGGAAACGGGGACAGGTGGAAATTTTAATTAAAAAAGAATAAAAATAATAAAAAAAAATAAAATAAAAACTCTTAACACAAAACATCCAGAAAATCTAGGACATTATGAAAAAACCAATTCTAAGAATAGTAGAAATGATGTAACAAGAAGAATTCCAGCTCAAAGACCCAGAAAATATTTTTGACAAAATCATATAAAAAAATTTTCCTAACCTAAAGAAAGAGATGCCTATATGGGCACAATAAGCATACAGAACGACAAATAGATTAAACCAGAAAAGAAAATCAACTTGCCACATAATAATCAAAACACTAAACATACAGAACAAAGAAAAATATTAAAAGTTGCAAGGAGAAAAAACCAAGTAGCAAATAAAGGATGAGCTATTAGAATTACACCTGACATTTTAATTTTTTTCCCCTTTTTTATTGATTTTTGTTGAGTTCTACATTTTTATCTGCTTCCCTTTCCACTTCTCCCCTCCCCTTCAACCCTCTCCCAAGGTCCCCATGCTCTCAATTTACTCAGGAGATCTTGTCTTTTTCTACTTCCCTGTAGATTAGATCTATGTATGTCTCTCTTAGGGTCTTCATTGTTGTCTAAGATCTCTGGGATTGTGATTTGTGGGTTGGTTTTTTTTGCTTTATGTTTAAAGACCTCTTATGAGTGAGGACATGTGATATTTGTCTTTCTGGGTCGGGGTTACCTCACTCAAAATGATGTTTTCTAGCTCCATCTATTTTCCTGCAAAATTCAAGATGTTGTTACTTTTTCTGCTGTGTAGTACTCCATTGTGTAAATGTACAATGTAGTCTTTATTCATTCTTTGGTCGAGGGGCATTTAGGTTTTTTCCAGGTTCTGGCTATGACAAACAATGCTGCTATGAATGTAGTTGAGCACATGTCCTTGTGGCACCTGCCATCTTAATGAAAACTCTAAAAGTCAGAAGGGCCTGGGCAGATTGTTGAGACCACAGATGTCAGCCCATATTACTATACCCAGCAAACTTTCAATCACCATACATGGAGAAAATATGATACTCAATGATAAAACTCAAATTTAAACAATATTTATCTACAAATATAAATGTACAAGTGTTAGAAGGAAAGCTGCAACCTAAAAAGGTTAACTACACCTAGACATAAATAATCTCATATCATTAAAATCAAAAGAAGAGAAGTACATGCACACACACACACACACACATGCATGCACAACCATGACCACTACCATCACCACTAAAACCAACAACAAAATAACAATAATTAACAATCATAGGTCATTTATATCTTTCAATATCAATAGACTCAACCTCCCCCAAAAAAAGACACAAGGACTAACATAATTAATGTAAAAACAGAACTGATTCTTCTCCTGCATCCAAGAAACACACATCAACAACAAGAATAAAGGTTACCACAGGATAAAGGCCTACCTAATGGAATAACAAAACCAAATAAAACCAGGTTGGTCCTTAAAGAGATAAGTATAAAACAAAACCAAAAAGAAATCACAAATCTCGATGTAAAAAATGTACCAATCATGCAGTTTTTAGAAAGATATCTGACTTCTGTTCTTTACAGATAGAAATGCAAAATAATACAGTTGTGTTGAAAGCTTCTCAGTCAATTATGAAATTGAATATGCTCACATGATCCAGCAATCATGCTCCTTAGTCTTTACCCAAAGGACTTAGAAATTTAACATTCCTACAAGAGTCCAGATGGTATAATATCATTCAGTTCTATAAAGAAGTAAGCTGTCAAGCTATAAAAAGACACAGGGGTGACTTAAGTGCATAAATAAAAGAAACCAGTTTGGGAAAGCTACATGCCATATTGTTCCAACTATAACACATTCTGAAAAAAACAAAATTGATTAGTCAGAATTAGTCAGAAAAATATAGTGGGCTTGAGAGAAAGGATGCATAGCAGTAGAGGAAGTTCACAGAGTATGTTTAGTGTGGTGAAACTATTCTATATCTGCTATGAGGGTAAACATATGTCATTATAATTTGTTCAGACCAGCATGCATAGAATTCATGGAGAAACCTAATAAAATGGATAATTTCTGTTAAGATTCATATTTTTTGGTTTTTAGATTTATTTATTTTGTGTGCATGTGGTTTTGTGTATTTGCAAGCATACTTTAGTGCCTAGAAAGGTCAAAAAATATATTGGATTCTAAGTAATGATTTGAGTTCTTGGAACTTAACCCAGGTCCTCAATGAAAGCAACAGGTACTCTTAACCATTGAGCCATCTATCAAGCCCCCAAGATTCTTAATTTGTTTTGTTTTGTCTTATTTGTGTATATATGTGTTTGTCTATGTGCAAGTGCACACACATCTGCCTATAGGTTATGTGTCCATGAGTGCAAGTGTCCAGAAGAGAGTATCAGATTCTCTGAAGCTGGAGTTAGAGTTGGATGTGAGCTGAAAACAGAACTTGGCTCTTCTGCAAGAGCAATACTAATCTTTGCCACTGAGTCATCTTTCCAAACTGAATGAAAACTAATATAAACTATGAAGTTGGCTGACAATTATGTATCAGTGAAGATTTATTTTTGATAACAAATTCACCCATCTTCTGCAAGATGTTCTGTCTCTGTATTTAATTTTTTTCTGAGATTGTAGTATAGGATGGTGTGGAAGGTCCTTCTAACTATGTGTTGCTCTTATTGGTTAATGAATAAAGAAACTGCCTTGACCTGTTAATAGGGCAGAACTTAGGTAGGCGGGAAAAACTGGACTGTATTCTGGGAAGAAAAAGGGCAGCGTCATAGAGGCACCATGGAGCCACCAGGGACAGACACAGAACCTTACCAGTAAGCCACAACCACATGGCAATAAACAGATTAGTAGAAATTTGTTAAATTATGATGTAATAGTTAGCCAATAAGAAGCTAGAGCTAATGAGCCAAGCAGTGGTTTAATTAATACAGTTTCTGTGTGGTTATTTAGGGGCTAAGCTAGATGGGTGGCTGGAACAAACAAGGAGTTCCCCTCACCCCCAACAATAGGACTGGATTTTGAGAATTGTGGGGTTTTTTTTAATCTTTGTTTTTTTATAATGTCATTCCAAAAGAGATATGAAAAATGAGTAGACTGGGAGAGACTGGCATCAAACAGTAATGAGGTACGAGGAATAGAGTGGCAGAGGCATATATACCAATACTCAGTTTTGATGTATTACCAGAATGGTGAGACAGGCATTAACAGAACGAGTTGTAACTTAGGGATTTATAAAGGGAACACTCATGATGCTTCTCCCTAATTCTCTTAAATCTATTAGAATATTTATTAAAAAGCATACACACTCCGGTTATGGTTAAGGCACTATCCACAGTTTCATGACTTAGTATGAACTGGCTGAGCTAGTGCCTTTCCATTAGTATACCAGGAGAAATAGGGAATGTATGGAAAAGAAAAATGTGTAGAAATATAAAATAAAGAAAGAAACCATGTTTGGCAAGAACCAGTCTGGAACACAAGCTTACAAAATATTTGGGTACAAAAAGTATTGTCTAAGGAAACAAAAGCTGATACTAAAGTCATTCTTAGCAGCGTGTGAAGCTCCATGCAAGGAAACTAGGCCCTAATTCATTGTGAAGTCTGACCCGATTCTTCTGGTATGGTTGAGAACATAAGGAGCAGGACTGGAAGATAATGATAATAGAAAATAGCAACATGAAGCCTCAGCGGACCATAGATGCAGAGGGTCTTTCCTTCGCATATGAAAAAAACAACAACTGACTTTCTAAAAGAAAATCTGTCTCAGAATTATCTTTTTGCAATTTGTATTCCTTAAGCGGCATATGGAAGAATACTGTTCCTCCCCATTGGACATAGTCCAGTGTGAGAATGTGTTCAGTTCACAAGTGTGGAGGAACAATTCAGAATGAAGTTGTCAGGTAAATATAAGCAGATTACAGTGTTTCCAAAATTCAGTTCTGAGTGCCACTAATTTCGTACCTGCTTTAAGAATTCAGAAAACTGCCGGGTGGTGGTAGCGCACGCCTTTAATCCCAGCACTTGAGAGGCAGAGGCAGGCGGATCTCTGTGAGTTCAAGACCAGCCTGGTCTACAAGAGCTAGTTCCAGGGCAGGCTCCAAAACCACAGAGAAACCCTGTCTCGAAAAACCAAAAAAAAAAAAAGAAAGAAAGAAAATAAAAGAATTCAGAAAACTACAAAAAAAAATGATTATCTACTAAAATATTTAAATTACTGGGCTATGATCAGGACCCCTCAGTGTAGCCTGTCACCCAAAATGCTGGGGCATCCCTGCGGTGGGGTTATGAAAATCTATAACACTGACTAGGTCACCCAATAAAATTTTAAAAAAGTAAAAGGATGAGATAAGGCAGGGCAATCACCCAAACACAAGCAAGCACATAGAAACTCACAATGAGTAAGCAAAATTGGCCAAGACAACCTGTCACCTGACTGAAAGCACAGTGACTAAAGACACATGTTCCTAGCCAATCATAACTTGCCAGTAGTGACCACCAGTTTCAAAACAACCAAACAGAAACATTCCTGCAACAGCTTAATTTCCCTAATCCCATAAAAAAAAAAAAAACCCAACCTGTTTACAATAAAGAGTTTCTGTATTGGAATCTCCTGGAGTCTGTGCCATTGCCTCTGCATCTTCTCACCCTCAGTCCCCTAGGAAACGGGGACCTCAAACAGGCAACAGCAACAAGCCCACAAAATCTACATCATAGTTCTTAGGAAAGTCTGTACTACTCTTTAGTTGCCTTTAAATGTGAAAATGTGAGTTTTTCTGTAAGGTAGCATATCAATGCACTTTTCTTTTCTCCGGTCTAAAAGCCCCTGACTGTTGTACTTTAGTTATATACACAATATAGATTTTTATATTTAATTCATAGACTTGCTTAATGAAGGAAATTAAAATCAGGCTTCAGCATAATTTAGTAACTACATCTCAGTTTGTTTATATTAAAATAAATCATAGATTACCATCTGTGGAATTCTGAATACTTTTTTCTCACTTTATATTTTATTTTTTAAAAAAGAAAACAACCTTTTTTCATTTTACATATCAATCCCAATTCCCACACCCTCCCCTCCTCCCATTCCCTCCACCTTCTCTCCCACCCCACTCTACCCTCATCTACTCCCCATAGAAGGCAAGGCACATTGCTCTGAGGAAAGACCAAGTCTCTCCCCACTATATCCAGGCTGAGCAAGGTATCCAACCAAAAAGAATGGGTTCCAAAAAACCAGTACAAGCAGCAAGGACAAATCCTGGTGTCACTGCCAGTGGCCCCACAGTCTGCCTCAGCCATACAACTGTCACCCATATTCAGAGGGTTAGCTTGGTCCTGTGCTGGTTCCTTCCCTGTCTGACTAAATTTGGTGAGCTCACATTAGTTCAGGTAAGCTGTTTCAATGGTTGTTCCCATCATGGTCTTGACCTTCTCACTCCTCCCATTCTTCAACTTGACTTTGGGAGCTCAGTCCAGTGCTCCTATGTTGGTCTCTGCCTCTGTTTCCATCAGTTGCTGGATAAAGGTTCTATGGTGATATTTAAGATATTCATCAGTATGACTACAGGCACCCTTTCCTCTATTGTGTTGTTTTTTAGCTGGGATCTAAACATAATAAAAGCAATATATAGCAAGCAGAAAGCTACCATCAAATTAAATGGGAAGAAACTCAAAGCAATTCCACTAAAATCAGAAACAAAACAAGGCTGTCCCCTCTGTCCATATCTATTCAACATAGTTCTTGAAGTTCTAGCTAGAGTAATAAAGCAACAAAAAGAGATCAAGGGAATACAAATTGGAAAGGAAGAAGTCAAACTTTTGCTATTTGCAGATGATATGCTAGTATACATAAGTGACCCCACAAACCCTACCAGGAAATTCCTACAGCTAATAAATACCTTCAGTAATGTGGCAGGATACAAGATCAACTTAAAAATTCAGTAACCGTCCTATATACAAATGATAAAAGAAATTCTTGAATTTGTATCTAGTGATTGTACTTATAATAAATTACTATTCCCTTAGACCCAACAGTTAGCACCTACTTTCTTATGTCCACCCTTGATGCTTGAGTTTCAACCTACGTCCTATCTTCGTCCTCTAGGTACTGTCACTGATTAAAATAAGGAATATAGCTCTTTTGTTGTCACAGAGGTAGAACCCTGTTCGGCAGAAAGTAAATATTCAATAACTATGGATTGTTTTTGAATGGATGAGAAATTCAATAATTAGTGCCTGAAAATCATTTTTCACCAATGTTAATAGCTGGCAACCTTAGATTAGTCATTTTCAAATTTACTTCTGTGCAAACATTGTCTTAGAGTTTTCTATCATTCTTCAGACAGACACTCCAAGGAAAGGCATAATAAAATGCTGGGAAATAATATGAATGTTATAAATTTCCAAAGTTCACATCAGTGATTTATATCAATCTTCGTATCACAGAGCTTTATGGTTAGTAAGCTTCAGCAAGTATGGCATGTTCTTCCTTTCTGTGTACAATCCTCTGCTTCTTTGTCTTCACTTGGATCTGGTACTGACAAAATGGCTACACTTGCCCTACAACCAAGAGCACAAGAACTGGGTTCTTCAGCCTGAGTGGCAACCAAGCACCATGAACAAACCGCTCCCCATAGAAGCATCCGTCACCATAATTACAACAGCAAAGGAAATTGGAGGCCTTTTAGATAATCAAAACCAAAGACTTCAAATCTCTCTACTTTCATTTTCTCAGAATTCCCAGTAGGAAAACTAAGCATGCTAACACCAGACTTTAAGATCTTTGTATTTAATCAAAGAATGTGCTTCTAGGGGTAATAGGAAATTTTTATCTAATTAAAAGTCACTATTCTTTCTAAAACAGACTTTTAAAGTTAGCAGATAAAATTTCTTCCTTGCATTTTATTACCATTTGAAATCAAAGTAATTTGAAATCTTAGTACCCATTACTATTTTACTGAACATTTCTTTAAAATCTTAAGTAACTCAATTTCAACATAAAGTATTAATTAGCAATTTATACCTTCTCGATGTTGCAAATGACCTTTATTCAGAGGTTATTGAGGTAATTCTGTGATGTAACCAAATTAAATTTCAACCTTAGGTACAGGCAATTATTTTAAATCAGATCTTTTAACAGGGGCTAAATAGGCAATTGTATTGCTTACATTGTAACTTATTTCCCCGCAAAGAGTTAGCAACTGTTGATTCTCTGTGTACCTATCATGCATAAGAGTCTTCTACACAGTTCAGTCAAATATATGTCTCTGTTTACGCAAAGTAGGGGAGGAAATGCTTGCTCCCACAGCATAGTATTTCATTCTGGGTTAAGATTCCATCCCAGAGAGACCTTCTACACCACTCACCTTTCCTCTCTGCTTTGCTTGTTTTCTTTGTCCTCATTGTTCATTCTCTCTATATACTTGATTTCTAATTGTGCATTTGTCTTTCAATCTAAGTCATGTGATCAGCAAGACTATTCTAGAGTGATTTTTCTCCTTCCTTCTCCTTGAAGTTTACTTCTTAATTTCTCTGTTTCCTTCAAAATTAGATATGGGGATAATTCTTATCGAACTGAAACTGCCTTGCTAGCTTGCTATAATTTATAAAGCCCTGTGTCAGATGATCAAAATGCTAGAATGGCTCTTAGTGGTTCACTTATTCAAACAAACAAATAAAAACCCACTTAACATTTCAGTGAAACGTTCTACTTCATTCTACATATTCCAGTAAACAGAATGAGAGCCCTTCAGATTTTCAGTGATGCTAGTATGACATCATATTTCACTCTTAGGTGCATCTATTCCTGGTTACATATATCAGGTCTTTTGCTTTTGTTTTTGGAGTACTGAGGATCAAATCAGGGCCTTCAACAGTCTAGACAGGAGCTTGACCACTGAGCTACTTTCCAGCCTATTTTTACGTGCTTTACTCTGGACATGACTGGATAACAATATGGGAAAATCTTCACATTCTCTAAGGGTAAAGTAGGTGGCCATTTCAAATGCTGATGCCCATTTGATATAATTCTATTTTATTCAACCCTACAAATATTAATGTGTACATACTGTATTCTGGGTACTATATACAATTTGAATGATACATTAAATAACAAACAGACCATCTCTTAGATATCATCAGAAAAGGATTATTATTTTGTTGTGCAGTGGGCAATCATTAACACAGACATTCATAACTAGTAAACACACAGAGAACAAAAGACTGTCGCATGCTCAACCACACATGGGACATTGCACCCTCACCTCAATGCTAAGAGACCATAGTAGATGAGGGCAGAAGACACTAAGAGTCAGAAACCAGGGGAGATCAGTCCAAAAGTCATCTTATAGACTTGACAAGACCACTGTCTTTATGAACTCACAGTAACTCTGATTGGATGGAACAAGGAAGGGTTCACAAACTCCTCACTTCTAGCTGAGAGATTATTAAAAATTGATGATTTCAGAAGGGAAGGAAAATAAGTTTTTATTAAAAGTGTTGCCTTTGGCAGGTCAATCACAGTGCAGTAAATGTCCTCATAAATATGTGGGCAGTACAAACTGCAATCAGTGGGTTAAATAAAAAAAAAGAGAGAATAGGAAGTTTGTGAAAGGTTAGTATTGGGAGTGGCTCTGAAAAGAGTTGGGAAAAAGAATGAGAGGGATTGACATTAAAATACACTGCAAACATGTACAGAAACCTCGAAAAGTAATTAAAATATGATTGAAAATAGAAACATACTAGATCCATTAAGAGGAAAGTTAGTACTGGAAAGATGATTAAGTTGGTACTTGAGATCCTAAGTTTGAACACCAAAACTCATAATAAAAGCCTGCCATGCTGGCTTGAATTTGTAATCTTTGCGCTGAGATGTAAATAGATAAGTCCCTGAGACTCACTAGTCAGCTAGTCTGTTCAAAGCAGTGATCTCTAGACCAGTAAGAGACTCTGTCTTAAAAATCAAGGATGGTAACAGTAGGTTCACCTCTGGGTCCTATGAACTCCCTATCAATATGTTCTTTGCCAAACTTATAGTATTAGGCTGTGGAGTAGACCCTAAATCCAATCAAAGAACAGTTGGTTTCTCCCATAACATTCATGCCACTATTACACCCATTGATCTGTCTTATCATTATTGCAGCTTACATGATTCACAAATGGCTAAGATTATTAATGATGTTTTGCAGCCCCCACCCCCCGCAAACTGGATAGTAGTTCAAGTGATGTGAGAACTAACCAGCAAGCCTTTAAAAGACATGTACAAGATTAATCCAGTCAACATTCTAGCGTGGAATGGAAAGGGAGTCATGAAACTCCACTCATAAGTGAGAAGCTGTGGGCAGTTGGGTTTTTTTAGAGGACAGGGGAGAATGAGTTTCCTTTACAGGAGTGATCCTAATAATCAACCATGTTCCAGTGGGTGGGCAGCTCAAACTGGAGCTAAAGGCTTATTGTAAAAAGAAAATACAAAGTTGGGGAGTATAGGGAACTGTGGTAGTTATGGTAAGAGTTGGGAATGTTTATAGTGTAAATGTGATCAAAACACATTGCATGAAGTTATCAAATAATTAGTAAAAATATTTTTATAAGTAAAACTTAAAAATAAAATGAAAGGATGATTGCTCCTCTGGAATGACACCAGAAGTTACTCTCTGGCCTCCACGTGTAGATATATACACCTGCACACTTACAAACGTTCCCATACACAGAGAGAGAAACAGGGGAAGGGCAAGGAAGGAATGGAGGTGGAAGAAAAGAAAGAAAGGAGAGGGAGAGAGGAAGGGTATTAAAGTCTTCTGCATTATTAGTAGCCCAGCCCTTCATTTTCTGATTGGTGTCTCATCAGATGTAAGATATACTGAGGAACACGAAATAAGGCACCAGAAATTTGAAATCAGGTGAGTTTATAAAAATCATGTTCATAAAGGAAGTTCAATGCAGGTAATACACATCATGATTAACTTGGGTTTCCATTTGTTTCCCCTCAGGCACGCTCCTCTCTGTCATCTTTGGTTGGCCTGGGATCCCAGAGCAGTAGCACAGATTCGTAAGACAAGGACCCAGAAAACTACTGTGCTAACAAGCTGTACAGGTAATTTTGAATTTTAGCCAAGTTTAATAAGCACGGTTGTAGAGAATGCGAGCCAAGTTTTGTAAACCAGGACTAACAAGCTAAAGCATGTCTTACAAAGTCCAAGAAATATATTTCATCTGTCTTCAGTGCTTCCTAAATAATTTGGCTATACATTGATAGAAAATTGAACTTCTAATATTGAATTTTTAATTGATATATCAGCAAAATGTTTGTAGCAACTTATTTTTGACATCTTGTCTCACCTAGCTATTTCCTTCCTGATCCCAGTGGTTTCCACAGGGTTTAAAAATTACAAAGATAAGCAGCTTCTTTTTCTGCCAGTGTCCTACTGAAGTCCCTTCAGCAACTATGTGCATAAAATGCTTGCTCAATAAATGTTCTTAGATATAATTACAAAGCCAGTTTCTGTCAGTTATATTGTCTCATACATGCTAAAAAAGTTCTGTGGAGATTCTGAGAAACCTGCAACTTTATTTTTATTTTCATTTTTACAAAATAGTTGATCTTCCATCTATCAACGCTGTACAACAAATGGGCTGTCTTCTTCAATTTTCCTCTGAAACACACTTGGTCGTTTCTCTTCTTTGCTTGTCTGGGGCGTCTCACTTTGCTTCACTTTCTCACACTTAGTAAAGCATCACCAAATAAAGGACAAAATAAGGGCAACAGAACAATTGTGTGGAGCCTTTGATTTCCTGGCTCTGCTCATCTGCTGCACACATAGCAGAACCCATGGATAATCACCGCATACCCCTAGATCCCAGGGCACTCGTCGAGCTTTCCATATGGTCTCTTCCAAGCAAGGACTCAGACATATATCAAATACAAATTATGCAAAGAAGTGTGATTATACTGTGGAACCAAGTCGTAAGAGAAAAATACCTGTTCAACAAAAACAGAAACCTACTTAATAAACACTCCACATTCCTGGTTCCCAAGGCAAAGCAATAATGTGCAGACTACATAAATCTCCATCCTAACGTTAGCTAGGATAATCTCTCAGACATAGTCAACTGGAAGCTTTCATTCTCACTCATCCGAGCAAAAGAAGAAAAGTTTAATTGATCATTTCCATTTTCTTCTTCTTTAATGTTTTAGGCTTTGCAAGGCTTGTTGCCTATTGGGTGAGTATGTCCCTTTTCAGCTAAGTCTTTAACTGTTGTTTTACCCTAAAGTTCCCTTGTAAGTTATATTCATCTCTTTTCTTATTAGACCATTATTAGCTTTAGGAAAGGTAACCAGTTAAAGTGGATGCTCTTGCAAATGTAACGGGCATCAAACAGAAAGGAAAATGAACTTCTAGACCGACAGAGATTGTTAATGAGCCTTAGGGCTTGTTTGTGATGAACAGGAGATTGTTTACTAAGTGACTCTAAAGAGTAACTTGTATACAGGACTTGATTCTATTTTTATTACAAATGTCACATTTCTTTTAACAGTCAACTGAGAACGGCAGTAAAGCATCAGAGTTCTCATGACAGACATCCAATACAAGGAAACACAGAGCACCAAAAATGGAAATAAGCCTGCTGGTACAGCTATATGCTGGGTATGCTGACTATAGAGAGAGAAAGGGGGAGAGTTAATGATCCACTGGCTTTTCTTAACAAAGATATTGGCACACTCATTTCAGTAAGTGCCAAGTTCATGCATTGGTAGGGAATGTGTTTGTATAAAGTGATCTATAGTATCTACTCAAAAGTTGAAAGGGTCTGCCTTCTGACCAAGCAATCTTACATTGATGATATCTTCTACAGGGCATTTGATGTTTGAGCAAGGAAATCTGTGGCAGCATTGTAAGACAAAAGAGTCAACCAATCAGCATGTGAATAAAGGCACATGTAAAATATTACATATTTTCACTGTTATTTAAAGGGAGGCTTATATATATTCATATATTTATATATATGATTTATTTAATCTTATTCATTCAACAAAGACATTAAATTTTCAATATATTCTAACATATTATTCCTGGTACTATGTTGGTATACGTGTGTTCATAGCCATACCTAAATCTGAAGTACTAGCTCTCCAGAAGAAGCTGTTGCCTTAAAACCAATTTATTGCTCAGTGATTCAGCAGGTCGTTCAAGATAAAACAGACCTAGAAGCAAATGGAAAGAGATATGAAGTGAGTTAACCTTTCCACTTCAGCAATAACAATATAAAAGCTGACATCCAATGCCATATGCTCTTAGAAATGTTTTGTTCACTCAACCACACTGAAAGTTTGAGGTTCTTTTATCATTTTGCCAACTATGGTCTTATTTTTCTAATTTTAAATGCTAGCTAAAAGATATTCTACAACATAGTTTAGTAACTTAGCAGCCTAGGAAATGGCAAATATACATGGTTTCCCTGGATTAGTAAAATCGATATGGCGTTGGAAGAGAAATCCTTCTTAAGTGAATGAGGACAATCAAGGGACCATTTTTTACGATCTATAAAGGTATATATGTATGTATGTATGTGTATATATGTATATATATTTGAAGTTTAGATATTTTAACACTATGCATTATGATAATCATACAATTAACATGGATTGACAGACTACACACTTTCTTTGTGTATGTGTGCATTCTTGTGTGTTCGTATACATGTATATGCAGGTAAATGTGTATCAGGCTGATTTAAGGTGAATTCATCAGTATTCCCCACCTGACTTTTTGAGATAGAGCCTCTTACCAAACAGATCTTGATAATTCAGATAGATTAGCTGTTCAGCAAACCAAGACTCTTCAAGTCTCTGCCCTTTCTACACCCTGACACTGGGTTCTAGATATTGGCTGTATTGTGCATTCTGGGGATCCAAACTCAGGTTCTCTTGCTTATGAGTATTTTTCCAACTGATCCATATCCAAGGTCCAACAGACCATGCATTTTCTATGAGTATAAAATTTTTTTTTTTTTTTTTGAGACAGGGTTTCTCTGTAGCTTTGGAGCCTGTCCTGGAACTCCCTTTGTAGACCAGGCTGGCCTCGAACTCACAGAGATCCGCCTGCCTCTGCCTCCCAAGTGCTGGGATTAAAGACGTGCGCCACCACCGCCCGGCATGAGTATAAAATTTATTTCATCAATATACTTGAAGAAACTTGGTAGACTAAATAGAATACAGAACACAAAGCATTACAGATCGAGCCAAAGAGCAGAGCTTTCATGTTAAAATGCAGGACTGTTGGGAAGTGAGTGTGGGTCTGGAACAAGTTAGGGGAAGGAATGGGAGGGTTTTATGATCAAATACATCATATGTAAGTTTGCAAAAATAAAACTATTTTTTAAAAGAAAAGCTTGGATTAAGGGAAGAACCATACAGATAATAAGAGATTCACTCACATCTCTTGACCTAAGAATAGGAACAAAGTGCATCCAGGTCTGCACACATTGTAAGTAGGGCCCTGAAAGTCTTCAGCTCTTCTACTCTCAGCAGCTCCTAGACTCCTTTGTGGGCATCCTGCTCTTCAGGGTTGAGCTTATACCACCCTCTGCCCTCGAGAAATCCAAAGGCCCAAGTCCTGTGTCATCGACCTTGGGTCCAGCAATCTCCACTAAGTAGTTTCTTGGTTCAAAATTTGATAGAAAATGATATGATTGACTTATCCCAACTGGCTTAATAAAAGCACTTTTCACTATAGTAGTAGTGTGATTTAAAACCCCAGTTCAAGCTAGGGACAAAAGGGTTTTCTTGGTTTATATTGTCAGGTCACAATTCATCATTGAGGTAAATAAGGAACCTGGAGGCAGGAACTATGGACCACGCAGCTTACCGCTTGCTTGCTGGCTCATTCACCTGCTCAGCCTTAGCTACCTTTCTTATACAGTCCAAGACCAATTTCCTAAAGATGGTACTGACCACAATGAGCTAGGCCTTCCTGCATCAATTAGAAATTAAAACAATCAGTCACAGACATGGCTACAAGCCAATGTAATCTTAGGGAATTTTCACTGCATGCTTTCTCTTGGCTGACTCTAGGCTATGTCAATTGAACAATTAAAGCTAGCCAGTACACAAGGTTTACTTGTAAATAATTTGGCATTTATAGAACTTTTATCCATATGAAAAAAGCCATAGAGAAGACAATAAAAGCATTGATTTGGATTGTGCTTATAGTGATAAGAATGTTAAATTCCATGGCCCCTGACACTGCTGTGGTGGTCTGCCTTGGTGTCCATGGCTCCTGTTACCAAGGGCCCTGAAGACACCTGGAGGTGGTGACCTGTAACCATGTTGGTGTCCAAGGTATATGCTCCTACAGGGGCCATGCCACTCTCGGAGACCTGTTCTGCCACCTGGGTGATATCCAGGCCCAGATTGCTGCCAAGTCCTATGTCTGGGTTCATGGCCCTGCGGCAACTGGGCCCTGTGTTGATGTCAGTGGCTACTGTTACCACAGAGGGCCATGTATTGTATGAGCTGACACTTAAGGACATATTGGTGTTTGAGGGTCAAGCTGCCGCCGATACCATACAGAATTGGGTGACCTGTGCTGCCACACTGGGCCATGATTATGTTCAGCCCCAAAATGTGGCCAAGGGCCATGTCTGGATCTATGGCCCTACCACAACCAGTGTCTGCATTAATGTCTGTAGCTCCTGTTATCATCGAATGCAGGGTAGATACCCAGAAGCAGGTCATCCACCAAGGGACATGTTGGCGCTCTAGTGCCACACTGCCATTGGGACTATGACCACCTGGGTGACCTCTGGTACCAGTTAGGCTGATATCAACATCCAGGCCTACTAGACGGATACCAGGTACCAGGTCTAGGTCCTACTGAAGACTGGATCTGAGTTGATGTCCTTGGCCCATGTTGCCACCAAGGACCACACAGATGCCTGGGATCTGGGCCACTACCTGTGGCAGGGATGGTGTCTGAGGGCCATGCCACTGATGAGGCCATACAGACCAGAGTGGCATGTGCTGCCAGGGCATCCTATGGGCCAAGATGTGGCCAGAGCCATGTTTGAGTCTGTGAGCTAGGGTATGAGATGATATCTAGCCTGCCATCTGGGGACTTGCAGATACCAGGGATCTGGAATGCCACCTGAGGCTATATTGGTACTTGAGGGCCATACAGTTACTGGGTCCATTCTGATATGGGGGACCTGAACTGCAAACGGGGACCATGGTGACATCCTGGCCAAGGCTACTAACAAGGACCATGTCTGGGTCAAGGGTCCAACTAAAGCCAGCGTCTGTGTTGATATCCATGTTCATGTTGCCACCATTAGCCATGCAGAGAACCAGGATCTGGACCACCACCTAGTACCATGTTTATGTCAAAGGGCCATGCTGTTACTGAGATCATACAAAACACTGCCAGTCAGGGCCATTGTGTTGTCTGGGGCTTGGTTGCTGCCAAGGGCCTTGTCTGTGTCCATGGCCCTGCTGGAGCCTCAATCTGTGTTGATCTCCCTGTTTCCTGTTACCATCAAAGACAGTGAGGATAGAGCACAGAGTTGGCCCCACCCTCAATGACTGGAGCACTCGGAAGAACTGGCCTTGCCCACCACCATTAACTGCAGCACACGGAAGAGCAGGCACCGCACCTTGCCTGGGAAGCACAGGGGAGCTGTCCCCATTGACCGGGTACCGGTGAGCAGGTCCCCGAGGTGTGAGAGCGGGAGAGCTGGACCCACTATGTATCATGTGGTGGGGTGGATAATGGAGAGATTGTCCTCTTGCTGTTCAACACGTACTGAGGTCACCAGAATGGGATAGTGAAAACAGCCCCTCACCAGCTGCAGCACTCAGGAGAGCAGCCCTGATCTCACTGGGCAGAGAAACGGAGCTGAACCTGTTGATGGGTGTTAAGGTGATCTGGCCCTGAGGGCATGAGAGCAAGAGAACTGACCCCTCTCTTTACTGCCTGCTGAAGTGTGTGCGCTCACCTGGACAAGGCTGGAGAGCTCATCCTGATGGTGTCTATGAGGAAAAGCTGGCAGAGCGACCAATTCATCTACCTGCCAGGCCCAGAACCAGGGCTATGAACCTACCCCAAAATCATCCTCATCCATGAACCACTGGAAGGGACCAGGCCTGCAGATTCAAAACTGAAGGATCTCAATGATACAAGGCAACGACAGGATACCCAAGGGGAGTCCCAGTGAGAGCCCAGTATCAAGGGTGTAATAGAAGCCAGTCAGAGGTCTCAAATCAGACCAATGACTCTGCTATGAGCACTTACAAGTAAAGATGAATAGACTAAAGGATATACTGTGTGACTCACTGCATCACAGTACAGATTTCATGCAGAGACTCTCTCTCTCTCTCTCCCCGTGTGTGTGTGTGTGTGTGTGTGTGTGTGTGTGTGTGTGTGTGTGTTGGGGTGTGTGTCTTAGTATGTTTGTTTTGGTTTTTTGGTTTTTCTCTTAAATTTTGTCTTATTTTGGTGGGGTAGTTCCAAAAGCAGATGACATACATGAAGGACAGAAAGATGAATGGGATCAGGACATATGATGCGAAATCAGCAAAAAATCAATTTTTCAAAAAAACAAGGTTAAATTCATTCTCTAATCTCAGTTCCTTCAATCCTCTAAAAAAAAAAATTCTAGTACAATGGGATATGCATTATCGTTATGCTCAAAATGATAATTAAAATCAAATATGTGTTGCTATCATCTAAAACAGCATGTGTGATTGCCATCATCCAAATCATTGTTTCTTTGGAAAAACAGATTTTACATTCCAAAATGAGCAACTAATACCACGTTTTCCCCAGCAGGAGCAATGACTACATCTCCTCCTTCTTCTTCTGGCATTTTCCCTCATAAATCAAATGATCATACTTGAGGCAGCACCCTCCGCGGCAAGAAAGGATCTAAAAAGGTGCACAGACTTGAGAAACAGGCAACTGACAAAAGTGAAAAACTTTCTCTTTTCGTTTCATTTTGTCCCTGGCAAAACAAATGAAAGGTGTTGAGAAGTAGAGAACTGTAAGAAAGTTACATGAAGTTTATATTCTCTATATCCTTGAAGTTTCTGTCTCCTTTTCAATTTCTTGGTGCGTCTCATGTGTTAAAAACTTGTCCAGTATGAAGATGAGACAGCAGCGAGAGAAAGCCAAATAAAGTCTGCTACAGCCTGGCAAATGGCTGATCTGCGAATCAGACAGAGAAGGAGGGGTGCAACAGAGGGCGACTTTTGCTGACCCTCCCTGGAGAACCCATTTGTAAATGCAAGGACATTCATAAGTCAGGCATATGGAAGTCAGGGACTGTATGTAATTGGATCATATAATATGACATTCATCCCTGACTTTTTTCCACCTCACCTAGTCTCCTGGTTTTATATCCTACTTTGATGTGCGATAATATGGTTGTACATGACTGACTTGAGTTAAAAAATAGATGCATAAAATTCTCTCAAGCAAGATACTCAGCAACCTGAATTGTGGGGCACAATTTAGCCAAAGACAATTTCATAGAGAAGAGAATTGTGGCTCTGCATTACCCAAATGGAAAAAGCCTTTATTCCCTTATTAAATTTTCAAGGAGTTGCATGGAGATTTAACCACAAAGCACACATTATTTAAGAGATTTAATTATTGTTTGTTTCTTTCTTTCATTTTCTGTCTTCAAATAAAAGCATATTTCATTCCATGGTGTGCATTAATGCTTTTAGGAAGGTTCTGGGGCGGGGGATTAACTTTTCAAAAAAACAAAATAGAATCTCTTATTATCTTCACAAATTATGAAAAGCCATGCTGTTCTAGCATTGAACAGAAAAGAAATGAACTTCCAGGTGACACGGTTTGAAACTTATTTTTAGTAGCTAGACCTTTTAAATTTTGGAATTTGAGAGTGTCTAGCCTGGTCTCACAAAACAGTATTATACCTCTGGGTACTGGCTTCTGAAAATAAAGTACTTCATAGTGGCTCAGTGTCAGTCTCTAAAAGCAAACATGTAACAGTCTTATGTAGACACTGGAAATAAGCCTCTAAACTGTATAGTTGGGAAAACTTTAAATCTTTCAAGTATAGGTTCTGGTATTAACTCTGTATAATATAGAATAGTATATATACAGACATGCATCTGTATTCATAAATAGATGATACTAGAAGAACTATAGAGATAGATAGATAGATAGATAGATAGATAGATAGATAGATAGATAGAATGGTGGTTTGAATGAAAATGGCCTAGAAAGAAATGGCACTATTAGGAGGTGTGGCCTTGTTGAAGTAGGTGTGGCCTTGCTGGAGAAAGTGTGTCACTGTGGGGATGCACTCTTAGCTCTCTTTGTCTCGAGCTTTGTTCAGTATGACACTCAGTCAACTTCCTGTTGCCTTCTAATCAAGATGCATCTAGTACTATGTCTGCCTGCGTGTCACCATGCTCCCCACAATGATGATAATGGAGGTAAGCCACCGCCTCAATTAAATGTTTTCCTGTACAAGAACTGCCATGGTCATGGTGTCTCTTCACAGCAATAGTAACCTTAACTAAGGCAGACAGACAGACAGATGGTAGATAAAAAATAGATAGATGCAAGATAGATAGATAATTAATAAATGATATTAGACAGATGATAGATGCAAGATAGATAGATAATAGATAAATAATAATAGATATATACATTGATGATGATGATGAAGGTAGATAGATAGATAGATAATATATAGATAATAGATAGATAGATAGATAGATAGATAATAGATAGATAGATAGATAATGATAGATAGATAGATAATAGATGATAGATAGATAATAGATAGATAGATAGATAGATAGATAGATAGATAGATAGATAGATAGATATAGATAGATAATTGATAGATAGATAATAGATAGACAGATAGATAGATAGATAGATAGATAGATAGATAGATAGATAGATAGATACCCTTTTTCTCCATTTCCCCAGATTAAATATTTATTATCCAAAATGCCATGCTCTAAAAGTGGTTTGAGTTTCAGATTCAGATTAGGCGTCATGTCTGCCTTCAGGCAAAATCACTTTTACATTTGTAAGAACTTTCATAATGGTGGAAGGTTCTTTGTAAGCTTCAAAGTGGGCAAGCAACCAACAGTCCTACCTGACAGTGAGACCTAAAAACCACAACATCAACCATAATAACACAATATCCAATATCCCTAAGGGTAATCACATCTTGGTAGTAGCCAACAGCAGTCTAATTGGACTTCAGTCCTGCTCACCAAGAGAAAAATCATACTAGTACTACATACATGGCAAGTGGGATCATAGATATTCAAGGAGAACCTACTACGGCTGCTTTCCTAAATCAGCATAATCCCTAACTTCATTCCATATATGTAGAACCACAGATATCTGCTACTTATGTGTAGCAGTCAATGTCTCATCAAGTAAACTTCTCTTTAGAACATATGGAGAACATTACAAAAAAAATCACAACTAGTCAAAATGCACATAACAATTGACCTTGGGGTTTTCAGACCCAACTGATCCATCTACAACCCAACACCTGCACCTAAGGCTCTTGGAACATCACAGAAAAGGAGGCATAAAGATTGTATGAACCAAAAGACGAGGAAGTCTACAGTAAGATTATATCTCCTCACCCCTCACATATCAACAGTATGTCTGGCCAAACAAGACCTAAACAAGGACAATATCAATAGACACATTAATATGGAATGAGGAAATGTCATGGATAGCCACTCTAGACAAAAATCTATAAGCAACTGAAAAATGCTGAGAACATAAGAAATAGGTTTTCCTAGGGATGAATCCATAGTTTATTGTCCAATATTTAGTGGTAAGCCCCAAAAGTATATACATACAAGTAATCAAAATGAACTGAAAAGGCAGGTTGTGTTTATATAAATTGATGCATATATGCATATGTTACATGTGTGTGTGTGTTTGTGTGTGTGTATGTGTGTGTGTGTTGTGAGAATCCTCTCTGTATGCTGTGAATATCATTGGTTAATAAAGACACTGGCTTGGCCTGATAAGGTAGAGTAGAGCTAGGTGGGAAAACTAAATTGAATGCTGGGAGAAAGAAAGCGGGGTCAGAGAGATGCACGAACAGGAAACAGGAACCGAATAGAGCAGCTGCAAGTGAAAACCAGAAGCAAGAGAGAGAGTGCATGCTTTACATCTGCAATTATAGTGTAAGAGACCACACCCAAGTGGGCTGCTATCTTAAAGGCTATAGACTGAAAGAGCTGAAGAGCTTCCACAGCATGTGGGTAACAATAACACCTAAAGAAAAGGCAGAAAATGAAAATCCTTATTTTAAGTCAATTGATTCTAATTCTCTGAGAGATTAGATTCCAGTAAGAAGCTCCACTTTTTTACCAAGAATTCCAGATATATCCTATTCCTGTTAAAATTTGAGACCCATTGCATAAGAGACTTCAGCCAAAAATATGTTCTTATCTACTTTTCTGTTTTCTACTCCATTGTTGATTTATTACTAAAGTGCTTGCTTTTATGTATTGGTTATTAAATTATTAATAAGAGAAAGAAATCTCTTCATCTTGTTTTCACATGACCTTGAGGTTCTGCAGGACAACCCAGGAAATCTGGAATAGTTCTGCACTGGTAGACAAACGTCTGGCCATTTTCTGTGTGACAAACCTTTCTTCAACCATGAGGAAATGAGTTTGTAGGCAGTCATCAGTGAGCTAGATCTTGGAATTGTCAGGCCAGGATAAGTTCTGCTGACCACACTCAGATTCCTTTATATTTTGGTTGCTAGCCAGTTCTACCAGAGGAATAAAAACAGAAATTGGTTGTGTGTGTGTGTGTGTGTGTATTTCAGAATGGCAATTTTAAAATTCACTTATTTGCCTACCCACACACACATTCTTTTCCCCAATCTTCCAAATTAATTCTAAGGGCATTAATCTCTAGAGAGGTGATAATTCTACAAGTATAAAGATCAGTCTCTGAAGCCGGGCGGTGGTGGCGCATGCCTTTAATCCCAGCACTTGGGAGGCAGAGGCAGGCGGATCTCTGTGAGTTCGAGACCAGCCTGGTCTACAGAGCTAGTTCCAGGACAGGCTCCAAAGCCACAGAGAAACCCTGTCTTGAAAAAACCAAAAAAAAAAAAAAAAAGATCAGTCTCTGAATTAACAGTTTGAAAAATATATTCATGAATGCATTGAAGAAAGAAATTGAAGAGGATACCAGAAAATGGAAGGATCTCCCCTGCTCTTGGATTGGGAGAATCAACATAGTAAAAATGGCAATTCTACCAAGGGCAATTTATAGATTCAATGCAATCCCCATTAAAATCCCATCAAAATTCTTCACAGATCTTGAAAGGACAATAATCAACTTTATATGGAGAAACAAAAAACCCAGGATAGCCAAAACAATCTTATACAATAAAGGAACTTCTGGAGGCATTACCATCCCTGACTTCAAACTCTATTACAGAGCTCCAGTAATGAAAACAGCGTGGTACTGGCATAAAAACAGAGAAGTCGACCAATGGAATCGTATAGAAGACCTGGATTTTAACCCACAAACCTATGAACAACTGATTTTCGATAAAGGAGCTAAAAGTATACAATGGAAGAAAGAAAGCATCTTCAACAAATGGTGCTGGCACAATTGGATGTCAACCTGTAGAAGAATGAAAATAGACCCATATCTATCACCATGCACGAACTCAAGTCCAAATGGATCAAAGACCTCAATATCAATCTGAACACACTGAACCTGATAGAAGAGAAAATGGGAAGTACCCTACAACATGTGGGCACAGGAGATCGCTTCCTATGTATAACCCCAGCAGCACAGACATTAAGGGCAACATTGAATAAATGGGACCTCCTGAAACTGAGAAGCTTCTGTAAAGCAAAGGACACTGTCATTAAGACAAAAAGGCAGCCTACTGACTGGGAGAAGATCTTCACCAACCCCGCAACAGACAAAGGTCTGATCTCCAAAATATATAAAGAACTCAAGAAACTAGACTTTAAAAGGATAATTAACCCAATTAATAAATGGGGCACTGAACTGAACAGAGAATTCTCAACAGAAGAAGTTAAAATGGCCAAAAGATACTTAAGGTCATGCTCAACCTCCTTAGCGATCAGAGAAATGCAAATCAAAACAACTTTGAGATATCGTCTTACACCTGTCAGAATGGCTAAAATCAAAAACACCAAGGATAGCCTTTGCTGGAGAGGTTGTGGAGAAAGGGGTACCCTCATCCATTGCTGGTGGGACTGCAAACTTGTGCAACCACTTTGGAAATCAGTGTGGCGGTTTCTCAGAAAAATTGGGATCAACCTACCCCTGGACCCAGCAATACCACTCTTGGGAATATACCCAAGAGATGCCCTATCATATGACAAAAGCATTTGTCCAACTATGTTCATAGCAGCATTATTTGTAATAGCCAGAACCTGGAAGCAACCTAGATGCCCTTCAATGGAAGAATGGATGAAGAAAGTGTGGAATATATACACATTAGAGTACTACTCTGCGGTAAAAAACAATGACTTCTCGAATTTTGCATGCAAATGGATGGAAATAGAAAATACGATCCTGAGTGAGGTAACCCAGACCCAAAAAGAAGAACATGGGATGTACTCACTCATAATTGGTTTCTAGCCATGGATAGGGGCCACTGAGTCTATAATTTGTGATCCTAAAGAAGCTAAACAAGAGGGTAAACCCAAGGAAAAACATATAGATATCCTCCCAGCTATGGGAAATAGACATGACTGATGGGCAAAAAATTGGAATCTTGGGGGTGGGGTGGGATGGGGATGAGGGGTGATGGGGAGAAAAAAGTGTGAAGGAGAAGATGAGGGGAACTGGGGGAATCGGGGTGATTGGGGATAAAGGAAGATTGGATAGGGGAGCAGGGAAACTCATACCATAGGTAAGGGAGCCACCTAAGGGTTGGCAAGAGACTTGAACTTGGAATGGCTACCAGATGCCCAGGGCAATGTCCCCAGTTAGTTCATTGGGGCACCTGAGGATAGGGAACCTGAAATGAACCTATCCTATAATCATACTGATGAATATCTTGCATATCGCCATAGAACCTTCATCTAGCGATGGATGGAGATAGAGCCAGAGACCCACACTGGAGCACCGGACTGAGTTCCCAAGGTTATAATGAGGAGCAGAAGGAGAGAGAACATGAACAAGGAAGTCAGGACCATGAGGGGTGCACCCAACCACTGAGACAGTGGGGCCGATCTATTGGGAGCTCACCAAGGCCAGCTGGACTGCTACTGAAAAAACATGGGATAAAACCGGACTCTCTGAATGTGGCGGACAATGAGAGCTGACGAGAGGCCAAGGAGAATGGCACAGGAACTTTCATCTGGCGATAGATCGAGAGAGAGACAGAGACCCAATTTGGAGCAACGGTCTGAGCTCTTAAGGTCCAAATGAGGAGCAGAAGGAGGGAGAACATGAGCAAGGAAATCAGGACCACGAGGCGTGCACCCACCCACTTTGACAGTGGAACTGACCTATTGGGAGCTCTCCAAGGCCAGCTGGACTGGGACTTAATAAGCATTGGTTGAAACTGGACTCTCTGAACATGGCGGACAATGAAGGCTGATGAGAAGCCAAGGACAATGGCACTAGGTTTCGATCCTAATACATGAACTGGCTTTGTGGGAGCTTAGCCTGTTTGGATGCTCACCTTCCTGGGCCTGGATGGAAGTGGGAGGACCTTGGTCTTCCTGTAGGGCAGGGAATTTGGACTGCTCTTCAGTATTGAGAGGGAGGGGGAATGGACTGGGGGGAGGAGAAGAGGAGTGGGGATGGGGGAAGGGAGTGGGGGGAGGGGGCAATGTGTGGGAGGAGGGGGAGGGAAATGGGAAACGGGGAGCAGTTGGAAAGTTTAATTAAAAAAGAATAAAAAAAAGAAAAAAAGATCAGTCTCTGAATTAACAGTTTGAAAAATATATTCATGAATGAAGAAGTTCACACTGGATTCTTAGTAGACAAAAACGTGTATTTTATTAAGCTAAGATAATAAAAAATAAACTTAGGCTGACTTTCCATAGCAAGTAATATATCATCTGATCATCTATCTGGTTTCTTCTCTTCCTAAATATATAGAAGGCAAATTTAATTCAAAATGTGGTCTTCCTCTTAAGTTCTTGGCCCTTCACATAATAGCTTTCTTGTCTTATAAAGGTTATTATACCCTTTTATTATTAAGTATTAAGAAATTTTCTAAGGTCTTATTAGTTAAAATAGAAAGACTGAAACCTAATCTCCCACTTTGGAACAGATGATACCACGTAGTTACAGCCTATTAAATCACCTAATCACACTTGTCAAGTGCCAACACTGGCACTGGAGCTTTTGAGTCAGACGATTGCAAAATGCAGTAAGGACCATAAATTCGCATAAGCAATTCAGACACACTGCTAGAGCTCACATTCACATGCTTCATGCTTTAAAAATGTGCGTTCTCTGTGCCTGGATTTACTTCAAAAAACAAAACCGGGTGCTTTGTTAAATATCTGGACTGGATAAAAATATCCACTAGCAAATACCCCCCAATGGGAATTATCTCTTCGGCGCTTTCCCCAAAACACATTGAAAACTGATAATGTTCACTTTTTGAACCACAAAACCAGCAAATACATTTTAAATGACAATTTTGAAGTCAAAATTTCATTTCATGTATAAGAAGCACCACCACCTTTGGCAAATCACCGTTTAGTCTGTAAAACATGCCGCCTGCTCATAATGTCATGCATCTCACTCACAATAATTCTTTCTTATTAACTGTACAATTTATTTTCCTCTCAGGCTAGGAGGTGCGTGCAAGAGTAGCACACTCTGGTTGGAGCTGATAAGCCAGCCCGTAGCAGCAGCACTGCTGGCCTGATGAGATTTGTTAGAAGACGATATTCCATTGGCTCAGGAAACTATGCTGTATATCAAACCTATCAAAAATAATATCTACAAACAATGCCTTGATGCTTTTGCCAACTCTCACAGAAAGCTCTCTGCTGTTCTGAAAATATAGCTCCATTTTTCCCCCTTTCTGATCTAGTGAAGACACACAGGCTACATTTTTTTCTAAAGGATCCTAGCTTTTGTTTACATTTTTTCAATAAGTATAGTCGTTTAAAAGGATATTTTAAAACCTTAGTTTTAAAACAGATAGTGCTATAGATTAAGAAGAAAACAGATCGCCCATCCTTAGGGCAAAGACACTTTATTTCACACGAAAATAAAAGTAGGATAGGAAATGGCCAAGAGTTAAACAAACCTCAATCCACAAACTGAAATTCTCACCTAAATGGTCCAAATATTTTTAAATAAAACTCTTAAGAATTCAAGTGTCCTGTCTCCTAAAAAGTTTGTACTTTCTTCTGCTTAGAACAACTATTATTTTCTCTGTGCTCAATTGTTTATTTCAAAAGCACATAGAGCTGATTTCACCTAGTCTATTTCTGAGATAATTTTCTACAAATAAGAAGACGTCAAGAAAGGTTCTCCAGACAAACCGCTGTAGAGAATAAAAGTAGATGACACAGTGGGCAGAGTTCTTGGATATATGCACTGTGTGACTTAAGAAAGGATGAACTAAAGGATGATATTACAGGTAGCATTTTGCAGTTTGCTGTGGTATATCATGTTTCTCACTTTAGCTGTCGGAGCGCCTTGCTTGCATTTACTGAGTGCTCAGGGGACTTCATGTTTCACCTATGACATCACATCATCCTGTAACATGCACAAGACTTCTTGTTATTCTGTTGGGACAGATGGCCTCTGCTGCCTCTCAAAACCTACCCAGATATTCAAAACAATATATTCTTCCATAACTTTGCCATGTGTATATGTGTGTAAGTGCACGTGTGTGTGATTGATCTGCTGTATAGTGCAAAACAGGCTAATTTACTTTTTCCTCCTTTTTTAAAGAAACAATAAGGGACATTGTCCTAATTTGATTATCCATTTCTGTGATAAAACACTGATCAAAACCAACTTCAGAGAGGGATGGGATTTTTTTGCTTATATATCCTGATCAAAGTCCATAATCAACTGAATTCAGGGCAGAAGTTCAATGTAAGAATCTAGAGGCAATAACTGAGGGAGAGAAATGGAGGGATGATGTTTAGTGGCTGGGTCCTCTGGCTTGCCCAGCTTCCTCTCTTATACAGTCTAAGCCTGTCTAAGTCCATCTACACAGGAATGCCAGCAGCCACCGTGGGCTGGGCTCTCCGACATTAATCAGCAGTCAAGAAAATTTCACACAGGTCAACCCGAGAAAAGCAATTCCTCAACTTACAATCACTTTTCCCAAGTTTTTTTTTTAAGATTGACAGCCAACATTATCCCATACATTAACATTAAGACACTAAATGACTTACCTAAAATCAAATGCAAGAAGAGTCTTATATGTCGTATGAATAGCCTTGCACTCACATATCTGCCTGTCTCTGCTGGCAATAAAGGTATATGCCACCATGCCTGCCTTTCTGTTCTTTTAGATAGAATAATAATTATACTAAATATGCAGAAAATAGAAAATCAAATACAGAAAATATATTTAAATTGTTCAAAAACACATTCCCCAAATGAGAGGAATTAGAATTTGAAGTAAATTATAACTCTAGAGCTTAGGATTTTCCAGCTAAGACTGAAATATAAGGAATGAAAAACCAAACAGAAAAACAGACTCACAGGAGCTCCTAGATCCATTGAATATGTTGTTAATGTTGAGGTATGTCTCATAGGTACTTAATGTAGAAAATACACAACATTTTAAAAGAGAAATAGTTCTTCATAATAATCCTAGTTAGAGATGCTTTTTATTTTACATTTGTTTTAGAGAATGTGAGCTTTCTAGTGACGTCATCACTTTTTGTTCAAATATTTGAAAACAAAGTTTCATATATATGAGATCTATGTGATAATTATTGTATATATCATATTTCTTTGTATTTTAAAGAAAATATATGAATGTTGGACAAAATAATCAATTTACACAAAGCACAGGACATTTGAGATGCATAGAAAGAATTATTCTGCCATGCTTCTGTCCAAGGTAAGCTTGGCACTCATTTAACCAGAGCCCTGAAAGCTCCTGTTTCCCCAGAGACCCTCCCAACCACAGCCAAGAAGCTACTTTTCCAGGATAAATATAGGACTCTTCTACTTTTCCTAGTCAGGTAACCAACCCCTAGCCAGGAAGGCCATGTCCCCATTCCCCCTGTTGCCTTCTCTCCTGCTAGCATTGAACTTGATCACCACTGGTCTCCCACTTCCGACGATAGCTCAAAAGCCTTCTCTTATTGTCTCTTTATTTCTTAACCATAGGTGTATTCTTCTTGACACATCCTCCAGATGTATGTGACTTTTATATGCTTCCATAATTTTCCTCTTTTCATCATTCATTGCTTTTTAAACCTACATTTTGTTGACACACAGGGAAACTGAAATGCTTACATTCTTGGAATGTGTTGTACTATTGTCAAATTACATTTTAGATATTTCTTTTCCTCATCTGTCTTAAGTCACCTTTTCTCAAGAGTCTTGGGGTTTACACATAGATAGCAAATCTGGTGTAACTGACAATCTTGTATCAGAAGAGAAATGATTGGGAAAAGTGGAGATATAGGGAACCCAGCCTCTGCAAAGGCACACATGGACCAGATCCTAAAAACAAATTTGTCATTTTATATTTTTCTTTTTAAAGAAATTTGTTATAATTTATATAATTTATAAGTAAACAAATTAAGCATAGCTTTACTCTAATTCGAACCACCTGCAAATTCTGGGAAATAGTACTTAGCAAAGGAAGTTTGCCTCTTCATGCTTCTGTGAATCTGTCCCCATACCATCCCCAGAGCATGAAGCAAAGCTTCGCAAGAAGGCAGCTTCCAAATACAGTTGATTAAATGACCTATTGCCAGTCTCTTGGGGACAGTGCCTTCCTTAATGCTCCAGTGACTTCATGAAAGGAAATGTTCCCATTGTCATAAAAGAGCAGATTTTGATTCCCAATAACACAACCAACAGATGTCTCCAAGATCCTAAGGCAACTAGAGTGATGGCAGTTTGTGGAATTTTGCAATCCCTTATGGTGCTTTGAAAATATCTGTGCAACCACCTGTGTTCTTACTATTTGCCCATGCAATTAAAGCTGGCTTATAATGGAGCCAAATTAAACAATAAAAGGTTCTGAGGAGTTAGAAGCTTGTCCTGTGAGTTCCATCCTTCATAATGATAAAGAGATGAATTTTAAATGTGAGAATATAATATATTCAGTCTCTGAGACTGTGTATCCTGTGTCACAAATTAATTTGCCTTGTTTGATGCTTCTACTGGGCAATGAAAAAAATTATAAAGATCCTAAAATTACCTGCTCCCTTTTTTATATAAAATTGCTTTTAAAAATTAGCAATTTAAGAGTAAAACATCAAAAAAGAACTCTGATGTGTACCAGGCTTTCTATTTCATTCTACAGCTACACCATTCTATCAGTAAAACATGTACATGAGATTCATTTACATTCCTGGAAAGAGGGTATCTGTGGGAAATATAACTTTAAGATATACTTTTCTTCCTCCATAGCAAAGCTTTCTACTTTGATTTTCAAAATAGGCCTAAATGTAAGCATCACTTTGCCAACATGGGTATGTAGAAGGATTACTGTTTAAGTACCAAAAAGAGTGTGCTACCTTCTCCATTCATTCCTATGTTAATTTTGGCCTTTTCTATAAAAGGCCCTCCTGAACAATTGCGCCAACTGTGGGCAATGCTGTAATGTAACTTTTAGGTCACATGAAACTCAGCCACGGTTACCACAGTCAATTCATTCTTCCTTTATAAATACAGAGAGCCTGGGCAAAGAAAAATGATAGTCTTTTAAAACAAAAAATAATGACAAGGAAAAGCAGCCCGGATCTAGTTTCCTGGTATCAAAAATAGCAACCGGCGTGCCTTTGCCTAGTGCTTCAATAAAACATAATGCTTTAAGTATGGGTACCTTCACTAAAGAACTGGAGATTCATAAAACTGTGTGTCTTGAACACTCTTCTTTCCTCTAGCTTAGTCTCAATATGAATAACCCACGCAGTAACATCTGAGCTCTTGAAAAGCTCCAAGTTATTCTCGTAGGACTTCAAGCCAATAAAGATTCTAAAAGAAGCTTGACCTTTCGTCTTCCTATCCCTTTTCTCCTTTTGAAGAGTCATGTTTTGTTTGCTTGCTTATTAACCTATCAATTACGAGAAACACACCTTTGTTTTACCTCTTTGATTTGTCACAGCTGACATTCTGCTGCACCTTGGACTGCTGCTACTGTCTCCACACCCTCCCTCCCTCCTTCTTCATACCACGTGAATTTGTCATCAACTCTCATCTAAACTTGAAGTCATCCCTTGATATTTTTCCAATGTTTTTCTCAATCTGATGAAATACATTTTACAAAGTGCTATGATTCTCTTCAAAAACCTTCAATTGTGTTCCACTGCACACAAAGCAAAACATTTGATGCTGGTCTCTGATCCCTGCAAACATAAAACTATGACTGATAGAGTAAAAAGCCAAAATAATTAACTTGAGTTTTCAACTCTCCAAAAATTTAACTGTTAGATATTTAGCAACATCATGAAGTAAGGCCAGTCACTCAGTAACTTGGGGGTGAGGCATGACTGCTATCTTACAGGCAAATCAAAATGTTCTCTCAGGTTCAGACATGTCAGAGGAAGTTTCTGACTTTATTGGAGTTGACGTAGACAATCTCAAGCTATTGTCACAAAATAAATTTCTCCAAGTAAAAATCATGCTGAATGTGCTCTATACTCTCTGGGGATACTCTTGATTTTCAAATGAAAATACCTGATACCAAAGCCAACCCAAACTGCTTACTAAGAAATCTATAGTAGTTCCTGACAGTAAGAAATGTTTTTACCCTCAAACTGGAATGAAGAAAATCAACATAACATTCCTATTCTCCATTCTAAATCCTAAATACAATAATTATTTATGGAACATTATCCATGTTGATTTGATCCACTATGACATTATTGAGTGCCTAGTATATGCCCACACTCTTCTAGGCACAGGAATACATCAGAAAACAAATAAGCAAAATCCTCATAGGGTCAATATCCCACTTCAGAGGAAACAGAATAAATTAAGAAAAATATATGTGAGGTTGTACTGATTGTTATGGTGGAAAATAAATTAGGTCAAGGCAGTAGAGAGAATAAATGGGATGGTTGTTTATAATCATCTGGGCTGGGCTTATTTGAGCTGTAATCTGATAGGAGTACAGAAAGAGCCTGACATTCTGTCTATTACCACAACCACATCAACTTCTTCTACAGTTCTAGAACCGAGAAGCCTGAAATTGCCTACATTCACTCTTCCAGTTTCAGAAGGTACTTGGTGTTCTTTAGCTCCTGATAGCACCACAGCAATCTCTGCCTTCCTGTCCTTCTCACAAACTTCATGCTGGATCTTTCTGTATCAGCTATTCTCATAGGAATACCAGTAAGAGGAGTTAGAGCCCCCTCCAAACCCGGGACAATTTTATCTTGAGATCCTTAAGGTGACTGAAAAGACTTTACTTAGAAACAAGGTCACATTTCAGGGGTCTACTTCGATGTGGTTGTTGGAACACCACCACTAAACCAATAAGAGGTATGTGTGAAAATACAGGCAACAAGTATTCCAGGCAGGTCAAACAGCAGCTCAATGACCAAAAAGTACCAAGTGCTTCGATTAAATAGGAAATGGCAAAGTAGACTACTAGAAAGCAGTAACTTGAGAGAGGCATAAATGATGATCTTAGATAGACAGCTAGGAGCCATAGCATATTCAGTCTCAGGGACTGCCAAGGAACTTTGGAAGACTTGAACAGAGACCTTAAGTTTGGAAAAGTTTACTCTGGCATTAGGGTATATATTTGGATAAAACAAATGGAATAAAAGAGAAACTTCTTAGCTGTTGTCCAATTCTTATCGTATGTTATCCTCTAATAGTTTACCTGCCTTTAACCACCCAGGACAGGGACTGCATTTCCTGCTTAGCAGATCACACTACTAAAGTCCACATAATTATATTATATATTTTAGTACTAAGTTTATAGAAAATGAAAGTTTTTAGACCTGTATTTGACTTTTTATGTGTATTATAATAACCTAATTTTACATGTGTTGCAAAATTTTAACTATATGAAATTACAGATGTTTAAAACAAAATCTAACATAAAAAATATAAGGATGTAGCTGAAAACATATAACAAAAAGTAGTCCTCCACCTGATTAAATAGAGTTTGGTGGTATTTAGAGACCTAGATATTCTTATTAAAAAGCAGTTTGTCAAGTTGGATGTAAACGCAAGAAACAGGATTCTCTGTCTTTAAATATCTTAGATTGAAAGTAAACAGATGGGAAAGATATACACGCAAATAGAAAGCATTAGGAGATCCAAGTCCCACGGTATTATCAGATAAAACAGCTTTTAAGAATATTGCTAGAGATAAAGGTGGCCAATTTATAATGGAGAAAGGACGCTTTCATCAGTTAATTTTGTACTTAGGCCTTTGCCTCTCAAGGAAGTTAATTTCTAGTGACAGTCTGACAAAAGCTCAATGAAGCTTGGAGCAATCAAGTTCTTCTAAACTCTACACAGACTGTCCTTCCTTAGCTCCCCTCTTCTTCGACACATGTCCATTCAGCCCTGAACAAATACTACCCACTTCATCATGTCTTAATATCCTTTTCTCCATCTAAGTTTGTGCTGAATTTCCCAGTGGGATGGAAATCAAGTCTCCTTCATCAGTTCTCTTTCAGGGTGCTCTTGTTAATGCCTTGCAACACAGGGCAATCTGTTTTGTATCTTGTTATTTTGTGAGATGACTAATAAAAGTATTTCTTCAATTTCACTGTAAAGATCTTAACATTCTGCAAATATCAGGATCACTACAAGTTCCTGTATAATTCATTCCCTGCTTTCATTGAACTGCATAAATGTATACTTAACAAGAGAAACAGAACACCCATATGTCTATACAAATTGATATTGTACCATGATTCCTGAGAGAGTTATACACTATCAGAATATGGAATTCCTTTCTTAGAGAGAGGAAGAAATTCTTCTATAACTGTGCTCCTTCTATTAGATTTCTTTCAGCTACAAAATGCTAGCAGACTGCTTTGTAAAAAGAAACACCTCAAAAGATAAATGTGGCAAGCTTCCTTCTGCTCTACCCAACAAAAGAATTGCTAAAAGATAGATGTGCTCCCTGGGCAGAAGATGAAAATGTATCTCTAAATTCTTATTGCGAATCCTACCAAATGGTAACAAACAATTTGTAAAATAAAAACCATCAAAGGATAGTTATCAGAATAGAATACTGTTGGGTGCTACATCTCAAATTAGAAAGCATCCAGAGGATGAATGAACTTTCACTTCTGTTTTCTACAATTTCAAAGTGAATTGTGCTATATGAAAGGCATCAGATAAGCAGCTTTCTTTAATGTATTACTGCTTTCAAATCAATGCTGTGTCCAACTGTTTTATAGACTAATGCACACATACATATAGATGTGAGCTGTGCACATCAGCAAGCATCCCTTATCTCTCTTTAAAACAAACACTGGTGCTTAGATTATGTAGACAAGTATTCTCACTTAACTCTATATTGTATATTTTCTGTCTGAAAAAAACTAAAAATTTCAAGATCTATTGGTATACTAAAAGTTTGCTGAATTTCCCTCATGATTATATCAGCCATGGTATTTCTAGTCTTATTTCAGAAGATGAACAATTTCAAATAGCAATCTATCTTGTTTGAGTTATGAAAAGACAACTAGAATTAAAACTGTGAAATCTTGGAGACTAAGAAAAAGGGGTTTGCCCTTTAAGATTCTGTGCTTCATTGCCAAATTGATAGTTCAGAACAGAAAAGTTTGTGCTGGAGCAGATTATGTGACTTAGCCACTCAAAATCCATTCATTTGGTCATTTTCCTCATCAACTTAACCAGTCCCGAAGCAGTCCACATTGATTTGGGTCAAACTCATAAATAAACTAGGTTCCAATCTATTTATTTCATCAATATAGCCAAAAGGAGTATGAATGGAAAATTAAGAAAAATAAAATATAGTCTTGGTCTCATTCCTCTTTATTTTCCCCTGTAAGGAATATACTAGGAGTTCACTTTGTAAAGAAAAAGAACAGCAGAGAGGCACTATTTGTTGCACGGTTTTCTCCAAGAAAGCTAGTAATAGAGGTACAAACACACAAGGTTACTATTCTTTCCCTAGCTAAGTCAAGGATTATTCCTTCAATCCCCATCCAAACTCCCTTATTAACCAATGATCACTCAGCCCACCACCAAAACATTCAGCAGGAAAGAAAAAAGTATATTTACGGAGCAGATGGGAGTAACTGTAGAAGGCTGTATGTTACAATTGTAAAGGCTGGCTGATTTCTCCCTTAAAATTTTGAAATTTTCTAGGTCTGTGTTACTGCACTCAACATGTTTTCTAGATCCATCCATTTGCCTGCAAACTTCAAGATGTCTTTATTTTTCCTGCTGTGATATATAATATTTACTCACTCATAAGTGACTTTTAGACATAACGCAAAGAAAACCTAGCCTACAATTCACAACCCCAGAGAACCTAGACATCAAAGAGGACCCTAAGAGAGACATACATGGATATAATCTTACATGGGAAGTAGAAAAAGACAACATCTCCTGAGTAAAAGGGATGTGATGAGGAAAGGAGAGTAATGAAGAAAAATACATAGCTCATTAAAAACAAAAAATGGAATTTTTGTATACAGTTCATTTGTTTTTTTAACTCAAAATCCTCTGTATGTCTCTCTCTCTCCCTCCCTCCCTCCCTCCTTCCCTCCCCCCCTCCTCTCTCTCTCTCTCTCTCCTCCCTCCATCTCTGTCATAGTTCACTTACTCAGAGAGTAAATATGAACATATTTTCTATTGCTAAGTTCTGACCGATGCTATTCAGTCTTCCACTACCATGTTCTCATTCATTCTAAAAATGCAAACATCTTCTAATAAATCTTTTCTTAGTGTTGATCACACCTTGTTGAGGAAGACTACCGAGAACATTGGTGAGTTTGGTCCTTGCTGTTCTCAGTGGAAGTATGGGCACTCCTTGAGCTCCTTTTTTTTTTTTTTCTTTTTTTGGATTTTTTGAGACAAGGTTTCTCCGTAGTTTTTGGTTCCTGTCCTGGAACTAGCTCTTGTAGACCAGGCTGGCCTCGAACTCACGGAGATCCGCCTGCCTCCACCTCCCGAGTGCTGGGATTAAAGGCATGTGCCACCACCGCCCGGCCTGAGCTCCTTTTTTATTGCTGCAGTTCTGTCAGGTGAGGACAGCTTCACTGGCCCTGCTTACTTTCTGTGCTCCTGCCTTAGCACATTGTGTGCCCAAGTTCAGCATACATTCAACTGCAGAACTGAGATTTTAATTTTATTTATGTAAGAAGACAATCAGGAATTTATATTTCAATGAAGAGAAGGAATTGACTCAGGATCCCAGTAAACCCTGTTCCATTTCCTCTTCCCAATCAGATATTCAGAAACCATACTCAGAAAAACAAGATATTACAAATATTCCCTATCAACTAAGTCCTACATGTCAGCTAATCCCTAAGAGGTGTTTCCATGTCCCTAAATGCCTTCAACTTACATTTATATAAATTTGTATTTGTATCAGTATATGATATAGATTGATTGATACAGCTGAATACACACATTTCTTTTCATTTGAACCTTGTCCACTAAATCGATGACGCATTTTGTCGTTAACTATGTCATTTACTGAAGTAAATGTACCAATGACCAACAATTTGCAGTTTAGAAAAAAAGTGTCACAACTGGATTCATGACTGCACAGAACAATCCATGCCTGGTTCTGCTTTGTTACTCAGCCTCAAACTGGCTTCAAAGCAGAAGTCTAATGTGGACATCAAGATTGAAATCCCTCTCATCCCTCATACATATGTGGTGTTGCTTGCTCGCAGACCCATATATTTCTGTAGAACCCTCTGTCTAGGCAAGTCCAACTGTCTAAGTACATCAGTTCCCCCGGTCACTCCCTTTTCTCTATATGAGACCCAAACACAACTACCCAGCTCACTTTTTGAGCTTATAGGTGCAGAATCATGAGGAATAAAAATTGAACAAGTAAACTAAAGAGGAATATAGTAGTCTACATAAGCAAATTTTCCCTGCTTTCTCAATCTATAAAGTTGAATATATAATATAGATAGCCAAGGTGTTGTTTTGTCTCCATAAATACTATATTTAACTGGGGTTTTTAGTTATTGTAATATTCCTTTTATTTGTTGCTCTGTCAATCATTAAAACAGGGAGTCAAATCAAGTTATCCTTTAAAAACAGGCGCTCGCTCTATAAACAAACAGGAGGGGAGAGTGATGATCATTGCCAAAGCCGAGTTTTAATTGATGATGGCTGTAGTACTAATGAGGCTGCCTCCTGTGGTTATGGCTCCTGTTCCAAAGTACCCCTCAAAGGGATGGCCAAGGAGGCATACAGAAATCACCTACTCTGTTGCCAGAATCTCCATGTGGCAACATCAGTAAAAGAGAGTTGCCTGAACCTCCTGTCTTTAAGTCTATGTTGTGAGCTGATGCCAAACTTAAGTAATAATAGTCAATGGAATAACTAAGGAGAAGGCAATTCTAGCTCTATGATAGTTCTCTTAGTGTAAAGCCAATGTGTACTATTAGGAAAGACTGATAACAAGTAAATGTTTTATTCAAGGCTAAAGATAAATAATCAATGATAAATTAACAGCTATAAGCTAAAACATGTCATTATTTGGGTTTTATGTGCAAGTAAAATATTTTAAAGATGTTCTCATCTCTGCAAAACAAGTGACCAAACTAAAAGTTTTGAACATGAACAGAAAAGGAGAAAATAAAAGTAATTAATTACAAATAAAATAAAATATTCAGTCATGAAATGATCTTTTACATTCTCAAATAACCATAGTAACACTTTAAACACATATTTTATTTAAAAATAATAGTAGAATTGATTTTTACCAGATACTGCTGTTTACACAGTGCTTCCGGTGAATATTTGATGGCTTTGTCACAGCACTCCCTCTAACTTATAGTTGTCACCCCAATTTTCAAATAAGGAAATTAAGATGGAAAAAGTCAGCTTCCCAAGGTCACAGAGTGACAGCTGAGATCAGCCCTAAACTTGCTCTTCTAACCACTAAATAAATTTACTGCCTTGGTTTTTTTCCTTATTTTTTATGATTAAATAAAGATCGTCCAATCAATTCATGTCTACTTAGGAGAAGAAGGTCAAACGTTTCAAGGCAATCTCCTTCCACATTGCCAAATTAAATCTACATATAGCAGCACATATTTCAATGCCGTGCTATTTTACAGCGCCTTATCTCACAATTCCCCTCACTCCAGGATCCATCATAAAAGAAATGTCCATCCTTCCTCAAAAAGTGTCCTGAACCATGCTGTAGCTCCTCAGCCACTTCTTTGTTCTCAGCGGATGCCGTCCCCTTTCGGGATGGCTGCATTCTTCTCCTAATTTGTCTCTCTCCCATTTGTATATCCCTAAAACTCTTTAAATATATATTCTGCATATTAAAGAAAGATGTTTTTATTATACATTGAATCAGAACATATTCCTTCTAGGCTTAAAGACCTTCATGCTGCTCTTGGAGTAAAATTAGAAGAGTTTAAACTGGCTGCTACCTTCGGCCTTCCTTCACACTGCCTTCCAGCTTGCTCACTGGGCTTAGCTGCTTCTGCTTTTTGCTGTTTCTCAGGAAATTCTGTGCCTCCTCAAAGCCTTTGCTGTTGCTCTTCTTGGGAGTAGTTTGTCTTTCTAGTCTTCTGCATGTATCATTGGTTCCAGATCATTACTGGACCTCAGTTCAAAGTCACTATGCCCAAAAACTTCCACATATCTATCAGGCATAAACATAAATCTATTTGAAAATAACAAAAATGTAGGCTTCTATAATGTATTCTAAAAGTTTTGCATTTAGTCTAATAGCATGGCTTCTAAGTAATTCAAAATTAAGAGAGCAGGACAACGTTTATAGCATCCCAATCCATTCCTGTTCTGCTATTTGCTTCTATTTTCTTAACTAAGAGACTAGAACACCACAAATTCCATTTTGCTTCTGTGTCACTTGAAAAACAACTTTTTAGAACCTCATTTGAAACAGTATATGTTTTCTCAACAAATAACATTCAACATGAAAATGTTCGCTGATATGTTGGACCTGTGTATACATCTTTGGTAATCTGAATCAGCAAGTTTTTCCTTTGCCTAGTGGGCACATTTCTAGGGAAATTTATTGACTGTCTCACAATTTGGAAGGTTACAATATTTCTATCATGTAAATAATGTCACTTAGGAAATATGATAAATCATGAAAATATTGTAAGAACCCAGGAAAAGCATACAGCTAACTGGTCAACGTGACACTCGACTACCATGGTTCAAGAATCTCTGCCCAATAACTTTTCTGCCATCATAGACTTTCCTGGGGTTTACTCTAAAGTGACATTAATTAGATTCCTATGTGCAAAGCAATATAAGTGATTATAAATTGGATAACAGCTAAATATGGTTTTCACATCTGTATTCCCATTAACTCAGAAGACTGTGACAGGAACATCACTCGTCCTGCCTACAGAGATCAAAGCCAGTCTGGGCGACTTAGAAAAATTCCATCTCAGAAGTAAATAAAAAGGTGCATCTCTCTCCAAGAATGATGCTCTAGCACAGTTAAGGCCTTGAGTTCAATCACCAATACTTCTAACAGAAGGAGCAGTAATATTGAGATATGATGCCTGCTCCTTAACTGATTATAACTTACCAAATTAAAATGCATGATAAACTATTCATTCAACTATATTCTCATCGGGCACAGTCTCCAACTGCTCAAGCATAAGCACTGTGCCCATTTCCTCACAATGGTGTTAGATTTGTGTATTTCTGGGACACTTTCACTACATAAAGGTAACTATAACTGTTACAATTATTCTCTTTCATCTGTCCACTGAAATTCCTCCTAGACATACAGCAGCATAATATCTGTCATACACAGTTACATTTTACATACTGAAGCATATAGACAACAAGCAAATCCTCCACACTCAGTTCCAAGTTCCTGACTCAGCCAGCACTCAGGGACATGTACACAAGTGCACAGGACAGAATCGTGCCCTCGGGAAATCAGGGAGTTCAAAGTGCTAAGTCCAGCTACCGGCTGCTATATCAACAACTGTCCATCTTTCACATTACCTTCCTTTGAGAGAAAACTGAAGATTGTCAGCTTTACCCTCACTTTAATGGAAAACCAAATAAAGTCTTTAAGATATAATGTCAATGTACTAGAAAATAAAAATGGACTTCTGTTAATTAAGGTATATTTTGACTTTCTACTATATCTCTCCTCTCTTAAGCACCCAAGCTAGATTCTCTCTAATTAGAAAACATTTGTATACTATTTGTTTAGGAGAGGCTCACACAGACATGCGCCAGGGAGAAATGCACATTATCATAAATGCCATCTGCCTGATAAAACATTATACCACTTCACAGAGAATAGCTCCCCTCCTTTTATTTTATTTAATAAAATTTTGTTATGTTCAATGGAGTTCAGTGAAGTGGAGACAGCAAGTTCCTTTTTAAATGCAAGAAAATACGGTGTCTGCTACCTTTACCTTTTATGAGTTGCCTGCCCGCCTGTATTTGGCAAGACAAATAGAATTACATACTGTGAGTGACTCAGAACAGAACTTCACTATCAATCATCCGCCTGGCTCTGCACAAATTCTGTAGGGCATTCAGGACATTTTGCTGCCTATGAATATTTTAGACAAGAAGAATCCCCGAAAGCTTCCTGATGGATTAATACAAGAAAGGAGGACGTTTTCATGTTTTATAGCTATTTGCTAAAGTACTATGGCCATTACTATACTCGAGTGAAAGGATGCCTCTTAAAACAGAAAGAAGTGGCCCTGTAGAAGAATTCTGGCTCCCTTCATCATAAGCTGATTTAAAAGTAATGATATATAATATATAAATATTGCATGCAGTCTTCTGCAGAAAATGAAATGCTGTGTGGGTGCCAACATCTTTACACCTAGCGATAATTGTGGGGGAGGGGAAGAAGGAGCAGGATCTATGCCAACAATTGTTGAAAAGAAGTTTGCTTATGTACCCCTTCAGTTTTCCCATTGAAATAAAATGTGACTTACTCATTTCCCTGTCCTTTTATTGTGGGATTCGCACTCATGAATAAGCAGCAGATCGGTAGTCTCAATAGCAGTTCACAGTTTCTTCAATGAAGCTTGCACTGTGTCTTTAAAGTAGATGAAAATTTAGAAAACACATGAAAATAAAGGAGTAAAATCACTTGTTTTGTTAGCATTGATTTTTTTATTTAAATATAATTGTATCAATTCTCTTTACTTCTTTTCCTTCCTCCAGCTCCTCCCATACCCTCAACCCCCTCACTTTTCAAATTCCTGGCCCTCTCTTTTTTGTTATTGTTAACATGTATATGCATAAATGTATAAATACAACCTGCTGAGCAATAAATAAAATATTCACTGCTGCCTGCATAAACATGAATTCAGGGCTGACCAGTTGGTATTGGATAGCTAATTAGGAGACTCCTCCTTTGTGTGACATAGCACAAACTAGAAAGACAAATTCCACATATCTCTCATCAGTGTATTTGAAATCTTCAGGTATGAATATATAATATGGAGTTACCATAAAAACCAGGAAAATGAAAAGGGACAATGGGTGGGGTGTGGTGCTAGAGAAGAGACTAGTGGGATATGAGCAACCTTAAGGGGAAAGTAGAAAATGGGGTGGGGTAGGCTTTAATTGGAGACTGGGAAAAGCTCAATAACATTGATATTTTAAAGTGCATCCTACAAATTTCACATTTTTAATATTTTATCTAATATTTTGTATCTTACTTTCTCACTAATATTTAAACATTTCCATGTTATATAAGCTTTTCATAAACATTTTATTGGTGACACAGATCCCATGAAAAATATCTACAAAATTTATTCAATAATTGTCCATCATCAGATATGCAAAATATGTGATATTATTTTACTTATAAATGTAAGTATTTTATGTTATTGTTTATACATGTTTTTCCAATTTTTGATTACCCAAAATATTTTAAATTTCTAAATTAAACATTATTTACTCTACTTAGAAATGGTGGTTGGTGCATCCAAATGGTCTTGTTAAATTTTTCTATTAATAATTGCACTATGTAACAGCTTTATATAGAAAGACAGACTGCTAACTCAAAATTTTTTGCAATGTAGCAACAACTATCCTGGGGTATGTGTAACTGTTATTTTACCTTTAAAATTAATAAAGCATATTTGGATGAGTTTAAGTTCAGACAGTAAGTCCTATGGCTGACGTTTGCCTCCTGAGCTTTAACAGCAGAGTCCTTCCTCTCATCACATTATGATGGACAGGGAGCAAAGAGACAACCGTCAAGTTGTTCCCAGTGTAAGTACTTCTATCTACAGCCTTCATCAAGGACTTGCTACTGTTTATTTTCTCTGAATTGTGCTGTGCTGGGGATGAAACCCAAGGCTTTTTGTCATGCTAGACAAGCACTCTACTGAGTTAATCCTCATCCCAATACTTAAGTTTTTTTTGGTTTTGTTTTGTTTTGTTTTTGTTTGGTTTTTTGTTTTTTTTTTTTTTTTTTTTTTTTTTGGATTTTTGAGACAGGGTTTCTCCGTAGCTTTTGGTTCCTGTCCTGGCACTAGCTCTTGTAGTCCAGGCTGGCCTCGAACTCACAGAGATCCGCCTACCTCTGCCTCCCGAGTGCTGGGATTAAAGGCGTGCGCCACCACCGCACGGCAATACTTAAGTTTTAAAACTGGTTCAGGACAACAAATACATGTAGTAGTTATTAGTTTGCCAATAGCTTTAGATTTCCATATACCAAATATATAAAAATCTTAATCGGACAGAATTCTATTTTCCCACTCTTGGGTAGACAATATATATTTTGCCTTCTTTTACAAGTAAATGCAATAAAAAGTTATACTGCAGTTTATGATCTTAAAAACCAAAATTCAAATTATACACCTTGACTACTCAAAAATAGTTCATGATTCAGGTGAGTTGATTACTTATAACTCTTACAAGAAGTATACAGAAAGATGCAGGAGGGATGTTGTTCAGAGGCAAAGTGATCACCTAGCATAATCAGATACCTGAGTTTGATCCCTAGAGCCTCAAAAAAAAAAAAAAACCAAACAAGCAAGCAAAAGAGTGTATAACATAAAAAATATGTTTTATATAATTCTAATGATATCATCTATTACCTAGCCCATTGCTCATCTTAGTTGGCTTTGTTTAAGGTATTTAGCACAGTGGACTTTAAAAATATTAGTTATGGTCTGATTACAAATTGGTTTATACTTAGAATGAACTAGAATGGGAACACTGAATAATTCTAGAAAAATTAGAGTCCTTGTTAATAATAGAAACCAAACATGTAGGTCAAGAGAGACATCTTTTTTCTTTTTCTTAAGAGAGACATCTAAAGTTTGAAAAATAAATAGTAATTAGTGGAAAAGTACAGGTAACAAAGACCAAGTACAAAATATATTTTGGTGTAAAGAATTGAATCAGTCAGGGTTCAAATGGGAAGCTGAGCCCACGAGTTATGGCTCACAAATTTATTAAAGAAGTCATCCTTCCATATTGAAGGAAAGGACAACCAGCTGGAAGCTATTGGCATCTCTGCCCCAGTCTATCACTGTATCTAACCATGGCAGCCTTCTAGAGTGATGGGTACTGCCACAGTTCTACTTTCCAAAGCGGCCCCATACCCCTTTTGTGACGAAGTAAACGAATGCAGACAGATTATAAAAATATATACAGCTTTAATAGGGAAATAGACTTACAGGACCACAGGTTCCCGCGGAGAACAGGAAAAGCAGAGAAAAAAGGGGCTGCTGGGATCACGCCTGGCAGATTTATCAGTAAACATTAGCCCGAGGCGAACACGCCCCCAATGGGTGGGGCTATATCCCTACACCCTTTGGGCCAATGCTAGTTGAAAAGATGAAGAAAATAGATCAAGCCTTTCTTTAGTATGGCCTTTAGTCCCAATATTGAGGCAGAGGCATGTAGATATCTGAGAATTCAAGACCAGCCTTGTTTAAACACCAAGTTCTCAGCCAGCTAGGGCTTTATAAGTAAGACTGTACCTCAAGGAAAAGGAAGAATGATCTAATACAAATGGCTTTCTATGTGATAGAGACATTAAAAGCCACCATGAAATTTTATATTAAATGAGAAATTCATGAGCATCACAGCTGTCCTGTGTCTTCTAAAACTACTTTTTGTTGTTTCCAGCAGGTGCTGGCTGGGGGTGTAGTTCAGTGATGTGTCTGTGAGAAAGCAAACCAGAGGCATCTATCATACAAAAACGTGGGAGCTGAAATGGAAATATGTAAATCAGACTGCCTAATATGTATATCTGGAAAGAAATAATCTGATAAGAAATTATTACTCATTGATATCATCACCATCATTAAACAGCCAGACTCCTTATTTTCGGCCTATGAAAACAATGCAAAGTCTTTGCAATATATTTTTTTCCAATTTTGTAAAGGAAAGATAAAACTGAAAAGGTCTAAAACATTAAAAAGGAAGAAAGCAGAGAAATGCCAAATGATCGCACTCCATCAACTTGAACGGGACTGATGGAATGTGAAATAAGTGCTAGGACAAAAAGCATCATGGAACATCAGGAAATGTCAAATATTATTTATTTGTTTAGCATTAGAAGGCACAGGTAGGAAAGCAGAAATAGGAAAAACATGCCTTTTAAATAAAATAAAGCATTTCTAGCACTGAAATGTGTCCTACATCCCAAAAAAGAACTCTAAGGCCATTGTGGCTGTTCTGAAAGAAAAATGCATGTGATTTTAAGGATAATATCATCATGGCAATTAGAAAATTTCACAATGAGGTTTACTTTAAAAATTAAATTTGAAATATATGCAATAATCCAGCAATTAAATATATATGACCAAAACAAAGAAAATTTTACCTGAGTCCCTCTAATTCATTAAATAAAAACCCAACTGAAAACCAACTGTGTCTTTCTTAGGTATCCCCACTGTATTAGGTGCTAAGTACACAATGATGAATATGGCCTATGTGGCACGTGGTGTGGGAAACCCTTCTATCTATGTGCCGTTTTTATTGGTTAATGAATAAGCTTGTTTCGGCCACTGGCTTACCAGAGTAGGGCAAGGCAGGGATTCCAAGCCGATAGAAGAGGAGAGAGTAGGCGGTGTCAGTGAGATGCCATGTTGCAGCCAGAGGAGAAAGATGAGAACCACCAGCTGGAACCTTGCTGGAAGGTCATGAGCCTCATGGTAAAATATAAAATAATAGAAATGGATTAATTTAAGATATAAGAGTTAGTCAGAAATATGCTTAAGCTATTGGTCAAACAGTATTGCAAATAATATAATTCCTGTGTGTTTATTTCGGGACTGAGCAGGATGGAAACCTCCGCCAGCAGGCACGTATGTAGCAATCTGTCACCTGTGTTACCACTTCTGTGTCTTATCTTTCACTTTGTGTGAGGAGGGATGGGCATAGAGGTTATTGTCATGGTGAAAAGGCAATAAGTTCTTCCCTTGGTAAAAAGATGAGAATGTTAGACACTCAGACATCCAATCATTCTGGGACCTAGAGACAGCCGTAATTTCAGGCAGGCAATACAGCACACCAGACTCTCACACTATCTGCAGACCCAAAGGTGAATGGTGAGTGCAGTGTCAGGGAAAATACAAATAACAGAAGGCTGAGGTTGTAGCAGAGTTGGGTATTGGTACTAAGGGGGCAGCTGACAAAACTAACATGTGCTAATCTGCCACCGTTTCCTCATTAGACCAGTTCAACATAGGATTTGGATTTGGTCCTTGAAATTGTTTCTCCTGCATATATGTGTAGTTTGATATTTCACTCTTTACTCTTTTCGGGATGTGCAACCCAGTTGCCAAATGAACACTTGGAGGCTTATTCTTAGCTATAAATGTCAGCCTTAACTTGCCTTGTTTCTTGCCAGCTTTTCTTAAATTAACCCATCTACCTTTTGCCTCTGGGCTTTTATCTTTGTCTTACTTCTGTATACCTTTCTTCTTTCTCCATGGCTTGCTGTGTGGCTGGGTGGCTGGAACCTGATGTCCGCCTCTTCTTGTTCTCTTACTCTTTTTCTTCCTCAGTTCTCCTACTTATCCTCTCTGCCTGCCAGCCCCACCTACCCTTGCTCCTGCCTTGCTACTGGCCGTTCAGCTCTTTATTAAACCATGAATTGTTTTAAACAGGCAACGAGTCACAACTTCACAAAGTTAAACAAATGCAGCATAAACAACAACACACCTTAACATAATTTCCCTAACACAGATGCATAGAAAATATATAATGCATATAACTGCACTTCAGCCTTGGAGATACCCAATGTCTTTTATTAAGTATTTGATTCCTTAAAGAAAACTTTGGGTGATCTATGTTTCGTACGAACTTGAATAATCAAGAATTAACATCATCACATAAAAGCATAGGTAATGGTGAACACACACACACACACACACACACACACACAATCAATCCTTATTTTTGTGAGATCTCAGAAGCAGTGAAACTCCAGAATGTTGAAAGCTGAGTCTTCAGTCAGTTTTCTCTGTGAAGGGCACCACCCTTCCAATTGTTTAGAACAAGAATTAATAGAACAGTCTTGAAGCTACCTACTTCCTTTCACACAATAGTCAATATATCCCTAAGGACTATCAATCTTGCCTCCCAAATATCGTTGCCAACACTGACTCCTCTCCAGGATCATTTTTTTTCTCATTTTTTTTATTCTTTTTTAATTAAAATTTCCAACTGCTCCCCGTTTCCCATTTCCCTCCCCCTCCTCCCACATATTGCCCCCTCCCGCCACTCCCCTCCCCCTATCCCCACTCCTCTTCTCCTCCCCCCAGTCCATTCCCCCTCCCTCTCGATACTGAAGAGCAGTCCAAATTCCCTACCATTTGTTGAAGATGCTCTCTTTCTTCCATTGTATACTTTTAGCTCCTTTATCAAAAATGAGGTGTTCATAGGTTTGTGGGTTAAAATCCGGGTCTTCTACTCGATTCCATTGATCTACTTCTCTGGTTTTTTTTTTTTCTTTTGACTTTTGTTAATTTGGTTTATTTGTATTTTGATCATTTTCCAGCATGTAAGAAGAAATTGGTTTGGGATGAGAGAAGATTTCTAATGTTTTTTAGCTGAGATTCTGTTTTTTTTTCTTCTTTATTTTATTCTTTTTTAATTAAAATTTCTGCCTCCTCCCCATTTCCCATTTCCCTCCCCCTCCTCCCACACATAGCCCCCTCACCCCACTCCCCTCCCCCTCTGCCAACTCCTCTTCCCCTCCTCCCACTCCATTCCCCCTCCCTCTAGGTACTGAAGAGCAGTCCAAATTCCCTGCCCTGCGGGAAGTCCAAGATCCTCCCACTTCTATCTAGGTCCAGGAAGGTGAGCATCCAAACAGGCTAAGCTCCCACAAAGCCAGTTCATGTATTAGGATCGAAACCTAGTGCCATTGTCCTTGGCTTCTCATCAGCCTTCATTGTCCGCCATGTTCAGAGAGTCCGGTTTCAACCCATGCTCCAGGATCATTATCATCACCTTCCCAGTCTAGTCTTCCACAGTCACTTGGTGCACTATTGTAAGAGTAACATTCTGAGGGACATACATTTTAGCTTCTTTCCAAATCACTGTTGACAAGATAGTCTTTTCTTATGTTATCAGATCTTATCATTTAGCTACTTGTCATTTTCTTTTCTTTCAAGTGTGTTTTTTTTAAAAAAAATACTTTTCATTTTCTATACAAATCTTACTTCCCTCTCCCTCCCCTACCCCTTCCTCCCACTTCCTCCCTTCCTAGCTCAGAGGGGATAAGGCCTTTCTTGAGGAGCCAACAAGTTCTAGGACCAAGCCCTTCTCACTCATGTCAAGGCTGAGCAAGGTATTTTACCATAGGAAATGGCTCCAAAAAGCCAGTTCATGAACCTGGAATAGGTCCTGGTGCCACTGCCTTCCCTCCATAGGCCAAGTCACAGAACTGTCACTCACATTCAGAGGGCCTAGTTTGGTCCCATAAAGCTTTCTCACCTCTTAATCCACTGGTGACTCAGGTGTGCATTGTTTAATTTCCATGTGTTTGTGGGTTTTCTGGAATTAGTGTTACCATTGAATTCTAATTTTAAGCCATGGTGATCCAGTAAGATACATATGTTTATTCCATTTTTTTTAATCTGTTGAGATTTGCTTTGTTACCTAGTATGTGGTCAATTTTTGAGAAGGTTCCATGAGGTGCTGAGAAGGAGGTATATTCTTTTATGTTTGGATGGAATGTTCTATAGATGTCTGTTAAGTCCATTTGAGTCATGACATCTGTTAGTTACCTTATTTCTCTGTTCATTTTCTCTCTGATAGACCTGTCCAGTGGTGAGAGTGGGGCGTTGAAGTCTTCCATTATTAGTGTGTGGGGTTTAATGTATAATTTCAGTTTTAGTAATGTTTCTTTTACATATGAGGGTGCCCTTGTATTTGGGGCACAGATGTTCAGGATTGAGACTTCATCTTAATGTATTTTCCCTGTGCCTAATATGAAATGTCCTTCTTTGTCTCTTTTGATTGATTTTAGTTGTGAAGATCATGTGACAGCCATGTGAGGGCCATGCGAGAACCATGTGAAGACCAAATGAAGACATGTGAATACCCTGTGAAGGACATGTGAAGATTATGTGACTGCTATGTGATGGTCATGTGAAGACCATGTGAAGGCCATGCAAGGATTATGTGAGAGCTATGTGATGGTCATGTGAAGACCGTATGAAGATTATATGAGAGTTATGTGACTGTCATGTGAAGGCCATGTGAAAACCATGTGAAGATCACATGAAGACCATGTGATATTTTGTGTTAAACTTTTGCTAAGTTTGATGTTTTCTTTGACCAATGAGTATATTTCCTCTATTGTATCTTCAGTACTTGAGATTCTCTCTTCCATCTCTTGTATTATACTGTTTATGCTTGCTAATGTGGTTCCTGATCGCTTTTCCATATTTTCCATTCCTAGAGTTCTCTCAGTTTGTGCCCCTGGCTTTGTCCTTGTTTCACAGAGCTCTCTGGGTTGGGCTTGCTCCCTTGGTGGTCACTTCCTCATATCTGCTCCAGTGGGGGTCACTTGATCTGGCCTGCTACAGTAGAGGTCTCTGACTCAGGCTTTTTCCCTTGATAGTCATTCCCTCGTACCAGCTCTTACAGAGGTCACTGATTTGTGCCTGCTCCAGCAGAGGTCCGTAGTTTAGGCCCAGTCCTACAGAGGTCTCCCTGACTGTTCTTTTTTGTGTTTTATGAACTCTTAGAACACATAATGCTCTGAAGACTCAAGTAAGCTAATATATAAGACCAGTCAAATATGTTGGTGTAGAAAAGATTAAATCCAGAGGAGAACACAAATATTAGCCTATGATTCTGCTATGAATGAATGCCATAACTACCTTGAATGGGGTGAGAAAAATATAGTCAATTAATGAAATCCAAAATATTTTCAAAGAGAATTATATGACCAAAGACAAATAAGACTTTACACTAGTGCTAAAATCTAGATAGAAAAGGTTTTTTTTTTAACCAGAATATGATTTACCCATTGTGAAACTAAATGCGTCTTAGAATTGGACCAATATTTTAATATTATATATAGGGAAATTTTCTCAGTTTGGGGAAAAGAGATGGTAGATAAAGAAAAGAGGCTACAATAATTGTTAGGGAGATGACTGTAAGAAAATATAAGGATGAGTTGATAATATTTTAGACAGAGAGAAAGATATATAGATAATAAATCATGTGCTTACATATGTGCTAACTCTTTCTACTAAGACAGCCTAGACGTAGAGTTATCAGAGTTAGAAAACTGTCAGATTTAACAAGAAAAACTATTAAATATACAGCTAAATTTGCACCTCAGAGAAAAATTCTATTTATAAAAATATTATTCTTTGATAAATTAAAATCAATTTAAGTGAATTTTTGTTTTTGCAACACAAGTTTTATAGCTCATCTTGGCTGTTAACTTGACTACATTAGGAATTAACTAAAACCCAAACTACTGGGCATACCTGTAAGGAACTTTACTTAATTAAATCATTAGAAGTGGAAAGACCCATTTCTAATCTGTATTTTTGAGGTGGGAAGATCCATCTTTAATCTGGATGACACCTTCTTCTGGCAGTCTACATTAGTGTCATGGAAGAACAAATCTCTCTCTCTCTCTCTCTCTCTCTCTCTCTCTCTCTCTCTCTCTCTCTCTCTCCCTGCTTACTCTTGTCCTCACAAGTAAGTCCATTCCTTCACTGGCATTATAGGGCCACTTTTTCAGGATTCAGGCATATACTGAGATTTCTACCTGAGACATCCAACCTTGTGAAATGAACAATTTCTGAGTTCTTGGTTTTGCCATTCAAAGCCTGTAACATGGAGGTGCTTGCTTGTTGTTGGTTTCTGTCCCACCTGGTACCCCCAGCTGTTTAGCCCCAAAGAAAATCACTCATAGGTCTCCATAAATTATAAGCTGATTGGCCCATTAGCTCTAGTCTCTCACTGGCTAACTCTCACATCTTGAGTAACCCATTTTTCTGATCTATGTTAGCTATGTGGCTCAGTACCTTTATTCAGTGGGGTAGATCACATCCTGCTGCTTCAGTGATCTGGACAGGAGTAGAAGGAATCAACTTCTTCCTTCCCAGAATTCTCCTGTTCTCCTTACATCATTTCTACTTCCTGTCTGGTTTTCCTGCCTATATTTCCTGCCTGGCCAATCAGCCTTTATTTATAACATGATTGACAGAATACAGACAATTCTCCCACACCAAAAGCCAGCCATTGTTGGATTAGATGGACCACAGCCCATAAGTCATTCTAATAAATCTTCTTTTGATATATAGAGATAAATTCCTTCTATAAACCCTGTTACTCTACAAAACCCTGACCAATACACATACCCAGTATCTATTAAGCTCCAGGAGCAATAACAACAACCAACACCTAAATCTTGGCTTCTAAATATTATTCTCTATGCAAAAACATCCTGGGAGAAAGAGGCTGATTACAGAACAGACACAGAAAATGTTAGAATATCCAAGATATTTTGTGGGATCAAACAATCAAGCCATTCTTATTAAATAAGCGGAGGCTTACAGAGTAAGGAGCTAGCAAGAAAAAAATGATGGGAATGCTCAGGCTCTCAGCTAGGATGGTGGTACACATTAGTCTGAGCTTACTGAATTGTGAGTTATATGTATTTTATCATTTTAGATTTTAAATTGACAAACTAGATCTTTTATTATTTTATATACATTTTATTTGTTGTTTTTTGTGCATGTATGCCAACAGCATGCAAGCAGGTATCATAGTACAACTTGAAACAGTCAGTTCATTTTTTTCCATTCTACCTCATGTGTCCCAAGATAATCAGGCTTAGTGTAAGTCCCTTTACCTACTGACCCATCATAAAAGCCTACTAATGTGGTTTTATTTGTTAGTTGGTTAATTTGTTAGTAAAATAGAACATAAATTTAGATTTAAATATTTCTCACCTTAATAAGAATAAAAACTGGAAACTCTGATAACATGTACTACTGGATAAACCTCAGGAATGGGGAACAGAAGACAAAAAATAAAATCCTTATAAATATTTGTCAATATCTAAAAAAACAATTGTTTATGCACAAACCCACTTCTAAGAATCTATTACAAATATAAACTAGTGAATGTACAAAGAAAAAAGAAAAAATGAGCATAAAACTATTTCTTGAGTTTCACTTGTGAGCTTAGCTCTTAATGACTGAGCTATCTCCTCAGCCCACAATGTGATATCTTACAGAACTATTTGTGATATTTTAGAATGAAGGCAACCAAATTTTCACTAATATGGAATTAATTGAATAAGCTAAAATAAATTGCCTCAATTAACATAATACTAATAAAAAATTAATTACATATTAATAATCTAGATACTAGTGTGGAATAATACCCAAGCTAATAAAGAATAAAATAAGATAAAGAAAGAAATGTGCATGTCAACATATGTATTATAACAAAAATGAAAACATATATCTGCATAAAATGCTTATGAAATGAAAGGAAAACAAGACATTAAAGCCAAAAAAGGCTAAGTATATCAACAGGAGAAAAAAAAGCAGCATGAGACAACATTAGGTAAGCTGTTTCAGAATGTATCTTGCTTTGTGTACATAATGCTGAGACTATAGAAATAGTAAATAATTACAAAATAAAGATTTTAAAAGTGACCCCTAGAAAAGAATAGGCAGCACCACTGATCTGATCTGTTCAGTTTGGAACAGCTCTTGCTGTATAAGTCCAGTGGTCTGAGATTGATTACTCGAAGATTACTGCCATAACTAGATGAGACAATCAGCTCCTGAAAGTTTCATCTCACCTTCACAACTGCACTGTGACGTATAATTAATAATAATAGCAACAGCAATAATGAATTAAATGTTAAAAATAATAAACAAAAAAAACAAAACAAAACAAAAATAATAATAATAAACAAAAGGATACAATTTAGCATCACAACAGCATTGTGCCAAGAAGTCTGAGAACACAGACATTTAATTCCACCTGCCTAATATACTATATACTAAGAGCTGCAAATATACAAAAGGAGCTACAAGTAAAACAAAATACTCAATTATCCTCAGCAGTTACTCTTCTGGAAGCATTGCTGATATTGTTACTTTAATTGTATTGTGAAATAAAGCAGAAGAATTAGCCATAGATGTATTTGTGAGAACCAAAATATTTCCAGGAATATAAAGAAAACCAAATATAAGATAAAAGAGTCAAGTATAGTTTCTACATTCTTGAATTTGAGTTAAAATTATATTGTGTTGAATATTCAGCTTAAAAATTTAAAAATTTATATTTTGTCAAATGCATGATTTGCACATTGAAAACTGCATCTAAATAGATAGCTAATGCCATTTCAATTCAGTTTTCTCCAGAAAAAAAAAAACAGAATATTTTGAGAAATAGAGACATCAAGGAACAAAGCAGAAAATGAACAATATGATCATATGATTCTGGAACTTTTTGTCAAGGCAAAGATGCAAAATTCATCAAGGATCACTCAAAACAGATACAGAAGCCTCAAGAACCAACTAAACTTTCTTTCTAACCATGGAGGGGATAGCAAGAATAACTGCAATAGACTAGAGTATCAAGCATCCTAATATATGAGATTGTGATGGCATAAAAAGACACATACAACTTATTTCTGACCTTAAGAAAGTAAAAGGAATGAAGCCTCCAGCTCAGCACCAGTTTGATTTCTTTGTGTCCTATAAGTCAAGTATATGCTATTTTAGCAATAGGGACTTACCCTATCAGACCGCACTAACTGACAAGTCATAGAGAAAAAAAACCACATTTGGCACTGGGGTTCGTTGTTTGTTTATTTGATAGCCTATAACATCTGAGCAAGACATTGGCTAGTTTAATAGTGCCAGAAGGTTCTATGAATTCTTCAGGGTGAGAAATATAACAGTCTTACCCATATGTGAACTCTGTGAGCTACAATTATGACTGGCCTGCTAAGATAAGCCCAATAATGGCAAAAAAAATTGTTACAGGGAGTAACCAACTTCTTTTTGGTTGTATTTAAAGTCCACTCTATAGGACAGAATTTGTAACTAGTACTGTTAACTGGGATAAGGTCAGGGTCCTAAGGGAGAGCTTAACTACTAGTCTGTTGTGTGAATTTTAACTGATGTTAATAATAAAAACCCAGAGTCAGATATAGGAGTTAATGCTAAAGATCAGAGAAGCAAAACAGCGAACCACTAGAGAGTTGAAAAAGCGATCCTGCCCTCAGAATATCTCCTCAGACTTCAACCTAAGACTGTAACTGTCTCCACCAAACATCAGACTGCACATAGTTCCTATCTTCTTCAGTCTTATATTCCTCTCTCCACCCAGCCATATTATTCCTGTCTCCACCTCCCTAGTACGGGGCTTATAGGTGTGTGATCCCAAGTGCTGGGATCACCTCTCTGTGAGTTCTGTTTCTCTTTTAGACCGATTCAATCTTGTGTAGCCCAGGGTGGCCTTGAACTAACAAAGATCCCTCTGACTCTGTCTACAAAGTCCCGGGATTAAGGTTGTGTGTCACCAACCCCTGGCCTCTAGTGGCTTAGCTCTGCACTCTGATCTTTAGGAAAACTTTATTTGTTAAAATATAAACAAGGGCTGGAGAGATGGCTCAGTGGTTAAGAGCATTGCCTGCTCTTCCAAAGGTCCTGAGTTCAGTTCCCGGCAATCACATGGTGGCTTACAACCATCTGTAATGAGGTCTAGTGCGCTCTTCTGGCCTTCAGGCATACACACAGAAAGAATATTGTATACATAATAAATAAATAAATATTTTTTAAAAAATTTTAAAAAAACAAACAAAATGCTACTACAATTCTTTTTTCTGGCTGAAATAAAAAAAAGAATGTTATAACTAAGTTAAAAACTACATACAATAAGTACAATAGCTACATACAATATACGCAGGCAGTAAAAACATCAACAATGTCTAGACTATTTGCATTTGACAAATTCAGAGAAAATAATCCATTATCTACCCTATCTTGATGAGTCCAAAGTGTTGTACTTAATTTCTTTTCTATTCTAACTAGTGTTACCAATTCAATAATTTTGTCTCTCAAACTTACATACTTTACATTTCTTTAGTGAATTTCTTTTTTAAATCCCTTAAACAAGGTACATTCTAACTATAACTATCTAGTCTTCAACTTTCTCAGAGACCAGAGAAGGAAATAATATTAACTGAGTAAGCAGGAAGTGAGAGTAAGCAACTCCTAAATTATGTGAAAAATGACAAAAACAACTGGCTTCCTGGACAGTAACCCAAAATTCCTCTGCAATGTTGGTGCAACCATTTTCAGCCTACAGGCCTAGAGTATTCAACAGACTTTTCTATGAAGCAGGATTTTGAAGGACTGTCCTGCCTTGTATTGTCAAGGTTTTGTAGTCACTCTCTTTTGTATACTGCTTGTCCAGTGAGGATAGTATATTGTCAGCAATTGAGGCAAGAGCACTTTCTTTCCCAGTGACTTACTTTTCCAACAAAGAAAGTAAAATCCATGTGGAGTTTCTTTAATGCCCATTGTCTTCTCTGAAGTAGATTGGTGATGCCAGAAACAAACATGTTTCATTGTCACAAAAAAAAAGGAAACTAAATTATTAAAACATTTTAAATGCCATATTCTGTAGATCTCTGAAGTTTTTGAAGATGACCTGTTTATTAAAATATATCTGTTTGACCTTGCAAACATACCTAATATAAGTACAAGTTCCATTGTAATAGCTGACTAATTACTAACCTGCATTTCCACATTATCCTAAACAGTTGGTAATAATACTAGTTAGTTAAATGGGCAAATTAATAAGCCCCACCCTAAACAGTTACCTTTATGCCTATAGACTAGTGCGATGTTCACTCTTCGCTAAAGAAGCTTCTTCATGCTGTAGACAGTGATTAATACAGAGATTTACAATTCATACATGTTCAGAGAATAAGAGATTCTGGGGTGCTCAGTCCTAAATGTGACATTCATATCACACTCCTTTCCACCAAGGCTCAGTAACCATCACCAAAGAGAGGGAAGAAAGGTTGTAAAAGCCAGAGGTAGAGGACTTATGTGAGACAGTACTATCTGGTCATGGCAAGGATGCTGCTCGCATAAACTCACAACAGCTGTGACTAAATCTGCAAAGTCCTTGCAAGATGAAGCCACACAAAATTCCAGCATAGAAGGGAGTTCACAGAGTGTAATCCTTAGCTGAGGAGTTATTGGCAGCTGAAGACTGCTAAGAGAGGGATAATCAGCTTTCTTCACCACCACACAAATTAAAGCTTTGGACAAAGCTACACAATATATTATAGCTACAACAATTAATAAAAATGGATATATACACATATATACAGATATATACACACACATATATCCAGAAATTGAACCATCAGTTATTAATATATTCTTCAAAACTTGAAAAGTTTTACAACAAATGAATTATTACATTGCCAAAGGCTTGTTTTTAATAAGGACAACTCTTTATTAGTCAACATACTTAATTTTATTAGACTACATTTTATGATAATATTTAACTTTTACATATTCCATACTTAAAACTTAACCTGAATCATTAGGCATCAGCATTGATATCACAATAACTCATAAAACCATGTTTATGGTATAAGGAAATAAAATCAAACAATATAGATACTTCATTATTTAATATACCCTGACAAGAATTCAATTTATTGAAAAATTTCACCATATTTGATATAGCAGGATAGTTTCCAATATATAAAATGTCATCTACCAGGTGTAAATGCAAAATGATTCCCTATTCTAAAATCCCCATTCATCCATTGTGCAATATATCATGCTTCATGCTGTTTTACATTATGTAAAATAAACAATGAATACAAACTCTGGCTTTTAATGCCTGAGGTGTGAAATTAGTTCTCTGCCAAGTGTGTTTTTGATTGCTAGAGATTTAAAATGTTCGGAAGTGTGTCAGTCTGAGACATTTCTTCAGTTCAGTTATGAGAAATGAGAAGTAATCTAGACATTTAAACGAACAGGATGAGGCTGTTATAGATAGAGGCAGTGTGTTATGATTTTGCACACCCTCTTTGGTATTCATCACATTTTATCACACTATACTAGCTCTGGAAATAAATAGTTTGCATACTTAGCTTTCTTAATTTTTCCTTTGAGGCTCCTTTACATTGCAGTTACCACAAATCCTCCATTACAAGATCATCTTGTTTACAAAAGTATAATCTCAAAAAACATTTGCATCACTAATGTAATTAAGCACTTGTTCACACAATAATATGCCCTACCTAATCTTCTGTTTGCAAATTTTCCTTTCCATACAATGACTGGACATATTTTCTAGCTAACAAAGGGCTTTGGGGATTTCTTAGCTAAAACAATGGGATAAAGTTGCTGCATAGGATTTTCTCTCCCAACGTCCAATGCCATGAAACAAAATAAGGAAAAATTCAACAACAGCAACTAAACAGTGCCATCCATGAAGTTCAAAAAGTAGTAGCTGAGAGAGAAAACAGCAGTGAAATTCTGAAACAGTGTGGGAAATGCTTTACAGGGAGACATTGGACTCTAACTATCATTCCCACCATGGGGCAAATAGTGAGTCTTGGAATCTGAGATCCATACATTAGTAAAGGAAATGGGGAACACTGCAGAAAAGAAATAGGTAAAGTTTGGGAAATGAACAATGAAGCTGTGAAACCAGATCAATCTGATGGAAGAAAGGCATCTCTGTTACCCATTCTCTGGCGTGGGCGATCCATTCTCCATTCCCTACATAAGGAGAGGGCATGTATCCCAAATAGTTTCAGGGTGTAGGATGCTTCATAAAACTCAGAAATCGGGAATAAAAACAGAACCTAAATTTCCTAACAAAAAAGGCACCAAATGGAGTTGTGTCCTCCCAACTCTGCTGGGGAGACTATTAGAAATAAATAGCCACCAACTGTAATAAGATTGAGAAAAAATAAAGAACAAGTAGCTCATAGAATCAAGAGATACTCTACAAAGTGAAGTTTGGAACAAAACTTCATAAATGCATGCACAATGAAAAACATGTGCTCACACCCCCCCCCCACACACACACACAGGTGAATAATTTTTGGCTCATACAGTTGTGGGGAGAACCAAGTCTGAAATCTGAAGATAAGGCTGAATCTCTGGAAGGAACTGATACTGTCTTGAATATAAAGGCAACATGGAAGTTGGCCTCCTTCCACTTCTGAGAATGTCTTCCCTGTTAAATCAGTTGTTAGATAAGATCCAATCAAATTGGATTAATCTGTTTTTCCCAGGTTTCTGATGTACATCATTTCTATCCCAAAATACCTTTCCATCAATATCTAGATCTGTGTTTTATTAAATCCTGGAATAATTTTACTTACCCAACTAGAAACATAAAATTAGGAGAGACAGACAAAGACAAAAAACAAGTTTAAGGAAACACATTATGAATCAAAGCATATAATAAAGATAACAACTAAGTCTGAACTATAAGAAACTTCCAGCTAATATATAGGGACAGAGAGAAAATGTTTGACTAAATAAGAATGATGTGATTAAAACACAAATATATTAAAGCAATAGAAGTGAGGGAAACACTGTGCTAGACAGACAGGGTTTCGCCAAAATGAGTTTAGTTAAGTAAAAGCAAGTGAAAAGAACTGGATTCCCATTGCACAAAATAAGCACCAACATTTGAAGATAGGGCTTTTTAACTCTGCCTTTTAATATTTTGCATAATTGTTTTTGTTGATCAGTGTCTGTAAAGAGTACCTTACAGTGTTTATGCATGTGTGTGTACATGTGTATGGGTTCAGAGGTCAGCCTCAAATATCTCCCTCTATCACTCTCCATTTTATTCTTTATTAGAGTGTGTGTGTGTGTGTATGTGTGTGTGTGATATGTGTAAGAGGGGGTGTGAGCAGGCACATTCATGTGTGCGCAGAGAACAGATTGGATGTTGGTTCTTCTCTTTCACTGTGGGTCTTAGAGACAGACTTGATTTGTCAGGCTTGCATGGCAAATACTTTTAACCACTCAGCTATCTTGCCAGCTCTCCACATAATTTATGAGATATACTATTCTACTAAGCCTGGCACTCTCCAATTCAGTTAGGCTGATTGGCCACAAAGCCCCAAGGATGATCCTATCTCTGCTTTTGCTTTTTTGCTTTCACAGCACTGTATATATATTTGCCAACTGATCCATCTCTCCAGCCCTCTCTCTTTTCTTTAATTTTAAAGAAAACTTCAGGAAACAGGCACTGCAGTGGAACTAAAGAAATAGTAAGTTTCCACAATTCATCCTCTGATTTACCTTATTTTCATTTGTTGATGTTAATTAAAACAAAACAAAGTTTTTTAATCATGTATTCAATATCATATTTTCTTTAAAAAATGTACTTCAATGCTCACTCTTATCTCCATTTCCATACATTAATAGAAAGATAATAGGATAATGGTCAAGTTATATGATGATAGTTTGAGAATAATGGCATTATATTTGTTTTATATTATTCATAAGAATCTGAAGAAATATAGATTGAAAATATTCATAATATGCTAACTTTAAATTTTTACTCATCTATATTTCCGTTAACATTCCATAGTCTTTCTAGACCCTTGCTTAATATCTGAATTTCTCAAAGCAATGTATTATTACTCAAATTTCTATGAATTTAAGTAGCAAAATTTTGTGTATAAGTAAATATATAGAATTATACTTTTCCATGGAGTCCAGAAAGTAGAGACAGAATTTAACAAAAGGAAAGAAATGTTTAAATCATTGAGTAACTATAGACATTTCTTTCTTTGACTTCAAGGAAATGCACATGGTACTGTAGTTAGTTTGAAATATGTTAATTAGCTTGAAAATGGAAAAGAATGGGTAGAGAAACAAACTGAAATTGTTTTCTTTCACTTTAGATTTAAAATTAATTTTTTTAATTATGAAAGCTTGGCCTTAGTTTAAGCTTGTTTCCAGCTAGCTCTTATAACTTAAATTAGCCCATTTCTATCCATCTACATTCTGTCACATACTGCCCATCCTGTTTCCTCCATGTCTATGTGTGTGTGTGTCTCATGCCTAGATTCTTTTTTCCAGTTTTTCTCTCTCTACTCAAAAGTTCCACCTATACCTCCTGCCTAGCTATTGGCCTTTAAGCTTTTTATTATAGCAATCACAGCAATACATATTCACACAGTATACAAACATACCACAGTGTGTGTGTGTGTGTGTGTGTGTGTGTGTGTGTGTGTGTGTGTGAATTTCAGCAGGCCTCTGATGGGACACACAGCTATGGACCAGTGCATCCCCAGGGCTTTGGCAGAGGGAGGTATACGACAGTACTAGACAGGAAAGATGTGGTGCATTTTCCTGGGACCAAGTGGAGGTACTGAGACTATATCAAGGGGGTCACAGAAAGCCACCAAGAGAGTTCTAATGGTGGCTGTGGTCAGGCAAAATATCAAATTTTCTGTATCTAAAAAAAATATTGTTGGTGGCCAACTCAGAGGGTGACTTTTGACATCTTGAAATTTGCAGGCAAAACATCATATTGACTGAGGTAACCCAGACCCAGAAAGAAAGACAAATATAATATGTACTTACTCGTAAGTGGCTTTTAGACATAAAGCAAAGAGAAACCAGCCTACAGTTCACAACCCCAGAGAACCTAGACAACAAAGAGGACCCTAAGAGAGAGATGTATGGATCTAATCTACATGGAAAGTAGGAAAAGACAAGATCTCCTAAGTAAATTGAGAGTGTGGGGATCATGAGAGAGGATAGAAGGGGAAGCGGAGACAAATATACAGCTCAATAAAAACAATTGAAAAATTTTCTTAATTAAATTTTAGACTAATGTTCCAAACAAAGTTCAGACTCAAAAGAATTATGAAATAATAAATGCCAGGTCAGATTTCCTCTCATAAAGTTTTAATTCATCATAAAGTAGAACTGCGGTGTCCTGCAAAGAAAGGTGAACTGAGTAATGGTTGGGAACAGCTTCTTCCTCTGTCTAAATATTCTGTAAATGGTACTGGGTTTTTTAATGAATTCCTTAAGAAGAAACAGAGTGAATCATTTGGGTAGAAGTTAGATCTACCCTCAGAAACTAGGTGCTCGACAAGGCCATTACTGAGATGACTACCAAGACATACAGATGGAATAATTTATGTAGATCACTAAGAAGATCAAATTGAATCCACAAGTATTTCATGTCCCTATAAATCACTCAAAGATAATATAGTTCTTTAAGCAAATGTAATTAAATTACAACTATAAGTCTAAAACTTAATAACCATATCCAAAATGTCAGCTGAACCACAGAAAATAATTCTTTGTATTTTCAAATTTCCTTCAAAATATCATTCCATAAATTAAATGGAATTCTTTTCATGTTTGTTCCCAAATGCCTTTTTATCAGAGAAAGAGTCAAAGGAATCTCTAAAAAAGGTGTACTGCTATTTGAGGAGATAACTTACTTTGTGCTTTATAATTATGGTTATTTCTAATCTTTACAAATAAAAAATTTATGAAGCAACTTAGTTTTCTATTGTTTTTTAATTAAAGGTAAGCAATAAAAAACAGCTTAGGAAAAATAAATTCTAATTAGCTTGTTTATGTAAACAACTGCTTTACCCTTGTACCTCCCAGATGAGAGTTAGAAGCAGTTTGTAGAGAGTGCATTTAAAACAGTACATATAAAACTTGGCTTACAGGTGTTAGTGTGTTAACATAACATTATGTTCGATGTTTTCATATGGTTTGGGTTCTTTTCTGACAACATCTTTTGTTCGGTGCTAATTATAATTTTTGATATCTCCTAATTACCCAAATAATTATGTAGATTGTGAATTGTAGCAAAATAGAAATTCTTTCATTTAGGCTTTAATGATATAAATGTGTAACATGACATCTAACCCAGTGCTGTTTAAATTGTGTACTGGTGTATTTTGAAAGGTAACATGTGAAGAGACCACTTGTACCAATGCAATGATGCCTTCACTTTGCAGTTAAAAGAGAAATTTGTCTCTAAACACGTATTAACGTAATTTGAAACGGTTAAAATTTGATGAAAATAGAGTAATTAGCGCTAAATAAAAACCTTACAAATTTCTTTTCAGGGAGTGCTTGACCATTTATGAGAAACTAGTGATTAATATATAGAAAAAAACAGCCTGCTAAATGGAGTGGCCTGCTCTAATTTGTGCTTAGCAGCTCCTGCCTTATCACTACTAAAATCAAACAACTTTAGGCGATTGTGGAAGAGTTCATCATTTGTACAGAAAAGCACAGGTGGAAATGAAAACTGGTAGAAGAAAACAGTCCTCATGAAATAAAAGCCCACCAGCCTGCCGTAGGATGACACTACATCTATTAGTGAAATGAAACGGCTGTCTCAGAAAACAAAGATAAACGCCAAATGCCTTCATAAAGGAAAAGGGAAATGGAGAAATACGTTGTGTTATTCAAACTCAGAATTCCTGCAGACAAAGAAAGGTCAGCCCCAGGTGCAGAGTCTAAGGAGGCATCACCCACGATTCCTGGGCCACAATTGAGACCCAGGCTTCCTGCATTGTCCTGAAGAATCTCAGTCTTTGTGAAACCTGCTCAGATCCTTCTAGTCACGCTTCCATCTCACTCATCCAACTCATAGTGATGCCATCTTTCTCCATGGTCCTTTCTGCTGTCTCTCTCGCTGCTCCAGACACAAAGCCTACTTCTGATCTCTTCGTCGCTGACTTCCCAGAACCTAGCATTGTGCTGAGTATATGAACTAAGTATGTGAACAGACCAGATAAACAAGGGTTTCACTCTCACTGGGAGAATAGCTAGAAGCAGCCAATCCCAGGAAAACGGGCTAACATACAATAAATGTAGATTCTGGAACTTTCTTCTCATTAGGGCAGTATTCTTCCCAGTTGACTTGGTTGGATTACTAAATTCAACATCATGAAATATGTTAACAGATTTTGAAAACTCTCTCAAAATTAAACCAAGAGATTAAAAAGAAAAGGAGGAGAGCGGGGAGACTGTGTTCTGCTTCGGAGGTAAATTTGTAAGTCTGAGAGATAGGGCAAATCTACAGATGGTGGGGTGTTCACAGCATCTTTATGCTAAAGACATTATAGTTCCATTAGGAAAGAAGCATTCATTTTTCATCTCCTGACAGACTTTGAGAACTATGTGCTTATTGCAGTATTCCTGCAGAACAACAGAAAAAGTCTAAGAGATGGTTCACTTGAGATCAGTCTCAAGACACAGAAACATGCCCTACTATCTGATAAAGCATTTAATACTTCTGGGTGTGTCTATGAGTGTATTTCTGGAAGAGGTAAGTTTAAATTTGGTTAGCTGAGTAAAGAAGTCCATCACCTCTAAGCAACGTGGGCATCATTTGATCTGTTGGGGATCTGAGCAGACAAAAGGTGATGAAAGTCACAATCGCTTTATATTTCAAGTGGAATACTGCCTCAGTTAGGACTTTCCATTGCTGTGAAAAAAACATTACTACGTCACCTCTTATAAAGGAGAACATTTCGTTGTTTGCTTTGCTTTGCTTTTTTTGAGACAGGGTTTCTCTCTGTAGCTTTGGTTGTCCTGTAATTCACTCTGTAAACAAGGCTGGCCTCAAACTCTCAGAGATCCATCTGCCTCTTGCCTCTGCCTCTGCCTCCCAAGTGCTGGGATTAAAGGCATGTACCACCACCACCTGACTAAGGAAAACATTTAATTGGGCTGGTTTACAGTTCAGAGGTTTAGTCCACCATCATCATGGCAGGATGATGTGCAGGCAAACATGGTGCTGAAGAGGAGTTATAGCTCTACATCCAGATCACCAAGAAGCAGGAAGCGAATGTCACATTAGATCTGACTTGAGCATTTGAGACCTCAAAGCCCAGCCCCAGTGATGCACTTCCTCCAAAAAGAGCCTTATCTACTCCAACAAGGAAACACCTCTTAATAGTGCCACCCCTTGTGAGCCCATTAGGGCCATTTTTATTCAAATCACCATAAATACTTATCTTTTCCTACCTTTGTACATTGCCACACTGTCAGCTTTTGTCATCAACTGCCCTTATCCCCTTCACAGGGGGTCAAGATGAATGACTAGGTAGACAGACAGACAGAGAAATGATATTTTAGTGTTTCTATTTCTCTTGAGAGTCCACATAGTTCAGTTACCTTCTCTAGCACAAATAAAATTAAATATTCAGTATTTGAATGTGATAATAGACCAAAGTGTGATTAATTTAATTTCTCAGAGAATTATAATTAATAGAAACCAAAAGTTAGTATATGTTCTCATTTTTTATAACTTTAGTAAATAAAATACAATACTTCTACTTACACCACTATCCTGTTGGTCTACACCATATAATATGATAATTATCATATAACTAGCACATGTCATGTACCACATATTTTGTAAATATTATTTTATTAGAGTTTCACAATAGCTCTTTGAAAGGATGATTTAATGGTCCTCTTTTACACTTAGGAAAACTGAAGCTCATATTAAATACTTTTTCTAATGTCAAGAGACTACTGCATGAACCCTTCGGTGAAGTACTGCTCTGTAGGACAAAGAAAGTATTAGCGAAGAAACATTCAATATCAGAAGGAAACTCTTTACCCAGAAAAAAAAAAAAAGAATGGAAACTATCAGTCATTTATATGTACAATAGACAGAGTTTACGAGACTAAAACAATGCCTTTGTGGCCCTCTTACCCTGAAATCCATTTCATACTCTCACCTTGTAAAAATTATTCTATGTCACAGACTTTGCATATTAAAATGTGATATCGAATAAGGAGATAAAAGAAGATAGTAAGTGGTATTACTATTACCAATAAAACTCCCAATTCAAAAGGTGGGGAAATACTATAGCCTGTGGGAAGGTTTGTAGTGCACCCTACTTAAATTAGTCCAGCTTACAGAGAGTCAGTGTTTTGAAGGGAGATCCTGGCATGTGGAAACAGTTCATGCAAATTTCAAAGTATTGTCTGTGCCATTCCACCCTACTGGACTTGAATGTAGTTCTCATTTGTTTGTTTGGGCAGTTTCACTGATGCTCTGAAGACCTTCAAATAGATGCCTCATATCTTTCACTCATTATATGTTCACTGAAACAGTTTTTTTTTTATAGAACTCAACAGATTATAGACTTTTTTGTTTGTTTGTTTACAATCTTATGTCCTGAGTGAGCATTGACTTCATGTCTTTACTAACAGATGACCATAAAGTGTAACACAGGTTGCTAAGCAACAACTGTATGCCTAGGAGTAGACGTATCTCTTTGATATACTCGCTGTGTGTATTTCTCTTCACTTATTTCATTTGTGTTTAACAAGGTACATCAAACAGAATCACCAGAATCCTACCAGTACCCCAAGGGTAGAGCAGTTCCTGGTCCACTTTAAGGTAAGACCTCAGAGATCAAAACAGTTACTATCACAGAGCAGGACTGCAGAGAAAATGAGTAAAATACACTAAGCCCTTTTCCAAGGACATGGTGTGTGCTTTCGCATCCGTACAAATGCCACTATGTTCTTTGAGACTTGAAGAAAATTTTCAACATTTTTTATGTCTTATGTTTTGCTAAACAATAGAGAACTGTGTATTTCCTGTCATTGTTTTACTAAAGAGTCTGTGAATTTCTGAAGCACAATCCATTGTTCTAATGCATGGTATAGGGTAATTCATCATACAGCAAGGACAACACTAACTACTCTTCTCGTTTGCATCAGCCATCACTCTTCAATCCTCATTGTATCTGATCTAATCCAAGCTCATTTATATTATCATGATTTGTTTGTATAGAATGAAGGCAACGATACACACATCGGTATTGTGCTTCGAAATAGTAATTTATACTGACAGGTGGTAGATCTAAAAATCAAATTTGAAGAACTGCAGAGCTTTTAAAATATAATCCTTGGTTGAGAATATGAGGTTAGTATTGGGAGATAATGAATATGAAAAGTCAGACTATTTGCAAGAATAATTTTATTAAAATTATAATTTTAGTAAAAGAAAGTTGTCTTAGAAACCCTTTTAGAACAAACTTTAAATGTTCAGTGTTCTAGAAATCTAAAAATATTTTATACTAAATAAAATTATTAAAAGTCAATTTATAAAACACAGTTTTGAAAAGTAATAAAATCAAGGAAAATTTATCCTGGTTACAAAAATAATATTCAAAGGGTTATTTTATGTCATACATTGATTTAAAATCACACAAATGCCTGTGAAATGGCAACCACCCATGTAAATTATAGTACTGCATATAATGCAATATAGATAAACAATTATAACAACTTATACAAGAACACTCTGTTGTGGTTTTTGCTGCTTTTTTTTTTTCCTTTTTTGTCATAAATGTGGTTCTCTCTATATTCTGACCTGGATACATTCCCAAAATGGATTGTAAAATGGAGTGAAGAAAAGCAGAGAGTGGAGCCGGGTGTATGAAACATTTCTGTTTTAGAGGGAAATTTTACATGTGTGTGTTTGGTATTAGACATGTAATACATACTTCATATATACAATGCATATTTAAATGAAAATACATAGTAAACTGACAACAATTTTTGCCTTTTGATACTGAAAGATGTAAATGGACAAGAGACTTACTTTTTTCACTACACATCCAGTTAAACAATCTTAATAATATGTGGGGATTCTTTTCGTTCAGTTCTGGTGTGTTGACAGGAACAGAAAGGCTTTCAGTGCTTTTACTTATTAAGATAGTGAGATACCATAATTCCTGGTACTCACTAAATGCCAAGAGTTTCATGTGTTGTTTGAGAAAGACTGACTTGTAATCAGTAACTAAGTGGGGAAATTAGATTATGTGATTAACAGTCCAATCTTCTGACTACTAATTCAATCCTAGCAAGCAGAATTAATATCAAACTCTTAAGTATAGTATATTCCTACAAAATATTATTTTTCTTATGTCTGAAATCTGTCTTTCAGATTGCTAGTAGCAAAGGAAACTTAAAGAATTCATATCCAAGTCAATGAAAGAGATCAAAACTAGTAACTTATATACTACAGAGCCACATATCACATTAGGGAGGGACAGAGGCAGACAAACAGAGAGAAAGAGATCTAACAAAATACATTTCACAAAACACTACTCTCTTTGAAATGCTCTCATACAGGCAAAATAAAATGTATCCCCATGGTCAAGCAAGTTATGGTTATTTTATACACTACATATCTTAATGTTGGTATATACTGAAGGCTCCAGATAAATGGAATGATAAAAAACTATGTTTCACTTGAAACACAAAATTATTTTTACACACAACTACTGAAATTCACAGAAATTAGTACTTCACTATACCCATTTTGTGATAGAAATATACTTTTATACAAAAGTCTAAAAGCCAAATTGGAAACACAATAGGGAAAAATACACTTTATCAATGAATCAATAAGCAGTATTTGGAAATTATGGTGAAAACAGGCTGCTCTAATTGGTCATATTATGCTATTTGATAAGATACTGCAATTAACTTCCAAGAATTAGTAGACTAGTTTTGATCCATACTATGTCACACCACCCTGATCTGCTTTCCTCATACTTCTCATCATTACATGGGTGACAATATTATATGCTTAGATATAAGAACTGTGGAAGTACACCTTTAATCCCAGCACTCAGGAAGGAGAGAGCGAAGATCTCTGTGCATTCAAAATCAGCCTGATCTTCACTGCAAACTCAAGGTTGCCCAAGGCTGCACAGTAAGGTCTTGTCTCAAAAAAAAAATTCTTGGGCCGGGCGGTGGTGGTGCACCCCTTTAATCCCAGCACTTGGGAGGCAGAGGCAGGCGGATCTCTGTGAGTTCGAGACCAGCCTGGTCTACAAGAGCTAGTTCCAAGACAGGCTCCAAAACCACAGAGAAACCCTGTCTCGAAAAACCAAAAAAAAAAAAAAAAAAAAAAAATTCTTGTTATCACCCACCCCCAAACACTCCAAGGTAAGCCTCATAGCAGTATCTCATCCATATTGTGCAATATTTCATCTCTGGCAATGTAAATATAATTAAAGTAGCATTTAGGGGCCAGAGAGATGGCTCAGAGAAGAAAAACGCATGTTGCCAAGCCCAAAAATCTGAGTTCAGTCCCCAGAATCTAGATGATAGAAGGAGAAGCAAACACCTGGAAGTTATTATTTTACCTCCACACACATGTCATGTCATGTATGAATATGTATACACAGATACAAACACAGATAGGTGATAGATAGATAGATAGATAGATAGATAGATAGATAGATAGATAGATGATTGATAGATGATAGATGTAAGAGGAAGACAAATTATTTTTAAGAACAAATTTCTATTTTAGATGCATACTAGTTTCTCATTTAATGTTAGCAGATTATTTGCACAAATCTAATTCTTTTCTCTTTGCTACCAAAGTAAAAAGAGTATATCCTATACTGTCTCTTATTGACAGAGGTTTCTCTCCTACCTGGTCCTGCAGCCATTCATTCCCAAAGAGACACACATAGGTTTACATTCATTATAAACTCATTGGCCTGTTAGCTCAGGCTTTTTATTAACTAACTCTTACATATTAATCCATAATTCTTATCTGTGTTAGCCAAGTGACTTGGTACCTTTTATCAGTGAGGCATTCTCATCTTGCTTCCTCTAGGTCTAGGTTACAACTATAGACTGAGCCTTTTCGCTTCCCAAAATTCTTCTATTCTGGTTGCCCCCAATCTATACTTCTTGCCTAGCTACTGGCCAGCCAGTGTTAAACCAATAAAAGTGATAAATCTTTACAGGGTACAAGACCATTGTCCCACAGTAGTCTCTGGTAACCTTAGTTATAAAGGGGATACTATGTTCTAATTTACTAGCTATGAAATCAAAAAAATCACTTAACTATTCTGTACTTCACTGTCCTTAGGAAGACTGAAGTTGTTAAGATAATTAACTTAAAACATATCCTATATGATAAGTATACCAGAAGGCTTAGCATGAACAATAAAGTGCTGTAGGGATAAATAACTGACTTCTGATGTGATAAATACCTTACAAATTTAAATGCATTTTACTGTATTTTCAGAGGCTTTAATAAACCTCTGTGCTATTAATATACCTCTGTGAATCTGAACAGAGACATAGTTGGGAGAGTTGCAAAACAATCCCCAGACTGTCTTTCAAAGAATACATATTACTATTTCTTAGAATACCAGCATTTCCTGAAACACACTTTGGGAAGAAAAACTCAACTAGAATTCTTTCCTAAAGTACATACAAAGACCAAACTCCACTAAACTCCCAGAACTCACAACTTCCTGTGAGTAAAACTGAGTGGAAATGACAGGCATCCATTAATCCTTTTTTCTTTAAATATTTATTCTTTAAATATTTATTCTTTGAAATTTTCACATTTATAAGAATTTTTTATTTTTATTTTTTATTTTTATTATATTTACATTATTAACCTCTTCCTTTTCCTCTCACTAATCATTGCCATGAATCTCCCTTGCTCTCTGTCAAATTCATGGTTATACACACACACACACACACACACACACACACATATATATAGGTAATATATATATATATATATCTATATATATACATAAATATCACCTAAATTCAAAATACAACTTGCTCTGTCCAAATCATGCTACATGTGTTATATAAACTTAAAGCTGACAACTAGTCAATGGATAACCAACTGGGGAGCTCTATCCTAGGGAAGAATATCTCTTCCATTTTCAGTATTTCCTACTTGTTCCTTATACAGTATATTTTGATTGTACCCATCCACCATTACCTCCTTCCAATTTCCTTTAGTACCCTTGCCCTGCCTGTCCCCCAATTTCATGTGGTCTAGGTTTTGTTGTTGTTGTTGCTATTATTGTTAATAATCCCAAGGCCAATCAGTGCTAGCCATCTTCTAGGGCACAGTCAACCTACCAACAGCCATGTCCCTTAAGGGAAGTGACAGTCTCTGCCCCAGAAGCTGACAGTATACAGTATATCTTTAGCTAGGAGTGGGTTCTCCTATAGATCAAAACAAATCAAATCCCAGGGACCAATAAAGGTAGCTCCTATCAATAGGATACAGAAGAAAATTATGAATCAAGGTGGAGCAATGAGGTATCAAGAAAACATGAACTGAAGCAAAATTCAAAGTAATGAAGCTTTCAGTAATACCACCTCCCAGCTGTAGGCATCTCAGAATTTCCATATCTCCATTAACAAAATTCCAAGACACCATGTAGATAATATTCATACCAGTCATTGAGTGCTAACGAGGAAGCAGTCATTATTTTTCGTTATCTTACACTTAGTAATACTCATTTCTATGTCCATGCCTGTTATTCCAGTGTCACCAATAATACACATATAGACAAACAAGGTTTCTTTTTTTTTTTTTTTTACTTATGTGTTGCAACATGAAACACCGTGCATGATGGAGAACAATGGGGCCTCTCAGCAGTGGGTATCAGAAAGACTGAAACTCAGGCTTGTGTTTAAGTAGTGGACAGTAGTTCATGGAAGAAGAATATTGTTCTAAATCTAAAACAGTAAGAAAATGGAGGTAATTTTGGAAAGATACTTTGCTCAGTCTAAATATGGGAGGGAGGGCCTTGGTCCTGCCTCAAAGTGATGTGATGTGTCAATCTTTGTTGACTCCCCATGGGGGGTCCTGTCCTTTCTGGGAAGTGGTTGGGGTGGTGGGGAGGTAAGAAAGGTGGGGGGAGGAGTGGGGATGGCTGTGTGAAAGGAGAAAAGGTTGTGTTAGATAGGAAGGAGAGAGAGGGAGAGAGAGGGAGAGAGAGAGAGAGAGAGAGAGAGAGAGAGAGAGAGAGAGGAGGTAATTCTATAACCAGGACCCCAGTAACTTTTATTTGGAAGACAAGGTGTTCAAAGATAAACTTTAGTATATCAATACAAAAAAGTTTTAGTCAATCATTTAGTCAAGATAGGAGAGTTCTAGTCATTTTGTGGCTTAAGTATGTGCTCAGAATGATTTTAAAGGGGTTTTAATTTGACTTGATACCTCAAGATTACGCAGTGGATTTGGCTGACATTGATAGTTTATGGCTTTGTCGTGTTCTGTAGACAAAATCTGACAACTCAGACACTGGAATGAGGCCAGTTTCCAGCAACATCATGGTCCAGTTCATAGGGTAAGATCATTCCTACATGTCATAGCCCTATTAGGTTGTTACTATTCATCTAGATCCTTTATTTTAGTGAACAAAAGCATGGCATACTTACATAACAGCATATTTTAAAATATGCATCCATTATACAATACAGCAGCTAAATCAGGTATCTTATCTCATAAACTATTTCAAAGTAAGATGGTATAAAATATAATCTTTGGGTAGTTTCAATATAGTACACTGATATTAATTGCAATTACTTTGCACAATGCAGAGTTTGAAGTATTCCTGAATGTTATTCCCAGTGGCCAACATTTCCTCTACCCTACCAACTCAAGTTCTAATCTCTGATTGTATCTAAAACACACGGATGGAAAACAAAACACCCACTCCATCAATAATCAGGAAGCATTGGTTCTGAGTCTTGCTAGGTATCAGGTACAATTTTTTGTGATCCTGACTAGTACTGCTAACCTCCAAGCTATCTGACCTGCTGATGACAGTTTTCTTCACCCAATGGGATGCTTGTAAAAGATTGCAGTTGATGTACAGACACGGGGACCATGAAAAGATAGTAACCCAAAGAAGATTGGGATGTGTTCCTATTCTCATTAACTAGAAAAAAACTCTGGCATTTCAAACTTAATTTCTGTTCTCCGTTTTGCACTCACTATCTACATAAGCATGAGGTACAGATTTTTACATAACCCTGCCATGTTCCATCTTCTAAACAGGATTAAATACCATCAGTGAAAGTGATCTGATTCTATCTTTGAAAAACCCTTCCAGATAGTCTTTAAATAAAACATAAAATAAAATCAGAATGAGCCTTTCCATGAAGGACCAGTTTTGTAGCTGTGACTGTAATGTGGAAGTCTTACATAAAGGGTTGCATCGCTTTCAAGTATGTGCCCCTCTTATAGGCTTTACTGTCTTTAGAATATTAAAGGTACTAGAACGAACTTAAGGAAATTTTTGAAGAAAACAAAACATTTTTATGTACAATTCCATATATATTTGTGTATATCCATCTATAGCTCCATGTACACTCTATATGACATATTCGTGGATTTTTAGTACCCCTAACCTATGAAGTATCAGAGTTCCACTACACGGTCCCTGTAAAATGACAGTTGTTTCTTCTTGTTATCACTTGACTGACTGAGAGCCGCAGCTGGGTTTCCATGATCCATGTCACTATCACACTGCGTGCCACTAGCCCAAGAGATCAAATTTCAGAATCTGAAGTGCAGGTACAATTTTTGCTCAATGTATATTATTTGTACATCATCATAAAATTGAAAAAAGCATATCTATAATAGGAGAACAAAAGATTTTGAGGAATCAGGAGGCAAGACAATCCATGTTACATGAAAAAAGAGGCTACTGGGGGTGACAGGGTGCACAGTAGGATGAAAACTGGAGGAGAAAGAGGGAAGAACAAGAAGAAAGGAGTTTTGAGTGAAAATGCCATGATAAAGCCTAGTACTTTGTGTGTTAAGAGAAATCAATAGGTCGTCGAAAGGGGGAACCATAGCTGAAATCACTGCAAGGTGGGGGCCATTTGTAGTTTCCCTGGGGTCGGTCTGTAAGAAACCCGCAGTTATTTCCAATTTTTCTGAATCATAGCATCATGCATTTGTTCACAATGAGTCTGTATTAATACCAGGATGTTTATATTTGGTTGAAATTCAAAGCAGTGATATTGCTCAGACCATGCTCAGTGATCAACAGTTGCATGTGCTTCCAATGGAATAAAAATAAGGACCCCAGTTATCATTGACCAAGTGCCTTTTGTGAAAATATACACACAAAATTTTATAAATGTTGAATTAAGAGAAAGGTAATTAAAAGAGCCTTTGGCAGTAAAAGACCAAGATCCACTTGTCCTAGATGATGTCTATGGTATATTGTACCTTTAAAATTCAGTTTGGCAGAGAACTGAGGACCTGGCTCAGTCTACAAAGTGGTACCCATGCAGGCATGAAAATCTAAGTTCGATCCTCAGCACCCACCTAGAAGTGGTGTGGCAGGGCTAGCTGCCTACCAGCGAGAGAAACTGTCTTTAAAAATGATGATGATAAGGGGCAAGTAACCTGACATTGACATCTGACCTTCAAATATACAACATACATGTGTACACACACACACATAGACACACATGCAGGAGCACCCAGCTATACTAACCAAACCAAAACATAAGCTTGACTGAGTTATTTTCCAGCATAGTTTTTTTTTTCCGTTAAACTAGATAAAAAAGAATTAGATTTTGTTTCCAAACAGTTTCTAAGTTGTTTGGTACTTTAAAATGCTCCCATTTTACATTCCCTCATGTATACTTGAATAGGTTGCCAAAATATTTTTGGTATAATAACCATAAGCAATTTCATCAAATTGACCCATTCTTTACACTCTTCTATAAAATATAAAATTCAAATAGCAATAAATTCCATTTGAATGTAAATTTACAGGTAAATTTAAAATAACTGAAAACAAATAAAATGCTTTTAATAATGTAATGATACAAGAAAGCCTGCTTCAGAGGAGCAAACAAGTTGTCTCTTGTAGCTCCCAAGCTGCCCATCTTCCTGCCTTTAACGTTTGTTTCCCATTGCTGCCATTGTATGTGGCCTGTTTCAGTGGAAGGTCTGTTCAGATTTTGTCAGAGGACAAATGACATATCCTCAGACAGCTCAAATTCTTCTAAACATGCCTGTATTCAATAATGTGTTGACTTTATACTTTACTGCCACTTAACTCTTCCGTCTCCTTCATGTGGGTGCCAAGTCCCGGCTTTTGATTTGCCAGTCTTCCCTTTGTTTTAGTTCCCAAAATGGTTCAAAGAGAGTGAGTGTTATTTACTTAAACCTTTAAAGCACTCTTGTTTATTTTGTTGGACTCTCCAGTTACTAAATAGAACCTTAATTCCAGACCCCTTGAACTTAGACTTCTGTTTCTGTGCTGACTATATGGTTCTCTAGGCAAAGACAAAGCATTTCTCTTGTTCAAGTTAAGGCTTTTCTTGCCTGTCCCTGGCTTCTGCTGCCCTCTAGCAGTCAGAAATAGCATGGCAGGACATGAAACGATATTTTTTCGGATCTCAGTTACTGGATAGGTTGGTTTGATTTAATACAACTATAACCTCCCCTCATCTTTATCAGGCGTGTTGCCTTCTTATATCTACTGGCCTTTAGGCTATTCCTTTTAATGTCTTGGAAACTTGGAGATCCTACAGACTGTCTGCAACACTACCCATACCATACTATTGACGATTCCAATGTCCACAAAGATGGTCCCCTATAATTCTGGAGTCTTAGTTTTTTGATGTCTCCTCTTCAGTAATCTTATTCCTCCTCTGAATGTGCTTTCTGAAAGAATATATTTTAATTTGGGGTTTTTTGCTTTGTTTTGTTTTGATGAGATAGGGTACTGTGTCTCATTGGCTGTCTCAGAACCCAGTGATCTCAAAAGAGATCTGCCTACCTCTGCCTTGTGAAGTGCAGTGATTAAAGACATCCACCGCCATGCCAGGATTTTTACCATAGTCATATATAAGCATCACTAAAAATCACTGCCACCTATTCCAACTGCCTGAAACTCCAGATCCAAGGAGATATGACCCCTCTGGCCTTCTGTGGTACTTGAACTCACATGTGCATACCTATACACCGATTCATACACATACACATAATCAAAATTGAAATATTTTTAAATGAAACTCCCCTCATAGTTTTGGCTTAGGCATTCCATTCTCTAACCAAGACTTCCTTTTTCTCTTCAGCCTTCTCTTGCCAATTTCCTGACTCTTTATCCCATGGAGACAGAAGTCAGTCAATCTGGACCTCCTCACTCCTACTTTCTCAACGCAAATCTTTACCTTCATGTGTGCCCAAATTAAATTGCATCATTTTGTATGTTTTTTGGTTATTTTTCCTGTTGCTGTGATAAGAATACCCTAAGAAAAATCAGCTTAAAGAGGAGAGGTTTTTGTGTTGGCTCACTGCTGAAGAGTCCATCATTGTGACAAACCAAAGTTGTCCCTTGCTTAGCCAGCTTCTCCTTTTAATAAAGTCCACAACCACAGCCTACGGAATAATGTTGCCCTTCTTTATTTTGGATCTTCCAAGTTCAATCAGCCTAATCAATATAATAACCACGTGGCATGCCCAGAAGTGACTTCACCTAAATAATCTCTCACAGGTGCACTTGGAGTCTTGTCTATTTGGGTATTTCAGAAACTAGCAAGTTAAAAATCAATGCTAACCATCCCACTGCATCTGTCTTTTAAATGTTCTATCAGTTCTCTTGATGTCTTTTTTCTGTTCTGTTTCTATATCCACTTTGTTGGACATGAACACACACACACACACTTGCACAAGTGTATACATATCTTGTTCTGATGCTTTAAGTTTGTGACGACTAGACTCAAAACATTGCTTGGCTGCTCAGGGAAGAAGCTTCTAACTTAGCTTGATTTCCCTGTATCATCCAACCAAGGTGTGTGGTATCTGGTCCAAAGATGTTTGTTCAATCTGTGTTTTCCCAGAGATTTGATGTTTTCTGCCTTTAGGTATAGAGTGTGTGTCAGTCACTGATCAAGCATGTGTGCACTGTCAGGAAGGCAGTTCATAGGCACAGTTCCACTTACTGACCTACAGAGAGAAAAATCACCTCTCCAGTGAAAACACTTTTGAGAATAAAAAAACAACCCTCCCACTCTTAGGCAACCACTGTGTTCCCCCAAAAGGACAGTCAACCCTCTTCGAGTTTCAGATTCCCCAGGTCCTCTGATTTCTTTGACAACTATACATCACAAGATGGTACTCAGCAGGTTTTCCAGAACAAAGAAATGTTGCTCTGTATCAACTCAAGTTAACTCTTTCTCAAACCAAGTTTAAAAGCAAGTCCTTCTGTGTAAATTTGGACAAATATTATAACTTTTGTCAATTTCATTGAAGATTGCCATGTTCTGAAATTAAATTTAGGCCATGATCCTATTGAATTATCTACTTATGTTTAAAATGTACACCTGGAAAAAATTAATAAATTTTCGATTTGAAAAAGAACTAGTACAAACAAACTTCTTACTTTTCATGTTTTCTTTATTAATACATTTCTCTAGAGTAGAGTTGAATGAATGGGGCAATAACAAGCATCAGAAAAACATGAATCTCACAGACAGCTTTACCCATTATCAGCATTGTAATCTTGGGCAAGTGTTTTTTAACCTTTTTGATTTTCCATTTCCTTATCCTAAAACTGGTATACTTAATGAAATGCTTACAAATATTTGTAGAAAGAGAGAAAGGTGCTGTGGATGTAGTTCAGCAGTAGAATGTTTGACTACCATGTGCAAGGGCCAGGGTCAAACCCTAGTACAGCACTAAAAAGAAAGAAAAAGGAAAAGAATGCAGGAAATTGTTAGCCAAGGTTGTTGGAGCATAACTATGGCCCCAGCACTTGGGAGATAGAGACAGGAGAGTCAGGAGTTCAAGTTCATCCATAGCTACACAGTGATTTCAAAGCCATCCTGAGCAATGAAATAGTCTAACTCAGAAACTAACAATTTTATAAAGGCATATAGGCCAACACATCAAGAAACACATAGAAATTTTAGTCCTTATTTTTACAGGTAATTCAAATGTAAACTCAATATGAAGTAAACTTAATTGAAGAAGAATATATGTTTGTAGTTTTTCTTCCAACTTGTATTTTGGTGAAGTCTTACACATAGAATCTCATTTTTCTATTTTGTATTAGTTTACTTTGAAAGAAAAGATATTATAGTATAATGTCAATGTAAAGATCTGGGTTTGACTTGGCATTGTTAATGTTTATAGGAAGCATGGACTGTATAAAGAAATGACATTATTTCAGTCTGAAATTGATTTGTATCATATGACATTTCATTTTGCTTGTGCACATTTTGTGCACATTGATTATATAATTTAGCTTGGGTAAAATCAGCTTGGATTTTTCAGCCCTGCTCATAGCTGAGGATAACCACCAAATTGCTTTAAATTAATTTACATATTAAGTGTAAATAATTTTATCCTATATAAAGTATCAAATATAGCCATCTAAAATTTTAAAGAACTTAGCAATGTAAGTTGATTGGGAATTACATATACACTTGTATTTAAACTTTTTACTCTTTTATTGAAAATATATTATTTCTCCTACAATATACCCTGATTACAGTTTTCTGTTGTGTGATGTCTTACTCTTTTGACTTTTTGGGGGGCCCACGAACCAGGTTCCAAATAAATCACACACAGAGGCTTATTCTTAGTTATGAATGCCCGACCTCTGCTTGGCTTGTTTCTTGCCTCTTTTTTTGAACTTAAATTATTCTAACTACCTTTTGCCTCTGGGCTTTTATCTTTCTCTATTTCTATATACCTTTCTTCACTTCTTTCTTCATGGCTTGCTGTGTAGCTGGGTGACTGGCATCCTCTTCTCCTTCTTCATTTCTCCTTCTATTTATATTCTCCGTGTGACAGCCCTGTCTATCCTTGCTTCTGCCTTGCCATTGACTGTTCAGGTCTTTTATTAGACTATCAGGTATTTTAGACAGGCAAAGAATCACAGCTTCACAGAGTTAAATGAATGCAGCATACACAAAAGCAATGCAGCTTAAAATAATATTCTCCAACATTCTATGAAGAAACACCATGACCAAGGAACCTTATAAAAGGAAGTTGTTAACTGGAGCCTGTTTATGCTTTCAGAGAGTTAAGTCCATGAGGATCATGATGAAGAGTATGGTAACAAGCAGGCAAGCACGACAGTGGAGCGGTAACTATGAGCTTATATCTCATAACCATAAATTTCAGGTAAAGACTGGGCCTTTTGAAACCTCAGAGCCCATCCCCACTGATATACCTCCTCCAAGGTACCACCCCCTAATTCTTCCTAAACATTTCCACCAACTGGGAACTAAGCATTCAAAGATATGAATGAGTCTGACAGAGGTAGTTCCCAAATTTTAATCAGAAATATTGCATCGCTGCACACATTACATTGATCAAAGACCCATTTATCTTTAAATGTGTAAGAAAATGCAGTCATACCATGGGCACCACAGAAAGGATGAAGTAGAAAGTTTTGTAACAACAATGACGACTGTCTCATTATGCCCTCTATTTCACCTAACTAACACAGTTCTTCCACAAGAAAAATATTCTACACCTTCCGCAGACACAATCCAAAAGACATGGCTTGAAGCTCACAGTTCAGTATGTTTGACATATATGACTGGATCAAGGATGTGGATTCTATTGATCAAAGGATGTAAGAACTAAAGAGGCAAAGCTATTTGTCCCACAATTCCAAGATTCAATTGTGTAGTAAGACAGGTTTTCCTAAGCAAGAACTCCCTTCCAGAGGGTACAACTGGGAAACTGTCTTACTTAGGATTTCTATTGCTGTGAAGAGACACCATGACCAACTTGTATAAAGGAAAACATTTAATTGAGGTGGTTGCTTACAGTTTCAGAGGTTAAGTCCATTATCACCATGATAGGACCTTATCACCAAGCATGTAGGCATGGTGCTGAAGAAGAAGCTGAGAGTCCTACATTTTTCAGGCAAAAGGAAGTGGTCTGTCTCACTGGGCACGGCTTGAGCACATATGAAATCTTAAAGCTTACCTCCACAGTGACACAGTTCCTACAACACCACAGCTACTCCAACAAGGCCACACCTCCTTTGAGGGCCATTTTCTTTCAAAGCACAACAGAGACCTACTAGAAAAGACACTGGTATTCAATGTCCCCGGACAGAACTAAAAATCTTCTGTGATGATTGACTTCTTGAAAATAACATGCTTCTCATTTTTCATTCTTAGCTTCACCTTCTGGGATGTTTCACATATACACACAGTCATACCTTCAGTACACACGCAATCAGCACCAAGACCCCTTAAAGTCTGAGTTACTTTAATCCTGATGTTAGATGACAATTCTATTAAGTCAGAAACTATTTTACTATAGGCTAATGTTTTACATTTAAAACACTGCAGATTTTATTTGTTTAGCTGTAGTTTCCAGGAGACAATAGCCATTCCACAGTTTACTTCTAGACATCCTTTGATTTGTTTGTCCTGTGTTTTTGACTTCATTTCCTTACTGCTATGCTGCAATTGAATATTGAGAGCTAGGCTGTAAAGACTCTCTAGTAAACCACGTGGTTCTCTTTTAATCTGAGCAATGTTCAATGTAAAGGATTTGCTGAATTCTCCCTTCAGGCATTCTTAAACTATATCAATGGCTATAATGAGTAAATACTTGGATTGACACTGATCACGTGGTTGGATTTTAATGGCTGTGTTATTTGTACTTAGTGGTTTAGACTGTGATGCAGTTTTTCTGTACAGCCCTTCAAGTTCCTGATTCCTAGGTTTAATTCTGTTCCCTTTATTCCTCACTTATAAACAGACTGATTCCTTTCTGAACTTCTAATACTTTGCTATGAAACTTAAATTAGGAGCATGATACCCTTATGTGGTAAAGGTGATATATTACAGCCAGCAACTTACTGAATGACATCACCTCTTAAAATTAAGAAGGAAACAAACACATCCCCTCATCCCTCTTTTATTCATCATCGTGTTTGAAACCTTAGTAAAAGTAATAAATAAAGAGAAAGAAAAAATGCCTTGCTACAAGTAGGTACTATCTTATATGTCTAATACTTAAAAAAAAAAAAACTTTCTCCCTGGGAGTTATAAAGTTATTTAATCCCAGCACTCGGGATGCAGAGGCAGGCGGATCTCTGTGAATTTGAGGCCAGCCTGGACTACAAGAGCTAGTTCCAGGACAGGAACCAAACGCTACGGAGAAACCCTGTTTCGAAAATTCCAAAAAAAAAAAAAAAGTTATTGCATTTGTGGTTTCCTTTCTACATTGTTACTTGAAAGTTTCATTTCAATTCCAAGTGCTTTATTTGGTAGTGAGGGACAGTGAAAGAAAACACTAAGTCTGTAGCTCAGGCTGGCCTTCAATTTACTACATAACTAAATCCGACTTTGATGGCCAGTTTTACCAAGAATGTTCCCATTGCAATACATAGATTATTATAGATGGTTGTCCTCCAATTCCTAAGCCAGTACCATATTCTTTAGATTTTTATGTTGTAACAGTTTTGCTTTGGTACCAATTTTTCTATAGGTTAGAACTAGCTTCTGTTTTAATAAAAAATTTGGTCATGAAATGAGATATATTTCTAAATTGTGTCAAGTATTCAGTGGCTTGGAAGAGAAGTGATATGATCCTCTGTCAGGCAGCTGCATCACCGTGAGGGAGCTTGAGTGGGAGATGGGCAGTGGACTCTTTCTGGGTCCTCCTCACTCGAGGATTGTTGCTAACAGAAGTCTATTTGCACTTTTCCACCTTCCAAATTAGGAAAGAAAGCTAAAATATGCCCTGGATCTTCAACCTTCTACCTTGAAATGAGTAATTTCATATTATTATTCAATACAAATTACTTCGAGGTACAAGAAAGTGGAATCTTACCTATAAATAAGAATATTCCATTAAAAGAAAAAATTAATTACTCTTTCAACTGTTAAAAAAGTCTTGAGAGATAGGTATTTAAGGGCTCCCTCTTTTTGGACATTCAGTTCTCCACAATCATTACCCAGGACTAAGTGTCTTATAGACAGAGTCTCTGTATCGTTCTATGCAGCCTGTCTTTAGAACTATGCTCCTGAAGAAGAAGATCTGTAAGATGGAAGCCAACCTTATCTTGTCTTTTACAAGGTGCTATCTATATCTATAAGATTCTGTGACCCCAAAACAGTACTGGCTGCTTACTCAAAACAATCTTAAAAATGGGAAACAAAGAAAGGTCACACTCCTTGTCTCCAAAAGCGACAGAAATCCAGACTACTGTAGTAAAAATGAGAATTTATAAATAAACTCATGCATTCTTGGACTATATGATTCTCAACAAAGATTCCAAGACCAATCAGTAAAACTGCTTCCTGCTTCCTGGCTCACTGCCATAAGATGACTCTGCCATTTGCTCCCTCTGAACTCTACCTTGCTTTGCCCATCACTACAGATTGAAATCTCTGCAACAAACCTATCTTTCTTTAAGTTGCTTTTGTTGGTTAATTTTGTCACAGTAAAATAAAAACCACTAATCCAAGAATTGTTTCTAAATTCATAGTTTCTAAAATAATATGATAGCTGCTATTCTGTAAGCTCCTTAAAGTGTGTGTGTGTTACTTAAAAAATAAATTAATAAAAATATTTCTCAATCTAGTTCAACATAAAATTGTTTTATATCATTGTTGTACTACAATGGCATAATGAAAGCATTAGTAAACTAAGCTCAAGTCCAGTGATCAACCATTCCATGGATAATATTGCACATTCCCAACCCTATCCTTACTATCTCTAAAATTATTTGTCTACCACTCCCAATTCTCAATTATGTATGCTCTGTCATTTATACAAATTCCCAAAGTACCATGTCCTAATTGAGAACGTAATCAAACTTCCATAAGTGAATATACAATCTTGTTTCTTACCACATTCCATCAGCAAAGGGTCTGACTTCCAGTTATAAGAAAAGCAAAACCACTTATTGTGAAATGAATTGTGTTCTGCAAATTTTCATTTATTGAGACAGGCATGGTGGTGAAAACGTTGAATTCCAGCACTCATAAGGCACAGGCCAGACGGTCTCTAGCCTGATCTACATAGTGAGTCCAGACTACCTAAGACTATATACATTCTGTCTCCAAAAGATGTTCATATGTTGAATCTCTGTTCCATATCCTATGACTATATTTGCAAATAAATCCTTTATTTAAGTTAAGGTGGTTAAGGTTACATGTCATTACAAGATGAAAAAATCTAATAGGATTGGTATCTCCAAGAAGAAAAAGAGACTAGTGAGATTGCCACCCCCTCTCTTTCTGTCTGTAACAAGAAAAATGTCATGTGAGACAACAGAAAGGCACCGACAGTCTATAAGGCAGAAAAGAAGACTCACAAAAAATCCAGTGTACACAATGAAGTATTACTCAGCTGTTAAAAAACAGTGATATCATGAAATTTGAAGGCAAATGGAAGGAACTAAGAAAAACCATCCTGAGTGAGGTAATCCAGAAGCAGAAAGACAAACACATGTACTCACTGGTAAGTAAGTACTAGGTGTAAAGCAAAGGATAATCAGACTGCAATCCACAGCTCCAGAGAAACTAGAAGACCCTAACAGAGACACATGAGTCACCCTGGGAAGGGGAATTAGATGAGATCTCTTGGGTAAGCTGGGGGCAAGGTGGGGAGGTGAAAGGGAAGGGAGGGGAGATGATGACATGAGGGAATGAGATGGTGGAGGTGGGGAGAGGGACTGAGTGGAAGAGTATTGAAAGAGAGGCCTTGATAGAGAGAGCCACTGTGGGGTTAGGAAGAAACCTGATGCTAGGGAAAATCCCAAGGTTCTACAAGGACGATACCAGCTAAGACTCCTAACAATAGTGGAGAGAGTGCTCGAACTGGACTTCCCTGTAATCAGATTGGTGAATACCCCAACTATTATCATAGAACCTTCATCTAGTAACTGATGGAGTCAGATGCAGAGATCCACAATCAAGCAATAGACCGAGCTCTGAAAATCCTGTCGCGGGGGAAGGGGGGGACATATGAGCAAGGGAGGTCAAGATCATAATGGAAAAATCTACAGAGACAGCTGAAGCAAGCTCGTGGAAACTCATGAACCCTAGACCGATAGCTGTGGAGTTTCCATAGGACCCAACTAGGCCCTCTGTATGTGGGAGACAGTGATGAAGCTTGGACTATCTGAAGGACCCCTGGCAGTAGGATTAGGGTCTATCCCTGGTGCATGAGCTATCTTGATGAAGCCCACTCCCTATGGTGGAATGCCATGTTCAGCCATAATGCAGAGTGCCAGACTTTGTTGACTCCCCATAGGAGCCCTTATCCATTAGGAGGAGTGACTGGAGTGAACTTGGGGGAGGTGAGGGGGGCAGGAGGAGGAGTGGGAGGGAAAACTGCAGCTGGAATGCAAAATGATTTTATAAATTAAAAATAAACAGGAAATAAAAGCAAAGAAAGAACAGGGTCAAAAGGAGAGGACAGCAAAAAGAAGAAGTGAGAAAGAGTAGGTACATTGGACACATACAGGCTGTAGATTAAGAGAAAGGAAGGAAGAGAGGGAGGAAGGAGGGAAGGAGAGAGGGAGAGAGGAAAGGAGGGAGGGAGGGAGGGAGGGAGGGAGAGAGAGAGAGAGAGAGAGAGAGAGAGAGAGAGAGAGAGAGAGAGAGAGAGAAAGAAAGAAAGAAAGAAAGAAAGAAAGAAAGAAAGAAAGAAAGAAAGAAAGAAAGTCCAATGTACCAGCACCTTGAACTTGAACCTGTAGTTTCCAAGCCTGAAAGGGAAGAAAGCAATGTATAAACCATTTTGTGTATGGCATTCTGTTGTGGCATAAGGCTTACCAATAAATCATCTTAAAAGAATTAAGTCAGAATTCACACTCAGTTATATATTTTTGAGTCAGTTACATCTTGTCTTGTTCTCTTGCTTCTTATAAAAAGAAAAAAACTGAAAAAGGAAAACCCTCACTTTCAAAATAATCCCTATTAATTGCCTTTCTGACACTACTTTCTATCATAAGTCCTTTCTGTTGCTCCTAGCTACCTTCCCTCTGGAATTAAGCCAATTTAGGACCCTAGCTTGTTGGAGAAAAGGTTGTTTGACTAGCAAGAAATCAATATGGTAATATTTAAATGATTTGGGACAATAATAAATCTGAACAATTTTTGCCCTTCAACAGTGGGTTCTGTAATGAAGAAAACAGTCTTTCCCACCAGACCCATCCACACTCTCCCTCCGAGCCAACTGCACTTACCTCACTGAATTCCTGGACTTGGCCTCACTTCTCTGGATCCGACGTTGACTATCATTTCCTGCTAATTAATTTCCATCTAGAGATAAGTAATGTAATTATAAACTGGTAAATATTCCATTTACTCTAGTATATGAAGTTTAAATTTAATTATGTTACAACTGTTTGCTTTATAATATGATTATGCTATGCCTGGAGACTCTTATCTGAATTCACTGTCTCTTTTTTCATTGTCCACTCATTCCTCAGCCAACTCCACAGAAATCGTTGCCATGATTGACAGTTTGCAAGACTTCGCAGCTAATCTTTGTACTTTCTGATTAAATATTTTTGCAGCAATAAACAGCCACCAACACTAAACTTTCTTGAACAATATTCCCACTCCAAGTTCACTAAATTACAAGATGTCACCCTGGTGGCACTTCTCAGTATCTTTCCACATTGCTTTTCAACCACATCTCTAAATATTAGAGCACTTCTGTATCTGTCCAGGGTCTTTTCTTCTCTTGTCATATATCTCTCTTGTTCTCTGTCTCTGTCATTCTGTCCTTCTCTCTGTGTCTCTTTGTTTCTCTCTGTCTCTCTATTTCTCTGTCTCTCTGTTTCTTTCTCTCTTCATCTCTCTGTGCTATCAACCAATAACCAACTCATAAATGCCACCAACATGTTGATGTCATAAATGTACACCTCTAAGCACTCGTCTATAGAGTGACAAGTCTGCATAGCAATTGTTTATTTGCCATACCAACTTAAATGTCTAACAAGTATATTCTATCATAACTACTATAGTATGACTTTCGGCTTATACAAACTATTCCATGTGTTCCTGATCATAATACTAGTATGCTATCATTAGCTATATTTATGGTGTTGCTATCTTTGTCAACTTCTCTCTTGTATACAAAGGGTTGGTTACATTTCCTTCTGCTTTGATATTAAGGGTAGCCACATGACTTGAATTAGCCAATGAGAGAAAGGAGACATGGAAGATCTCATCATTGGACAGAAACCATAAGAGGCACAATTCCCTCCCACTCCTGTAGTGATTATGTAGAATGAGCAATAATCTCACTTGAGGAATTCCTAGGATACAAGTTTTTTTTTTTTTTTAACTCACAACAGGCCCTGCAAATCTCCTTGTTTGGACTGGGACTATTAAGATGTAGGATTTTCAGTGACAAACCTAGAAAATACCTTGGCAAGCTAAAATGAGCTGATCACCCTCTGAATTCAGAAAAATGTATTTAAATAAACTGTGGTGGTTTGAATAAGAATGCCCCCCCATAGGCTCATATATTTGAAAGCTTAGTCACCAGTCAGTGACACTATTTGAAAGGATTAGAAGATGTGACCTTGTTGGAGAAGCATGTCAATGTAGGTGGGCTTTGAGGTTTCAAGAGCCCATATCAATCAAGTCCAGGTGCTCCCTCTGTCTCTGTCTCTTTGTCCCTTTCTTTCTTTCTTTCTTTCTTTCTTTCTTTCTTTCTTTCTTTCTTTCTTTCTTTCTTTCTTTCTTTTTCTGCCTGAAGATCAGGATGCAATGATTTCAGCTACTGCTCCAGGACCATACCACCATGCTTCCCTTCATAATGGACTAAACCTCTGAAACTATAAGTAAGGCCCCAATTAAATTCTTCCTTTTATAACAGATGCCTTAGGGCAGGGCACAGGCTGCAGTCCTGAGAGAAGCACTGTCTTGGTGAAGCCCTGGTACTAGCGGTTGGTGTTCAAAGTGAATGTCTATAGATACATCATGTACTTTTTTGTGTTGCTATCTGAGGTTATGCTGATGCCCGTGATCTGAGCTCCACAGGAGGCCATGTGGATGTCCGTGGTTCATGCTGCCAGTGGAAACCATGTAGAAGCACATAATCTGTGCTACAGTGGCTATTATGGCAAGGAAGATTCTTTTGCAAAGGTATCAATGACTGAAGACTCATAATTGAAATTAGAGGTATTGAAGGTTTCTGTGACAACCTAGCTCTCCTCCCCACACACACACCAAAGAAACAGTATAGACAGAAAGACATTAAAGAGAGTCCTTAAAATTATAATAATGATGCTGAAGCATAGCTCTTCACCCTTGTTGATTTTTAGTGGCTGTGGGAGAGGTGGTGGTGACAGGTATCTTTAAAAGGCAGGCCACGGGAGTTTGGCCATGCTCCAGAGAATATATGCAGGCAATACAAATTGGATTTGGTGTATTTTTCCTTTTTCTTTTTTCCCCACTGTTAGTGGAGGGCACAAGGGTGGAAGGGTGAACTTGGGAAGAATGGGAAAGTAGTATGATCAAGGTACATTGTATAAAATTTGCAAATAATCAATAAAAATATTATATTAAAAAAAGAATTGCCTTGGTCACAGTGTTTTTCCACAGCAATAAAACAGTGACTAAGACAAGATCAGTAATGGCTTTAATTAAGGCATGAATATGATGAGGGGAAAAGCAAGTCATTGTGATTCTGCTGGGATTTGATTATGTTAGGATATATCAAAACTAGCATCTTGTGAGAAATAGAGAAATTGGTACTTGCCAGACAGGTGCTTCCACAAGAACAAAACCTAACAGTGTGGCATTGGATTAAGGCAACAAGACACAAGGAAACTTTTTTCTGAGACTGAAGAAATGGTTCCACAGAACCATACTATGATAAAAAAAATAATCTGTTTTTTCTTACCTGGGTAATCTTAGAGTGAAGATGACATACTAATGTATAAGAAAACCTGAAGAAAGGGGTTGTAAAGATGAGTTTACCATAATTTGGTTACTTTGTCATCATTCATTGATTTGTGATAAGTAAATAAACTCATGAAAATAATTACCCTGTAACAAGCAAGAGTAGAGATTTAGAAAGAATATATAGATTCAGCTGTAAGGAGTAACACTCCTCAAATTCAAGTAGTAAAGGATGAAACAGAGAAGACTGATGGCAAAGTAGGACTGACAAAAAGAGCTCTCCCGTGAAGAACAAACCCAAAGTTCATAACTAAAATGAACTGGCCCCACATCTGTTTTCAGTTGGTCAAAATGGCCCAGAGAAAATAAATGTGGGGGTGCAGTTTAGTTACTGGAATCTGGAAAGTCCAAGATATGTCAATTAAGATGAGGTACAGAAAGAAAATGATAAAAGTGAGAGGAAGAGAGAAAAGGAAGGAGAGGAAATGGGGGAAGATAGAGAGGGAAGCAAAACAGGTAGTGATGATTTTTTAAACCGGTAAAATCTAAGTAGGTCTGAAAGAGAGAGTGGGTCCATTGTTGACTCATGGAGTAACTGGACTCAGAGTTAAACATTGTTAAGTTTTCAGGAACATTTTTATGTCAAAGAAACCTGATCCTAGCCTAGACATATCCATAACTGCTTGAAGTTTAAAACAATCCTTGACTTTTAAGTCTTCTTCCTGTAGGAAGTAAATGGAAATAAATTTACTCAGCCTCCAAGGATAGCACACTCTTCTGTGACCAGTGCAGGTGAAATCAAGAAGAGGACAGCAAAGGAAAGCTAGTTATTCAGAAGGAAGACCAGAGAGCTACAGCAGGCAGAATACAGGGCTATCCATCCCAGAGTATGTATCCAACCTAATCCAAGAATGTCCCTACTCTAAGGTAGAGAATACTTGCAACATGAAGAAATTTCATGATATAGATATTGCCATAAATCTTACTTTCTGTATGGTTACTTATTATGACTAGTTTTTCCATCTTCTACAATGATACATTCAGTATGTGAAATTGATTGCCTTATGGTTAATGTGGTTAGTACTTTAAATAAAAAGAAGTTACATTTAGACCTGTTTTGAAATCCCTAATAAGATGACACCCGGTCTGTCATGTCTAGAGTTAAGTCTAGTTCATGTGCCTTCTGTTTAGGACACAAAGGAGGTCAGATTAGACCTCTGAGCCAGTGTCTGGGATCTATGTGAGATGTCACATGACTCCCATTGACACACTCCATCCAACAAGGTCACACCTTCTAATCCTTCTAATCCTATCAAATAATTCCACTTTTCCCAACCCCCTACCCAGCCTATAGGGGCCATTCGTGTTCAAATTACTATGGTCTCTGTGTTCTGTCATAAAGCATATCTAATATTGGAGTAGGGGTGAGATGTTCCAGGACCAGTTCAGAAATTGTTATTCATTCACTCAGAGCCAAGATTCAACTTTAAGATTAATTCCATATCTAGTCATGAGATAGACAATGCTGGCTGTACTTGAAAGGAAAGTAAGCCAGCCTTCAAAGTACGTTCAGAATGGGGAGCAGAATGACTTCATAATAGGCAGTGCTACCTCAGTGACCTATTCAGAAAATGTTCTATAGTAAACACAAACATCAGTTAGAGAAGCCTATGAAGTTTGGTATTGTGCTTTAGCTGATGCAGCTAAAGTGCATATTCCAGTCTCTCTTACAATTAGCTTTGGATGCATGAATGAGTTACTATCTAAGGAGTGTGACAGAAGTAATGTACTTGAACCGTTTTCAGGAATGGCCTATAAAATCTCCCATGCATGCTTTTCCTCCATTCTCCTTACCTGGTTATCAAATAAATATGAAGAACTTTAAGGTCCTATTACAGAGTGGAAAGAAGCATAATACAGGCAGGTCCCCAAATGAGTCATTTTTTTAAAAACTTCCTGTCATTTAAAAGTGCCTGTTTTATACTCCACTAAATCTTTTGTCTTAACCATGGAGATTTGAGGTTTTACAGATTAATGCTTGTGTCCTTTACAGACTCACATGTTGAAACCCTAAACTTAGTGTAAAAGTATTGGAGATAAAACATTTGGAAAGTAATTAGGGCAAGATGACTAGAACTGTTGTTCTTATAAGAAGGGACATTAGGAGGACATGGTGGCACACACTTTAATCCCAGCACTCAGGAGAGAGTCAAGTGGGTCTTGGTGAGTTCCAGGACAGCCAGGCCTATGTAGAAATACCTTGTCTCAAAGCAAACAAACAACAAAGAAGGGAGACATTAAAGTTCTCTCTACATATTTCTGTTTCTCTCTAGCCTACCATGTCTGTTCTCTCTTTCTCTCCTATGAACTGACACTGGAAGAAGGAAGACATGTTTAAACCAGGAAAAGGATCATGACCAAAAACCAACCATGCAGTTACTTTGGTCTTGAACTTCCAGTCACCCAAAAGTGTGACAGTAAATTTTTATTATTTAAGTTGCCTTCTGTATTATATTTTATGACAGCCCAAGATAACGCAGAAGAATGTATTCTCTTCAGCAATGAAAACCCCTAAATACATATGAAGGGTAAAGTATTTTTCAAGAGGCCCTTCAACTAGAAATTCTTCCTCCAATATTTCTTTGCTCTAGTGTACTACATCAAATTATGTCATGTTAATCCTCTAAAACCAAGACTCCAATTTTATTCAGTCCATCACTGATAGTCTTCAACTACCACAAATCCAATCTTGTCTTTTCTTTTTTTCTTTCTTGATTTGTCCTAAACATACATCCTTCCACTACAAGTTAATATATCTTATGCTTTAAACCATGCACTTTATATATTTTATATACTATTTATTACTGATTAAAAACATCTTTGGTTTTAAGAAATAGAAGTCTACTTCCCCATCACATATGTGTCATGAAACAATCAAGATAATGAATTAAAATAATTAAATATGAGATTCCTTTCCTTACAGCTAATATATACACACCGCCCTAGATGCCTTTCTGAATGGCACACACATACATTACTAGGGGAAAGAAAATTTGCAATAAAGAAGGTAACATTTTTCCACTACATGCAAAATGTGTACTACTTTAACACAGTGGTTAAGAGTGTGTACTACAGATGATGAATGGGCTGAGAAAGAAATCAGAGAAACATCACCCTTCACAATAGCCACAAACAGCACAAAATATCTTGGAAATATCTAACCAAACAAGTGGAAGACCTGTATAACAAGAACTTTAAATCTCTGAAGAAAAAAACTGAAGAAGACACCAGAAATGTAAAGATCTCCCATGCTCTCGGGTAGGTAGAATGAATATAGTAAAGATGTCAATATTACCAAAAGCAATCTACAAATTCAATGCCCATCAAAATTCTAGCAAAATTCTTTGCAGACCTTGAAGGAAAAGTACTTAGCTTCATATGTAAAAGCAAAAAACCCAGGATAGCCAAAGCAATCTTGTACAATAAAGGAACTTCTGGAGGCATCACAATCCCTGACTTCAAACTCTACTCTAAACTACAGTACTGAAAACAGCCTAATATTAGCATAAAAGCAGACAGGAGGACCAATGGAACCAAATTGAAGACCCAGATATTAATCCACACACCTATAAATACCTGATTTTTGACAAAGAAGCAAAAAATATACACTGGAAAAAAGAAAGCATATTTAACAAATAGTGCCGGCATAACTGTATATCAACATGTAGAAGAATGAAGATAGATCCATGTCTATCACCATGCACAAAACTCAAGTCCAAATGGATCAAAGACCTCAACATAAAGTCAACCACACTGAACCTCATAGAAGAGAAAGTGGGAAATACACTTGAATGCATTGGCACAGGAGACCACTTCCTAAATATAACCCCAGTAGCACAGACACTGAAAGAAAAAATTAAATGGGACCTCCTGAAACTGAGAAGCTTCTGTAAGACAAAGGACATGGTTAACAAGATGAAATGGCAGCCTACAGAATGAAAAAAAAATCTTCACCAACCCATATCATACAGAGGACTGATCTCCAAAATATATTAAGAAATCAATAAATTGGTCATCACAAGAATAAATAATCAAAAAAAAATGTGGTATAGACCAAAACAGAGAACTCTCAACAAATGTGTCTAAAATGGCTGAAAGACACTTAAGGAAGTGTTCAATATCCTTAGGCATCAGAGAAATGCAAATCAAAACAACTCTGAGATTCCATCTTACACCTGTAAGAATGACCAAGATCAAAAACACCGATGATGATTTATGCTAGAGAGGACATGGCATAAAAGGAATACTCCTGAATTTCTGATGGGAGTGCAAATTGGTACAGCCACTTTGGATGTCAGTATGGAGTTTTCTCAGAAAATTCGAAAACAATCTTCCTCACGACCCAGCAATAGCACTTTTTGGTATATACCCAAAGGATGCTCAATCACACCATAAGGACATGTGCTCAACTATGTTCATAGCAGCATTGTTTGTCATAACCAGAACCTGGAAACAATCTAAATGCCTATCGACAGAAAAATGGGTAGGGAAATTGTGGCACATTTATACAATGGAGTACTATACAGCAGAAAAAAATGACATCTTGAAATTTGCAGGCACATGGATGGATCTAGAAAACATTATATTGAATGAGGTAACCCAGACCCAGAAAGACAAATATCATATGTACTCACTCATAAGTGACTTTTAGACATAAAGCAAAGAAAACCATCTTATAATTTATAATCCCAGAGAACTAGACAACAATGAGGACCCTAAGAGAGAGATACATGGATCTAATCGACACGGGTAGTAGAAAAGTCAAGATCTGAGTAAATTGGGAGCATGGGGACCATGGGAGAGGGTTGAAAGGGAGGGGAGAGAAAGGGGAGCAGAGAAAAATGTAAAGCTCAATAAAATCAATTTAGAAAAAAAAAAGTAAAACAACGTCATTCTTAACTTCATTCCCCACAGAATTTTGTCAAGTTATGTAAGAACTAAAAAAATCTTGGTTCACAGAAAGAAATCATCTGAATTAGGGTCCACTTTATAGCATTCCTATAGTTGCAATTGCACCTTAAGAGTTAAGTCTGGGCACAGGGAATATCTCCCCATGTGCCTGACCTTCTGAAGAACAGATCTAGTTGGAGAGTGATGTTAGACGGTAGATTATCATTAAGCAATCAGGTTTCTACAACCCTATGTCATAATATGAGCACCATGTTGTAAAAGAAATTGAGTCTCCTTCACCTAGTTTGCAGAGTGTGTTTGGCTCAGACTTATGTGTATCGGTAGCATGAAGTTAAAGGAATGTCTAAAAAGTGGGAGACCTAATGTCTCGTCCCACAAGACCAGGCTTTCTCTTTTGCTGACTTATAGTCAGACTGAACTGTGGTACAGGAAAACACTAGACATTTTCCATCAACATCTGAGAGTCAAAGGAGCACCAGTGTCTCAGGATGCACTCAAGATTACATATTGAAGAAGGATACTTACGCAATTGAAAAAAAAAATAGACAATAAAGAAGAAAAGGTGTCCCTTAAAAAAAAAAAAGTGTGTATTCAGGAGTGACCATAACAAGTTGTTTCACTAATGTTTTCAGGACTCATAAGGGATAATGTTGGGTTACTCCACCAAACACAGCCACAAGTGCAGAGGCTCCATCTTATTAGAGAATGGTCATCATGTGGCAAGAACTGAATGGATTTGATAGCTTGATGCATTTGGGCACAAATAACTGCACTTAGGCTGATAGTATGATTTGAAAACATTTCTTCAGTTAACCACTTTAAATATTATTTTTCTACATTGAAAAAACAACCACCCAATAGCTCTGATGTAGGAATAAAAATTGGCACAACCCTTGTAAATAGCATTGTGCATTTTAACACAAGCTATTTCTCTTATTCTATACGTTCTGGAAACAAGCGCAGAATTAATTTCACTGTTTCCTTAAGCTTTATTTGTTATTATTCATTGCCTGGTTTTTCAACATTTTTTCCTTGCTTGCTTTCTACACATCTTTTCCTGATACAGTATTTCATAAGATTTGTGCTTTTGAGAAGTCATATAAATTGGTTGGAGTGTCTTTCTATTTTCTTACCAGTGAATTAATTCTCACTGTATTCTAATAAGTATATTATACTGCATTATTTGTGTTTGTTGATGATCTATGATCATGTGTATATATATTGATGGTCCAGTAAATGCACAGTAATTTCTTATTCTTGAAGCATCCACTTGAACTTAAAACCATATCTATTTGAAACAATATTTCAAAAACATATCAAAATTACTTTTGGATTAGCCAATAATAAATGTTTTTATGTTTCTGAGTCTAAAAATTATTAATGGGCATCCAGTTCTAACTTCTCCATGATATTACTTATTCTCCTTATCCATATGTCCTTTATTTCATTTGCTTGCAGTGAAATAATGAAAGAAGACTTTTATTCTCATAACCATTTTTGCTTCAATATGAAAAACAAGTACTTACATTTATTCATGATTGGTAGGCACTGTGGGGATCTAGTAAAACAAAGGGGGACTATTGCTACATTATAATGATGAACTATAAATGCCTATATACATTATTTTTCTAAAGTAATTCAAATTAATAGCTTCCATCTGCATGCATCATATAAAGTGTTTATGTGGTAAACAACTGTCAGGAATTCGGCTTCTGTAACAGCTACTTCATTAGTGTCTTCTACATGATCCCTTAGATGCCGAAGAAAAGCATTTCACTGAATTTTATTTTCATTTAATAACCTATAAGTACTTGATTTTTTTCTTCTAAATGTTTGTTCAAAATTCAGTTGTCATCTATGCATTAAATTATGCCACCACTGAGAAAATGCCTCACATCAAAGGTCTCTGCAGTACCATTGTGTTCCCTGTTCCATACCAGACACTGTCAGGATTGGAGAATACGCTGGGGAATGAAGAAGGTTACACCTTGTAATATGGATATATAGCAAACCTAAATGCTATGCTCAGGTGTGTGCAGTGTGAAAGCAGGACTCATATATCAACTCTTCAGAGGAAATCTATGGCTATGTGTTTTGGGAAGTGCAAGGAGAAACATATTCCATATTGGTTGAAAATAAAATTCTGCGTTCTAAAAAAGAAATAGAATGTAATATCCTGATGGAGGAATTACTTTCATTTAATAAAGAAACTGCCTTGGCCCCTTTAATAGGACAAAAATTAGGTAGGCGGAGTAAACAGAACAGAATGCTGGGAGAAAGAAGCCGAGTCAGGAGTCGCCATGATTCTCTCACTCCAGACAGACGCAGGTTAAGATCTTTCCTGGTAAGCCAGCTCGTGGTACTACACAGAATATTAGAAATGGGTTAGATCAATATGTAAGAGCTAGCCAATAAGAGGCTGTAGCTAATGGGCCAGGCAGTGATTAAAAGAATACAGTTTCCGTGTAATTATTTTGGGGCATAAGCTAGCCATGCGGGCGGCCGGGTACTGGGGAAGCAGCCCTGTCGCTCTTATTACAACAGAGTGGCGCCCAGCGTGCTAATGAACTCCACATAAAACCTGAGAGGGCTTAAAAAGGAGAGAGAGAGAATTTAAGAAAGCTTTTTGCTGTTTGTGGGTTGCGTGCCGCAAAGAAATTGTCCTGACTCAGCAACAGGAAAAAACTGGCTGTTTTAAAATGCCGGCTTTCTGGGCTGTGCCGCCATTGCGATCTCTGTCTGGCTCCTGCGGGAGACAGACCTTTTGAATGGAGCATTTGGAGTAAAGTGCTACGATTTGTTTGATAGCAACTAGACTCACTGTGTGCCTAAATGGAAGTCATTTTATGCTGCGGCTCAGAGGCACAAGCAGCTCCACCATGCTACTGGTGCAATGTGCAAGGATCAGAGGCACGAGCGGCTCCGCCATGTTGGACTGGGCGGGGCAAGCAAGCAGTACCTGTTTTTGACCTAGGAATGTCACAGCTTAGATTCTTAAGTGCTTAGCGATTTAAAAGCACAAAACAAAGTGCTCCTGGATAGTAAAAAAATTAGATTCACAATAGAACTGATTCAGACACTGTTGGATGAATGTACGTAGGCTTGAGAGAGAGAAAAAAATATATATAAAGAATAAAGTTAATGTCTTAAAAAAAGGGTAAAGTCTTTAAAGAGACAGAGTACAGACAGTTATAGATTAAAAGAAATAAAGAAAAATAAGCCACGTAAAAATGGAAAATTCACAGAGAGTCTGGATTCTTTGTATTATTGTGTTTTCTTTAAAATTTTTGACTGTGAAGGAGCTAAGTGCAGAGAGACATTTCATTATATGGGCTGCCAAGCTAAACCAGAATGGATACAAGGGTATTATGATTTCAGAATATGGGTCTAAGGATATGATCCTTTGGAGAGGGTCTTCTTTTGTTTTCACAGAGGATGAGACTCTGTGGATTGCGTCTATACCAATATGGTATGATAGACCACGCCCTCCTGAAAGGTTGCTGTGAACACCTTCAGAAAATTACTTCACTCAACTGCCGACTGAGATGACCCTGGCACACAGGTTATACCATGAAAGACCTAATTAACGACGCCCCCATTCAGCAGGAAGCAGTTTGGAGAGAAAAAACTGCGCCCATATTCCCAAATATTGTTTATAAATGTTTTTTTACATTTAAAGGGGGATAAGATATAGATATGAATAATTTGCATTGGTATAGATTTTAAGGTCAATTTTGTTATATGTATATGTATTTCTGCTCTTGATTAAGGTATTGTGATTATGTAGTTCATTTAAAAATGTAGGTTGTTAGTGGATAATCATCAATAATAGTCAAGCTTGTAGTCACGTTAGTTAGATTTTCTAGATATATAGAGATATATTTCAATTAAGTAGGCATTCTTCATATCTTTCAAAGACTACAGAATATGGCATTTTAAACATTTTAATAACTTAGGGTTTTTCATGACAATGAGACACGTCTGCTCCTGGCAGCACCAGTCTACTTCGAGAGGAAGATGGGCATCGAAGAGGCTCCTTATGGAGTTTGATAGTCATTTGGGCAAGAAACTGCTCTTACCTGGACTGTTGCATAAACTGGACACAGAGAACCCACAGAGAGAGGACTACTGAACTTGCCTAAAGGTGAGATGGCTTTTCGGGGTTCCTGACTCCTAAAAGAGTCTGCGAGACATTCTGCAGGACACAGCAAAAAGTGACTGAACTGTCTTTGGAATTTCCTGCTTGATGAAAATGTCTGCTGAAAACTATGGGCCTGTAGGCTGAAGATGGATGCCCCAACGGTACAGAGGAACTTTGAGTGACTGTCCAGGCAGTGAGATGTCTCTGTCATTTCTAGAGTTTGAAGTTTCTTATTTCTTGTTTACTTAGGTAGTATTATATCCTTCTGGAGTCTTTGATGGAGTTGAAGAATGGTTAGTTATAGTTATAGTTTTCCTTAGTAATGATAAAAGATAAAATAGATATAAATATTATAACTGTAATTCTTGCTTGATAACTGTTTTTGCTATATGTAATCTTACTATGTTAAAATGAAAGCCTTTCTTTTTTGTTTAAACAGAAAAAGGGGAAATGATGGAGGAATTACTTTCATTTAATAAAGAAACTGCCTTGGCCCCTTTAATAGGACAAAAATTAGGTAGGCGGAGTAAACAGAACAGAATGCTGGGAGAAAGAAGCCGAGTCAGGAGTCGCCATGATTCTCTCACTGCAGACAGAAGGATGGTTAAGATTTTTCCTGGTAAGCCAGCTCGTGGTACTACACAGAATATTAGAAATGGGTTAGATCAATATGTAAGAGCTAGCCAATAAGAGGCTGTAGCTAATGGGCCAGGCAGTGATTAAAAGAATACAGTTTCCGTGTAATTATTTTGGGGCATAAGCTAGCCATGCGGGCGGCCGGGTACTGGGGACGCAGCCCTGTCGCTCTTATTACAACAATATCCAGTTCATAAATTCTCCTCTCCCCAACCCTCTAAGTACATTTTCACAGCACATGTGGAATTTCTGAATTGAAAGTGAATTTTTCTCTCTCTCTCTCCTAGTCAAATGCCCCAAGACACTTGTCTGCCTACTAAAGTCTTGCTTCCAACTCAAGTTACTTGATACCTTAGCTGACATTCCTAACATTATAGTATATATTTATTCATTTATTTATTCATTCATTTATATATTTCTAAGATAGCATCTTTCTATATAACCTAGACTGTCAGCAAACCCAGAATTCTGCTTTTGTACCCCAAGTGCTGGGGTTGCCAGCATGTACATTATCTATGATGGAAATTTTATAAATGAAATATATATATATACATATATATATATATATATATATATATATATATATATATATATATAGTGTCTCTAAAGAAGGATGGCAGTATTGTTGGGACTAGATATACAGCAGATGTACCAGAACAGCATAATATTAACTCATTTCAAATGATATAAATATTTTTCAAAGTGATAAATTCACAAAAGACCATTAAAAATTAGAGATTGTTAAAGGATGAAATCATGGGAAACTATTGGTTTTTCCCAATAAAACAGTTAGGTATTATTTCAAAATAAACCAGACCACCAGTGTGGCTAAGCAGAGAGATTCTTATATCCTAGTAATCACTTAGATGAAAACATTCATATATGCTGTGAGATATAGGTCATAGGAATTAAAAGGCAATGATGGAAATTATCATTGACTGGGTACTCATTTTCTTTTTTAATAATATTGAAAATCGATTCTTTTCTCATATAGCATACCCTATTATAGTTTCCCCTCCCTCTAATCCTCTCAATTCTACTTCACCTCCTCTCCCTTCTGTAATCATTCCTTTCTGTCTCTTATTAGAAACAAATAGGCTCTAAGATAAGGCAACCAAACATAACAAAATAAAATATAGTAAAAGGAAGCAAAAACTGTCATATTGAAGTTAAACATAGCAATCCAACAGGAGGAGAAGAGTCCCAAGAGCAGGCACAAGAGTGAGAGACTCACTTGTTCTCACTCAGGAATCCCATAAAAATACCAAACTAATTGCTATAATACATACAATATATAATATATACACAGAGGAACTAATGTAGACCCACGTAGGACCTGTACTTGCTGCTTCAGTCTCTGTGAACTCATATGAGGTTGTTTCAGCGGATCTAACGTAGACCCACAAGGCCTGTACTTGCTGTTTCAGTTTCTGTGAACTCATATGAGCTTGTTTCAGAGAGCATAATTCTCCTGGTGTCCCCCATCGGGCTTTACAATCTTGACACCTCCTCTTCCACTGCATTACCTGAGCCCTGAAGGAAGAGATTTGATGGAGACCTCTAATTTAGGTTCTTTCTCACATAATTTCTGGCTGAAGGTTTCTGCATTTCTTCCCATCTGCTCACAGAGGAAGACTCTCCGATGATGGCTGCATAAGGTACTTATATATGACTATAGCAGAATATCTTTAGGAATCATTTACTAAATTTTTTAGACAAGTAGTATTTGATTTTGTTTGGTTGGTTTGTTGGTTGTTTTTGGTTTGGGGGATTTTTAATTTTTTTATTGAAGGTAGAATCTTCTATTATATAATATATCTCAACCACAGTTTCCCCTCACTCCAGTCCTCTTAGATACCCCACCATCCCCATTGCCCCCAAACATACTCCACCTATAATTTCTCTTCAGAAACTAGCAGGCCTCCAAGAGATGATAGCCAAATAAGACAAAACAAGATACAGTAAAACAAAACAAAAGCCCTCATGTCCAGACTGAACAGGCAGCCCAATCAGAGGAAGAGTCTCGAGAACATGCCAAAGAATCAGAGATACATCCTCTCCAACTGTTAGAAGTACCACAAAAACACCAAATGAACATCCATAACATATATGCAGAGGAGCTAGTGCAGACCTATGCAGGCTTTGTGCTTGCTGCTTCAGTCTCTGTGATCTCTACTTAGTTGATTCAATGGGTCATGTTTTCCTGGTGTTCTCCATCCCCTTTGACTTTGACAACTTTTCCTCCCCCTCTTCCATGGGGTTTCCTGATCTCCAGGGAGAGAGATCTGATGGAGACCTCTGATTTAGACTCTCTCTCTCTGCACAAATTCTGGTCATGGGTCTCTGGACCTGCTCACACTGCTTCCAGAGGAAGTCTCTCTGATGGCAACAGGAAAAGGCACTGAACTATGAGTATAGCAGAATATCATTAGGAATCATTACATTGACTTTTATTTTTCTTTGCCAATTGTGTTCGGTTCTACCATACATCCTTGGACCATCCAATCTCTGGTTTTTGGCATTCTAGGCAAGGTAAGGCATGGGTTCCAGGCCACAGGCCTAGTGTTTGGCTTTGTTCTAGGTCATTGGTAACACAAGACGTATCAGGTGTGAACTCTGTCTAGTGGAATAGGCCTTAAATCAAATCAGACATTGGTTGGCTATTTCCACAAGTACTGCCTTTAAGCTATCATATTTGCAGAAAGGATACATTATAGGTCAAACATTTTTGTGGCTGAATTGGTATCCACATTTCTTTTGGCTGTATCCTGCAGAGTACCTTCCCAAAACAAAGAGGATAGAACATAGGGATGAGTATTCTATGTAGGAAGCATCTTGACTTTTCAATGTTTGTGGTCTGTGGGATCCACAGGAGTTGTGGGCAGGGGGTCAGAGGCTGCAGCTGGTGTTCTGTTGAAGCATTAGGATGAGAATAGGGGATTGGGTCTGGGGTGACAGAGTGCCTGAATACTCATTTCAGTGCTTCCATCCTTTATTACTTCTAACAGTAAACAATTACTGAATATCCACATAAGGCAAAATAAAAATTGTAAAGAAGTATATACACCGACCAGTAAGAAAATGAGAACTAACATATGTTATAACTCTGAAAATAGAAGTTTTGAGAAAGAAAAAGAATGCACAGGATCTGAGCCTTTGCCTATCTTTCCATGTTTCCCACTATATATATATATATATATATATATATATATATATATATATAGCAAGAAAATGAGCACGACAGAACCAAATATCACACAGATATTAAGGCAAGAAACAAAACCACAAGAGTAAATGGAATGATGACCAATTTGCAATAAGGTTAATATAGACCTCAGAAGAAATATGATCATCAGGGCAGTAGAATATAAACCATATAACCTGAAGAATAAATGTGTAATGAGAAAATGAAAAAATGACACAGTCAACTCTCTCAAATCCTGCCCATATTAACTGTTAATATTGCTACCGAAAATACTGTATTGACACTGCTCTGGTGGGTACCACTGAAGCGTACAGGTGCAGATGAGTTTTTGGCTCAATTATAATTCCCAAACCAGATTCCCCTTGGATTCACTTAATATTCTTTCACCTTTCTCTTCCTCAGCCACTGGTGTAGCATTCAATTCCAGTCTTCAATCAGTTTGGCAGAAGCCCAATCTGAACATTATATATATATATATATATATATATATATATATATATATATATATATATATATATATATATATTACCTTGGACATCGTAAAATACATTAACTACTTTTCTGTTTATGTGATAAAACACCATGACTAAGACAACATATAGAAAGAAGGGTTTATTTGGCTTATAGTTCAATTGGGATAGGAGTCCATCATGAAGGGAAAGCCTGTGGGTTAAGTGCTTGCCATGACATCTGGAACACAAGCTTAGAGCTCCCAGATTAAACCACAGATAAGAAACAAAAAGTGAATAGCAAAGCGTTTGACATCTCAAAGCCCACCTCTAATAGTTTACTTCCCCCATAGTCTCATCTCCAAAACCTTCACAAACATCACCAAATGGGGAGAAAGTGAGCCTCAAATCAATGAACCTATGGGACATTATAGCTCAAACAGAGACAAGAGGCATTACTCACCTATATGAGAGGTTTAAAAAGGGTACTTAGTTCTCACACATGCACAACTCAACAGAGCAGAAGGAATGGTCTTTACATCCTCGTCTGCAGAGAAGCCAGGGGAGAGAGATTTCTATTCCTTTCATTCTATGACCAAAAGTTATGTGAAGCACTTCTAAGGCTTCCCCCCAAAGGCTACTTGTAACATTAGAAACAGTCAGAAAAAGAAAACAAACACACACGCGCGCGCACACACACACACAACTCATTTTTTTCATTGACTTGTCTTTCTTCCCCATTTCATTACCCTTCTTTGCCATTTCTGCTCCTAAATAACTACCTTGCCCACAAATCTTGTCCCAGACTCTGTTTACTACAGAGCTACAAAAGAAAAATACCTACTCAACAGGAAACTCAACATAAAACCTATTCAGTTCTAAGCCCCATGCTTTTTCCTCCTAGATTTTGACTCCTAATAGAAAAAAATTAGTTCTCATCAATTATTTAAAATTTTCAGAAGCTTGTTACTTCTGCACTATCTAAACTCCTGCTGAAGAAATGCTTTTCTCAATTTCTGGAAGCTCTGTCTGATTGTCTTCATGGAAAGGCCTCTCAGCTGTTCAGCTGATGACCAGGAGACTCGCCTTTCTGTCTGACTGCTTTTCCCCTCACTATTTCTCGCTCCCTGCCTTGACCTTCCTAAGATAAGGTGAAAACCAAATTCCACGGGGGGAAAAAAAGCTTAATTAGGCTATCAAATATTATTAGTCTCTTTTCTTTTTTAGTCTGCCTTACGTATATTCTACAAAAAAAAAATTACAAGTTGTTTTCTTTATGTTTTATTTATGTATGAGTGTTCTATCTTCATGTACTTTATACCAGAAGAGGGCATCAGATCCCCCTATAGATGGCTGTGAGCCAACCATTTGGTTGCTGGAAATTCAACTCAGGACCTCTGGAAGGACAGCTAGAGCTCTTAAACACTGAGTCATCTCTCCAGCCACTAAAATACAAGTTTTAAAGGGGATCAAAACTTTCTTATTGAGTAGACCTTGGGGTATGTTGGATTTACCTCCCATCAGCTCTTGACAGTCATGTTCTCATTTCTAGACAACCTATGGTCAGTAATGCCGAGGTGATAACAATGCACCTTATCACCTCTGGTTTGTGGTTTCTCTGTACTTCCAATTAACAAATTAACGCAAAACTGTTGCTTAAGACATACAGGTTTATTCTCTTATAGTTCTATGGGTTAGAATTCTTGGTCTCGATGGACTGTACTTCCTTTTTTATTTTTACTTTTCCATCTGCTACCTTTTTTCCTTTTTTAAAATTTATTTTTAAAAATACAAAACTATCTTCTCTCATTTAGCATACCAAATCCAGTACCCACTCCCTTCCCTCCTCCTGCTCCCTCTACCTTCCTCCCCACCCCTCCATTCCACCTCCCATCCACTCCTCAGAGAGGATAGGTTTCCCATGGGGAGTCAACAAAATTTAGCATATTACTTTGAGTCAGGACCAAGGCCCTCTCTGTTGTAATCTGTTGGCCTGGTCTGTCACCTAGATACCCTGTCCCTTTAAGAAATAAGCTCCACCAACTCCCAACCTCCCTCCCCTCCTCCCTTCCACCTAGGCAAGCTGATCTCCTGCCTCCTCTCCAACCTGTTCTCTCTCTCTCTCTCTCTCTCTCTCTCTCTCTCCTTCTCTCTCTCTGTTTGCCCTTTTGCCCTTCTTCTGGAGAGGCAGCCTCTGCCTCTCTGTTCTCTCTTTTCCCCTTCTCCCTTTTTTCCCACTTCTCCCCTTTTCTTCCCCCTCCATAACCCACTAAATAAACTCTATACCCAAACTCTCTCTCTGCATGATGTATCTGTCTGTCTGTCTCTCACCCACCGTAATCTCCCACATGTCAAGGGGACCCGCCAAGGTCTCGGGTGACCTGGCGCTGCTTTTTGTGGGACCAGCCTCCGGTGATCAGAATTATAAATGATAACAATGATAACACTCCCCACTAAATCTAGGTTGAGCAAGATATGGGTTCCAGACCTCACCTCAATAAAAAAATGAAGAATGATTCAGGAAGACACCCAATATGAATTTCAAGTCTTTGCATACATGTGTACACACATGCGCACACATCCATATTAAATAGAATATTTTCTTTCATTATTTAAAATGTTTGAATATGCCAGAGGGAAAAATAAGTGACCCATTGGATAGTTTAAAGCAGGTAAGTTTGCAATATATCATTACTAAGTATATGAGTCTAAATACATCATTGTATTAACTTAGTTCTTTTCCTGATTAAATGAACAAAGAAAACAAAAGGTTATTTTCACTGGTGTGGATAGGCAAGAAGCAGAGCTCTTTTCTCTCACTTGCAGTGATTTGAGGGGTTCCCCTGAATGTTTAGGGACCTCAACCCAAGCCAAACCAGGAGTTTTGTTTTCAAACAAACAAACAACAACAACAAAAAAAAAAAAATCAGGACTTGGCTGTAGGAAACAGAGCTGAGATTTAACAAAGATGTTTTAGTGTGGACTTAAGGACGTTGATTAAGAAAGGAGTGAGACAGAAAACAAGCCTGACATGCTTCCTACTCTATGGGCACAGGCTTTTGTTTTTACAATAGTATTCTAACTATGGAAGCTAAATTATCACTGGGTGGTTTTGGAAAGCACCTGACAGGATTAAAATTGGTTAGGGAAAGTACAAGTCACCTAGATGCAGGAAGTTGGGATTTCCTTTTTGTAAATGAAGTTGACAATCCTGTTTGAGCTTCTGAGATAACGCGGAGGCAAAGGAATAGGCCCTGCCCAAGGTCATATACGTACAGGTCTTAAACCTGGCTCATTGTTACTTTAGCCATAAATATCTATGAAATAATATTATTTCTATGTCAAATAGCCTTCACAGCAAATGTCAACCATGTTGAAATTCTTGTTTTTATTTAGCATGAGACTCAAACTGAGCTCCTGGATGAGGGGCTTCTTTCTCTTCTTACATCTCCATAATTTTTTCTTTCTGTCCTGTCTTGGTTATTAGATTACAGATGCTTGACTTTGAAGAACGAAAAACACAACATGGGGTGGGATTCAAAATAAATTTTTCCAGCTATTTGTCTTTCATATAGCACCATTTTTTTCAGCATCAGGCCCAGGCTAATTCAGTACTGGTTTCAACATAGATGACCAGCATGTCAAGATTTTCAGTCACTGAGTCATAATGTAAATCAAAGGGGTTGGGACATTGTTATGAATGCTATGTGTGTAGACACTTAGGTAGCAAACATAGGGAGAAATACAAATCACACTTTTTAGTAATAGCTGTGGTGTAAAAAGCAGTCTCTCCTTGTCTGTATGCCAAAACCCGTAATATATTATTAAATTTAACTGACGCCAGTGGGTAAACTTTTACCAGAACACGAGAAAGGAAGCAGAAACCAAGGAACAAAGCAGTCATCCAACAAAGATAAACTCAAATCAGCTTCTAGACCTATAATCACTTCTAACCTAGACACCAGTGTAAGAAGACAACAACAGTCAAGGTAATATAGCCCCACCAGAGCCCAGCTATCCCACTACAGCAAGCCTGAATAGTCCAACACAATTGAAGCACACGGAAAAAAATTTAAGACAAACTTAATTTATGAAGATGATAGAAGTCCTTAAATAGGGAATGAATAAATCTCTTAAAGAAATTGAGGATAAAGACAAAGAATTAGAGGAAATTAATAAATCCCTTAAAGAAAGTAAAGAGAAAACAGTTACAGGAAATGAATAAAACTGTTCAAGACCTGAAAATGGAAATATAAAAAATAAAACAAACAAACAAACAAATCACACACACAAACAGGGAATTCTGGAAATGGAAAACCTAGGTAAGGGAACAGGAACTATAGACAGAAGCATCAACAAAAGAATACAAAAGATGGGAGAGAGAATCTCAGGCAGATATGATGCCTCCGTCAAAGAAAATGTTAAATCTAAAGGACACAGAACATCCAGGAAATCTGGGACACTATGGAAAGTCCAAGGAATAGAAGTGTAAGAATCCCAGCTCAAAAACCCACAAATTATTTTCAATAAAATCAGAAATATTTCTGAACATAAAGAATGAGATACCTATAAAGGCACAAGAAGCTTACAGAACACCAAATAGATCAAACCAGCAAAGAAAAACCACTTGGCACATAATAATCAAAACACCGAACATATAGAAAAAGAAAGAATTTCCCCCCTCCCTCCTCTTCTCCTATTTTCTCCCCCAACCTTTCCTCTATGCCCCCACCACTCCACTCCTCCTGTTTCTGTTCAGAAAAGGTGGCAATAAAGCATGGCATATAAAGTTGAGGTAAGATTAAGTGCCTCTCCTTGTATTAAGACTGGGCAAGGCAACCCCATATAATGAACAGGTTCTTCAAAGCCAGCCAAAGACAATCCCTGCTCCCACAGTAAGGAATCCAAGTAGAGCAAGCTATACAACTGTTACACATATGTAGAAGGCCTAGGTCGGTCCCATAAAGGCTCCCTAGCTATGGGTCTAGAGGCTGTGGCTTCTATGACCTGGGTTAGTTGATTCTATGAGTTTCCTTGTGATGACCTTGACCTCTCTGGCTCCTACAATCCTTCCTCCCTCTTTTCAACAGTATTTGCTGAGGTTGGCCCAGTGCTTGGCTGTGGATCTCTGCATCTGTTTTCCATCAGTCACCGGGTGAAGACTCTGATGACAATTTGGTTAGTTACCAATCGGATTCCAAGAGATGGCTACTTCAGGCTACCTATCCACTTTTGCTATGAGTCTTACGTGGGGTCAGTAAAAGAACTTCTGGAGATATCATGCCTGACTTTAAGCTCTGCTACAGAGATATAGTAATAAAGACAGCATGTTACTGGCATAAAAAGACAGATCAATGGAATCGAATAGAAGACCCCAACGTAAGTCTTTAAATCCACACACCTATGAACACCTGATTTTTTACAAAGAAGCCAAAAATTTTTTTGCAGTTTATTTTTACTTAAAAATTTCCACCTCCTCCCTTCCTGCCATTTCCCTCCCCCTCACCACATCGTCCTCCCCCTCCCTCAGCAGCCTGAAGAGCAGTCAGGGTTCCCTGCCCTGTGGGAAGTCCAAGGTCCTCCCCCCTCCATCCAGGTCTAGCAAGGTGAGCATCCAAACAGACTAGGCTCCCACAAAGCCAGTACATGCAGTAGGATCAAAACCCAGTGCCATTGTCCTTGGCAAGAATCCAAAAGTATACAATGGAAAAGAGAGAGCATCTTCGACAAATGGTGCTGGCATAACTGGACGTCAGCATGTAGAAGAATGCAAATAGATCCATATCTAGCACCCAGTACAAAATTCAAATCCAAGTGGATCAAAGACTTCAACATAAACCCAGTTACCCTGAACCTGACAGAAAAGTGGGAAATAGCCTTCAACACACTGGCCCAGGAGACCACTTCTTGAATAGAACACCAGTAGCACAAACACTAAGGCTGACAATTAATAAATGGGACCTCGTGAAACTGAAAAGCTGGGTGACCTGAGGCTAGACAGCACAGGGACCTAAGGCAAAACCAAATAACAGCCTAAAATATTGATAAAATGTCTCCTAATGATATTCTGTTATACTTGGAGATAAGTGTCTTATTCAACCACCATCAGCAATGCTTCCTTCTGCAGCAGATGGGAACAAATAGAGACCCACAACCAGACATTTTGAAGTGGGAGATAAGGGAACACTCATCCCTAAATGGGATGTCTCTATCAAATCCTCCCCTGAGCTAAGGGAACCTGGAGAAAGAACGTAAGAGCCAGAGAGTATGGAGTACACCAGGAAAATAACTCAGAGCGTGAAGCAGCATTCATAGGACCCTCACAGGTCTGCACCACGTTTCTGTGTGTGTGTGCACATGTACGACTTCCAGTTTAGTATTTTTATGAAATTCCTGCATGCAGACAAGTGGGTCTCTCTTACTCTTGGGCTCTTTTCCTTCTTAGTTTGTCTTGTCCACAAAGGTATGATAGTTTTTCTCTTATATTTTATTTTGTTATATTTAAAGATAAACTTAAGGTAAAGGTTAACAACTCAATTGTACTTGTTGGGAGTGGGAAAATCAGTTTTCTCCAATGGAGTGACACAGGATATATCAACCACTCCACAGTAGGCCTCATGTTCAGTAGTGTTGACCGACATGCAGTGAACTCCACAGTTTAACAATGGCTTGAATATACTTCCCAATATCCCTTTATTTAATTTCCATTCAGAAGTTACCATGTGTGGGTCTACACACACACACACACACACACACACACACACTTACTAAAGCAGTATAAAGTTAAATGCTCAAATGCATAGAGAAATCCAAGAGATGGTTTGAATTTTAGTATTTTATTTCATATACCCTAGCCATAAAGTCCCATATGGATTTTCAGCATTAATTACTGACACGTTATCAAGTTTCAAAGATTTATTCATCAGTTTAATAAACTCCAAAAAATCAACATGATTTCATGCATTCAGAGGAGTATTTCCTGGTCAAGTGGAAAATTGTGCGGATGCTTCTGAAAGACCTTCATTATAAGCAGCTTTATGGTGAGCTTCATGGTTTAGAAGTCAGGGCCTTCTTTCTTCAGTTTGCTGTAGTCCACATTCACTGAGTAGAACTTGGGGAAAAAATATATTTTAGATTACCAAAGACAAACATAGCTCACAAGTTTTAGAATTTGTTTCATCTTTTTCAAATAAGAACTCAGAAAAGAAAATTTTAAGAATACTTAATTATGTAAATGTAATATACACACAAAAATACATTATCTAAAATTTTAGTGGTTATTCAAGGAGATGATTTTGGCAAAGTAAATAAAGCATTCAATCTATAGTTTAAGTATACTCTATACTAGTTAGATCTATAAGGATTATCCATTGCAAAATTAATAATTATTCTTTCTGATGTACACTTCTATCTCTAAATTTTTAGTTCATATATATCTCTGTGTGCATATATAAATAAACACCCTATGTATGATATGTGGGACCCCGAGTCAACAGGAAGGAGGCTAGTAATATAGTGTTTTGTTGCTTATGCAACTCTTCAGCTCCAACTGTCCTTTTCTCGTGGGTTTTCTGAATGCTGAACACTGCCAGTCACTTTTGGTGATAGATTTAAAGTAATACGGCACTAAAACATGTCTAAGATTTTCAAATATTTCAATTAAGATCATTTTAGAAATAAATTTTACTCGAGTGCTAAACAATGTCTAACTCCTAGTGAGTTTGTTGCTGTTTTGTTTTTAGGTGATATATTTGAAATGGGTTTAGAATTTCTACTGGAAGAAACAAAAATTATAATCTTAGTTTTACTTATTCTTGGGCTAAAGAAAACTAAGAAGATAATGCTATAATTCCTTGAAAATGAGTTATTTATCTATAAAAGAATTATAAGCATTTTCTCCAGAGTCTGTGTACTGGTTTGAATAAGAATGGCCCCCATAGGCTCATATATTATTAATGTTTAGTCACCCAGGAGTGGAACTCCCCGATACTGATTAAAGGATTAGTTGTGGCCTTGTGGGAGGAGTGAGTCACTGGGGTAGTGGGCTTTGAGGTTTCAAATCCCATGCCAGGCCCAGTCCTCTTTCTCTGTTTGTGGATCGGGACATAGCTCCCAGATACATTCTCTAGCATCATGCCTGGTTGTTGCCATGCTCTCTGCCAAGATAATAATGAACTAAGCCTCTCTAAACTGTAAGCAAGCCCCCAATTAAGTGTCCTCTTTTATATGAACTGTTTTGATCATGGAGTCTCTTCACAGCAATGGAAGACAGACTGCATTAAAGGAGACTTCAGGGCTGGTATCTAGCTCAAAGTCACAGCAGTTGCCTATGTGAGGACCCAGACTCATTCCTTTCCACTGTAAAAAACATACAAACAAATGGTTCACAAATCTGTTCCCACAGAGATTTCTTCAAACCCCCTTTTCTTCAAATATATACTTCTTTACTGTAAGAGGCAGGATCTCACACAGCCTCCATGGTGTGTATGTGAGGATGATCTTAAGAGTTTATGCTCTCCTGCCTCCTCTCTCCAGCACTGGAGTGACAGGCACATGTCACCACACTCTTTTAAGGATACTGAGGACTGCACACAGAGCTTTGCACATTCCAGGCAAACAAACACTTTGCCAGCTGAACCTCATCCCCAATTCCTTACTTGATTTTTTAAAAAAGAAAACTCTCCAAGTTGTAAAGCATATCACCATGCTATCCTTAGGTTTATACACACTGGTCTAGGGTTACTTGGACAGAAAAATGTAAATAAATGAGCAATATTCTTTGCTCTGTCTTGTTAAGAATCAATTCACCTAGACAACAGAACAAGTTATACTAGTCTCTAACACGTTTGCATAATATTAGGTTATATTGAGATAGATATACAAGTATAATATGTGTTAAACAGAAAATAAACATCTAATAGATGCCAACAATGTCTAGCTGCGGTTTATCTTAATCATCACCATCTTCTGCATTCTAATTGCTTTATAAAAATCTAATTGAGGATCAAATTATAAATTACTTAAAACTGACTAAACTAAAAGGCTGGAGAGATGACTTAGTGGCTGAAAGCAAGTACTGTTAATCTAAAGGCTCAGAGTTCAGGTCCCAGCACCCATGTGGGGTGGCTCACAAACCACCTTGGTAACTCCAGCTCCAGAGCTCTGACATCTGTAATCTCAGCAGGCTCCTGTACTCATAAATGGAATTCAAAGCAATAAAAACAAATATTCAAAAACAAAGCCACTGCTAGGTGTGGTGGTTGTTACACACCTTTTAATCCAGAATTTTGAGGCAGAGGCAGAAGGATCAACCTTGATCAGGTTGAAGAACAACTTGATCTACATATCAAGTTTCAAGACAACCATGGCTACATCCTTAAACCAACTATTCTGCCAAAGTAGTGATGCATGCCTTTAATCCCTCGGCATTCTGAAGGCAAAATGGCAGGCAGGTATCTGAATTCAAAGTCAGCTTCATCAACACAGTGAGTTCCAGGTCAGGACTATGTAGAGAGACCTTGACTCAACAATTTTTTTTTCCCTCAAAACTAGTAGGCTTTTGATTTATTTGCTTTGTACTTAAAATTTTCTCTGGAAGTAATTTTGAAATCTGCTTTGCTTTTTTCACGTCCATGCCTCTGCTGCTTTTCTCAACAGTGGTCACCTTGAAAGCACCCTAGATGGCAATATCTGATAATGGCTTTGAAGCATTTCTTTCATTGATGTACTGCTGGGCCTTTAATCCTTAAACCTCATCTTTTCCTAATCTCTTGTAGTTTTATGAGTTTTTGCTTTGGGGAGCCAATAACCTCCCTTTATGAACTGAATATTCATGTCCTCCTAAAATGTCTGGTGAAGTTCTAGCCCCTAGTAAGAAATGACATTTAGAAACTGAGAATATGGAAGGTAATCAGGACTTAAGGGTAGAGCCTTCACAACTAGGCTATTTTGTTTAAAGAGAAAAACAGGGCCAAGTGTCTACCTCCTTTTCCTCTTGTGAAAGCATCCAGTAATCTTGTGAAAGATCCAGGATCTTCGGGAGGAAGAGACTGACTGGCTCTTTGGTCTCACATTTCCCACAATGGTGACACATTTCTGCTGCCAAGGTTCCCTATCCATGGTACTTTTTATCATAGCCATCCCAAATCTTAGTATCTTAACACTATTAATGTTTAGTTTTTTATTCACATTGCTGTTTCTAAGTCAAGTGCTCCACACTCATTTTATTCCAGTCTTCAGTTTGATGAGAAGCCCTTATTTGCCACTGTGGTTCCCAAGGGAAATGGAAAGAACAGGGGGTCAAAAACAAAACAGTTTAAAAGTAGTAAATATCATCTTCCTACCTGATTGCTTGCCACAAAAACAAACAAACAAACAAATAAATAAGGCGTATGGTACAACTGAGCTCTATTGGCCAAATAAATAAAATTCTTTTACATGAAGCCAAGAGTTTCGCACATGCTTTTAATCCCAGCACTTAGGATGTAGAGGCAGGTAGATCTCTGAGTGCAAGGCCAGCCTGGTCTACAGATTGAGTTCCTGGACAGCCAAGGCTACACAGAGAAACCAGTCCATCCTCAAAAAAGTTCTCTTTAGATAACAGAAAAATCACTATGGAGATGATAACCTCACTGCTTGGGTTTAAAAGCAAAAATAAGTAGACTTCGTTCATTCCAGGCTTAATGAACATCTAGATTGCGTTCACTTCACTCTTACTACAATATAACAACATTTTTCAGTTTCCACCCTCTATGAGGCACAAGCACTCAAGGCTCACGCTATGCCACAAACACCAGGGTTTTAACGCAGCAACGTTCCACTTTCAGTTAACAGGGCCTCACATCAGCCCGTCATCATATTCCAAGGCACCAGTAATTGGCACAACTGTTGGAATCATCTGGAACATTTCCTGAAATACCTATAGAGAATATCCCTTTGGTCAAACAACCAAATTCTAGTTCTTTGTTCTCTCTCTTTTTTTTTAAACATACATTTCCCCCCAGAATAACTGGTGCTTAAATTCCTAAAATAAAATAATGAATGAGAATGCCTGTTTATTATTTCTTGAGCACAGAGAAGATGGTTTGGTACAGCTTGGCTAGTGTATTTCTAGTTCTACCATTAGAGGACAGCAGCTTGTGTACTTAGAAGCCAAATTAGAGTTGGATTAAGCGAGTAAAAAGCCAGGCGGTGATGGCTGATGGTGGCACACATCCTTAATCCCCGCACTCAGAAGGCAGAAGCAGGTGGACCTCTGAGGCCAGCCTGGTCTACAAGAGCTAGGTAAAGGACAGCCAGGGCTGTTACACAGGGAAACCCTGTCTCAAAAAAAATGAACAAACAAAAGGAATAAAAAGAAAAAATAAAGTGAGTAAAGAATAATCTTTAAAGTTGCTACAAATAGTAATGAGAACACCTGTCTCTACCACAGACACTTTCCCCAGGTCTTAGTCAAACTCGGCTCAGCGTGACTCTTCTGGGGGGCTAAGGCAAACTGCTAGGTACTGAGGAACAATTGGATGCAGCAGAAAACCTAAGGGAGAAGTAGGCACGTTAAATAGATAGTTTGGCATGAAAATTATACCCGAACTCTTGGCAACAGAAGGTTTACATTCACAAATACAACACATAAGAAAGGTTATGTTTGAGAAATCAATAGTCATGGGACATGAATACAATCTTTCAAAGAGTAGCTAAATAGACCACTCTTCTGGGAAGGTGTTATAGTTTATCTATGAGGCTCATGGCAAAATTTTATTTTTAACTGACTTTCATTTCTTCCTACTAAACCTCACCAAAAGTATTTGAACCATACCAAGAAGAAAAAGGCAACCAAACCACCCAAGAGACCAGGCTGTCCATACTTCAAACGCAATGGCAGTAACTCTTCAGGTTCATCATGATAATGGAGTTTTGCCTGCACATCTCATTTCAAGAGAAACTACCACAGAGCCACAGATCTGTTACAATATGCTTTCCAGCCACGTTGAACAATGTTGTACCCTTACCTTATATTGTTCATTGGGACCCAGTTTGTTCCAAGGCTCTGGATTATTTTTCCTGTCCCAGCTAAAATGAATAAAACAGTATAATTATTATAGTAATAAAACACTACTTAAATCATGTTTTGAAATACTTCCTTAGAAGCTAATATTTTGAAGAGATCAAACTCATTCATTTTCTAGTAGGTATAGGATAGTATTACTTTCACTATGAAGCGAAACAGAAGTAGAATTCATAGTTAAACAAGCATGCAACTGGTAGAAATCACAGTAACAGCCATTTAGAATATCTGTCCTCATCCCTGTCTTTATAGCAGGAATGCTTGTATTTGGATTTTATAAAATCTTCTATTTTTATCATTGAGGTAATAAATAAAAGTTTATAGACTCCCCATTAATCATCTCCAACTGCAAAAAGGATCATTTTATTGTTTAAAAGATAAAACATTCACACAGAACAAGAATCACGATTACGTATTTTATAAAAAGCAATGATTCCCAGGCATGGTGGCACACGCCTTTAATCCTGGCACTCAGGAGGTAGAGGCGGACAGATCTCTGTGAGTTCAATGACAGCCTGGTTTGCACAGTGAGTTCCAGGACAGCCAGAAATATATAATGAGGCCCTGTCTCCAAACAATAATAAACAAACATAACAATTATTATCCCAATCTGAAATGAAATGAAAGACTTAGCAATTCTACTTTGCCAACAGAAAACTAAAACTCAGTGAAATTGGGTAAACTGATGAGACAGGAAAGGTAAATGTCAGCAGCAGAAAGTCCTGGAGGCTGCATGGATGTGAAATTGTAGTTGTTTGTACTGTGCTACCTCTCCCAGGGCTGTGGTCCCCAGGGCAGCTTCCTCAGCCATTCAAGCTTGAAGCATCGGGAGACTCACCTGACATCTGGATTGAACAATGCCAGGCGCATCACATACAGTGCTGCTCCAGTACCTCCTGCTCCAATAAATACGAAGAGAGGAATCAACTAGAACAAAGAATAGACAAAACATAGTACCCATCATCACATTCCTTGATCTTGTCCAAAATAAGACTACAATGGCTCCTACACGGTAACATCCAAATCCATTTCGCTAACTTGTCCTAAAATGTGAACAAAGGTTGATCTTAAATGGAAGCAATGTTTCTTTTCAATTGTATTCTAAAGGCATTAGGATTATTTTGGTTTTAAGAGACTGACTTCTTGCTGGGTGGTGCTGTCACATGCTTTTAAATCCCAGCACCCGTGAGGCAGAGGCAGGTGGATCTCTATTGAGTTTGAGACCAGACTGATCTTCAGAGCGAGTTCCAGGACAGCAAGGGCTACACAGAGAAAGCCTGTCTAGAAAAAACTAAAAATAATAAAGATAACATTAATGGTAGTGATAAACACACAATCTCTGTGAAATAAAGAGCATAGTCAGCTGGCAGACATGTCTGTCACAAGCACTGGTTTTAGGAAATAACTCTGAAACCAGATTTCTATTAAACTTGCTAAGTATTTAGAAAATCAGGCTTAAGTCAAAGATTAGTTATCTTAGGGACTGTCATAGGGGGAGTTTACTGAACAAAAATGAGATGTCAAGAAAACTTAAGTAAATGTTGCAAATGCAAGGTATCCAAGAAAAGTAAGGATTCCAGGATGACGATCCCTTACATTTCAGAAGGCTTGGGGATGCAATGCAGGGAATATAAAAGCCTCAAAAGCCAAGATAACAAACCTGACCTTTCATGGATTCTAACCCACTCCGTGTACCATTCAACCCTTTTTTGGAGCAACCAATCTGCGAGAGCGTGGCCAGCGTTCCAACACTCAGAATGTTTACCTTCCTCCCTGATGTCTGCCACCTTCTGCTTCTGGCAAAACTCCGCAACGGAAAACAGTAACAAATAAAAGGCTTCGAGCAACCGGGTCAGGCCAACCACAAACAGGGTAAACCCCAAGAACAGTGAAACCGGAGCGTGCCCAGGGGACTGAGGCAGGTGCACCAAACACAGAAGCCACCCTGGAAAAGACCATGAACTTACGCTGGGATGCTTCTTGGCTTGCCCGATGATCTGACGGAGCATGTTTGCGGCAGAGGCCTACCTCCACGGAGACAGGAGAACCAGCGTGGGACGCACACCAAGCGTCTTCTGCAACCCGGCTGAGCGGACGTCCAAAGTCACCCAGGACCTCCTACCTGAAGGACCCCTGGCTCGGAGGGCAGGCTGCGGCACGAAAGCCCGGATGCGGCTGTCCTCCGCAGTGCCAGAATGGCTCAGCCTTTGAGCGGTCGTGCTCACCTAGCCCGACTTCTGCATTCCACCGAGAAGCACAGGATCCTTCAGTGCTTCGCCATGCATCCTCTCTGATGGGTATATTTCGGCGTAGAAACCTGAACTTCTAGACTGATGAGACAGGCACGTTTTAGGACGACACGCGTGTGATCAGGGTCAGCGGGCGGGCGCGCCTTCCCTAGCGGAGCCTCCGGGCCCGGGCCGCACACGAACGCGCTTAGAGGCGCGCGTGCCGTGCTCGCGCAGGGCCGCCTGGAGGCCCCGGAGGGAGCTAAAAGGCGCCTCAGTGGCTCCCACAGGACACAGGTCCTGTCTGCAGCCGCCAAGGTCAAGGGCTGTGGTTTGAGACCGCTTGCAGCTGCTTCCTGTCCCCCACTGCGCTGAGGGACAGAAGTTAAAAAAAACTAGTGAGTGACCTTCGTTTCTTCAGTGTGATCGCTACACTCCCAGGTCATGACACTAGCCTCAAAAAAACTTCTGCAACATGCCACCATCCCTTCTGGGTTCAGCTATTGCATATAGGTCGTGTTCCTAAACTTAAGAGTTTCTACTACCCTATTTCAATTTTCATTTATTTCTTTCTAAATTTGCTTTCACCCCCAAAAGACAGGGTTTAATGGAACACATACAATCACAATGAACAATCTGAACCCTTTCCAACTCCCTACATATATTACAGTTTTCAAATAATAAGACTAAAAAGAGGAGACGTGTTCACTGGAATTGCTAAACTGAAGAAGCAGTGTTAGCCAAGAGAATGCTACCAGTGGAAGTGTATAAGGAAAACAATTCAAGTGAAGAAGTTCTGAAGCTCACAACTGCTAACATGCTGAAGTCTGTTATAGCTGGAACTCAAGACCAAAATCAGGGACTGGAGAGATGACTCTTAACACTTACTGCTTTTTTTTCAGAGGTCCTGAGTTTAATTCCCAGCATATAGAAATGGAGAGAGTGGACAACTTTGTCTTGTTCCTGATTTTAGTGGGTTTGCTTTTTCTCTCCATTTAGTTCAATATTGGCTGTTGGCTTGCTGTATATGGCCTTTATTATTATGTTTAGGTATGTTTCTTTGTATCCTTGCTCTCTCCAAGACCTTTATTATGAAAGGATATTGTATTTTGTCAAAGGCTTTTTCAGCATCTAATGAAAGGATCATGTGTGGGTTTTTTGTTTTTTGTTTTTTTTTTTTTTTTTTGCAGTTTCTTTGTATGGTGGATTGCATTGACAGATTTTACATATGTTGAACCGTTCTTGCATCTCTCGAATGAAGCTTACTTGCTCATGATGGATGATTTTTCTGATGTGTTCTTGTATTTGGTTTGCCAGTATTTTGTTGAATATTTTTGCATCAATGTTCATGAGTGACATTGGTCTGTAATTCCTTTTCTTAGTAATGTATTTATGTGGTTTGGGTATCAGGGTAATTGTAGCCTCATAAAAAGAGTTTGACAATGTTCCTTCTGTTTCTGTTGTATAAAAGGAACAACTTGAGGAGTATTGGTATTAGTTCTTCTTCAAAAATCCTGTAGGACCGGGCCGTGGTGGTGCATGCCTTTAATCCCAGCACTCCGGAGGTAGAGGCAGCCGGATCTCTGTGAGTTCAAGGCCAGCCTGGTCGACAAGAGCTAGTTCCAAGACAGGAACCAAAAGCTACAGAGAAACCCTGTCTCGAAAATTCAAAAAAAAAAAAAAATCCTGTAGAATTCTGCGCTGAAACCATCTGATCCTGGGCTTTTTTTTTTTTTTTCCTAGGGGAGACCTTTGAGGACTATTTCTAATTCTTTAGCAGTTATAGGTCTACTTAATGCTTATCTGGTCTTGATTTAATATTGGTAAATGATATTTACCAAATTAAAATTAAAAAAGAAAGTTGTCCATTTCTTTTAAGTTTTCCAATTGTGTGGAGTACAGTTTTTCAAGATTTGACCTGATGATTCTCTGGATTTCCTCCATGTCTGTTGTTACGTCCCTCTTTTCATTTCTGATTTTGTTAATTTGGATATTCTCTCTCTCTCTCTCTCTCTCTCTCTCTCTCTCTCTCTCTCTCTCTTTCTGCCTTTTGCTTAGTTTGGATAAAGGTTTGTCTATTTTGTTGATTTTCTCAAAGAACCAACTCTTTGTTTCATTGATTATTTGTATTTTTGTATTTTTTCTTTGTATTTTTTTATTTAGCACTCAATTTGATTATTTCCTGCCATCTAATTCTCCTGGGTGAGTTTGCTTCTTTTTGTTCTAGAATTTTCATGTATGTTGTTAACTCACCAGTGTGGGATTTTCCCAGCTTTTTCATGAAGGCACTTAGTGCTTTGAACTTTCCTCTTAGCATTGCTTTCATTGTTTCCCATAAAATTGGGTACGCTGTGTGGTCATTTTCATTGAATTTTAGGAAGTCTTTCATTTCTTCCTCTATTTTTTCCTTGACCCACTGGTGACTCAGGTGGGCATTGTTATTAAACTGAAATATGGGTATACAATTTTAATCCGAATTAAAAACTGAATCCAAAATTACATAAGTATACAACACAAAATGAATGATTTTTTTATTTTTAAACTTATCATTCTTCTTTTTGCCTATATATGTTTGCAGGTAGTGATGTATGGTGTGTTTGTGTGTGTGTGAGAGAGAGAGATATGATTGGGTGGGGAGCGGAAAATCCCAGAGAAAACTATAATACTGACAAGACCTGATGGTTTGATGGATACAAGTGAGTAAGGAGAAAAGTTAAAAATAATATCAGAGCCAGGTTTGGTCATCCATTCTTTTGATCCCAGCACTCAGGGAGGCAGAGGTAGGCAGATCTCTGTGAGTTTGAGGTCAGCCTTGCCTAGTGTGCAAGTTCCAGAACCACCAGGGCTACATGCGGAGAAGCCCTCTCTTGGAAAAGAAAAAAAAATGGAAAACAGATGTAGGAGTTGTTTTATTAATGGGGATCAATTTGTCACTGGAGATGGATTGAGGAAAGACTCAAAGAGCATCAAACTGAGAAACTCCAGCATGTAATGCTTGTTTGGATAAAACCAACAAGTGATGTGGGATTTCCCTCTGTATGTTGTAATTACCATTAATGAATAAAGAAACTGCTTTGTGCTGTGGGAGGACCTTCTGTTCCTTCAGCCAATAGCCGCTGAAGTACGAGCCCACTGTGCTGCAGGAGCGCCTTCCGCTCCTTCAGCCAATAGCTGCTAAGATACCAGCCCACTGGGGCATGGTCTATTTATCTTTAAAAAAGAGCGGCAAGCCTCAGCCTGCTCTCTTGGTTCCCACACTTGGTTCCTGCTCCTACTCCGGCGACTAGGCTCCTTCCTGACAGTTTGTGCTTTGTGAGTTTTAACCCCAAAATAAATGCCCCTTTAAATACTAACTGGTCGGGGATTGTTTTGCGCACTAGCTTTGAACCTATAGCAGGGCAGAGTTTAGCTAGGCGGGGAAAACTAAACTGAATGCTGGGAGGAAAAAGGGCAGAGTCAGAGAGAAGCTGTGTAGTCCCACCAGAGACAGAAGCTGGTTGGAATCTTGCTGGAAAGCCACAGCCAGGTGGCAATACACAGATTACTAGCAATGGGTTAAATTAAGATGTAAGAGTTAGCCCATAAGAAGGTAGAGCTAATGGGCCAAGCACTGTTTTAGATAATACAGTTTCTGTGTGGTTATTTTGGTTCTGAGCAGCTGGGACAAACAAGTGGCCCCCTTCTTGCTACAAACATGGAGGGGAACGTGGATGATATGTGGTGAAGGTTATGTAAAGACTGGTGTGGTTTTCTTTCTTACTTTTTTTGTCATTAATTCAGAAAACTTTTGCTAAGTGACTACTCTATACCAAATACTGTTGCTTTTGCTTTTTTTGACTGGCCTCTGACTCTTGCCTTGGCGTTCCAAGAGCTGGCATCACAGACATATGCCTACATGAACATCACTTAGATTCTAGACATTTAGAATTGGAGAAAAAAAATACTGTGACCTAACAGAACTACCATGTGGACTAAGAAAGGCAAGTAATGAACAGATAAAGTAACTTTAGAGAGTTATAGGCATGCCAATAACCTAGACCAAGAGCTAGAAATGACATGGATGAGAAGGGAAGAAGGTTATGTTAGCTAGAGTGGGCGAGGAAAGAGCCTTTTGAAACCTAAATGAAAAGAAGAGGCAACCAGTTAAAGATCTAGGAAGAACAGTATAGTTAAATGAAACTGCCCAGAGGCTATAAAAAAAAGAGCAACAGAACCAGGTAGTGGTGGTGCATTCCTTTAATCCCAGCACTTGGGAGGCAGAAGTAAGCAGATCTCTGTGAGTTCAAGGCCAACCTGGTCTACAAGAGCTAGTTCCAGGACATCTAGAGCTGTTATGTAGAGAAACCCTGTCTCAAAAAAAACAAAAAAAAACAAAAAAAAAAAGAAAGAAAAAAAGACAAAAACAGCAACAGAAGAAAGTATGCAAAAGTAACTGGTCCATGCATAACAAAGGAAAAAATGATGTCACTTAGAGATAGCAATCTTGCTAAAGTTTTATGTACTATGGTAAGGAGTATGATCATTTTAAAAATCAGTACAGAAAGTATTCAAGTGTAAACAAGGGAACTACAGTAGTTAGTACAGCCAGACTGGCTGAAAAAGATTACAAGATGGGGAAACCTTTTACTGAATATTTCATTTGGAATGAAAAATACTGGTAATAAAAAGTAAGTAGATTTACAGAAATGGCATAATTCAAAAGAAAGTAAAGTGCAGGTGTTTGCTCTTTTTTTGTTTTGTTTTTTGTTTTTTGCTTTGGACCATTGACCTAGTTCCAGACATAAGAATAATATGGGCAGCCAGGTTTATATTGGAAAGTTAATAAAGCAGACTTACACTATGTAAATTTGACTAAACTGTAACCAACAGGTCAAATTGTCAAAATTTAAATTTTGCATATTAAATTTAGAGTAAAGAGGATGTGGCCTGTATATTAAGTAGGGTTAGAGAGTAGAGGTGACAGTTTAGAAAAACCATGACAGAGGAAGCATTAAAAAATTCAATGTGAGTTTCAGAATAGGGATTTTCTGTGTGGCAGATTATATCATTTCCAAATTCCTCTGACTTGTCCTTAGGAAAAGCAGTCATTTAATTGCCTCATTAGTATCAGGTTTGATTAGATGACATCCTTTAGTAGAAAAGAAAATCTGAGAAATCGCACTTGTCATGCAGAATTATTGGCCCCCTTGTGTGCTGTTCTCTCTTCTCTTTTCCCTCCATGACAAGATCAAGTTTTGATCTAGACAGTGGTTGCTTTACCAGCTCGGGTGTGAAATTGAAAGCTATTTGGAGAAGAGCCATTGCTTGCCTATGATGGGCACGTTTTGAAAGTAGGGAAGAGAGTTTTATTGTTTCAAGTCATAGTACTTGTGATTAGCAGCATAGTCTATCTCAAAAAGAATTACAGGTTTGGTCAATGATGCAGAGACTTGACTAGATTTAAATAGAAGAGAAGTCAATTGTATATTGCTAAAATAGTAAAACAAAAACAAAAACCCTCATAGCTTTGGGTTTCAAAAACTGAGATGTGAATTGATATTTCATTTCCCCAATTTTCTGGAGAAAAGAATCAGATAGAAAGATATGCTTGTGCTTATGAACTCCTTGCATGGATTCAAGCCAAGAATCGAGGAAGTGTGCTGACAAAATCAGCATTAATCAAAGACCATTTCCTACCTTAGCTCTGTAGCAGCTTACACCCGGTGACGTTTCAGCACCCGTGTACAGTTCTCATTCTTTTGCTTCACTATAGTTATCCAGTCTCCAGTCTCTGTTCCACTGTAGAAATTTGGTTTTTTTTGTTTGTTTGATTGTTTCGGACAATTAAAGTGGTTGTGAATTCAGAGATCTTCAGACCAATCAAATACAACTGTAGAAAGCAACAACCTAGAAATCACAGAATTGGACCGGGAATGAAACTCGGTCCTACATTCCTCAAACTTTATGTGAGGGCTGCCATACTTAGCACTATAACAGAAACAACAAGAAGATAAAATATGGGGCAAAACAAGGAAGGAAAGAAAAAGTAGGTCAGGGAGGACAGGAAGAGAAAAGATAATAAGATTCCACAACATCATTTGTGGATCATAGACTCTGAGTAGGAAATAATGAGTGAGTGTTAGGGTCTCAGAGGTGAGTGGATTTGGAGCAAAAAGAATCAAGACCTGAATATCTTGAATGAAGAGTCCTAAATGTTTGTAATGAAAAAGACAGACTCTGTTATAGTAGCCATTTGTTCATATAAATATATGCTTTTTCTAGAAAAATTATATTTAATTCTGCTAGTCCCAATCTCAGATAAGTTACTTGACTTGGAAAATGAGGCATACAGAAAATAAAAATAATATAAAAAGATGACTGGTGAGGTGACATAGTGAAAAAGCTTACCTTTCAAGTAAGGGGGTCTGAGTTTGACTCCCCAGAACTCATGGGAAGTCACATGTGGTAACATGCATCTCTAGTACTACTACAGAGAACAGAAAAACCCTAGAAGCTAACCACACAGCTTGTCTGGATATATAATAGCACACAATAAGTAATCCTGGTGCAATTGGGAGGTGAGGGCAGGCAGATCTCTGTGAGTTCAAGATCAGGCTGGTCTACAGAGTGAGTTTCAGGACAACTGGGGCTGTTACAAAGAGAAACCCTGCCTTAAAAAAAACTACAAAAAAAAAAAGAAATAAAAAGTAAAGATATCCTGTTTAAAACAAGGTAGAAGACAAGGATCAATCCTCGAGGATGTCCTACAACCTCCACATGACAGCCAGGATTCATACATTCACACACATGAACCTGCGCATACTCGGAAATATAAAAAGAGCAAATAATATAGAAAACATTAAAATTGTAGCAAAGTATCATATCACATGGTATTATCGGGGAAAAGGGAACTTGTAGTTCATACATATAAAATATTCTTAACAAAGCAAAGAGAAATGAAAGCTTATACCGTGAGTTCAAAGTGTGTAGAAGGGGCTGAGTTTGGTGCAGTGGAACTTGGTTTTCATAGAGAGGAGACAAGGGAAACGAAGATGAAAGTTAACTCAAATTTGGGTGAGGTTAAGATTTGAAATTTTATCCTTTAAGTGGTGAAGACTCAAACAGTATTTCTAACCACAGAATAAAGTAACTACATGGCATAAGATCTTAATAATGGATTGGGTGCCTTTCAACCATTTCACTTTGAGTTTTGTACCATGCTTATTTCTTTTTCTTTCATTTTAATTTTTTGATTGATCTAAAAAATATATAAATAATAGTTGTTCAAATTAAATGAAACTGTAGCCAGACTTTGTGGCATATCTCTATAATCTCAGCATTGGAGAGGAAAAGGCCAAGAGGTCAGCCTCAAGGCTAGTCTTAGCTATGTAGTGAATCTGAGGCAAATCTAAGCTATAAAAGACTGTGTCTCCAAACTAAACATCAAACAAATAGTTATTATATAGTAAATACCTCTAAATCCCCATCAATAGCACCCAAGATAAATTAATGCTCTTATATTAGTCCTTGAAGATGCAAGCCTAGAAAATTCTGGAAGTTATGGTGATTATGTGTTGTTATTAATGCATGACAGCAAAGAAATAACTTCTTTTGAGAAAAATAATTTAATAAATGAGCCATAGAATACAATTATATTAATGTAAATTGAAGACAGAATCATATTTTTGTTCAGTTTGCATTTAGAATTTTAATTATTTTTCTAGTAGATAAATTGACAATTGGAGTTATTTTTCTGATAACACAAATGCAAATACCTTCACTTGTTAATAAAGATTCTGCAGCTATCCTTAATCTAAAAACAAATATGTTCATCTACTAGTAAGACAATTTAACATAAACTACCACTAATTATAAAATTTCTATTAGAAAAATGAAAGCATTTTTGTCTGAAAGTTTACTCTGAGTGTATAAATCTCAAAGCTTCACTGCTATAGTTTAAATTAAATACTTGAAATACTTTATGTGTAAAATTCAATGAATATTAAAAAGTTGAGCCACAGTAATTTAGCAAGTACTTCTTTTCAGTGAAACCTTATGACTACATAATATTTTAGAGAAAAAGATGTGTGTTTGTCTTATTTGGAATAAGACATCAGATATCTAATCTTTATATGATAGACTTTAGATTATCTCATTTTTCATCTCTCTTCTTTGATGCTATTTATTATCTACCTGGTGTGGGAAGTCCTTCTGTACATGTGTTGCTTTTATTGGTTAATGAGTAAAGTATCTGCTCTTGGCCAATGACTTAGCAGAATAGAGCCAGGCTGGAAAAGACACAGAGAGAAAGAAGCAGGAGTTGCCATAAAGCCACCAGAGGAGTAAAACATGAGCTACTAACTGGAACCTTGCCGGTAGGCCATGAGTCTCATGATAAACTATAAAATAATGAGTTCAATTAAGATGTAAGAGCTAGCCAATAAGAATCTAGAACTAATAGGCCAAGCAGTGATTTAAATAATATAGTTTCTGAGTGATTATTTAGGGTCTGAAAGGTCGAGAACAACAACAAAAAAAAAAACATAGTGGCCTCCTACACTTATCTTCAGTTTTTATTTCCTCTATGGATTCTTTAGTTCAGTCAGTCATTTGCTCATGAACGTATATTGAATGCTTGCTAGGTACTACTTGTTGTACTGAGTGGGGGTGGCCGATATACAGTAACAAAGGTTTATGACAAATATCACAACAAGAATTAGTATATAATTTAACTTTCTTTTATGATGTTTACTTAATTTACAGAAAATGAAATAATTATCTGCCTGCTGTGTGTATGGATTTGTGTGTGCAGGGGTATCAGAGGTTAGTGTCTAGTGTCTTCCTCAGTCACTGACCACTTTAGTTTTTGAGGTAGTCTCTCACTAGACTGGAGCTTGTGGATCTGACTAGACTAGCTTGCCAGTAAGCTCCAAGAGTCCTCCTGACCTTTCCTTCCCTTCCTCTGGAATTGATAGGTGTATACTACAGCCCCCTGCTTTTACATGGCTGCTAGAGATTGAATCAGGTCCCCATGTGTGTGCAGCAAGCACTTTGCCAATGAATTATATCTTCAGATCATGAAATCATTTTTGAAATCACTGAATCCATGATATCTGTGAAGTAACTTCAATTAGAGACATGTTTAGCCAGGTAAGATGTGTATCATTCATGAGATCAATAGAATTTGAAAATGAAGAGTCTACAGATGAGAGTTAATACAGTGAAAATTTGGTGTGGTAAGTCCTTCTGTATATGTGTTGCTTTTACTGGTTAATGAATAAAGAAGCTGCTTTTGGCCAATGGCTTAAGAGAATATAGCAGTCTGGAAGAGATATATAAAGAGAGTAGGTGGAGTCAGAGAGATGCCATGGAGCCACCAGAGGAAAAAGACACAAGCTGTCATCCAGAACTTTGCCAGTAGGCTTTGAGCCTCATGGTAAAATATAAAATAATGGAAATAGGTTAATTGTAGATGTAAGAGCTAACCAATAAGAAACTAGAGCTAATAGGCCAAGCAGTGATTTAATTAATACAGTTTCTGTGTGATTATTTTGGGTCTGGGAAGCTAGGAACAAACAAGTGGCCTCCTACAACACAAACTGATGAACTTGTTCACAACCAATGTATAAAAGGAATGTGTAGAAAGAGAAGACACTCTGTCTAAGACTCTCAAGACTACGAGCAAATGAAGACCAGGCCAATAATGATACAGTAAAACAATCAGAACTGAAGTTTAATACATCAGTCAGGAGTCAACCAGAGAAGCAGAACTTCTAAGCCACATAGTAAAATATTTATCATAGTAAATTGCTATGATACAGTCTGTGGAAACTAGCATTTCCTGTTCTACCTGAGGTCAGCAGAGGAGTCAGTAGGGAAAGAAGAGACCTTCCAAACAAAATCACATTAGACACATGATAAGCATGACCACAAGAATAGAAGCTACAACACTGGTGGCTCCTGTTGCCTCCAAATTTCCGATATCAATATCTAATTCTAATATTATGGGATTCCCACAGAAGAATCCACAGCTCTTTCTAATAAAACTAAATAAAATTCCAACTAGAAGGATATGTAAGAAAGGAATCTGGCAGGGTGAAAGTACTAACAATTGTCCTAGGTGATCTCAGCATTCCGGATGTGCCCCTCCTTAACCCCATTGAGTTATGTGTCCCAATGTCTCCTTTGCAAACAGGTTAAGCCACATTAACTAAGAGCACAACACCCTATTTTCCTGTTTATTGACTGGCATGAATGGCTCAAAGTGAACAAGTAGCAGTCTAAGATTTTAGTTTAATAAAATCGTTGTACATGCTGATAGAAGCATCCCTCCATTGAAACTAAAATGTCTATGCCAGCAGAGCTTTGTTAAAAAGTGATGACTTCACAGTGAGTGACTAGGGTTATAGAAACAAGAACTGCTTTCATATATAAGTCCCTTGTTTCTAGGCACTATTTGCTAACTTAGAATGTACATTATCTAGAAAACTGGCTCCACCTCACCAAGGTATTGCTTCCAATTGGCACTGTAACTGTGTCTTCAAAACATAATCCCACCTATTTATATTAAGTGAGCTGTTTATGGGGACAAATCATATGTTAAATCTATCAAATTCCACGAGTTTGATTCAATTTTCACATTTTATTTTTGTAAAGTGAGTTTATTGGACAGACGCAATACTATGCCAAGCGGATAAGCAAGTCAAATCCATGACTACAGTGTTGAGGCATTGATAACAAAGCAGTGCTTTTTTAAAGACCATTCATTCTTCCTTTTTCTTCTAACTCCTTGATGAACATTCATTTAAAACAAACATTTTCACATTCTTTGTCGATTTTGAAACTTTATTTTTTCTCTTTGTAATTGTCCTGACTGTCCTGAAACTCATTCTGAGATCAGCGAGAGCTAGAACTCAGAGATTTGCCTGCCTCTACCTCCTAAGTGCTGAGATTAAAGGTGTGCAGGAACATTTCACACACACACACACACACAGAAGTGCACACGCACATGAGCCTAGATGTTTTACAACTGTCTATAACTCTGATTTCAGGTGATCTGACACCTTCATACCAATGCACACAAAATAAAGTTAAATTTAATAAAAAAGAGAAATGTGAATTAACTGATAAAGATGACAGAGTTTCTTTGGGGTGATGTAAATGTCCTAGAATAGTGGTGATGGTACTCTTGAACAATTCTTTTAGCATTTTTGTTTTATTTTGTCTCTGTTTCTGTTTTTGAAGACAGGGTTCTTCTGTGTAATAATCCTGGTTGTCCTGGATTCACTCTGTAGCCCAGGCTGGCCTCTAACTCACAGAGATCTGTTTGCCTCTGCCTCCTGAGTCCTGGATTTAAGGCATGCACCACTCTTTTGGTATATTTAAAGCCACTTCACTGTATACCAGAAAAGAATTAATTTTATGGTATGTGAACTATATCACAATAAGGTTATAATAAAATCTCAGCCCTAAGTTGAGCACCCTCAAAAATGAATCTTATTTTTCTAAAGAGATGACTAGCTGGCTATGGCATGGAGGTAAAATGAAAATGTAGTTTTTATGACACTTGTTTTAGCATTTGAAGTTTTATCTATCCTATGCATGAAAAATTGAGTTCTATAAAATATTTTTCAGTATTGTTCCTTTGTTAAATATGTTCCCAATCTCTCCGAGTTGAGACTTGAATCTTTTACTTGACCCTAATTTCTCTATCATTGTAAATTTCCTGTCATTTCTTTCTGAAAGCACTTAGGATTTTCTTGAAGTTCAGAAATTCCAGCACACTCGGCTAGTTCCCTTTTTTTGAGAGAGGGTTTCTCTGTGTAGTCCTGGCTGTCCTAGAACTCACTGTTTAAATGAGGTTGGCCTTGAAACCACAAATCTGCACACCTCTGCCTCCCCAGTGCTGGGATTAAAGGTGTGTGCCATCACTGCCTAGTTATTTGTTATTGTTCCTCTTGAATATCCCTGAAATACTAACTACAGCATGATTAAATCAGCTCGAGATTTGCTGGAAAGAATTTGTCTTTAAAGGGGTTTGAAATGATAGTTGTTTGGCTGCCTGCTGCACTTTTGGGTTGTTAAATTAGCTTAGCACTGCGAGGTTAGGGGAAGAGAATTATTCTTAGTGATGAATGAATCTATTTTTTTTTAACAAAGGTTCTCACGATGTAGTCCTGGCTTGCCCTAGGAATTTAGTATGTAGATCAGGATAGTCTTAAACTTAACACCGGTCTGTCTGCTTCTGCCCTAAGTGCTGGCATTGAAGGAATGGGTCACCATATTCATCTGAAAAAGTTTAATCATAAAAGATTACCTATCAGACAAGATACAGTGCTCTATACAGATTAACACTTAATGTTTAAGAAAAAGGATTTAATAGTTTGGAAGTAGATACTTAAAATATATATCAATGATGTCACAAGGACAAATTAAGGAGTTCCCTCAGGAAAGTTGGGAACGCCTTAATTTTACAGAATTAAACTGTAAAAAAGTTTAATTAAACAGAAAAGTTCTGTATACTCCTTGAAGTTTACAGAAGTGCCTTTGTAATCCACCTGTCAGGAAATTGGTTCAGTTACTGCTTTTGTAGCTGCCCATATCATAGCCATGTATCAGCCAGGACACTCCTATCTTGGCACAGGAATAAATTCTTCGGAAGCTTCATGCTTGCTGTCTTGCCTGGTACAGTTTGCTGCCACACTACAGGAAGTTGGCTACTACTTCTTTTTTCACACATCTGCACTCCCATTTCTAAGAGACTCTGAGACCTGTCATACAGATGAAGAGGAAAGAGATGAGTCTAATTTCAACTAGAAAGGAAGGTCTAATTACATTGACAAAGAGAGGTTCTCTGATGTTGCAACCCATTTTCAATTCTTCAGGTATCCTTATCAATCAATATACTCAATGCTCACAAAGTGTCTACAGTCTCAATCTGTGGTTCCAGTTCACTGGCTGTTGGCTTTCTTCATTGATTTTATGAGATGAGATTCTTTTAGAGCAATAATTCTCAAAGACACAAGTGTGGATACTGCTGTTGAATTTTCTTTCCAAGGGACATTTGGCAAAGTGTGGATACATTTTGAGTTGTCACAGCTTGAGTGAAGCTGAGCTGTTATTGGCATGCAGTGGGTAGAGGGAAGGAGTTGGAACATCTTACAAACAGGGTCACCTTCTACAGCACACTATCTAGCCCAAAATATCCATAAGTGCCCACACTGAGAAATCCAAGAGAGAGAGAGAGAGAGTTGAATCCCCTGGAACTGGAGTTGGAATTGAACCTGGGTCCTTGGGAAGAACAGCTAGTGCTCTTCATTACTGAGCCATCTCTCCAGCCCTGTACTTCTTGAAACAAGTTTTGAGATAAGAATTTAAAACTGGGCTTTTTGCTCATCATATAAACGTACAGATATATTTAATATTTATTATTTAAATATAGATCTAATATTTATTATATTTGAATATATGTTCATTCAATAACTACATATTTGAATTCATAAATATATTTAAATATATATTTAAATGTATATAAAGTTCTTAGAGTTGCTTTTCAGTCCAGTTCAGAACACTTTTTTTTTTTGCTTGTTGCTCCATCTTGATGTTCTATTATCAGAAGTAATTGTTGCCCTATTGACTAGGATCAACAGGCATTTTATTCCAGGTGATCACATGTAATATTTAAATAATTATTTCTCACTATAATATTTTCTTTCTGTTGGTAATAAGATTTTTACTTTGTTTCAAGACAAACCATGTCAAATGAATCTTAATTTCAAAGTGGTGGGATTTTTATTTCCTTTTTATTTCTTTTTAAAATTTTTATTTACTCTTCTCTAATGTATTACATCCCAACCTCAGTTTCCCCTCCCAACCCCTCTGCCACATACCCCACCCCTATTCACTCCTGTTCAGTTTCTCTTCAGAAAAGGGCAGGCCTCCCATGGATACCAACCAAACATGGCATATCATGTTGCAGTAAGACTAAGTAGACACAACCCTTATTATTAAGGCTAGACAAAGCTATTCAGTATGAGGAATAGTATCCCAAAAGAATCAGAGACAGCCACAGCTCCCATTGTTAGGAATCCCACAGAGACCAAGGCACACAATCATAACATATATGCAGAGCCTAGACCCATGCAGGCTCTGCGATTTTCAATTCAGTCTCTGAGTGCCTCTATGATCCCAGCATACTTGATTCTGTGGGTTTTCTTGTGATGTTCTTGACCCTTCTGAATGCTACAATCCTTGCTCTCTGCCCCCCACCCCCTCCTACAAGATTCTCTGGCTTTGGTCTCTTTTCCAGTTGCTTGATGATGCCCCTGATGATGATTGTGCTGGGCTCCTGTAAACACATATAGCAGAGTATCATTAGAAATCATTTCATTGACCCTATCCCCCACTCCCCACCTTGGTGTTTGGTTGTCTCCTGGATCTCTGGGCCATCCAACCTCTGGTTCCTGGTCCTCCAGGTAGTGTTAGGAATGGACTCCCTCTCATGGCCTGAGTCTCAAGCTGGATCACCCATTGGTTTCCCACTCCTCTAATTTCTGCACCACCTTTACTCCAGCATATCTTGGAGGCAGGACAAATTGTAGGACAAAGGTTTTGTTTTGGGGCTTGTGCCCCAATCCCTCCACTGGAAGTCCTGCCTGGGGACAGGAAATGACTGGTTCAGGTTCCATATCCATTAGTTGAAGTCTTCACTAGGGTTACCTGTTGACAGAGGTTTCTGTCCAGCCTGGTCCTGCAGCCATTCAGTCCCAAAGAAACCCACAGAGGTCTATATAAACTGGTTGGTCTATTAGCTCAAGCTTCTTATTAACTAACTCTTGTATCTTTAATTAACCCGTAATTTTTGCCTGTGTTCGCCACGTGGTTTGGTACCTTTCATCAGATGCTTCCTCTGCATTTGAGTGACGACTATAGACTGAGCCTTTTCTCTTCCCAGAATTCTCTTATTTTAGTTTCCGTGCCTATACTTCTTGCCTGGCTACTGACCAATTAGCATTTTATTCAACCTATAAAAGTGACAAATCTTTACAGGGTACAAGACCATTATCCCACAGTAGTCACTCTCATAGATTCCTGGGGGTTTCCATTATACTAGGTTCTAGTTTGCTCCTAAGATGCTCCCCTCAGCTCCAGTTGTCTCTCCCTCTGTTCTCAATTTGTTCTCTCCTGTTCCCACCCCTACCCACCTTCAGGCTCCCTTTGATTTTTACTCTATTTCCCCTTCTCAGAGACATTCATGTGTTCCCCACTTTGAGCCCTCCTTGCTGCTTAGCTTCTCTGTGGACGGTAGCATGGTTCTCCTTTACTTTATAGCTAATATCTGCTTATAAGTGAGTACATACCATGTTTGTCTTTCTGGGTTGGGGTTGGGGTTGTCTCACTCAGGATAATTTTTTTTCTAGTTCTATTTATTTTCTTGGAAATTTCATGATGTTATTATTTTTTTTTTAGCAGCTGAGTAATACTCTATTGTGTTAATGTACTACATTTTCTTTAATCCATTCTTTGGTTGAGCAACCTCTAGGCTGTCTCCAGTTTCTGGTTATTACAAATAAAGCTGCTATGAACATAGTTGAGTAAGTGTCCTAGTGACAGGATGAAGCATCCTTTGGGCATACACCCAGGAGTGGTATACCTGGGTCTTGAGGTAGATGGGTTCCCAATTTTCTGAGAAACTGCCATAATGATTTCCAAAGGGACTGTACAAGTTTGCACTCCCATCAGCAAAGGAGGAATGTGTTCGCCTTTCTCCACATCCTTGCCAGCAAGAGCTGTCACTTGTGTTTTTTATCCTAGCCATTCTGGCAGGTGTAAGATGGAATATCAGAATCATTTTGAGTTGCATTTCTCTGATGGCTAAGGATGCTGAACATTTCCTTAAGAGTTTCTCAATCATTTGAGACTCCTCTGTTGAGGATTCTCTGTTTATATCTGTACTCTATCTTTAATCATATTATGTGGTTTGTTGATATCTAGTTTCTTGAGTTCTTCATATATTTTGGAAACTAGCCCTTTGTCAGATATGGGGTTGATGAAAATATTTTCGCTGATATTTTTAAAAAAAAAATGGCACAAAGAGAAGTCATATCATGAACAAGGTTCACATAAGAAGTTTATTGGAAAAAGAGAAAGAAGGGGGCAAAGAAGGAGACAGACAGGGAAACAGAGACCAGTCCCTGGGGACAAGTGTGGCAGAAGAAAAACAGAGAGAGGGAGAAAGAAAAAAAGAGAAAGATAGCAGGAGAGAGAGAGAGAGAAAAGAAACAGAGGAAGAGATGGGAGGTGGACAGGCCCACCTTTTAAAAGGAAATGTAACAGATATGCACAGAAGGTGTTCTTAGTGAGTGTAGCTGAGGAATACTCAGTCAGGACTCTAAGGGCAGGCCAGTATGGATTCCTATATACTAACACTTTTTCCGTTCTGTAGACTACTGTTTTGTCCTATTGACAGTGTCCTTTGCCTTACAGGAACTTTTTAGTTTCATGTGGTCCTATTTTTTTATTGCTGATTTTAGAGCCTGCACTATTGATGTTCAGTTTAGGAAATTGTGTCCTGTGCCAATGCATTTAAGGTTACTCCACATTTTCTCTTTCATCATGTTCAGTGTGTCTGGTTTTATGTTGAGGTCTTTGATTTACTTGGACTTGAGTTATGCACAGGATGGTAGGTGTGGATCTATTTGCATTCTTTTAAATGCCAACATTTAGTTAGACCAGCACCATTTTTTGAAGATGTTTTCTTTTTCCCATTGTATAGCTTTGGCTTCTTATTAAAAAATCAGGGTCTCATAGGTGTGTGGATTAATGTCTGGTCTTTGATTCAATTCCAGTGTTCAACCTGTGTGTCAGAAATTGGCATCTAAACTTGTAATTACCCAAACCTAGATGCCTAGACGCCAGTGTAAGAACATCCATGGCAATATGGCACCACCAGAGCCCAGCTATTCTACAGCAACCCCTGGATATTTTAAGACAGACCAAGCAGAAGAAAACGACATTAAGACCAACTTTATGAAGATGATAGAAATCTTTAAAGAGAAAATGAATAAATCCCTTAAAGAAATTCAGAAAAACACAATGGGAGGAAATGAATAAACACCTGAAAGAAAGACAAGAGAAACAAAACAGGTAAAGGAAATGAATAGAACTGTTTAAGACCTTTTATTTTTAAATATTTTAATGTGCCCATCAGGTTTTCAGTCTCAACATGCTCTGAGACCTGGGCATTTCTGCTTTTAAACATCTCTGTCAGCTTTACTCCCAACCCCACCCAGTTTAGATACATACTTAAACCTGTTGTGTCTGAATATAAATATAAATTCCTCTAGAATGCTTTCACTGTATGTGTTTCCTTCTTTCTTAGTATGTGTATTCTTTCTCTGGTTGCCCAGAATAACAAACAGTAATTTACCTGATTATACATTCAACTGTAGCTTAAGTTCTGGCAGGGAAAAGACAATAATAATTTTTTCATAAGGTACATATTCCCTCATTTTTTAAAAAAAACTTTTTGAGACAGGGTTTTACTGTAACTTTAGAGCCTATCCTGAAACTAGCTTTTGTAGACCAGGCTGGCCTCAAACTCACAGAGATCTGCCTGTCTCTGTCTCCCGAGTGCTGGGGTTTAAGGCATGTACCACCACCACCCGGCTCATTTTCAATTTTTCAAAACACTTTATTTCCCATATTATGTATGCCACCATTCAACATATATTTGTAGAATAAATGAATGAATGTAGTAGATTTAATTCAAACCTTTGTCTAATCTCAATAAAGAGCAGGTTAAAAACTCTTATACTGATACTACTTCAGATCCTAATATTTTAATAGCTTCTTTGGAATAGAATGTGGCTTCTGAAATTGATAAATGGCTGCTGCATCTAGTACATATTTCCCTAATTTTTAATGGACTTAAAAATAATCTTAAACAATTTCCATAAATAGATGCCTGATTCTATTTCCTATCAGCGTAGACACACAGCCTGAAAAATTTCTCAAACTGGACATGATGGCACACTCTTGTAATCCCAGTACTTGAGAGGTTATGGCAGGATAATTCCTGTGACTTCAAGGTCAAGTTGGACTACTTATTGGCAAGACTGGCCCTCAAAAAACAGACAAACTCATGATATACTTGTGAGAAGAAGAATTTTGCTTTGGTTGTGTTCTTTATGGTTTCTTTGTTTTTTCTTTTAATAATACTGAGTGTTGTGGTTTATTTTATGGAATGTCTTCCAATCAAAAAGTGGTTGTTTACTCCCATTCCCTTCATGCCACTGTTGCTCCAGTATATCTTGCAGACAGCTTGCTTTTGTAGATCACAGTGTTTGTAGCTCTGTGATATTGATGATTGCCATTCTCCCTGGTAATGTACAGAGCACTCTAGGACCTTGAACCCTAGCCATTGGGGTGAAGCTTCTAGTCAAGCACCAGCTTGAAGTCTCTGCGTTCAATGATATAAGTAAACGGTGTCTTTAACAATAGGGACTTCCCATCAGGTTGTAGAGGTCAAGTAATAGTCTGTGATATTTTAAGGTTATTTTGGGACCTATTTGGCCATAACTCAATAAGATGTAGCCCATTGCTAGTACTAAAGTTTTTACTTGGTGGGATAAGACACTAGTTGGGGCACTGTCTCCCTCAGTTTATGATGACTCCATTTAAACTCTTCTCATATTGAGCATATATTAGGGTGCTTCTACAGTGGTAGTGTTCTATCATAACACAGCCCAAGAATAGTATGAGGAGAATTCTGAGTCCCTGCGAGAATACTCTTAAAAAAAAAAAAAAAGATGAGAATCTTGTGACCTCCGTTTCTTCACTAACATGGAATTGTTTTTGAATTTATTTTTGTGTGTGTTCTTCCTCCAGGTGTAGTGGATAGGAGTGAGTTAACTTCAAAGTATGCATTACAACTGGCTGTTGTTTTTATGTCTCCATGGAAAAATATGTTTTTGTCATATGTGGTTGGTCCTTGGGATTGTACACTACTCATGTGATTGCTCCTTAAACCTCAGAATATAAATTATCTAATGCTCAGAAGAAAGTTGGCAATGGCAAGAGACTTTAGTCCAGCTCATCTTCAGGTTCCGTTCTCCCAGGTCCCACCGCTTCCAGAGCAGTAAACAGGTTTCCATATGCTTTTTCCAAAAGGCCTTTAGTGTTAGTTGTCCTTTCCATACTGCCCCCTTTATCTATCTCTCCCATCCCCTCATCATTTAATCTTCCTATTTTAATTTCCCCTTTATCTTTCTATAACACCATATTCTATTTGCCCTTCCTTGGGAGGCCCCCCCCCCCCCCCCACATCCCCAATCCCTTACTAGGCATAGAACCTCTGTGGTTATTTGGGTTGTAGCATACATTTCAAAAGCTTAAAAGCTGACTTCTACGTTGCAGAAAACATGGCCTATGAGCTGTAAGGTACTGGGCAATTAGGATGTCCACACAAGATTTGTCTTTCAAATGTATGTGGTTTAGTCACACAAATATTCCAATTAATATGCTAATATAAGGGTTAAACAGACATCTCACCAAGCAGGCAAGAACTGTTTAGGCAGAAATTCTCTCAGTTAAGAAAGCTTTAGAAACTCACACATTTGATCCTTTTTGAAATACTTCAACTTTGGCAGGATGGAAAGATAGCCCTGATGAAGGTCCAGGAAGCCCTAAGACTGATGGCCAGAAACTAGATGTGGGCCCAACAATGGTAACAAGGAGTTCAGCTGTGACCAAAGCCAGGGCCACACACAGCGTGCAAAGTTCAAATTTTTGTAACATTTCAACATGCTCACAGCTCAGGGCTGGTTCACTAGCTCTTCAAGACCACCTCCAGATTAGTTCATTAGCATATCAAGTCCTGTTTTCGGTTTGCATTCTGTCTGAGCCAGGGGTTTGCTTCTGAGGCCTAGGCAGATCTGCCTGGTGGCAAGTTCAGGTATCATTACTATTTCAAGTCATATAAAATGGAGTTTTTAACTTACACAGCCCTCAATTTCATTTTTCTTACCAGCTGAATAATATCCCATTGTGTAAATGTACCACATATTCATTATCTCTTCATTATCTTATGGGCATCTATGTTTTTAATTTCAGGTTATTATGAATAGAACAGCAATGATCATGGATGAGCAAATATCTCTGTCGTAGGCTGTAGAGTACTTTGGGTATATGTCCAGGAATGGATCTTGAGGTAGATGGATTTTGAGATTCTCGAGGAACCTCCATGCTGATTTTCACAATAGCTGTACCAATTTTCACTTCCACCAGCAAGGACTAAGTGTTTCCTTTCCCCACATCCTTACCAGCATATGTTGCCATTTGTTTTATATCTTAGCCATGCTGAGGGGTAAGATGAAATCTCCAAGCAGTTTTAATTTACATAAGAGTTAATAGTTAAATGGGTAAATTTTCTCTCTGAGACTAATACTTCTTAAAACAGCAATTAATTCAAGAGTAATGTAAATTTTACATATAGTGGTCATGCAAAAACACAGCTTTCACCTCAAAGAGATCAAGAGATAGTTTACTCTGGGACTAAATGTGACTGACTATTATCATTATTACCATTATTATCAATATTAATATTATTTATTTATTTATTTATTTATTTCTTAAAGATTTCTGCCTCTTCCCCGTCACTGCCTCCCATTTCTTTCCCCCTTCCCCCATCAAGTCCCCCTCCCTCATCAGCCCAAAGAGCAATCAGGGTTCCCTGCCCTGTGGGAAGTCCAAGGACCACCCACCTCCATCCAGGTCTAGTAAGGTGAGCATCCAAACTGCCTAGGCTCCCACAAAGCCAGTACGTTCAGTAGGATCAAAAACCCATTGGAGGAGGGGGAGGGATTGGGAGGTGGTGGCGGGGAAGAGGCAGAAATCATTAATAATTAAATTAATTAATTAATAAAAAAAACCCCATTGCCATTGTTCTTGAGTTCTCAGTAGTCCTCATTGTCCACTATGTTCAGCGAGTCCGGTTTTATCCCATGCTTTTTCAGACCCGGTCTTTCTAGCCATAAATAAAGGACATTGAGCCTATAATTCGTGATCCTAGAGAAGCTAAATAAGAAGGTGAACCCAAAGAAAAACATATAAGCATCCTCCTGAATATTAACCTTCATCAGGCGATGAAAGGAGGCAGAGATCCACATTGGAGCACCGGACTGAAATCTCAAGGTCCAAATCAGGAGCAGAAGGAGAGAGAGCACGAGCAAGGAACTCAGGACCGCGAGGGGTGCACCCACACACTGAGACAATGGGGATGTTCAATATTAATATTATTAATGGAAATGGTACATAGATTTAGGTCCCTCTGAACACCATGTTATCATGTTCCAAAGAGGTAGTGATTGCATGAACTGCTTTTAGCAACAGAAGAAAGCCATATACCAAGACATTTTTCACATACTTTGGTGGGTGTATCAGGCATGTCAAGATGAAGGGAACTCTGTAACATGCCTTGGATGCTATCTATCAACATTCTTATCCCCTTGATTGGTGGAAAACTAGTGTTTTGTTCAGTTAGCCCACACCAAAATAACTTTTATCTGTTAGTCATACATTGTTAGATCTGACATGAAGGTGCGAAAGGAATGGCTATAGCCCAAACATAGACTGGGTTAGTTGGTAATAAAGCTCTGGAATTAAAACTTCCCAATCTCTCCCGATTTTAATCAGTTTTAATAAAATTATCTGAAGCAGTCACAGCTTTTTTCTAGGAATTCTTGTTCAGGGTTTACCCTAATTGACTAGGCATAACATTTTGTACATATGTGTGTGGGGGCATAACTCATTTATAAAATATTATAATGCCCCTCGTAGCTTGGAAGGCTTAGTTATAGGATCTGACAGAGAAGAGGCTGAGGGCTAGGCAGGACAATTTATCTTCAGGAGAGAGGAATAGCTGGTAACCACATTAAGAAACAAACTCTGAGGACCCAGCAAAAGAATTAGTCATGATCAGGATCTTACTTATAAAACAATAACAAACAAACAAGCAAAACCAAAACTCCTTTGTATCTGACATAAAATTGTCATTCGCAAACCTTTGGCAGAAAAAACATTTTTGCGCATTCCAATTTAAGGAAGCAGAAGGAGGTGATGGGGGTGTAGATATCAGTTATGGTTTTTAGTAGTCTTTTAATGAAAAATTTAAAATCTTAAAAAAAACAAACCAGATTCAGCGTTGGTCTTACATGACTGGAAGGAGATGGGAGGACAGTTTCAGAGAGGTCTAGTCTCTCAGGGGCTATGGGCGGAGTTTTGGGGCTGTGCGCGAACTCTGTCTTAAGTTCCTCGGCTACACTCGGCTTCACTCGGCTACCTCGGGCTCTCTCCCGGGAGGGAGCGCGTCTGCGCACGCGCCCTCCGTTTCTGCCGCTTGCCCGGCTCTTTAGCTCGTGGTTTTCACTTCCTTCTCGTCAGAGCCGTATCCGGGTCGTTGCTCTCCCTATTGTTTCAGCCCGTCGGCCTCAGACTGTGGAGATTCTGGGTCTTTTGTTGCTTCTGGTGCAGGATAATAAAGTTTTCTGTTCTTTTTATTTCTGGCTTTTACGGGGGCAGCTCCCCTCGCAGGGCGGCCGGTCGGGCCTGGCGCTGCTGACCGGCGAGCGCGGGGGAAGGGGCGGGGTGGGGGTGGGGAGGGACGGTGGCCCGCCCCCGGGGTCGCCCCTGCTCGGCCGGCGCACCGCCCCGCTTCACTAGCTGCTCTCGGACTGGTCTCCGCGGCCCTCCGCGCGTCCCCGCTGCCTCGCCTCCTGCAGCCTCTCCCTAGGTCTCCTCCAAACGACCACCTCACGGATTCCTTAGTAAGTGTATCCGAGGCCTCGGTCGGCCCCTCCCGACCCTTCCAGAAGTCAGGACTTGAGGAGCAGGGAGGACTGGGTGGGTCCTGCCTGACAAACGGACCCCTGGTAGATGCTGCTCGCTGGTCCCCGGCAGTGAGCCCTGGCTTCTGGGTTGCAGTGGGTGTACGTTTTTGTACGTTTGCGGGGTCTAAGAGGGATTGCCGAGGAGTTACAGAAGCATGTCCCTCGAAGGTGTGTTTGGCGGGGGTCTGCGAGGGCTGGCTGGTTTAGCTTGGTCGTGGCCGCACCACAGGGGCAACCTGGCCTTCTGCAGTCAGCGTCCACAAACCCAACTTCTCCCCCAAGCACTGTGTTGAGAACTCAGAGTCCTTGCACGATGTCACCCCTACCTTCTTAAGCATCCCAGCTCTCCCTGTTCGGTGAGGTAAAATGACTGTAATATTTTCTCTTAACAGTGGATCGCAGCTCCAAGAGGAGGCAGGTGAAGCCTTTGGCAGCTTCTCTTCTGGAAGCTCTCGATTATGATAGTTCAGATGACAGTGATTTTAAAGTTGGAGATGCTTCAGGTAAACGTTTCCTTCCTCCTTCCCCTTCGCAGCTTTCTCCGGTTCCGTGTATTTTTAACTTTAATTTTTGAACCAGTTTTGATTAAAATGCTCATTTACAGTAAAAGCACACATACCATTTAATTTGTTCATTTGATTTCCTGCATTTTCCCAAGACCCTTTCACTAGATCCTGTTATGGTTATCTGGTACAGAAGAACCCTTTTCAACGATGCAAAAGCAGTTTTTTTCTATCCTATACCCTAAAATGCATTTATGCTTATATATTTTAGTGAAGAGTTGAGGTACCCCAGATATAGAAGAGTATAGACGAATACTATGGACCATAATTAGCCTTGCACAGGGTCATTCTCTTTTCAGCTCACATGGCACACTTAGAGGAGTTCTGTTTTGTGCCTTAGCTCACTTACAGAATAAATTTAGTCCAAGCAAACCTCCTGCTTAAAAATAGCAGGTGCAATGCCTTGAGGAAAGCAGACATGCTTGCTCTTTCTAGTTAGTGGTTTAAAAGGTGATGAAAGTTGTATGTACACATGTATAGAAGCAGAACATTATGGTTTTCCTGTATGCGTTTTCTTCTGTGTACTTACTATATTAGGGTTTAGTTAAAGGAAACTGAGAAACATAAAATTATATCTGAAAAAAGATCAGCAACACGTGAGCATTGGAAAGTTTTGATGAACATTTAGATAAAGTGAGAACCTTTCTGTTTTCATCCCTTTCTCTTGAAGTAGTGGGCTCACACTCAGGGCCTTGCTCTTGCTCCGGCTGAGCAGTACTCCAAGCCCTCTAACATGCAGTTTGGCATTTTGAAACGTCTAGCTCCATTTCTCTGGCTCTCCTCTGCTTCTAAAGGTAGTGAGAAGGCATGGAATTAGTTTGAGTTGTGTTACTGTTAATGGCATCAGCAAACAGTTTGCATTATGGTTTAACGCAGAATCTCATTTAGATTTTATAATAGCTCTTCATGGAGATAGTTCTTTAGAGTCACGAGGTTCTGTACGGGGTATGGTACTGAGTTTAAACGACTGCTCAGGAAGTTTTTCATAAACTGATGGACCCAATGGGTCTGACTGTAACATTTCATCTTTTCCCTGTTGAGAACCTAAGAGTGGGTTGATGTAATCTCAAGTCACAATGGCTTGGAGATTGTGGTAACTGATGATTTCAGTCCAGCAATCAACATTTGGTAAGCTTGTCTTGATTAACTGTTCTCTGACCTTTCCTTTGCAGCTCTTTACCTCCCATTGAGTTGATTCACTGGTGTTTGGTACTTTCAAGGAAGGAAAGGGAAGGGAGGTGAAATGCAAAAGTCTTCTTCCTAGAGAAGACTAACAGGAATATGCTTTGCTAAAAGGTAGTATTGGTGTGTCAGTGAGACTCCAAACCGTCAAAAATTGTTACCACTTAGAAGGCAGGAATTTATGACACAAACTCTAAAGCTTTCTTTAAATGTTCAAAAATGGTTTTGTTTCGATAAATTCTGACTTGATAGGTTTATTTTCTCATTTATTGAGGTGGAGTCATTCACAAGCATTCTCTTTACAAGGCATGGAATAATCCAGATACGTTTATAAGATCCTTTAAAAATAATGTATGGTATCAAGCCAAGTCAAGATTCCCGACCTTGATAAGTAATAATAATTGTTGAACGGATGTTGTATTTGGCTAATGTATATCCCCTAAAGGCACTCAAATTTCATACATTCCTGTCCCTTGTTGTATAATTCCCAGTTTTTTACTGCCCTGACTCCTGGTGACTTTATATACATGATCTTAAGATTTCACGTCACACATTTGTTTTTGCAGTTTTGGAAATGTTACTGTGAAAAAGAGCTAGTGGTCACTGATTTTATTTAAAATAATAGTCAGTGGCATGCGAGTCTCCTTCCCCATTTTTGCCTCAGGAATGTTGGTGCTCCTCGCAGCTGAGATGTTGACTTATCTAGATCAGCATTACTTCCTCTCACTGTTGATTGTGGGTGATTAAATAAACATGCTCTAAGACAGGGCACAGGTAAAATTATGGTACTAGCCACCAGAAGAACCGTATGTGGAAATGCTAGATGGAACCGCATACAAGTGACTGATTTTGTAGTTCTAAACCAGCCCAATATTGTACACAAACACTTCCTTTAGCTTAAGTAAAACATTTGATCTGATTTGTGCCTGGGATTAGGGATAATTTTCTGTTATCTGCATTGAAAGCTTTTTGAAGATGTGTGCATTCGTTCATTTTACTAACAATATAAACTAATGGTGTCCTGACCTTTCCTATTTTCTTTGCTATGCAAAGCAACATGGGTTACCTTTAGATCTTGATGGGTTATTTAGTTAATACAGTGAGGCCATTTTGCCTGGAAGTAATCTAACTAGGAGAGGCAGGTTGAGACTTCAGTATAGTTTCTTTTGGTAGCGCTTTTTTTGCTTACTCTGTGTTTGTTGATCAAGTTGTATTCATTAGCATTTAATTTTAACACATTCCTGAATGTTGTAGGGAAATCGCAGATAAATAGATTGCACTTACTAAGTGATGGGTAATACAGGGAGTAGTTGATTGTGTATGTGGTTCAAGTCTTCTGGAGGAGAAAGGATTGTTTTTGACCAGGTTGATATAGGTCATCTTCATTGAGGAGCTAGGGAAGGAGCTGTGAACTAAGAATAGTAAAGAGAAAAACAGTCTTGGTGAGAGAAACAATAAATGTTAAAGATGCAGAGACATGGACATGTTATTTCTGTTTGGGGTTAGGAAGAAATGTGTAGAGGACAGTGAGACTAGTGAGATCTTATTTTAGATGTGGGTTTCTCAGAAAGCCTTGGCACTCTTGGCATTTTGTGTTGACTATTTCTTTGTTGTGGAGGTTTGTCCTGTGTAGTATAGTGTTGATGTTTAGAGTACCGTTGTCTTGTGTTTGATGCCAGTGTCTTCCCTACTTGTACCTACTGTGTGACTGCCAGTTTCCAGGAGCTAGTGCATGTCCTTGGAGAAAGAGTTACCCATCTCAGAGAAGCCCTGCTTTGGATTTACCCAGAAAATGCAAGATGGCACAGCCTGTAACGAGAGTCAGGAGAGAATGAGTTGTGTTGTGATGGGCTTCTATGAAAAGAAACTGAATTATTGAAAGATGATTCTAGGCTCTGTTAGTTACTATGTTAGTTTATGCTGTTAATTCTTGCCAATGAAAAGAATAACTAAGGTTATAGAATTATTGGACAAAGGCTATATTTTATAGCAGGAAATCTCTAAATTGTACTGATTTTATTATTTGATATTTATGATTAAGAAAATGAGTGTTGTTGTAATGATACTTATTGTTGATTATTAAATTCATATTATCAAGTGAATATTGTCAAGGAATTTGAAGTTTTGTTTTTAATTCTGTAACTAAAAAAAATTTCCTTAACTAACAGTTGAAATGACTTTCTTTGAGTGATCCTGATATACTGTGTGTTTTGAAGGGTTATTTTTCTTAATTCTGTAACTAAATGAAGAACTGAATTTTAATTTTAAACTCACTTTAAATGTAAAAAAATTCATTGTAGATGTGGGGATTAATTAACTCTGTCCTTATGCATATGAAAGCTTTATTTGCAATATCTGGCTAATTTCTTCACACTTTTTATTTTCCTCTCTTCTTTGCCTCCTTCCTCTATTATTATTTCCTTTCTCCTATGCGAAATGATAGATTTGGAAGGCAACATGGGGGATAGTTGTTCTTTGATGTTGTAGTAATAGCAGTGCTTTTCTTTGCAGCCTTTAAATATGTAGCCAGGTGTGGACCTCATTTCTCATTATTTTTTTTTTTCATCTGTGCTTATGAATAAATATATCTGTTCATCAAATGAATATGTACCAAATAGAAGTAATGGCTAATCAGATGAAAAAGTTATTTTTCCAACGATCCTGACCCTGTTGTTAGACTATAACTAAGATGTTACATTTGGTGATGAAAAAGTTTGGCAAGCACCTAGTATTTGAATTTGAAGAAAAATACAAAACAATTGAATTTTAAAATTGCACTGTGCTCAAACATGGTTATAAAACAAAGCAAGATCAAAGAACATTAGCTTACCCCTATATTTGAAAATAATTGACATTAGTATTGGCATTAAAAATAAAATTACAAACTCTATGACATATGTAAAGTTTACCAGGTATTACAAAGTTTATTCTCATCAGGAACCCATACTCTGTACTAGGAGCTACTAGGGGAATTTATGTATCTTCTATTACATTCTTGTTGTTAAAATACCTTGTAGAAGACTAGGCTCTTCCCCTTTTGTCTCTCCCTTTTTGCTTCTTGATTGCAGTGTTACTTATGAGGTGTCATACTTTTCTTTAGCTAATGTGCACAAGGGATCCTTTTCTGCCTCTGAAGTATTTAGTAAATTCTGCTTATTTCTTAGAAGACCATTATTTAGAAATTTGTAGAAATCATTGTTGATTTTAGCTAGGATTGATTTTTCTTTGTAGGTTAGGTTCAGTTATTGTGAGTGGTGTAAAAATCCAAATTTTCTTAATGATTTATAGAACTGTTCAACTGAAATCAAGTCACTCGTTGGGAATGATATTGAGTCCATGCTCTTTAAATCTAAAAAGCTGAAACATCTTTAAGAATTTCTTCAGTTTGGCAGAAACTTGTTTTACAGTAGAACCGGTCTAAAACAGACAGTTGATTTGTGTCATTTCGCACACATTGTGAATATTTGTACTTTACGTTGTTTCTTATATTTGATAGCAGCTTAGGTATTAATGTGGTATCAATATAATATATTATTTATATTTCAAATTACCTTTGTAAAATGTGATCATTCCTAAATTTCTAGCTCCAAAGGTCTGAAACCTAGAGAATTGTTAGCTTGGATGATAGTGCGTGTTTGCCCTGTGTAAGATTATTTAGAATAAGGGCAGTTTTTTTTTTTTTTTTTTGTTTGTTTGTTTTTGTTTTTGTTTTTTTCTTTAGAACACTACTGAATAAACGGATAGTCTTGAAGTTGATAGTGCATTCATTGGGTCATTCAGCATCTGTTGTTTTCATTTCTTGCATGAGTTAACTAGCACACAGGATAGTTTTGTTATTAACCATGTATGTGGGGCTTCTGAGATGATTGAGCTGTACTAACCTTTGCACCTTCAATTCCCAGTTAATTTTAAAGGTGAAGGAAAGTTAAATTCATTGAAATTAAAATTATATAGGAACAGTAATTTTCTAACAGTAAAACATTAAAACAGTAAAGTAATGCTTTGAACTATTTTATCATTTTCATTTTCTTGACTATAGATGCAGACAATTTATTTTCCTATAGATTTTACAATTGGTATAAAAACCGTTTCTTCTTCTTTCTCCATTTCCCTTTATCCTCCTGTTCAAATATTTAAAATTTTTACTTTTGGCTTGTGTGCAGACAAGATTAGAGTAAGTGCTGGGTTGAGATGGACTCGGCCGCCCTTGGTGGGCATGGAAGCCGCTTGCTAATTGTAAGCTTGCGTGATCTACCCAGTAATCATAGTTTACTTGTTCAGTAGCAGGGAGCTGGGCATTTTAGGATAGATTCATTTCTTCATGAGCATCTTCCATTGTAGGACACTTAATAGTTAGAACTTATGAAAGTTTGCATGACACATTTATTGATATGGGCAGTATTCTACTAAGCAGGAAGACTGAAATTTTCTTTCATCTTCCGTTTTCTTATGTGCCATTGGTTTTGTCCATTTTCACCTTTGTACTTGATGTAACATTGTCTGCTACAAGTTCACTATCAAATGTCTATGCTTGTTTTGATAGAAAAAGGTTTAATAAATCAGACAATTTTAGAGGGCTAAATTTTTCTTCCTTGATTTGTGATTTATTAGTTTAAGTATACATATTTTATGAAAGAAGGATATAAACAAAGATTAGTTAAATTACATTATGATAAAGTTATAATCAAGTGCTCGTTAAAACATACTTTTAGACAACAATCTCTAGGACATTATACTTTTATTAGCTATTTGATATAAAATGGTAGTACTATTCTTACAGTATATTCTAACTTACATTTCATATGTCATCTTCATTAATTCATATTGGATTAAATCATATATCAACTTTGTTGACTTATTATTTAATGAGGTTGGGAATGTCTATCATCCTTTGCCGTAGATTTGTTTATATTGTTTTGCAAGTTATTCACGAGTTTTGGTGGTTTCATTTGTGTCAGTGTTGTGTGTGTGTGTGTATGTATATACATATGTGTGGTTTTTTTTTCTCATATTTTCGACAGATTCTGAAGGGAGTGGTAATGGAAGTGAAGACCCTTCAAAGGACAGTGGAGAAGGCTCCTGTAGTGATTCTGAGGAAAACAATTTAGAAGAAGAACTGAGTGAAGATATTAAAGTAAAAGAAGAACAGCTTAAAAATTCTACAGAGGAAGAAATAGTGCCATCAGATAAACAGTTAATTAAAATGGAAAAGAAGGAAGAAGAAGAAAATGGAGAAAGACCTAGAAAGAAAAAGGAGAAAGAAAAGGAAAAAGAGAAAGAAAAGGAAAGAGAAAAGGCAGCAGTATCTGATAGTGCAGCTGCTTCTGCTGCCGCCACCACAGCCACAAGTCCTGCTGTCACCTCCCCTTCTGTCCCTGCCGCCACCACCACCGAGGAACAAGTCAGTGAGCCCAAGAAATGGAATCTTCGTCGAAACCGACCCCTTTTGGACTTTGTATCCATGGAAGAGCTGAACGATATGGACGATTATGACAGCGAGGACGACAATGACTGGAGACCCACTGTAGTAAAGAGAAAGGGGAGGTCGGCATCTCAGAAGGAGGGCAGTGACGGAGACAATGAGGATGATGAAGATGAGGGCAGTGGGAGCGATGACGATGAGAATGACGAGGGCAATGATGAAGACCATAGCAGCCCTGCTAGTGAAGTGGGCTGCAAGAAGAAGAAGAGTAAAGTTCTTAGCAGAAACAGTGCTGATGATGAGGAACTGACCAATGATAGCCTGACCCTATCTCAGAGCAAGAGTAATGAGGTAGAGCAACCCAATTTTTATGGTATCTGTCTGTCTGGGGAAAAGGGAACTCTCTAACTCACTACTTATATATAGTAAGTGGCTTCCTTGAATTTTTATTTAGTTGTAGGTGTGAATGAACACCCTAAATGTAACATTTATTTGTTTGGTCAACAAACTTTTAATTACCCACCATTTGTCAACATTCTCCAGGAGTTTGTAGTTTCCATCTCCAAGGAGAAGAATACGTAGAGAAACATTTTTATATCTCTAGACTTGGGAAACGATAGTTCTCTATTCCCATTTTTCTCATCTTCCTGTTCATAGATGCTAACTGGCACTGAGTGGGCTATGGTAGGAGAGACTTCTTTCAGCATAATTTTGTCCATAGCCACATAAAAATAAAAGCTTTTGAATACTTTAGAAGAGAACAGCAAATAGCTCATTTTTTTCTCAGATTTGTAGAGTTGTTTTAAAGGGTTAAGTCATCAACTGTAACAGTCATCAGCATAGTCACCAATGCTTTGCTTTATGTGTGTGAAGGTAAAATGTACTTTAAAAAACATATTTATTGAACAAATTCTCTGCAAAGAAGTAAAAGTGAAAGCAAATATTTCCCCCATAGAACAGACGTTTCTATCCTGAAGCAACAGTAATGACTTCAGTCCTGCCATTGAAGTTCTACTGCACGTTAGGTTTACCCATTGGTCCAGATGCAACGTTCAAGACTTCAGTTAAATATATCTGTGTCTCTGTCTGTGTGCCTATATGTTTTCCTTCCAAAAGAAAGACTGAGTTGCTGTCTTCCATGTAGATGTATCTGTTACATCACATGGAGAACTGTATTAATTCTGTCATTTCCGTTACTGTGTTTATGTCAACAAAATTTTCTTCACCATTTTTTTCTTTTTGTTTTTCATATCATTGAAGTAGCTTAAACTGGTAGATTTTCTTTATGCTTTATTTATTCTTTCATATTTTTCTGCTTACAGATTTACAGAGTAGTGTTTGTCTATTTTAACCAGGCTTATCAATTTTGTGGGTTTCTTTTCCTCTTAAGTAATATATAGCAAACTCAGGGATTCCATGTCAGCAGAGGTGAAATAACATCTTATTATTTGCATTATAAACACCGATTAATTTCAGGTTGCCCTCATTCCTATGAAGAACATTGCCTGCTTCCAATGCTATGCTGATTTTTATCTTTAGGTAAAGGAAAACTCATTTGAGGAGATAGTGTGGTACTTTTTAAGGTTGTAACATAAACTGTTTCATATTGCTAATGCCATTTTGGCTTATTTATGGTTATCTGTTAATATTTAGATTGCACATTTATCTGTTTAGTTTATTTTTATAGCATTTAGCACTTATTTTAGGTCTATTGATTGAACTTACTTTTGGTAGCATCTCTTCGTGTTCCATGCTTTTTAGGTTAATATCCACAAAAGTAATTTAAGATAGAGGGCATATGGAGGAGATTCATAGTAATCTGTAGGGACACTTGCATAAGGTATTTATCTTTTAATTACCTCTACTTGACAACAGTGTTTTGATAGACTTAAGTTTTATAATACATTTCAAGATCATATATGTGGATTAGTTTTTTCCCCTTCTGGTGATAAAATTAAAAATTCTGGTAAGTAATGGGGCCTATATTTAAGTGTCCCAAGATATTTCTGGGATGAGATTCCAAAGTATTCTTAGGTAAATGTCCATATAGAATAACTTTCAGAAAGCTAATCTCTGTGAGAATAGCCTCCTGCTTATATGCTTGATTATAGTTTTTGTCCCGCCAACTATTTTAATTCTTTAAAATTTTTTGATGATTTTAATTATATTTAAATCATGTTAAGCTAGACATTCAATTTTAGTTAATAAATTAGTGTTTAGATTCTTACAAGTCTAAATTTTCTATTTATATGATCTTGTATTTATAGAAAGATGTTTGAAGTTTATTCTTGCTGCCTTATGGGTCAATCTTACTAGTCCTTATAGCTAACAATTACGTATTTGAGGTTTCATTTTTTCCCATTTTCCCTTTAAGTGTCAGATTTCCCTTTCTAGTAGAAGCCGCAGCAAGTATGGCTTTAGAAATACAAACAAGAATATCATATTTAGTTTTTAACTGGAAACCTTTTCTTGGTTGCAATGTCAAGTAGATTTGCAGAGAAATGATGTGGGTTGTCTATAGTTAAATGGTGCTCTGAAACCTTAACAATTTTCAGTTTTCATAGGGGGATTTACATTTTTTAACCAGGGCCTTTTTATAACTCACTTTTTGGCTTCAACATGCCTCATGCACGTAGAGGAATGCTTTTAAAACATTTAGGTTTTTGGATTCTTTTATCTTAGATGTTATTGAAGACTTGCAGTATTATTTAGGTTGACTGTGTCTATTGATATTTGCAATTTCAAATTTAATCTTAGAAACTGTAAAAACAAAAACATAGTAGAGAAGCAGACAAGTTGTTAAGTTGGTAACACTGACTTTAGGTAGCTTCTTGACCACTTCACTCAGTCACAAGAGAAGAGGAAAAAAAGCAGGTAGTATATTAATAGCATCATGAGAATAGTCTTTACCTGTGCACTTCCTGCAAAAGAGCTTCCTGGAACACACCTTTGCTGCTTGAGCACAGGTACTTGGAGTTGCATTTTCTGCAAATTGGCACCTATCTTTTTCTGTGGGCTTTCACATTTGCATGTTTTAAATCAGTACGGTTTGGATAACGCCCCTGCGGTATAGCTCTGTCCTTTTCAGTCCTTTATTTTGAAACTTTTAAGTGTCACTAACAGCATTTTGCCCACCCATTGATCTTCTTACCTAAGTTTTTAAAAGAAGGGTAGTGGCTAGACAGTGGTGGTGCACACCTTTAATCCCAGCACTTGGGATGCAGAGGCAGGTGGATCTCTGAGTTCAAGGCCAGCCTGGTCTATATAGTAAGTGCCAGGACAGGCTCCAAAGCTACACAAAAAAAACCCTGTCTCAAAGAAGAAAAAAAAGAAAAGAAAAGAAAGAAAAAGCAAAAGAAGGGTAGTGTAACATTTTCAGAAAATGGTTCTGGTTCTCATTTTGAAGACTTTGAACCTAGAGTAGATGAGAATTTATGTAATGCAGAAATTCTGTCAATAGAAATGGCAGTCTTATTTTATTAAGGACCCAAAGCTGCTTTCTCATTGAGGATCTCTAGAACAGTTTGGTTTTTGGACTACTGTTTTGATAAATATAGCCTTGTATTTTTGACTCAACAACAAAAGAATTTTTTTTTTTTTTGGTCATACAAGGCTCTTTAATGACAAATGTCACCTAATGTTTGGCAAAATTTATAAATACTTTAAATGGGAAAATATTAACCCTTTCTTTGAAAACATGATTTGTGTTTTAATAGAGTAAGTATAATTCAAAGAATTACAAGTAATTACATACAGTAAGTAATTCAATCACACTTAGGATGAAATAAATATAAAAACTTAAGTTTATTATCAATTCTTTTTAGCATACTTCTGAAGATATTTATCTGTTTGGGATGTCTGACTTACTAATTAGTTATCTCTGCACATTTTCAAGAAAAAAATTGCTTTAAGTCCTGTTGTTTTTTTTTGTTTTTTTTTTTTTGTTGTTGTTGTTTTTTGTTTTTTCAAGACAGGGTTTCTCTGTGATTTTGGAGCCTGTCCTGGAACTAGCTCTTGTAGTACCAGGCTGGTCTCGAACTCACAGAGATCCTCCTGCCTCTGCCTCCCAAGTGCTGGGATTAAAGGCGTGCGCCACCACCGCCCGGCTCTAAGTCCTGTTAAAAGCAAGTGTTGTAATGTTTTATAAACATTTGAGAGTCTTATTTTTTTTTTTCATGTTTTTGACATGGGCTTTCTCTGTAGCCTTGGAGCCTATCCTGAAACTAGCTCTTGTAGGCCAGGCTGGCCTCAGACTCATTTGAGAGTCTTTGAAGGAGAGCATTGGTGAAGAGTTGTTGATCACACTTTTGGTATAATATTTTTTCTCATCTTTTAATGCTGCTTTCATGTAAAGTATATCGGATTTTTTCTATTAAATCTTAATACAACAGGTGAATTTAGTGCATTTGCGTATGTTTTATAATCAGAGAATCCATGGCAAGTGAACACTGAGTATGTTTCGGAATGTAAGAATGTTAGGCGATGCTTCATTTTCAGGCTAATGTTTGTTTTTTTTTTTCACATTGGTAATACTAAGCATTGGGATTTGACCTAATATCTTCAAACATACATGCCATTATACTTAGTTCTCAGTTGCTTCCCTCTCTATTCTGCCTGGTTCCTCTCTTCTCTCTACCTGTGTCCCGCACTTCAATTCTTCAGCTTAGCTTTTACATGTAAAACCATTGCTCTGAATTCTCACCTCCCTTAAGTTCTTTTCTTTAGGATTAACTTTACATTCCAAGGGGAAAAATGAAATAATCATTGAATTACTGTTGTAGTACCCCTTTTCCCTAATTTCTAGGTGAGTTTTCTTTTGTCTTCTATAACTTAACTTTCCTGATTTCTATTTTTGAATAAAGCTGCATTAAATTTATTGTTGAGCATTTTAGCCTGTTCTTTGAAAGAGCATACATATCTTCAGAAACATGGTAACAAGTTCATAGAAAACTGGTCTCTATTATTTTGATCATAAATGATCATAAATCATACTTAAACATTAATGTATGTTTGCTCTACTAACAAAAAGTTAGCTCATAATGTTTTCAAAATTTGGTTTAGATGTTCCTGCTGAACCATCGTGGCCAGCTGTTTGTTTAGGTGGACACTGTAGGGTTATTCTGCTCTCCTCTGCATTACAGTTTGAACAATCGTCTCACTGGGATTAGTAGTCCCTGCTGTTTTCTCATTCTCATGCATTAGAGAAGAGTCCATGTGGAGAGAAATTGGCTTAGAGACAGCTTAGATAGAATACAATCAGAACATAGAGGAATTAGATCCCCCCATTGATCCATTTCTACTTCAAGAAATTCTCTTTTTATCTATTCACAGTTTGACCCATAGAAATTCACTTATTTTCTGTATTAAAAAGCCATTTTCTGAGGCTTAGAAGTAAATCTTTTGAAGAAAAGTTGACACTCCATTAACCCAGGTAGCCTATTAGTTGGCAAACTCTGCTTTACTCGGTAACTTTCTAGTCTGTGATATCAAAAAAACAAAAACCAAAATTAATTTAGGAGTGATAGTCTATGAGATGGGGTGGGATTACCAGTGCCCATTCATGCCTGTAATTTGGTTCACCAGAAGACAGCCCATCCCTTGTTTCATTGTTAGATGCCAGTCTATGTTTCTCTTTTGAATCATCTGCAGGGAGTGTAGAGGAGAGGAGGAAGCTATGAACAGTGCAACACTGATTACCTTTATTATTTCATTAATTCTTACAACAACCTTTCTGTTGCATTTTATTTCTGTCATTCTCATTTTACAAATAGGAACATTGTATGTTCAACAGCTGTTAAGTGAAAGCTGAGAATGAACCCCATGAATTTCATTAACTATTAAGATACTATAAAACTTGAGTTTTCTTTATAGGAGAGTCTCACCTTGCTTGGTAGCCATTTTTTTTCTAACTTTACAGCTGTAATTTTAGATGTTATCCATAAAATGTATTGAAATAATTAGTTTTTTGCAACCTGCAAGGATTTTCAGTGGGTGTAGTGGCATATGCCTTTAAGCAGAGCCTTTGGGAACTAGAGGCAGGAGGATTAGAAGTTCAAGGCCATCCTTGGGTACGTAGCAAATTCAAGGGCATCTTGAGATCTTGTCTCAAAAAGTTCCTCTCCCCCCCAAAAGTTTGAAATGTCATTTACAATTTGCATTGAAATGATGGTTCCAAATGTTACCTTTAAGAATATAAATAGAATCTAAAGGGATAGAAAACAGTAAAATATTAATATGAAATTAAATATATTTAGTGACTATGGCATAGAACTAACAACAGTTTTGTTTTTACTATGGTTAGGTTTATAAATGAAAATATACCAGAATGCTACCCTGTAATGTTAATTGTTATTTATGAAAATAGCAAAACTTTTTGTTTTGTTCTTTGAGGTAGGGCCTTTCTGTTTAACTCAGACTGGTGCCCACTTCCTAGGCTCAAGTTGTCATTTTGCCCCATCCACTCCTGTAGCTGGAGCTATAGGAGTGTGCCACTGTGCCAGAATGAATCATTTTTTTAAATTAAAGTTTACATCCATAATGCACAAGGTTTACATTAAAATAGATAGGCTTCCTTTTCTTGAAATTTTATCTTTATATTTGTCTTCTATTAAAGCTTTCCTCTTTTATGTTGTTAGTAGCTGGCTATCTTTATTACCACTTTGCACTAGATCTTTCTTGACATAAATGTAAGGAACACTCTTATTTTCCAAGCAACTACTTTTTTTTTTTTAAATAGCCAGATATGCAGATTATGTATTCAGGCTTTTTCAGAGTAGTTGGGTAACTCTGGACTTTGGATTCTAGAGTCTCTCAGACATCATATTTATACTTGCTTATACATTATCCTTAATTTACTCCCTCCTGTTTTGTATATGTGTGTCCTGTCTTTTCTGGTAGTAACTTTACCAAATGTAGCTACAAAGTAACAAGAGCTATATCTTGTTACTTTGAAAATGTCTATGTAAGATCTATGATTCCTAGAGGATCTGTTGTTCCTTTTCCCCTAATATAAGGGGGAAGTCAAGTGCCAAAGCCTCCTTCTCACTTTGTAGAGGGAAGAACCCATGGCACATAGAGAGAAGTGACAGACAGGATGTATAAAGGTGGTGGAGCGTGCTTCGAGGCTCCCAATAGAATGCCACAGAAATTTGAACTATGAGAAATAGAATTAAAGAAAAATGAGAATTGTGAGTATTAAATTACTTTTTTAATTAAAATGTGATTTTTCTGATGTATTTTATATTAGGACTCGCTGATTCTTGAGAAGAGTCAGAACTGGAGTTCCCAAAAAATGGACCACATCCTGATTTGCTGTGTTTGTCTCGGAGATAACAGTGAAGACGCAGATGAAATAATTCAGTGTGACAATTGTGGCATTACCGTTCATGAAGGTAATCTTGCTGTTTTTCTTCTGTTAGAAATGGCTGGTTGACATCTTGTTTAAAGGAAGTTTGAACTTTTTTCATTTATGCTTATGTAAGGCTTTACTATACTATTAAATGATGTGATGGTTCAAATGAAAATAATTTGAGTCCTGAAATATGTTTATTTTTGTGTGTATATGTCATATATGCATATGTGTGTATGTACATATGTACTCTCATGCACATTTGCCTGTTCATGTGTGTGTAGAAGACAGAAGTTGATGCTGAATATCTTAGGTTTTGAGACAGGGTCTCTTATAGAATCTGATATTTGCTTATTCCACTAACTGTCTGGCAGTTGAGCCCCAGGGACCTGTCTATCTTTGCACATCCGTGGTGGCAATACAGGCATGCACCACAGAGCCCAGCAAACATTTGGTACACAGAGTCATCACCCATCTTTATTTTATTTTATTTTATTTTATTTTATTTTGTGTTTGTGTGTGTGTTTGAATCAGGATCTTATGTAGCCCAGTCTGGCAGTGGGCTTGCTAAATAATAGAGAGGATGACCTTGAGCTGAGATTCCTGCCTTTGCCTCCTAAATACTAGAACTACAGACTTGGTACCCCACACATTGCCTAATGGGCAAGAGAGGGTAATTTTTATTTCTTAAATTACTCTTGAGCCATATTTTCAGTTAGGTCATTTGACTGTGGATATAGTTTTTTAAGGCCATGATAATAGTTTAAGAAATTTAATTGATTTCTGACATTCTGATGCTAGGTCATTTTACTGTGTAATTTTTAAAACATTTTATTGTTACCATTATCGTTGGCTTTTTTGAGACAGAATCTTGGTAGTCTAGCTGTTCATCAAACTTATAGCCTTTCTCCTGCCTCAGTTTTCTGGGTGCTAGAATTATAGGCATGAGGGATAATTCTAGATTCTCTTGTACCCATTTTATATTTGGAAACTCTTTGAAAGAAGTTCTGGCATTACTTGGTCTTCATTTTCTTATGTCAAAAATCAGTTGCAGCTGAGTGTATTCTACAGTCTTTAATTTACCCTGACTTACTTAATCAGCTTGGTCAGCTACCTAGTCTGTGGAGGTGAGAGAATACACAGCTTCTCAGTTACTCTGTACTTGAGGGTGAAGATGCCTTGAGGTTTCAGTATTTTACCTCTGTAATTCTAACACAAATTTTGGTTTTTCTGTTTTCAGGGTCTCAAGTAGTGTAACCCAGGTTGGTTTTGAACTCCCTGTAGTTGAGACTAGCCTTGATGAACACAGAATTCTGTACAAATACGATGTTAGTCCTGCTGACATCTTTAAGGTTAATTAAAGGTTCATAATATGATCTATGTTTTATTTTTTTTCATCTAAGTATCTAGTTTTACCAGCACCTTTTTTTATTTTATTTTTTTTTTATTTTTATCGAAAAAAATTTCTGCCTCCTCCCCGCCTCCCATTCACCCTCCCCCCACTCCTCTCACCCTCCCCCCACTCCTCTCATCCTCCCTCTCCAGTCCAAAGAGCAGTCAGGGTTACCTTCCCTGTGGGCAGTCCAAGGTCCTCCCTCCTCCATACAGGTCTGGGAAGGTGAGCATTCAAACAGGCTAGGCTCCCACAAAGCCAGTACATGCAGTAGGATCAAAACCCAGTGCCATTGTCCTTGGCTTCTCATCAGCCCTCATTGTCCGCCATATTCAGAGAGTCCGGTTTTATCCCGTGCTTTTTCAGACTCAGTTGAGTAACCTCATTAAAGACAAATGTACCTTTCTAAGGTAGCCTTGAATTTTAGAAACAACTAAAATGGCAGTCTACATCAAGGCAGATAAATTAGATGATCAAAATAAGTAGCAATGCCATACCTATAGTGAGGAAGTCAATTGCTACAGGAGCTATGTTTTATCAACAGTCAGGGGGCAGACAATGAGGAATGCTTGTAACCATCTTATTTTCTCATTTTTATTTAGTCCCGATCCCAGCCCATGAAATGTTGCTTTCCACTGTTAGGGTACCTTATGTCTTCCTGCCTCACTTAGTTACTATAGGTACTAAAGGTGGTTGAGATCCTGTGTGGTTGGTATCAGTGTAACCCCTATTCTTCAAGTACATGCTTCCTAGTCACAGTCCTGTTTCCACAGATGGAAGAGGGGCACAAGAAAGCATTCAGTGCTCCTGAACTGGTGCTTGTAAGTGTTTCTGAGAGTTAGCTACTATTTGACTTGTAAAAGGAGGACTGTAGTTTTCCACTCTTGAGTAAATCTTCATGTTGCATAATTAATTAATTGATACTATATTTGAGCGTCCTAATTGAACAATTTGAAATTCAGTGTAATCTTTTTATCATTATATTTTTTATTATTAACACTTATGACTTGTACAAATTAAGAATATTCACTGTGTTTTTCCAAGTATGCAGAAATACTAATTGATTATGCCCATTTCTTCTGATTTCTGTCCTCTGGTACCCAGCTCAATTCCTGTAAATTCCTTTTCTACATTCATTCCAACTTCTCTTAAGTTTCCACAAATGGTTAAGAGAACATGGTCTTTCTGTTTTTGGCTTATTTTATTAAATATAGTATCTTTTATTTCTATCACATCAAAAGACTTTTGTGACAGTTTTTTTCATAGCTGAATAGTACTCCATTATACAGATATGTCATAGTTCCTTACTGTTTATTTATTCACAGTTCTCATTAAATGCAATAGATGTCTTTTAACAGATGAATAGATGATGAGAATCTGGTACATACATAAAATGGAGTATTATCCAGCTAAGTCACAAAATTTGAAGGTGAATGGATAGACTTAGAATGTATAATAGTAAGCAAGATCACTCCATGTTGTAATATGGAGCGGCAGGGCTGCGTCCCTGGCACCCGGCCGCCCGCATGGCTTATGCCCCAAAATAATTACACGGAAACTGTATTCTTTTGAACACTGCCTGGCCCATTAGTTCCAGCCTCTTATTGGCTAGCTCTTACATATTGATCTAACCCATTTCTAATATTCTGTGTAGCACCACGAGCTGGCTTACCAGGAAAGATCTTAACCTGCGTCTGTCTGGAGTGGGAGAATCATGGCGACTGCCTGACTCGGCTTCTTTCTCCCAGCATTCTGTTCTGTCTACTCCGCCCACCTAAGGGTTGGCCTATCAAATGGGCCTAGGCAGTTTCTTTATTAATTAACCAATGAAAGCAACAGATTAATACAAGACCCACCTCCATCATTTCCCCTTTTTCTGTTTAAACAAAAAAGAAAGGCTTTTACTTTAACATAGTAAGATTACATAGCAAAACAGTTATCAAGCAAGAATTACAGTTACAATATTTATATCTATTTTATCTTTTATCATAACTAAGGAAAACTATAACTATAACTAACCATTCTTCAACTCCATCAAAGACTCCAGAAGGATATAATATTACCTAAGCAAACAAGAGATCCAAAACTCTAGAAATGACAGAGACATCTCACTGCCTGGACAGTCACCCAAAGTTCTTTTGTACTGTTGGGGCATCCATCTTCAGCCTTCAGGCCCATAGTATCCAGCAGACATTTTCATCAAGCAGGAAATTCCAAAGACAGTTTAGTCACTTTTTGCTGTGTCCTGCAGAATGTCTCGCAGACTCTTTTATGAGTCAGGAACCCCGAAAAACCATCTCACCTTTAGGCAAGTTCAGCAGTCCTCTTTCTGCGGGTTCTCTGTGTCCAGTTTATGCAACAGTCCAGGTAAGAGCAGTTTCTTGTCCAAATGGCTATCAAACTCCTTAAGGAGCCTCTTCGGTGCCCATCTTCCTCTTGAAGTAGATTGGTGCTGCCAGGAGCAGACGTGTCTCATTATCATGAAAAGCCCTAAGTTATTAAAATATTTTAAATGTCATATTCTGCAGTCTTTGAAAGATATGAAGAATGTCTATCTAACTGAAATATATCTATATATCTAGAAAATCTAACTAACATGTCTACAAGCTTGACTATTGATGATTATCCATTAACCTATATTTCTTAATTATACATTACATTTTTAAATGAACTACACAATCACAATACCTTAATCAGGATCAGAAATACATATATACATAACAAAATTGACCTTTTAATCCATACCAATGCAAATTATTCATATCTATATCATATCCCCCTTTAAATGTAAAAGAACATTTATAAACCATATTTGGGAACATGGGCACAGTTTTTTCTCTCCAAACTACTTCCTGCTGAATGGGGGCGTCATTAATTAGGTCTTTCATGGTATAACCTGTGTGTCAGGGTCATCTCAGTCGGCAGTTGAGTGAAGTAATTTTCTGAAGGTGTTCACAGCAACCTTTCAGGAGGGCGTGGTCTATCATACCATATTGGGATAAACGCAATCCACAGAGTCTCATCCTCTGTGAAAACAAAAGAAGACCCTCTCCAAAGCATCATATCCTTAGACCCATATTCTGAAATCATAATACCCTTGTATCCATTATGGTTTAGCTTGGCAGCCCATATAATGAAATCAAAGCAACAGATTTATACAAGACCCACCTCCATCAACTCCATTTCAGAGAAAAAAACTTACATGTTCTTATTCATATGTTGATTATAGCATGCATATATGAAAACATATGTAAGTGTGTGTATAGTATGACATTTAGAAAGAACAAGAAAAGTTAGTATTAGATGATGAGGAAGGACAGAATGTAGCTAAAAGTGCATAACAATTTAATTGATAATGGAAATATGAAAATACAAGGGAATTTCTGTGACTTTAAAATGATTATTCTAACTACATAGAATTCCGTTGAGATGTATAGCATTTGAGTCTAGGAAAGTGCTTATTGGTGGCTACATTAATTCAGCTACATGGTAATTTTATTCATGAGTTCAGTATAATAAAGCAAAATTTACACATAAAGTATTGAAAAAATAGAACCAATTTGGAAGAGTTCTCTCCCTTTCTATCAGTTTTATGGAATAGTTTGAGAAAACATCAGTGTTATTTCAAAGTATGGTAAAATTCTTCAGTGATACCATCTAGTCCTAATCTTTTCTTTTTTGGGAGACTATTGTTGCTGTTGTATGTTCATGCATGTATGTGTAGAGTATGTATGCATGTGAGTTTGTCTGTACATGCTGGTGTATGTGCACATGCACTTATATCAGGTGCACATAGGTATTTTTTTTGTGTGTGTGTGTGTGTAGGCCAGAGAGCTACACTGAATATCTTTCTCTAGTCCTTTCCAATTATTTTAAATCCGGATCTCTTTCGCACTGAACCCGGGAACTCACCAGCAAGCCCCAAGATCCCCCTATCTGTGCTGTTCCAACATGGGGATAGCAGAACTGATCTGCTCTGCGTGGGTGCTAGAGCCTGAGATCAGGTTCTCATGCTTGCAATGCATGCACTTTATTGGCTGGACTATCTCCCCAGCATTATGAGACTTCGTATTATTGATTTAATTTCTTTCTTTGTCTGCTCAGAACTTTTGTATCTTCTGGATTCAACTTTGGCATTCACATGTTTCCAGAAATCTTTCAGTTTCTCCTGAATTTTATTTCTTACTATATATTTTTTCAAAATAGTCCCTAATACTGCTATGAATTTCTATTTTATCAGATTAATTTGCCCCCCTTCTTGTGAGTGTACACTATAAATTTAACTCATATTCAATGAAACTCTACTTGCCATTTCATTTCCTTTGTTCTTTTAGACCTGATTTATTTTTGTTTTGTTTTTTATTGTTTGTTTCTGCTAATTCAATGTTTGGCATGGTTTGGTTTCTTTTCTAAGAACTGAAGATGACCATTTGCTTTTTTTTTTGTCTTGGTTTGCTGTGTTTCCCTTTATTTCAAGGACTTCTAATTTTGTGTTCTGATTTCCTCAGTAGTCCACTGTTCTGTTTTGTTTTAATATGTTGTACAGGGCCAGCAAGGCTGCACAGTTGGTATGGATGCCTTCTGTAAACCCTGACAAACTGAGATTGATCTCTGGGATCCATATGTTTGAAGCATACATCTAATTAGCCTTATCAGTAAAAACCAGGAGTCAGATATTGGAATAAAAATCTGAACGACCAGAGAAGCAGAGAGAGAACCACAGTCCCTTCCTAGGTCTTCAGTTCCTTTGTCCAAAAAGGCTGAGATCCTTTCTCTGTCCCACCTTATCGAAACTTTCTGTCTCTGTACAGACCTCAGACTTCTATGGTTAACTAGTGGCTAGCCCTGCCCTCTGACGCCATGCAAACTTTATTTGTCACAACATAAACAAAACATCACACAATATGTTAGTGGAAGAGAACTTACTCCTTGGGTTGTCCTCTTACCTCCATATACTTATTATGACACATTTATGCTTCTATACATTACACACACACACACTCATATTCAATAAATAAATTTGATTAACATTTTCAGTGTGTTGTTCAGACTCCTCTATATTTGTAATTTCCTGTTCTTGCTGATTTTTAGTTTCATTACATTGTAATTAGATAGAAAAGATACATGATTTCAGTGTTTGAATTTTTCAAAATATACTCTTTGATGTAATTAATATTTGGTTTATTCTAGAGAAAGTTCTAAATACTGATGAACAAAATATACATTCTTCAGTTGTTGGAGAGTATATTCTAAATCGTTGATAACGTCATTTGATTGTAGTGGCTTTTTCCCAATCTGTAAGCTGTTTCTTTGCTTTGTCAGTTGTTTCCTTTGCTTGCAGAAGCTTTTTAATTTCATTCAATCCCATTTGCCAAGTCTTAGAGTTCCTTTCCATGTTTTTTGGTGTATTTTTCAGTAAGTCCTTGCTTATTTTTCTGAGCTGTCCTTCTTCCCACACTCTTCACTGTCCTGTTGCTTCCTTTGTGATTTCTGCTGCTCCTCCAGCATTTCTGTGTGTAGTGCTCTCTAGCCTTGCTACTCTTTTTCTTATTTCCTGAGTATCTAAGAAGATATTGCCTAATTCTCCGTTTTACCTGCAATGCCGTCTGGTACATTTTGATAAGTTAAATGTTTGCTTTCATTTACTTCACAGTATTTTAAGCTTCCTTGAGATTCCTTTTTTACAAAAGATCCACATCTTTTAAAGCATGCTGCTTAATCTCCAACTAGTTTTTATATTTCCTGCTGTCTTTCTGTTAATGGTTTGTAGATGTCTTTGTTAGGGTTCTCTAGAGAAACAGAATTCATAAAATGAATCTGTCTTAGTTACATTTGTAGTGCTGAGAAGAGACACCATCACCAAGGCAACTCTGCTAAGAGAAAGCATTTAATTAGGGGCTTGCTTTCAGTTTCGGAGGGCTAGACCATTATCATCATTGTGGGAATGTGGTGCCATGCATGGTCCTGGAGAAGTCGCTGAGAGCTGTACTCATCCACAGGCAGCAGGAAGAGAGTCACTGGGCCTGGCCTGGGCTTTTGTAACTTGAAAGCCCACCCCCCAAAACACATTTCTAACAAGGCCACACCTAATTCTTCCAAATGGTTCAACAATGGGGAACTAAGCATGCAAATATAGGCCTGTGGGGGTCATTCTCATTCAGACCACCGCAGAATGTGTGTGTGTGTGTGTGTGTGTGTGTGTGTGTGTGTATAAAATAAGCAGGATTTACCAGAGAGGCTTACAAGTTGTGGTCCTGTTAGTGCAGCAATGGCTGTCTCCATACCAAATGTCTAAACCATAGTAGTTGCTCAGTACATGAAGCTGGATATCTCAGCTAGTCTTCAGTATAATGCTGAGTCCTAAAGACATAACCTCTAATACCAGGGAAGTAATATATTTGTCAGTTAGAGCAAGAGCAAACAGACAAAGAGAAGTTTTTTCTTTCATGTTTTTATATTGCCTGCCATCAGAAGGTGTGGCCCAGAGTTAAGGTGGATCTTCCTACCTCAGAAGATTTGGATTTAGCATGGGAACTTCCCACCTCAATTGATTCAATCAAGAAAAATCCCTCAAAGATCTACAAACTGCTTGGGTTTTAGTTAAGTCCAGCTTTAGTCAGGTTGACAACCAAGAATAGCTATCACATCACATATGATATTGGAAACTTAAGTGTTCCACTCGTTTTTCTTCATATTCTGGAAAGAGAATTCTGAAGTGTTTGATTTTCCTTGTCTTTCCTGCATTCTCCTTCTTGGGATTTCTAGTTGTTGATTGGGCTTTAAATTTTTGTCAATTTTTTTCACAGTTTAAATTTTTATTTCAAGTTTTCAAAAATATTTTTCAGCAGCATAAACTACTGACTTGCTGTATTAAAGAATATTTCTCATTTTTTCTTCTAACATTTTGTTGCTCAGAACAAGGTATTGAAGCTATTAATGTTTTTCTTTTTTTCTTTTAATATTTTAAAATTTTTTTTTTCTGTTTTGAGAATTTCATATAATATAACCTGAACATACTCTTTCCCCTCTTCCAGCTCTTCGGTGTCTCTCCAACCCCCCTGTTTACTTAACTTCATGTTAGTTCTTTCTCTTAAAAAAATAACAAAACAGGGCTGGAGAGATGGCTCAGAGGTTAAGAGCACTGACTGCTCTTCCAGAGGTCCTGAGTTCAATTCCCAGCAACCACATGGTGGCTCACAGCCATCTAGAATGAGATCTGGTGCCCTCTTCTGGCATGCAAGCATACATGGAAGGAATGTTGTATACATAATAAATAAATAAATCTAAAAAAAAAAAAACTTAAAAAAAAACAAAACAATAAAACAATGGAGTCAAGTTTGTGTTTGTTGACTACTCCTGAACATAGAACCTGTCATAGGGTGTGATTAATATACCCATTGATTGGAGAAAACTGACTTTTCTCTCCCAGCAGCTATTAATTGCAAGTAGGTTTTTATTTGTTTTGTTTTTGTTTTTTGCATCGGGATGGGACTTTGTCCTATTTATTTCACTTTCTTCCTGCTGGGATTTTTCCTTGAAGTCATCCACCACAGCTAACTCTTACAGTCTCCTACTTCCTTCTTCCCTTTAGACTTCTGAGCCTTAAGGGATGTGTGTTTGTGTGTGTGTGATATAGACATTTATTTAGCACTAAGCATTCAGAATTCTATATTCTGGTAATTACTATCTACTGCAAAAAGAAGCTTGTGTGATGAGGTGATCTGTGAGTATAGTGAGATATGGAGTCATTTTACTGCATGTTCATCTAACACAATAATAATAGTAAATTACTCCTATATGTGGTTTTTGGTGTATGTGGGCGGGATATGTGTGTGTGCACGTGCATACAATATATTTGCATAGAGGCCAGGGGTCAATGCTAGCTGGGTGTTTTTCTTAATTGCTTTCCACCTTATTTTCCAGACAGGTTTCTTAGTCATGAGCTATTAATTCAGCTAGATTAACTGGCCAGTGAGCTCAAGGGATCTTCCTGTGCCCGCCTCCTCAGTGCTGGGATCATAGACATGTGCTGAAAGACCCAGCTTTTTGCATGATACAGATTGGGACTTAAGTCTTCATGGAACTAACCCATGTTATTTGAACAATGTTATTTATTTAAAACATTTTGGAGGAATATGGATTTTTTTGTTAAATGCAGGTTTTTAAATACAAATTATTGTGGCAACTTTGGTGTTTTTTTTCTTTTTAATATCAAGAGATACGATAAATGTTGGTAAATAATACACGTTACCAATAAGATTGCCAACCCTCAGAGATTCAGTCTGTGCAGAGCTACATGACTAGAAGGCAGAAGAGTATTTGGTCTCTTTAGAAATCTGAATTCTACTAATTGGGGTTATGATCTCTGTAAAATTCAAGACAATTAGACATTTTATATAATGTTTTCCTTAAATGTGGTTTACATAGATTACTTTTATTAAATGTGTTTTTGCACTTGAAATTAGTTAACATACATGATATGAGTTTTTGCTTATAAATTTTTGAAATTTAACGTTTTACCAGATGAAAGAATAGTTTTATAAGCTTATGTTTTGAATAAAAGAAACACATATATTTTAAATCTTTGTAGTCATGTATCTAGTCATTAGTTGGATTGAATTAGATTGTCTTGGTATAAAGTGCCAGAATTTTGGTTTAGAGCTCAGTAAATACTAAGAGTATGACAGAAAATATGGCGGTATAGCAGGTCAGATGGTAAATGCTGAACTCTGAAGACACTATGCGTTAGATTTCTGGGACAGTGAGGCTGATGGAAGGTCTTCTCATGTACCGGATGTCCTCGGACAGGGAGAGTGCCAGTGTTCTGGGCCACAAAGGAAGACTGTCTGCGAATGAGTGCAGAGCCATCAGCATGAGTGTTGTAGGCGTTTGAGAACTCCGCAGATGTTTGCCACGTGCAGCATGCATCTTTAGAAAGAATTGAAACTGCGTTAAACACATGGTTTACTGTGCGGTGTCCTGATTTTACTCAATAAAGTTAGTAAATTTGATAGCCTCTGGCAGCCATTCTTACTTGCTAATTGTCTACTTTGAATACAGATTTCTTCTGGTTTGAAATAATTTGCTTTAAAGGAACATAATTTTGTAAAGAAAGTAGATTTTTCTCCCTGTAGTATTAGAATGCTTGTTGAGAAATAGTTTTATTTTTATTGTTTCTTTTATGATTTTTTTTGAATAGATTTTAGTTACTGCTCTTTTATAGATAACAGTAACTGCAGCAACAAGAAAATCCTAAGTCTTCAGTTTATGATTTTGTGTTGCAAAATTGTGCTTACACATAAGCAATGAAGATGGTGGTTGCTGACTAAAATTTAATATTAAAGAAAGGAATAAGTTTTGATCCTTTTGCTTGTGTGCTAATTTAATTCCTTTAAAACTGTTTCTTTGGCACTCTCTTATAAGACTTTGAGTATATTGAAATGTGTTATTATAATACTTTGGGATAGCATAGGGATAACAATTTTTATTTGAGCTGGATTATGTAAGTCATAATTGTAAGGTGAAATAGTATTTTTGCAAAACTATTTTATTTCTATTTTTATGTCAGTTATAAACCATTGCTTTTTCCAGAATTTTTTTGTATTTCCCCCCTTTTTTTTTCTTTTCTTTTGATTTTTACAAAAGTGAGTTTAAAAAACAATCCCTATTGAATCATAACTGTTTCTTTTCTCTTTTAGGATGTTACGGAGTTGATGGGGAGAGTGACTCTATTATGAGTTCGGCTTCTGAAAACTCCACTGAGCCTTGGTTTTGTGATGCCTGTAAATGTGGTGTTTCTCCTAGCTGTGAGCTATGTCCTAATCAGGATGGAATTTTCAAGGAAACTGATGCTGGAAGGTTGATGTCCCATTATGTTGTGTTCATATGCCTTCTTTATAACATGCCTGGTTTGGAGCTCCCTTTTCTTCCCTTTATGACTTTTGAGTCACACGCTTTTTGTCCCATCTTGTGAATTGACCAATAGATTATATATAGATTGATGAGGGGAATAAGAAAGATGACCTCTCAAGTACTTGAATTCGTTCTTTTTATTCATCATCCCAATTATTTTTAATGAGCCTGTGAAGAAGCAGTGGTTCTTTCTCAGATTATAAGGATAGTGCCCAAGACTTACATCATTTAAATTCTGTATAAGCACAAGTCTACAATCTGGTAAATAGAGAAATTTGAACCCAGATCTGTCTCACTTCAGGAATATAACATACAATGATTAAAAATGGAGAAATTTAATATTAAGTATTATTAAAATTATGCCCTAAAAGAATATGGAAGTTATAAATTAGCCCCTGAAGGAAATTTTAGGGATGACATAGATCAAGGAATGCCAAAATGACATTGGTTGGAGTTTGGACTTTGTCCCAAGGACTAGTTGTAGCCTACTGGTTGCCAGAAAACTTTTCTGCTTTATCTGCCAGTCTTCAGTTCTTAAAAGTAGGTATCTGCAGGGGGAGCTGCAACTTTGTTTTGAAGCCTGTTACATATGCTGTGTTTATTGAGAGGACAGTGAAAAGTGATCTCAAGGCTGGGCCAGGCTTGTGAGGTCATGAGGTCTGAACTCGTGGCTATACTGTAGCAGATGTACCCTGTCTGTCCTGTTGAGAAACTTATCCCTTCTGCTGTGCTCTGTACTGCGTTCCAGTGCCCAACTATAGTGATAACAAAATCACACTCTCTGAATGACAAGTGCTGAGGGAATTCTGACCATCATTGCAGAGTAAATATTAAAGCATGCCTGTGAAGCCAAGCGACAAATGTACTGACAGTTGGCACAAAGACCTGTGGTCTTTTCACTGTGATCACACTCACGGTCACTGCCACATTTGAACAGTTACCATAAAAGTGTCGACATCATTTATATTGGTTTTCCCTATGAGACTAGGGGTGATTGACTACAGTATATAAGTTATTCCCAGTCTTGTGTGTTTTGAAGTTTATCTACTTCAATGCTGTCAATAAGAGAAGAGACACTCATGTTTTTATGTTTTTATTTTGATAAGGCATAAGAGCTTTAAAAATTCACTTTTTTATAATTTGAAAATTATGTATATTAAGTGTCTGTGTAGGTATGTGCACATGAATACAGGTGCTTGCAGAGTCTAGAAAAGGATTTTTGATTCCTTGGTGCTGGAGTTATAGATGTTTGTAAGCTGCCTGATTTGGGTGTTAGAAACCAGACATGGCTCTTTTTCAAGAGCAGTATGTGCTTAAGTGCTGAGCCAGTTCTCTGTGACCTAGGATGTTTTATATAAGAATGTTTAATATTTTAATAATAACAGCAAGAATTACCAAACAACATAATATTCATCAATTTTTAACACTGAAAACATATATGTAGTCTACAAATAAAATTTAGACTTAGATGTAATAAGTTTACTTTAGTAAAATTAAGAAAAATATCTTTCTCATTTTGTTTCAATTAGTAACCAGACTCTTGAGAAATATAGCCTTGGTAGATTGCTAAGATAACATAGAATCTACAATGAGATCTTAGGGGACCCTGTGTGCTCAGGATCCAGACTACCCCTCATCTCCTAAGAAAAGAAATGAACTAAAATAGTAGCAAGTACTTTTTACATATAGACTAGAACTTGTTCGTTCTTATACATGGAATTTTTGGACTATGACCTATAACTGTGGATTTAGTAAAGCATTAAGAAATATGTGCTTTCCAAGTAGTTTGGTCTTATTTAGACTTATTTTTTTGTTTGTTTTTATTCTACCATAACTTTAGGCGAGTTCGTTAGCATTGTTACTATGCCTTAGTTTTGTAGTACCTTCGAGAAGCTTAAGTGGTACAACTCATGTAAGACAGTTCCTGATGTAGTTGGTGGACAGTAACTGTCCCCTTATTGACTGTCAATGCTGCTGCTACTACTGCTTTCTTCTGAGTAGGTGCTGCAGTATACATGCCATTTGGTAATTTCTATCTTGAATATTGAAACTTTGAATACTCAGTTGTGGTGAACCATATTGAAAAAAGAAAAACAAGACAAACAAAAACCAACCCAGCTTCCTTTTGAGGAAGAGAATTCATTTTACTTGTTTTTCCTGTTAATTTAAAAGCTGTATTGACAAAGTGTCTTTCTGTGCTGTCATGCTCTGCAAAGTAATGTGTAATGTTTTCCAAAAGAAGACAAAGGAAGCACTTTAAGCATTGATATTAAAGTAAAAATATTCATATTAACGACTGTGCATATTATATATAGAGATTAGGTACTCCATGGGCAGAGAGGTACAGCTCTGTGGCAGACTATTTAAATGCTTGTGTGTTTTGTTTTGCTTTTTTTTTAAAATATATATATATATATATTCAAAGTCCCACGGAGGCCAAAGGCCAGGATAGAAATTTTGGGCATTTATGTATTTATGTATTTTGCAGCATGTAATGCCAGTTTGATTTAAGACCAAAAAAGAGAAAAAAAAAAACATAAAAATTGGACACATCCTTTATCTTCATGGACAGGCTAAAAGAGTTTTGAAATTGATTTATTGTATGGATTTAACTATACATTCTCCTCTACTGATGTGATTCATAATATCTATGTGGAAAATGATTTAATGTGAGAAAATAGCTGTGGAATTCTTGAAATAAAAATTAAGTTTTTACTTTTTTTGTAGTTTTTCGAGACAGGGTTTCTTTGTGTAGCTTTGGTGCCTGCCCTGGCACTTGTTCTGTAGACAGGCTAGTCTCAAACTCACAGAGATCCACTTGCCTCTGCCTCCTGACTGCTAGGATTAAAGACGTGTGCCTGGCTGAATTTTTACATTTCTTAAATAGAAGATTTAGCAGGTCAGTGGTAAAGAGCACTGCCTGCTCTTCCAAAGACCTGAGTTCAGAACCACATGGTGGCTCACAATCATCTTTAATGAGATCTGGTGCCCTCTTGAGGAAGAGACCTGGTCAGTCATCCTCATCAACTTAAAAGCATGAAACCCAATAGGGACAAGTTCAACAGAACCACAATGTAGCGACTGCCCATGCATTCATTCTTCAGCAGTGCCAGGATATAAATTTCATTCATTCATTCATTCATTCATTCATTCATTCATTCATTCAATCATATATGATCAATATAATCATATATAAAATACATAATCAATATAATCATATAAAATATATAATCAATATAATCATATATAAAATATATTTATTTTCCTGCTTCCACTTTAAACAGAAGTTTATTTAACAAAGCAAGCAAAATATATACACTCCAAAGTGAGACTGAGTGGCTATTGTGGAAGAAAGAACAACCTGTGTCTGTGCTCCTTGCAGCCTCTGTAGGTTGTCCTCCTATTTGGAATGCAGGATGACTCTGAGTCATTGGCCTTTTCTCTGTGCAGTAAGCATTACCATACAGTAGAAGTAAGAGAGCACTGGATTTCTTCAGCCTCATTGTTTTCCTCTACTAGACTTGCTGTATTTAAAGACATCAATCTTCTGAAAGCATGATTTGCAAAATGAGAAGAACAATTTGCTACCTATAGGAAACAGACATTTTTATTTTTCTTGTAGTAAGCTACACGCTGCCCTAAGCACTTCTCAGACATCTGAGTTCCAGATTGCCTATGTAATGCTCTGTACCTAGGAGAAACTTAGTCATTGGCTTTGGGATGAAGGAACAGAAGTAACATGCTGTAGATATTTTTAAAATATTTTTTAAATATGTGGTACTACACAGAAAATGTACTACTGTGAGATAAGGGTTTCTTCAAGGAAGTATATGGCTACTTAGAGTTGCCTGCCTATAAACAATATATGAATGTAATTGAATGCATTGCCGCTCTAGAATGACAGTCTGCCTCTCTCTTTTGATGGTTTTGTGATACTTGTTTTCTGCTCCTTTTCCCAATCAACATCTGTCATCATAAACTCTAAGCAAAATGGATGATAAAGTAATAAGAAAGATTTTCTTGTTGTTTTGATTTCCCAACTTCATTACATAAGTTGTAAAATATGTGAACAAAAAAGTGCTTGAAGGGCTAAATTGTCTTAGTGATTTTCAGTGACTTTGCTGCATGTTTTAATAAGGACTCATGTTGGTGTCCTCATGTGCATGCCTGGGCAGAATGATACATTTGGGTGCCAGTCACACAGAAATCTCCACTCCTGTGGCTTGTTCCGATGTATGCTAAGAAGGTCGGTATAAAGCAAGCAGCCAGCTGTTGGGTTTATCAGAGATAAACTCCTGTAGAGAACAGCCACATTTGATACATCACTAGAGCGTGAAGAAACCTCACAGATTAAATTGAGAAAGCGGCTGCTTGTTGAGATGCTATCTTTATATTGAACTCCGCATAATGAATTTGGGAGATTGGATTAAAATGTTCTATCGAAAAAATATCTCAGAACTATAGATTCTTTTTTTGCAAAAAATGATAAAAATGTTAAAGATTTATAACTTTTCCTTAATATCTCTATAGAGTGATTTCTTAGTTGTTTAAAACTAATCTTAGTTGTTTAAAATCAGAACTTTTAAAGATGAGATAAAGCAAAATTTGTTAATATATTCACAAAGTTTATAGAGACTTGCCATCTAACTTTTACTCTTTTTCTTACACAAACTATGCATATCTGCTATTTAAATTTTAGGCAGCTATTCAAAATTTTGTTTGACTGCAAGAAAACATAGATATGTAATCATGTAATAATAGCTCAGGGCAGTTTAAAGAAATCAAAACTAACTTATTTTTGTTTTTCAGTGTGCTAAAGTTGAACATTTTTTAAAAGTGCTAACAGCTTTGTGGAGAATTTATACTATGTAGTTGTAGGTGACGTCTGTAAACTTCAGGTCTTAGGTTATAAAGGGAACAGATGAGAAAAGTGAAAACATGGCAGTCCTCCATTACTATCACTGTGCTTTGTATCTCTTCCCAGCCACCATTTTATCCTGAGATGAAAGTTAAACTTGCCACCAAAACTGTCTAAAAATATATCCATGGGGATATTCAACGACTTTGTGAGAAAGGTAGCAGTAAAGAACAATTAATCTAATTATTGCAAAATAACTTTGTGGTCCTTAAATTAGAGTCTTTAATTCTAAAAGTGCTCACAGTAATGAATGTGAATATCTTTCCTGGAATATGAGAGCGATGTTTTGTTATCCTTGAATAGCAGTCTTATGCAAATATTAAAGAATACCAGGTAAGACCAAAGTGCAGTGAGTTGTAAGAGCAGAGCAGCTATGGTTGCTGGACCAGCATTTTGACTAGACGGACTTCCGGAAGAGCAGTGCTCATGGCACGCTTGTTTTCCACGATGGAGCATCACTCTGTAGGTCTTCTGTGTTTTCCAGTTAAGAGTCTGAGATGAATTTTTTTTTAAACCATCTGATTGTTGAGCTTTCTATAGTATTTTGAGGTGGAGCATATTTTATGTTCATCTTCTATGTGAGAATTTCAGGAAAGCATTTGATAGCAGAATTGCATCTTCTCTCTTACAGATGGGTTCACATTGTTTGTGCCCTATATGTTCCTGGAGTAGCCTTTGGAGATATTGATAAGTTACGACCAGTAACACTAACAGAAATGAACTATTCTAAATATGGTGCCAAGGTAGGTTCAACTTTATGATTAGCTAAAATTGAAAATTTTGTTTCTTTACATAGCTTTTTTAAATAATTGCGAATTATTACAGAGGTGTTTAATAACAAGCACGTTCCTTGAGGAACTCTTAGCACTAAGTCATTTATATTATTCAGTTATTTTGTTTTGGCTTTTGTATTTTTGAGGTAATATCTAACTGTAGCTTAGGTCAGCCTCAAACTTAGAGTAGCCAGCCTGCCTCTTCCTTCTTAGTTCAAGGATCAGGTATGGTAATCATGTTTGAATCATTAGTTGATAGATGTTTCCTCAGAGGACTAATTTATTGATTTTTCCATATGGTATAATTCAGATAACCTAAGTTGTAAAAATGCGTATTAATTGATACTGTTTCTATTCTCTGGGATCCAGAGAATACCTTGTTACACAGTTGGATTAAATAAATTTTACTTTAACTTTGAAATGAATTTTATTAAAATTAAGAAAAAGAATATAAAAACCACACTTTATTTAGAACAGGTGTCAGCCCATTATTACTTCAACATTTTTAATGTAACAAGAAAAATTACCAAATTGATTTTATCTCTTAGCATATGTAAAGCACTAAGAAGACTAAGTGCCTAGCGCCTAAGTACTCTTATAATGTTATCTCTTCTTATTACTACTCTATCAGTTTAGTTCAGGCTGATTACAGCTGTGTAAAGAATTCTCTTTTTCATCAGAACTTGCTTGCCTACAGTTTTGTTGTTTTTTTTTTTTTGTTTTTTTTTTTTGTTTTTGCATTGGTAATATTTAGTGGGTGCTTCATGAGAGGATAATTTTGCTTCAGAAATACTTTTGCTGTGCGAGTTTTCCTGTTGCTTTCATAGGAGTGTAGCTTTTGTGAAGACACTCGCTTTGCTAGAACTGGAGTTTGCATTAGCTGTGATGCAGGGATGTGCAGAGCCTATTTTCATGTCACCTGTGCGCAGAAAGAAGGCCTGCTCTCCGAGGCGGCAGCAGAAGAGGTATGTTTATCTACCCCACAGTTGCTGTGTTCAAAGACTTCTTATGCCTGCTGTGCCCTGTAAAAACTGGAAAGTATAAGGGAAACTTCATAATCTTTTCTTAAGTATTTGACCAGACCACTATATGCGCCATATTTTATACAGGAATATGGCTTTTTTTTTTTTTAAGGTAGCTCATTCTCTGAGTTTAGTTTTAGCTCCCTAATATTTTTTCCAGACTTACTGACTTTAGATTAGGACCCTATACATCAAATTGTTTTTATAACAATATAAAATATGTATTTCTATGTTCTAAGCTTTGGAGGTTTCTAGAGATTACACACAACATAACAATGTAACCTTGTATTGAAATTGTTTTGAGAATCCTGCTTTTATGTTATGATATTAGAGTTGCAAAAAAACTACAGCCCTTCCCACTAAAATTTCTTGCATAATGCCATAGTAGCTATCTTAATTAAAAATACATATTTACTTAATAGGTTTAAGATAAGTTAACTAGTATTTAAGAGTACTGAAAGTTTTAATTCATGTGATAAATTTCTAAAAACATAACTCATAAATTGTTTGGTATTCACAAATATACATACATACATACATACATACATACACCCATATGTATATGTATTGATTTTTCTTTTTTTTTTTTTTTTTTTTTTTTTTTTGGTTTTTTGAGACAGGGTTTCTCTGTGGTTTTGGAGCCTGTCCTGGAACTAGCTCTTGTAGACCAGGCTGGTCTCGAACTCACAGAGATCCGCCTGCCTCTGCCTCCCAAGTGCTGGGATTAAAGGCGTGCGCCACCACCGCCCGGCTATGTATTGATTTTTCAAGACAGAGTTTCTCTGTAGCTTTGGAGCCTGTCCTAGAACTAGCTCTTGTAGACCAGGCTGGCCTCGAACTCCCAGAGATCTGCCTGCCTCTGCCTCCTGAGTGCTGGGATTAAAGGTGTGCACCACCACTACTTGGCAGCATTCACAATAATTTTAAAGAATTCTAAGGAATCCCAAGAACAGGTGTAATTAATTCCTTAAGCAGTTTTTCTGGAGAGATAATTTAGTAAACTTTTACTTTGTATTCATGATGCTTTATGATACTATATAAGCCATTTCATTTATTTGATATATAAAATTTTATTTTCTCATAAAACATTCAATATACTTTTAGCTACGAAATAAGTAATCTAATGAAGAAAACTTTTGAAAAACACTTGTAGGATGTATTTTATTTTCACTTAAATAGATCTTAATTATGAAGGCTACATTTTGATATGTGCCTGTTTTGTTTTGAGTTCTGATTCTGAAGGATTGTGCTTTGATGGAGTACTGGATGAATCTTGAGAGTTTTCACAGCTGTGGAGCAGACACAGAAGTGTAATGGCAGCGTAGGGTTATGTGGACTAATCATGACTGATGCTCTGGACGATGGGCAGTGGTCCAGAGCAGTAGGATTTAGAGGGCTGCATAGGTCGCAGGTGAAAATGAGGGAATCTGTAAGTTCAGCCTACTTGTCTACTTCTGGGTAACTGAACTTTATAGTCAGGATGTTCCTTTGTAGACACTTTCAGTTTTATTTTTGAGAGATTTGACTCTTATGTTAACATCGTTTGTGTGTAAATGTGCAAAACATTGGGATGTGCATGGCTTGGAGATTGTGTCTCCCTATCAGAAGGCATGCAGATTAATACAAAACCAAAATCAAGTCTCTAGTCACTGTACCTAAGAGCTAATTTGGGGAAATGTACAGGGTACCCTGCAATAATAAAGCTGGTAAACTGGGACCAGAGGCCTCTTCCTGCCCTGTTGCTTTCTTTTATCTATTTGGTAAATGTTCTGGATGCTGCCTTGCTCAGTGCAGAGGTTTTGCTTTTGTGATGTTTTTGTTTTGTTTTGATTTTTTGGGGGGAGGTTGGCATTGTTAAGAAAGCACATTTTTATAAGTTTCTAGTTTGTTGTTGTAAACACTTAAGAGAGTTGAACTTCTTTTGTTCTTTGCTACAGGAACTTACTATGTATTGCAACTGATGTGAAATGCACTGCACAGCCCCGGCTAGTCTCAAATTTGCAGTCCTTCTGCCTCAGCCTTCTCAGTGCTGTGATTACAAGTGTGTGCCATTGTAGCCAGTGAGAACTGGAAATTTATAAAAGATTCCTTATAGAGTTTCAAAACTCCTTGAATTGTTAATATGTCAATAAGATTTGCTTTTGACAATATTTATTCTGTTAAAATGGAGGAGTTATTTGTAAAAGTTGTAAATTTATACGTTGGATACATATAAGATCCCCTCTCCGAGACTGGGTCTCATTGTGTAGTCCATGGTAGTCTCCGTGATTCTTCTGTTTAGGCCTCTGAGTGCTAAGATTATAGGCACGTGTGACCACATCCACTTTAGCATCTTTTAAATTAAAGTGGATCTATTGTTTATAAGGACATTTTGTCTTCTGCTTTAGTTTTATGTTCTCTTTAAGTTTCCTAGAAAGCTTTTATTTTCTCATTTATATTTGTTTATCAAGTTGGATATCACACTTTTCCAGAGCTATTTTATGGACATAGTAAAAGAAAGCCTGAAAGTCAAATTAAGCACCTCAGTTTCATCCAGTGATATTTATCATACTGTCAAAGTTTTGAGAGCCTTTGGATGTATTATTTTCCGCATTGGTGAAGATCCATTAGAAGTTTGCATACTTTTTTTTAATCTACTTGGTTAAATATTCCAAATTACAATAATAGTCAAATTGTGTTTTAAACACAGCTTGCATTGTTCATAGATGTTAAAATAGACACCTACAGCACAGAAATTTATGTTTCATACTATGTCTTAAAGTTACTTGTTGTCTAACTAAACATAGTAATTTCTTCTTTGGTTAAAATACGGTTTTGCTAGTGCTAAACAGTTATACTATTTTTGAAAACAGTCTCTAAAGCAGTATAAATTGTTTATAGATTCTATTGATTTTTAATACACATTTTTATTCTGAGAGTTTCACACATTGTATTTTGATTATATTTGTCTCCCTTCTTCTGCAGCTCCTCCAATATACACCCTTAATTCCATACCCACCCCATTTTGTGTTTTTTTTTTTTCCTTTTGAAAGCCCATCTAGCCCAATACCAATGGTTATATACCCTTGATGTGCGGCTGTGCACTGGAGCGCCTTCCACCTCCCAAAGGCCATGTGTATAAAGAAAGCTAACTCTTCTCCCGTTTGCTCTCAGCTGCCACTGCCTTCTCATCAGTTGAGGTCCACTGCCTATCCATGCTGGCATTTTCCTGGCTTGTTTTAAGTTTGCAGAGGCTTGTGCATTCTGTTATTGCTATGAGTTCCCAAGAATAGCTACTCTGTTCTGCCTGGGAAATGCATCGACTGATTATTCTGCCTCTTTCAGTCTTCCTGCCCCCTCTTCTATATGGTTTCTGAGTCTTGGGAGGGCGGAGTATGCTTCAGATGTCTAATTAAGTCATGAATAATTTGCAGGTTCTTATTCTCTGCGCCTTAGCCAGTTGTGAGCTCATTGTTAATTCCTAGCTATTGGGGGAAAAAAAAACTTCTCTGATGAGTTTTGAGAGGATGCACTAAGCTATGGATATGAGGATAAGTCATTAGGAGTAGGTTTAATATTATGTCCCTTGAGCAGAGTTAATAGTAGTAGGTTTTTCCTTACAGCCTACAACCTATCTAACTATAGATTCTTGGTGAGGTATGGGTTCCATCTTGTGGGGTGAAAGTAGAAATGGTTATTTTCTTGGATTTCATTCCACAATTGCAGCACAGGAATATTTTACTTGGCTCATAGGATTCACAGTGGGATAGGATTAATGTATGTGGCTTTACGACATATGCCTTTCTTATTCATCTTTTTCCAGATGTTGTATGCCTCCTAAGTTTTCAGTCACATAATAGAATCGTAATTACTATGGCCTAAATATTAAATTAACTATTTCAGAAGATATGAAGTCTAAGCAGTTCATAGATTGACTTATCCACAATTTTTTTCTACAAATACTTTTCTCTCTTTCTTTCATTCTTACATCTATCCCCCCATTCTCTCCTTTCCTCTTTTCTCTTTTATGTATTTTTTATTGTTTTGTTGTTTTTAACCTTCTTGTTTCATGTTCTCAATATGACTGAAGTAGCTCTAAGTATTTTATTCTTACTTGGTAGCATTTAAATCAAGAAAGCAAGCAAGCAAGGAGACACAGAGATTCTCTCACTAGGAATGAAAGTTTCTCTTCCACAGTCCAGGATGAATAGCTTTTGATCATGTTGTATACCAGAATGTAGGCTCTGTTGCTACGAGAAAGATGGGAAAGTAAAATCTGATACTTCCAGTTTTTGTCACTGGAAATAGTACAAAGAACCCAACCAAGGTCAGTAGCTAACACAGTTCGACACAACTAACCTAAGAACCTGTCAGTTGACTTCAGTTCATTTTGTCATAGCCATGTGCTTATGTCAAATGACAAGTGTTTATAGTGGGTATTAAGAGAAAAAAAATGAAGAAATAGATAGGTATTAAGAATAAAGAAAAGAAAAAGTTGGAATGTCATATTTCCCAGTTTTCTTTTGGATGCTTCAGGATAGACCTCTTCACTTCTTGGACATTATATACCTGGGCTTCACTTTTTAGGTGTTGAATTTAAGAAATCACAGCATTACTTATTTATTATTCTTGATAATTAATAATTATGTTACAATGGATCACCTAAACACTAGTAGGACTTTAACTTTCTGTATAAGTAAACAATGCTCTTGATTGAAAAAAAATTCATTGTGACTTACAACAATGTCATATTTTTAGAATCAGCTTCTAAATGGTTATATAATGCTACACAGACCCTCAAGGAAAAAAAAACACACGTACACGTATCTTATCTATCTGATTTGATATATATCTTTTCCCCCTCATGCTATTTTTTTTTAAATTTCCCAGGATACAGAGTAGTTACATTTCTTACTAAAATTTGAAATTAGTAGGTAAGCATTAATTAAATTATCTTAGTGCTAGACTGATGGCTCAGTTTTTAAGGTGTTTGCCATGAAAGTGGGAGAACTTGAGTCAAATCTCCAGACTTTTGGAAGAAGCTGGATGTGGTAGCACATGCCTGTAATCCTAACCCTGTGTTGCCAGCTAGTCTTGTTGAATTGTTGATCTTTAGAACCCAAGAAGAACCCTTTAATAACAACAACAGCAACAACAAAGCAGCGGAAGCGTCCACACACAAACATAGACATATGCACATGCATAGAACATACAGCCTGGTTTTGGATGATTTAAATCATCCAAATGATTTGACATAAATCATAAATAGCCTGGTTTTGGATGATTTAAATCCAAATGGTATGACATAAAACATAAATAGCTTCTTTAGGTTAAGTGTGGCTAGGATAAACACATGTCAATTCTGATTTTTTAAAATAGTGATTATATTGTTATTTTGAAATAATTCTGTTAGGTGTTGTATTAGTGTCCAAATCGGTGTCTACTTATTCAAATTTTTATCTTACACAGTGCTATATACTTTAGTATCTGTGAGTATCATAATACAGAATTGCTTTATGTGCTTTCAAGCATCTTAAGTATAGATTAGAATTTCAAGATTATTATTTATCTTTCTATTCTGTCTCAAATGTACCTGCCTGAAAATTTCATTTCTCTTTGGATTATAAACCCCTATCTTAATGAAAGTCCCTTCTAGTGTAACTTAGATTAAAAACTATATAGATACCTTACCTTTATAGGGACAGACATATGGAATGAATTGCCATTGTAAAAATTTCCTGTTTCTTAATAACTATCATATGCAAATACTTTGATTTTTTTTGTTACATTTAAAGAAATGATTTGTGTCTTGACTAGGATTATGGTTGTTTTTTTATAGTACTGTTCTTAAAGTTGTTTTTCTCCCATTGACCCTTCCTACTTTCTTCCACTTCTTTTCTCTCAAAAAACAGCTATTATTTCTTTAATGTGTGCGTGTGTGTATTTGTGTGTGTTACTAAATATATAAATATAGCCTGCTCCAACATGGTTTATTGTATGTATATGATTTCAGAGCTGATTACGTGGTATTGTCTAACCAGTTTTGGGGCACTTGCCCAGGGAAGACTAATTCACTAATTCTCCTGCTCTCAACATTTCCTAATGTGTTTTTTTTTGTTGTTGTTGTTTTTTTGGTCTAGGGTTGAGGCCCCATGAGGTTTACTCCTGTTCTCTTTAGTATGTCTGTTTGTGTTTTCTTTGTTTAGGTCTTAATTAGGCAGCTGTATTGATGAGACTTCACAGGTATCATTTCTAGGAAATGAAATCTTACAGCAAATTATCCTGTTCCTCTGTTTCTTGCTGTGTTTCCTGTCCATCTTAAACTCTCAAATTATCCTGTTCCTTTCTTTTTTGCTGTGTTTCCTGTCCCTCTTAAACTCTGATCCCTGAACCTTAGGTACAGGAGTTGTGTTGTGTATGTATCAGTTGGGGCTGGGTACTCTATGGTCAATTGTTCTCTATATTTTTATGGGTTGTAGTTTTCTGCAGTGACCTGTTGTTTGTTGCAGGGAGATGTATCTTTGATGAGGGGCAAGATCTCAACTTGGCTATAGGTATAAATATTTATAATGTAGTTGGGATTATACAGGTTTAGTAAACTGGTGCTTTTAGGTTCTCTTCCAAGATCCATGACTTCACTGCCCCTGGTAGTTGTCTAGGTTTCTAATACCAGGCATGGTTCTCCTCTTGTTGAGTAGACGTTACAATCAATTAGAGCACTGCTAGCTATCACTAAGGTATACATACCATCATTGCACCCTTTGGGATAGCATACCCTGCTGTCCTTGTTTTAGTTTATAGGTGTTACAACTGGGTAGGTCTTTTGGTTGCTTCTCTCCTTTGGAAGCTTGCATGGTATTATCTTGTATCATGAAAGCTAGTCCTCAGGAAGGAGGATATCCGGTCAGAACCAGCTTAAATTGTTTGGGTTCTGTGTCTGAAGTACAAGATACTGTCTCTTCAGCAATAAAGACATAGCTTCAACCTCTAGGAGACAAGCGAGGGCAATTAAAATAGCCTGTGTTTTCAGAGTCTCTTGGATTACCATGACCAGTGCATTAAAATGTACGCTTTGGCTAATACCATATTCCTTTGTGAGATATTAGTTATAAAAGGATAAAAGGGGAGTACCTGAATTTTGTTATTGACAGTGTCTGGCCTTCCTCATCTGTATTGTACAGGATAAATATTGACAGAGGTTTTCTGTCATACCCAGTCCTACAGTCATTCTGTCCCAAAGAAATACACAGAGGTCTACATTAATTATAAACTGGTTGGCCTAGTAGCTCAGACTCCTTATTAATTAATTCTTACATCTTATATTAGCCCATTATTCTTATCTATTTTAGCCACGTGGCTTGGTACCTTCATCAGTGAGGCATTCTCATCTAGCTTCCTCTGCATCTGGGTGACAATTGCAGACTGAATCTTTCCTCTTCCCAGAATTCTCCTCTTCTTCTTGCCCCATCTCTACTTCCTGCCTAGTTGCCCTGCCTATGCTTCCTGCCTGGCTACTGGCCAATCAGCATTTTATTAAACAAGTACAAGAAACAAATCTTTACAGGGTAAAACTATTGTCTCACAGCACTCCCCCCCCCCTTTATTTTTTCAAAACAAGAACTCTAAATTGAATCTCCCTTGTTTAGCTTTCTTCCTGACTATTATCCATACAACTTGTAATCAACACTCTAAACAAAGAAAAACATCCATAATCAATTTTGGGGGAATGCGGGCATAGTTTTCCAGGCTACTTCCTGCTGATTGGGCCCTAAAGAAAATTTAGAATTATGGTCAAGTCCTGAGGAGAAAATTTTGTGAGGCTTAATTTTATCAGTTTTCACTCTTGAAACTGTTCTGGATGTAGAAATCAGAGGAAACTGGGTTCTGAAACGTTGGATCATCTGGGCTATCCACTCTTATCGGAGATTTCTCAGGGGGTATTCCTTGATCAACCTGATTTTTGTTAGCCCAGAATGAGTCTACAGCCTCTCATTTCCTGTGGAAAACAAAAACAAAACCCCTTCTCCAAAGTAACATATCCTTTGACTTAAATTTTGAAGTCAAAGCATTTTCAAAATATGTATGTTGGATTAATCCAGCAACATTTATAATCTAATGTCTTTTAGCAGCTGTTGCTCCTTTCTCAACAGTCATACAATTCAAAGATACCAAAATAACATACAGTATCCAGATTCTCTGTGTATTTTCCATCTTTACATGGTTTTATTTTAAACTCTATTTCTTTTATTTTTATTTTTTGTTTTTTTTTTGAGACTAGGTTTCTCTGTTTATCTTTGACTGTCCTGGTACTCACTCTATATAAGGTTGTCCTTGAATTTACAGAGATCCTCCTGCCTCTGCCTCCCAAGTGCTGGGATTAAAGGTGTGTGTCACCACACTCAATTGCTCTCCTTCTTTCTTTTTTAAAGACTTTATCCTTTTTCTTTTCTCTCCCAAGCCTACATATGTTTTTTAGACACACTGTAAACCATTTAGATGTTTTCTTCGTTTTTGAATTTATCTTTACTGTATATCTCTCCCTTTCTGACCACAAGAGTCTTTAATTTGCTAAACCATATGGCTAGGATTAAAGCCGTGGCTTTGAGGGCTGGATCCAGCCCTTTCCTTAGCTTTCTAGCCTCATGGTGGAGGTACCAGCTGGAGCCATGTTTATTGCCACAACTCTATGGCGTTTCAAGGTCCCTGCCACCACCAAGAAGCATACTGTCGACTATTCATAAAAATCATTTAATTTTTTTTCTAGTGGATCCTCTTAAAACAGCTACAAGGTTTTAGCAGCTAATACTGAGTCAGTAAATCTCTCTTAAATGAGACATGCTTGCCTCAAGCAAACAGAGCCCACCCAAGTAAAACCTGCTACTAAGAAGCCATGCTTAACTCTTCTTTTGTGAGTAGAATTACTTCCCAAGCTCTCTCAGGTTTCATATGGATGCAGTTGTCCACATTGGCGCCATTTGTTGACAGAGTTTTCTGTCATGCCCAGTCCTGCAGTTATTCAGTCCCGAAGAACTACACAGAGGTCTACATTAATTATAAATTGGTTGACCTAGTAGATAAAATATATGTGTACATTTCCAGTGGGTTAGGAAGGTTTCACATACTTGTATTGGCTTGTTTTTTACACACACACACACACACACTCACACACACACATGCATATATGTATGCACTGTTGCTTTTATTACATTTATGTAACTTTAATATTTGCTCATGATTTCTCCCTAAGGTTATTGAAATTTCGTGTATCACACAACAAATTTTTAAAGAAGTACACAAACATACCCAAATAACAAAAGGTTTTTTTAATCAGTATTTTGTAATATATATGGCCCTTTATTATTTTGCATTGCTGGAATCAAATCCAGGTCTTGCTCATGGTAGGCAAATGTTGTATGGATAACCTATACTTCCAAGCACAACAAAGGCCTTTAGAGAAAAACAAATATTGGTAATTTGAGGCTGATAGAGAGCATTTCAAATGCAGTAAGTAATTTTATCATGATGTATGAAAATTACTTCCTCAATATTTTATTGATATAACTATCACTAGCAGATTTGTAAAAAAATATTATTTGGTGATAGTTTGATTTTGAAATGACCCATTGGAGTAAAAATTTTTAACTCTTTTTTTTTTTTAGGATATAGCAGATCCATTTTTTGCTTATTGTAAGCAACATGCAGATAGGTTAGACAGAAAGTGGAAAAGAAAAAACTACTTGGCTCTACAATCCTATTGTAAAATGTCTTTGCAAGAGAGAGAAAAACAACTGTCCCCTGAAGCACAGGTATGGAAATCACACCGAATCTTACTGTTTTCTTTTCAGATCTCATGTGTGTTTTCTATTGACATGTGATTGACACTGAAATCTATCATTTAAACGTAGTTTTAAAGTTTTACTTAAGCAGTGGTTTGTGAATAAACGTCAGTAGAGTTTCTTTCTGAAGTTATGTTTCATCATATCTATGGTGTAGTCATTTGTAAAGTATTATTTCTATGTTGAAAAATTTGGTTGAAGGCATTATGCAGAGGGTCTAAAGTAGAGATCTCCATCAAATCCCTCCCTTCAGAGTCCAGGAAATCCTGCAAAAGAGGAGGCAAGAAGATTGTAAGAGTCAGAGGGGATGGAGGACACCAGGAGAACAAGGCCCTTTGAATCAACAAAACTAGGTGCATATGAGCTCACAATCCTGAAGCAGCAAGCAAAGGGCCTGCATATATAGTATAGCTATTAGCTTAGTATTTTTATGGGACTCCTGACTCTGAGAATGAGTGCATTTCCACTTTTTTACTTGCTCTTGGGACTCCTTTCCCCTTGTTGGGATGTCATGTCCAACTGTGATATGAAAGTTTTTGCTTCATCTTACTATATTTCATTTTGCTATGTTTGGTTATTATCTCCTGAAAGCCTGTTCTTTTCTAATGAGAGGCAAAAAGTGAGTTGATCTGGAAGGGAAGGTAGGTGGGATGGAACTGAGAGGAGTGGAGAGAGGGGAAACTATTATCAGGGTATATTTTATAGGAAAAGAATCTGTTTTTATAAAAGAAAACAGTCTTTTTTTTTCAAAAGAATACAAGCTTCTAGGAGATTATAATATAACAAGATAAAATAAAAACTAGCACAATGGAATAGGACAAAACAAACAGAAGGAAAAAAAACCCAAAAGAAGGCTTAAAAAACAGATCCATTTGTTATCACACACAGGAATCTCAAAAAAGCTAAATTGGAAGCCACAAGCCACACTGTATATGTAAAGGACCTGTAGGGTAAAAAGGGAGATGAAAAAGAAAAACCCTTGTGTGCACACGTGTGTGTGTGTGTGTGTATGTGTATGGTCATATAATTGGTTTTTTATATATGCATATATATAAATATATATATATATAATTGAAATTAAAGCATAACACAAAACTTCCTTTCAATAAAGGGAAAGATCTGACATGGTACTATAAAACAAGAATCCTTTGAATTTGTTTGACCTTGTCCATATGCTATTGGGCGTACAGCCTATCCTTATAAGTGGTTTGTTTCCTCAGTGAGATTGTCTTGGAGGAAACTAGGTTATCAATTAGAGATTGCTTCTGGGTTAGGGATGCAGGCTCCTGTCCACTTCTCCTTCAGCCCTAGGACCCCATCTGAAGGCAGCTGTTACGAGGTGTGGATCCATTTAGTACAACTCTGGACTTACATGATATAGCTTCAAGACCACTGATGAATCTCATTTGCCTTAATTTTAAGATTTAGTAAGATTTTAGTATTGTTATCTTCTCTAAGCATAAATGTTAAAGTTATAAGGAATATATTCCATTTTTTCTGTCAAACTTTCTACATTTATTTATAGGCAAGGATCAATGCCCGACTACAGCAGTATCGTGCCAAGGCAGAGTTGGCTCGATCTACCAGACCACAAGCCTGGGTTCCAAGGGAAAAGTTACCCAGGCCACTCACAAGTAGTGCTTCGGCCATTCGTAAACTGATGCGCAAAGCAGAGCTAATGGGGATCAGTACAGATATCTTCCCAGTGGACAATTCAGATACTAGTTCTAGTGTGGACGGAAGGAGGAAACACAAGCAGCCAGCTCTCACTGCTGATTTTGTGAATTACTATTTTGGTCAGTATAGACACTGATGCATGCACAGTCTCCCTGAGAATAATTTATTAATGACAGAATTTGATATACTAATAATGTTTTAGAAAATCATTCTTATGTTGTATATGTCAGAGCCATGTTTATTTTCTTAAGTTGTAGCATTTTGTAAATTCCAGGCTCATGTTTTGTTTTCTTAAATATACATAAAATTGTTTGAAAAATGTTGGTTTATCCAATTGACCATCTCTGTGGCTAGTTTGATTCTTTGTGTATGTTTTATATTAGCCTTTACTATATACTGAAGTAAAACTGGATATTTAATTTAAATAGAGAGAAATATGCGCATGATTCAAATTCAGGAAAATATGGCTGAACAAAAGAATATAAAGGATAAATTAGAAAATGAGCAAGAAAAGCTTCATGTAGAATATAATAAGGTACGTTGGCTACAAATACACAGTATTTAGTAGATTGTCTTTATAGTTCTTTTGTTATTTTATTGCTATTCTGTGTTTCAGTGTAAAATTCTATAGCTCTTAGGCTCTTTTCCGACCTTCATCATCATTTTCATTATTGTCATTCTCTTACTGAGCACTTTCTTATGCCAGGCACAGTTCTGATCTCTTTACACATAGTAAGCCATTTAGTTCTCTCCTTGTCCTTAGTGTGAGTCATCATCATTACTGTTCCTGCTTTTAGGGGTCGGAACTGAGGTCTGAGGAGGTGACATGAGTTGCACATGGCCTTATAGTCATCTGGTCTCAGAGGTCGTGTTTGTTTCTTTAATTCTTAAGTGTACAAAGCATTATAGACCTTTTTAAAAATAGGACTAAAGTTGTAAAACCCACTCTTAAATTAGTAGTCTTTCTTTTTTAAATTTTGTTTTCTTTTTACCTTTTTGCGAGATAGGATTTCTCTGTGTAGCCGTGGCTATCCTGAAACTCACTCTGTAGACCAACCCTTTAACTCACAAAGATTTGCCTGCCTCTGCCTCCAGAGTGCTGGGATTAAAGGCATGTATCACCACCACCTGGCTAGAAGTCTTTTCTAAATTAGATGGTATTTTTGCTATAAATATTTTCTAATTTAAATTTTTTTTTTTTTTAAATTTTTCGAGACAGGGTTTCTCCGTAGCTTTTTGGTTCCTGTCCTGGAACTAGCTCTTATAGACCAGGCTGGCCTGGAACTCACAGAGATCCGCCTGCCTCTGCCTCCCGAGTGCTGGGATTAAATTTTTATTGTATCTCTTTGTTTAGTAATATATAAAGCAAGATATTACTGAATTATTAGGTTCTAAGTTGCATGAATATTTAAACTGGTATCTAGTTATTGTTCAAAAAAACACTTAAAGAGTTAAAACTAGTAGGAAGTAACATCTAGTAATCGCGAAAGATTGTGGGGAGTAAAGCTAGAAGATCTGGAGATTTTTGGTAGTTATTTTGATCTTAGCCAAATGAACCTCTGAGTCTTAGTTTTCTCATGAGAAAAGTGATGGAAATATGAATGATAAAGCAAAGTATCTGTCAAATTATTATGTGCCAAACTATAAAGAAATATATTGATATGTAATTATCTTCATAAAAATACTAGAATAACAGAAAATGTTTGCCCTCTCTTGAGCATATCATCATGCTAAATAATAATAATAATATATCTGTCTTTCAGTAGTTATCTGACCAGAATACATTCTGTATGGAAAATAAATGTGAATATTCTTGTTTACTTATTTGTACATATAAAAACTTACTAATTTTACTTACTCTTTTTGTAGCTCTGTGAATCCTTAGAAGAACTGCAAAATCTGAATGGGAAACTTCGAAGTGAAGGGCAAGGAATATGGGCCTTACTTGGCCGAATTACAGGGCAGGTTAGTTTCTTTTTAGTAGCTTACTTCAATTCATGCCTTCTATGTAATTGTCCAGAGTACGTATTTCTTACACAACAGCCACTTTCCTGACTAAATGATTCTGTTCGATCAGAGAGCCTAATTCCCTGGGGTAATGATTTCCTTCTGAAATACTTCCAGACTACTGGCAACCACTACCTGCTGAGAACCTGTAGCTTAATTTGGTTCTTTCATCAACTATCTTGATGACATTTTTTTTCCCACTTGCTCAAATTGATTGACCTGTCATTTCTGATGAGCTAAGATATGAAGCAAGAGTTTTCTCTAGTATATTCTTTATTCAGTGGTTTTAGATTCTTGGCCATAATTTTTTCTTTTCCATTCTTATACCCTACTTATTTCTTCAGTTTATTTGTATTTAAAATTAAAAACTCAAACCACAGCCATGATTTTCATGTTAATTTGATTTTCATCTGAACAAGAGATACAGTTTTTGAAACTTAGATGTTAAAGTTTGCTTTTTTTTTTTTATCCGTTGGTAACTATTAGTTGTAGTTATAGGACAAGCAAAAGGAAGGCCCTTTCTCCTTGAGCAATTGTAGCTTGTTAATGTGCTTCATATTAAAATGAAAAACATAATAAAATGGAGGTTTTTGAATTTTTTTATATATTGTGCAATAAATAAGATTTTTGTTTCAGATAATTTTAGTTATAAAGATAGGTGATAGAGACTCCCTGTTTGTGGTTCTTTTTCTGTAAAAGTAGTTTGTAAGACTTTTAATTGTATACATCACAGACACCTGTAAAAATCAACTTCCGGAGATAGTCTATGTAGATCTAAAGTAATGCATGTTGAATTGTATAGTACCCTGTTGACTTTGAAGAAACTTCTTTTGTGAACAGATTGCATGTCAGTTAAACTAAAAAGAATAATTCATTTTAAAAGGCAAAAAGGAAGATTTGCCTTTGGACATATTAACTCTTGTTTATGTTAATAGGTAGTTAATAGATTTTAGGAAGGTTATGGTATTTGGCGAGTGTAAGAGGTTACTTGCCAATCTAGCATTTGTTTTGGCTTGGTTTATATTTTTTCCATAAAAACCTCCTCTACAGCTTAAAATATTATCTACTATAAAAGACATTTTTATTTATTAAATAACTTCATAGAAGATTGCAAACTGCATTGTGTGACGGTGGCATGCACAGACATAAAATTCACGTTTATCATTTTGTGATGCTTTTCCAGTTGGCCGAACAGATGTGGGCTCACCGGGCCACTAAGAAATGACTTTGATAGATGGTTGCTGTCTCTGAAGCCAGCATACTACAGATTAGTAGGGAGCCAAAGAGAATCTCATCTGCTTTTTTACAGGGTTTGGTCTAATAAGATAATTTTTCTAATTAACCTATAGAACAGCAATATAGCTGGGAAGTTACAAAGATACAACACTGATGTTTTTGCCCAAGTATACTGTGTTAGACTGTTAATCCTTCTCTGCTGTGCCCCTCTTTTAGGGTTTTCGAGCTGAAGTAGTATACTTCTCATACTATCAAGTTTGTTTCTAAGAACTGATGAGATTGTGCAGTTAGAGTTTTCTTTTTTTTTTAGTATGTTAATATTTATTCTTTATTTTTATTAAAAATTTCTGCCTGCTCTCCGCCTCCCTTTCCCCCCCCTTCCCCACCCCCACTCCCCTCCCTCCCCCTCTCCAGTCCAAAGAGCAGTCAGGGTTCCCTGCCCTGTGGGAAGTCCAAGGTCCTCCCCCCTCTATCCAGGTCTAGGAAGGTGAGCATCCAAACAGGCTAGGTTCCCACAGAGCCAGTTCATGCAGTAGGATCAAAACCCAGTCCCATTGTTCTTGGCTTCTCATCAGCCCTCATTGTCTGCCCATGTTCAGAGAGTCTGGTTTTATCCCGTGCTTTTTTCAGTCCCAGTCCAGCTGGCCTTGGTGAGCTCAGCCCCACTGTCTCAGTGGGTGGGTGCACCCCTCGCGGGAGTTTTCTAATAGAAGCAGTTGAGATTTTTTTCTCTTTGCTAATGTAGCTGGTAAAGCAAATTTGCCTCTCTGAACCCGAGCTTATTTTGTTACATTTAGTAGCAAATAGGAGACAGTGCTTCTTTTACTTCATCTTTAAAGCAGCATCTACTGCCTTTGTTCATGTCAATAGAAGTTGAATGTACCAGCAATCTTACGAGCACCCAAGGAGAGAAAACCAAGTAAGAAAGAAGGAGGCACACACAAGACATCTGCTCTTCCCACAGTACTTTATAGGCAAGTAATAAAATCATAAAAGATAATATTGCTTATTTTTCAGTTAATATGTACTAGTCAGAAGGTGCTTTACATATCTGAGAGCAAATTATGGTCCATTTCAGAATCTCAGCTAAGTGTGTTTCGGGTTCATTTGATCAAAAATGCTTTGTAAAGTGGGTAATACAAGAGATATTTGTTGTTCTTCAGAAAGATAAATGATGTACTTAGGAACTGAGAATAAATTTTTGTATGTCCCATGGAAACAGAATTCTTTTTAAGAAATTAGAAAATACCCAGATGAAATAGTTCAGGTGAGGTGTTGTACCTGATTAAATTTAATCTTTTAAATTTACTTATAATCAATAATTATGTAATTATTATGTTAATGAACATAATAAAAAAGTGAACATTTATATTTTACTTGAATATGTTGTAAAATTTTGCTTTTGATTTAGGTAGGGATGAATGATAGTGGATAAAACTGATGACTTTTATATTTTAATCTGTTTGTACTTTTTCTCTCCCTTATCAGTTATAATAGTTTCTTTTCCAGACAAACTTTTCTCCTTTATTTTTTTTACTCAGTATTTTAACAGTATTGATCATTGTGCTTTTTCATGACAATTCCATTTTCTATATCTAAATAAAGTCCTCATTTTTTTCTATATTTAAATAATAGATCACTTTTTCCTATAATGTATTAATCACAATAAGTGAGAGTTTAGAAAATGTTGTATATATATCTATTTATGTGCTCTAAATACATATATTAATAATACGCCTATATATGCACATATATATGTGTGTATATATGTGAAATATGTAAAAGCACATTATTGTCCTAATTTTTAGTGTGAACGTTAGTGTATCCCCAGAACTGTTTTCCCAAGTGTGGTAGGTTCTTTTGAAAATATTAGGCATAGCACTAGACTTCTGGGTTTTATGACTACAGTTACTTTTTGCTTCAGAATATGTTTAAACTGATTTTTGCTTAAGATCAGGTGTTTTATTTTTTGATTACTGCTGTTCATTTGTTTTATTATTACAGCTTTACATATGTGTTTTCTTGGAATATTGAAAACATCTGACATTATTATTCTTCAATTTGCTGTGCATTCCTGTTTTTTTTATGTTCTCAGACAACTTTTCCAACATTCTGTGTGTCCCCAATTTAAATATATGGTCAATTTTCAAGCCATGGTGTTCATTTTCTTAGAAGTAAAATTTTGTTTTCCCACAAGAAATGTTAACTAAAATTCATATCACTTTTGATATTATCACTAATATCAACTAGTATTTTTCTTTTAATTCAAGGTCTGGCGTTTGTGGAAAGAGACATAGAAATGTAGCTTATTTATATGTTTAATGCTGTATGAATGGTTTGCAGTTAATAATAAAAAATTGTTTGTGAAATAATTATTTTGACCTTCAGGGTAGTTTTCAAAATTAGAATATTGTTTTTCAAATTTTTGTTTCTCTCGTAGTTTATGTTTCTAAAGAAAAATTGAACTAATAACATAAATTTTAAATAATAATTAAAAAGCTATGTTGAGAATCTTTAAGTATTCCCATTCTTTAATGAGTTTAGCACTAGAAAACTTTAAGTGTATATTAGAACTAAGCTATTTTTAACATACTGTATTTAGCTCTAACAGTTACTAGTGTTGTTAAAACAGTGGGTGCTATGAAAAACATAAGTTGATTGCTGGGTCCTTGCAGCATATACCTATTGTTCCTACATGAGGTCAGGGCCAGCCTAGTCCATATAGCAAAATTCAGTCTCTAAGGATCAGAAATGACATTAACAGAAGACGGTTGAACTCAGAGCTGCTATAATGAAACTGTTTCCCTATGGATATCAGTGTAATTCTTATTTGCTGCTTTTATTGAAGTTGTGGAATTTGTAAGAAGAACCATGATCAGCACCTTCTTTTACTGTGTGACACCTGTAAGCTGCATTACCATCTTGGGTGCCTTGATCCTCCCCTTACACGGATGCCAAGAAAGACCAAAAACAGTTACTGGTGAGTGAAACAGACTGCATGTGGTTGGAATTGGTTTTCTATATCACTGATTCATAGTAAAGTATTTTTCATACTTTTGAATTGAATATTAATAAGTCTTTCTATTACATGAATAATTTTTATAGCAATTAAATTTTTAATCTTAGCGATGTGTTCTTTCTTTTTTCTCTTTTTCTTTATTTTTTTTTATTGAAAAAATTTCCACCTCCTCCCCGCCTCCCATTTCCCTCCCCCTCCTCTCCCACTCCTCTCCCCCTCCCCCACTCCTTTCCCCCTCCCCCCACTCCATTCAGCCTCCCTCTCTAGACTGAAGAGCAGTCCAAATTCTCTGCCCTGCGGGAAGTCCAAGGTCCTCCCACTTCTATCTAGGTCCAGGAAGGTGAGCATCCAAACTGGCTAGGCTCCCCCAAAGCCAGTACATGCAGTAGGATCAAAACCCAGTGCCATTGTCCTTGGCTTCTCGTCAGCCCTCATTGTCCACCATGTTCAGAGAGTCCATCCAGTTTTATCCCATGCTTATTCAGTCCCAGTCCAGCTGGCCTTGGTGAGCTCCCAATAGATCAGCCCCACTGTCTCAGTGGGTGGGTGCACCCCTCATGGTCCTGACTTCCTTGCTCATGTTCTCCCTCCTTCTGCTCCTCATTTGGACCTTGGGAGCTCAGTCTGGTGCTCCAATGTGGGTCTCTGTCTCTATCTCCATCCATCGCCAGATGAAGGTTCTATGGTGATATGCAAGATATTCATCAGTATGGCTATAGGATAGGGCCATTTCAGGTTCCCTCTCCTCAGTTGCCCAAGGAACTAACTGGGGACATCTCCCTGGACACCTGGGAGCCCCTCTAGAGTCAAGTCTCTTGCCAACCCTAAGATGGCTCCCTTAATTAGGATATATACTTCCCTGCTCCCATATCCACCCTTCCTTTATCCCAACCATCCCGTTCCCCCAAGCTCCCCCCATCCTCCCCTACTCACTTTTCTCTCCCCATTTCCCCTTACCCCCATCCCACCCCACCCCCAAGTTCCCAATTTTTGCCCAGCAATCTTGTCTACTTCCCATAAGACACCAGGGATATTTCTTTCTTTTTATGATTTGGTATTTCTCAAATTCATTAATTTTATTTTGAAGTTAAACAAGTTTTAAGTTTCATCAGCCATTCTTTGAAATTCCAGAAACTTTGAAAACTTTTTTTTTAAAGACAGAATCTCATTTTCCAGTCCAATATTGAAGTCATATATAGCTAAAGATAGCCATTGATTTCCTAGCCTCCTGCTTTTCCCTCCTGAGTGCTGGGATTGTAGACCTGGGTCAACATGCTGTTTGTGTGGTATAAGAGATTGAACCCAGGGCTCTTGTGTGCTTAGCACTCTGCCAACTCAACTACATCCCACCATGACAACCATTTCTTAATTATCTTTTCACTGACTTAGTCATGTTGAATCACTACAGATATTTTATTGACTTTTCTTTTTTTGTTTCTGTGATGTAACACCCTGATGAAAACAACTTAAGATTGAGAGAGGTCATATTTGCTCACAGTTCGAGGTACAGGCCCTCATGGCTGTGATATCAAGGCAGAAAGAGCTTTGTCTCATGCCTAGGTAGTGGTCATGCAGTAAGATGGGGTTTTCTATGTCACTTAACATAAGATGGTGCCCCACAGGCGTATCTTTAGAATTTCCCAGGTGATTATAGACTTCGTCAAGGTGACTGGTAACAGTAACCATCCCAGATGTAGATAATGAATTTTATCCTGGGTTTATTGTAAGGAGGAGACAGATGTTCAGATTTTAATAGACTGATTGTTGCAGTATTTCAGGAAGGGGAATGCAGGCAAGAAAAAACTATAAAGTGAATATGAACATTATTTTTACGCAAAAGTAATTGTTCTGTGTAGGCAGGCTGCTTTTTTGTTCCCGGCCACCCAGACCCCAAATAATCACACAGAAGCTATATTAATTAAAACATTGGTTGGCCTATTAGCTCAGGCTTCTTTTAACTAACTCTTACATCTTAAGTTAACCCATTCCTTACTATGAGGCTCATGGTTTACCGGTAAGGTTCTGGGGCATCTATTTCTTCAGGCAGTTACATAGCATCTCCTTGACTCTGCCTATTCTCTCTGTACATCTCGGTTTGGATTTTCTGCCTGGCTTTATCCTGTTAAGTTATTGGCTAAAAGCAGTTTATTAACCAATGGCAATAAAACAAATTCACAGCATATACAGAGGGGAATCCCACATCATTTCTAGTTTTAGAAAAGAAAAGGACCTGAATCCTGGCATTGCAGTCTATTAAAAGACTCTGGCTTTAGGAGCCAGAGAGATGACTCAGTGGCCTACAGTGCTTGTTGTACTCGTTTGGGAACCTGTGTTTGGATCCCTACGGTCAGAATAAGAAGCACTGTGTGGTTTCAGTGTGCGTAATGTTAGCCCTTGGAGGCAAAAACATGAGACTCCTGGAAGACATCCCGTCTATCTGGACTTAGGAGTTCCAGGTCGGATGAGAACCTGTCTCAACAAATAAAGTGGATCTGGGAGGAGCTGGGGGAGGGGAGCACATGAGCAGAATATATTGTATGAAAAAATCTTTTACAACAGCAACAAAAAAATAAAATGGAAAATGATGGAGGACAACACAAGGTATCTGCCTTCCTCTGGCCTTCACCTACACACAAACAATATGCACATAAGCATATACAGTTTAGACATACGCATATATGGGAAAACATGTAGCTTTTGTGAGTTGTATATTTTACTTCTCTTCTGTGCATTCTAGTCTTTTATTCTGCATTTTTCAGAGATCTGGTCACAACTTTGATGAACTTCTCTCTTCTTTTCAGGGTATATGACCCTTCCTCTTAACTGGCATAGGCATGCATCTTTTTGTCTTGTATCTTACCCAGAAATAACCTTTGGTGATTATCTGAGGATTTTTTTTTTTCCAAGCAGGGTTTCTCTGTATAGACCTGGCTGTCTTGGAACTCACTCTGTAGACCAGGCTGGCTTTGAACTCAGGCCTGTCTCTGCCTCCTGAGTGCTGGGATTAAAGATGTGTGCTACCATGCCAAACTTGAAGAATATTTTTTTAAAAAGATGATTTGATAGTGGTGCTGGACAGAAGGTGTAGCAAATTGAATAGGCTATATTGGTATTTAAACATGAAAGTGAATGTTGTTCTTTTGCATAATTCCTCACATGATGTTTTGTTGTTTAGTGTTCAAACTCCATGTTATTTAATAGTTTTAAAAAATATTTTTCTTTTATTTTTGAAAGTATAATATAATTACATCATCTCTTCCTTTTTTCTTCTTCCAAACAAGACTTTTGCTTCTCGGGTGAGGCGGCTTTCAGGTCAGCTCCAGCTTGGGAGCCTCTGAGCCCTTATGTCTGCAGTGCTTAGTGTCTTCAGCAATAGGGATTTACCTTCCACCTCCAGGGCAACTGAGGGCAATAACAATAACCCATATGTTTGGACAACCTTGGACTACAAATCAAAAGAGGGCTTCCCATTCCTGGTGTTGGGGTTTTTCCTAAGTGGTTTTGGATCTTTGAGGGGGCAGTGTCAGCTAATAGTTTTGATTACTTCAATTATTTTAAGATTTTTTTTTTTCGCACAGAAATTACAAACTGTAGGACCTATCTCTGATAGAATGTATGTATTAAGCAAATATATAGATGATAAGATGAGTTTGATTAATATGCTTGTATATCATAGTAGTGCCATAGATTACTAAATGAATTCGGGTACATGCCTTTGACATTCCAGGATAACCATGACATTCCAAATGTTCTGTGATCTCATTGAATTGGATGTGCTGTGACTTTTATACTAGACTGTTACGTAGATATCGTAAAGGGTGTTTGAGGGTGTAGAATGCAGTGTTTAATCTATTGTCGCAAGGAAAAGCTGTCCATCTGTGTTAGGTGTATATGGCATGACTCATGGCAACTGCCTTAGAATTGGAATATATGTTCTGTATTGTCAGCTACAAAATTTTCATGACATTTTGAGATTTTTGATGTTTTGGGGTTTCATAGCATGACATTTTTTTGTCTGAATCTTCTAGAACAAATTAATTTGTCACAGTTTTTAGTGGGTTTGAGAATGAGCATAACAGAATGTTGTGATGAGTAGTCATTACAGAAACAGAAATAAAATGACATGTTTTCATTTACAAACCTGATTACACACTTTTGTACCTGTTTTCATATTATAGGGACGTATGTATTTTACAGTTAATATGGGTGACAGGGGAAAGGCTCAATTTCTACAGTGCTTACTGTGCAAGTCTGATGACCTGAGTTTGATATTCCTAAGCCATATGAGCCAGATTTGATGTTGGTGCATGATTGAAATCTCAATACTGCTCAGGCAGAGACTGTAAATCTTCAGGGCTTGCTAGTCACACTGTGTATCCTAATCAGTAAGCTGAAAGCCAATAGGAGACCTAAGGATCAACCCTCAGGTTGTCCTTTGCTCTCCACGAGTACAGGTCACTGCCTGTGTGTGTACTCGTGAGTGCTAGCACATGTGTGTGCACACGCACACACACACACACACAGGGTTGGAATGCTTGAGAAACTTTGACATTTCAGTGATCCGATGAAAATGATCAATTTGTTATTAGTTTGTATAATTTAGAGATATAAAGTAGAAAAAATGATCCATTTGAGACATTATTTGATGTTGTTTGTAGACTTATTTACTTAAATGGCTGTGGTATATTATTATTAAAAACAAAAACAAAACCTTAGCATTTCAGAGTTTTTCATAATTTTATTTTCCTCTTAGAATATATCCACTATTTAAATTCTGGAGTCATGTAAAGTATTTATATAGTACCATTATCAGTTACTGATGTTTTTATTTAGAGAAGTATAAAAGCACTTTAGTTTATTATTGATTTGTTAGTCTATAAAACATCTTTAGTTGCCTAGCAACATACACATAAGAATTTTCTAAGTAATGCATTACAGAATAACGCTTTGTTTTTCTCACTGGTTATTTTGCATTGTAGCAGTTAATATGATCGTGTCAGCAAAACAAATGGTACTTTGTATTTATGTTGTAGAGCCGAGAATTTAAATATCTGTTTTGAAAGTAAATACAAGCTTTATAGTAAATCTGTAGTATTGGTATATCAAAAATACAAATTTTGATGGAGAGCGAATTAAGTGATAAGAAATGTTTAGAGATGTTTGAAATTTTAAGTTACATTCAAAGGTACAAACACCAACACATAAATATATCATATATCACAAATCAAACTTTTGGAAATATACTTTTTTATTCTTTTACTTTTAATAGATGGTGGTATTGTATTTTGTTTGTTTGTTTTGTTTGTTTTTTCAAGGCAGGGTTTGTCTGTTATAGCCCTGACTGTCCCAGAGCTCTGTAGATCAGGGTGGCTTCGAACATTCAGAGATCCTCCTGCCTCTGTTTCTCAAGTGCTGGGATCAAAGGCGTGCACCACTATGCTCAGCTTGGTTGTAATGTTTTAATGGGCACATATATGTGGCAGAAAAAAATACTTCAAGGTCTTCAGTGACAATGCAGTTTTTACTTGATCTACCAAGTAAAATGCCTACTTCCCCAAACTCAACAAATCTCTTTTTTTTTTCCAAAATGATATATTCAGCATACTGTGTCAGTAAATAGAATGAAAAGGAATGGTAAAGGAATATAAGAATAAAAGTCTATAAAAGATTTTTTAGTATATGCCACATTAAAAAAGGGTCATCATTTCCAAAGAGAAGATGCCTTCTTAGTCAGTGATCTATGAGTTATTTGGTACACAATAGCATTGTTCCATTTGTTTTTGTAATATATGGATACATTGAATTGTTTTCTATAATATAGTCCTGGTAGTCATTTTCGCAGGGGTAGAGGTGTGTTTCTGTGTGTTGTCATTATCATACTACCTGTGTGTATTTGTGTACGAATTCTTTTTGTATTTATAGAATTTGTTGCTAAAATCAATATAATAAATATATGACCTCATTTTAACAAAAATTTGTTCAGGCAGTGCTCAGAGTGTGACCAGGCAGGAAGCAGTGACATGGAAGCAGACATGGCCATGGAAACCTTGCCAGACGGAACCAAACGATCAAGGAGACAGATTAAGGAGCCAGTGAAATTTGTTCCACAGGACGTGCCACCAGAACCCAAGAAGATTCCTATAAGAAACACGGTATTTATTCTTCCTTTATTGGTCGTAGTGACATTCTGATGCAAAATTTACAAAGATAAAGGATTTATAGCATAAACATACTCTCAGAAGTCAAACAGGTGTCCATATTGTGCTTGTTTGTTTCTAAGAATTCAGTATTCAGTAGCATATTGTATTTAGCTGAGAATCTAGTTTGTGGGTTCAGGTAAAAGCTTACTAGTGAGTACCAGTGTATCTAACACTCCACTTAAAAGTAGGACGTTACTGAAGCCTTAGACTCCTATGCCTTCCTCAGCAAGCTCATAGGTATAACAGATAACCTTTCTTCTCAGCTTTGGAGCTCTCATCCCTAATCTTTGCCATTATATTTCAAACCTGTGTAGTCATGAACAGTACTTAATTTAGTCTGTCAAGTTGGGGGTTTTGTGTGAATGGAGAAATCAAACTTTTTCCTTCTATAGCATTATGTTTGTTTTAGCTAATTCTGTAAATGTCCCTTGCAGTATGGTATTGAGCATTTAAAGAAGGTATAGATTTGCTGAGTTGCAGACTGTTTGAAATTCGCTAAATTTCTTTCCTGGCACTCATGAGATAGAAAGAAAGGAAAGGACTGAACCACAACACACACACACAACCACAAACACACAAAATATAAAGACAAAGCAAAAATGTAGGTCTTCCAGGAGGTTGGAGGCCAACCTGGTCTACAGAATGAGTTCCAGGATATCCAAGGCTACACAGAAACTCTTTCAAAAAACCAGCCAGCCAACCAATAAACAAACAAACAAATAAATAACTTTTCAAATAATAATAAAATAAGTCTTGTTATGTGGCTTTTTTTAGTGGAATTTTTGAGGCAACTTAACTTTAAAATAGTAAAGGCTCTTTGAAACAAATTTTAATTGAAACAAAAATAAAACAATCCTTAAAATATAACAATACAAATCAGAACACTAAATCTGAAAGTATATATCTCCCTCAAGGATAAAGTTTTTTATTTTTTGAAAAAAGGTATGTCTTGGCACAAGAGAAAAAAGTAAAAGATATCTCCCCTAGAAGTCATAAGTGCAGGTCAGCCCTTATGGGTCTGTAGAGAAAATGTATACCACTGATGTAAATATAAAACACACACAGAATTCTTACTTAAAACAGTTGCATGTTGAAAGAGATCCTCATGTACCTAGTAATAATAAACAGAAATGCTTTATAAATAAATTCTTTAAATTTTGACCTCAGAGTATTTTCAGTGAGCTGGAAGAATTGGCAAAGAGTTATATATTCATTCCTTGAAATTAAATATTATAGACTAAAGCCATATAAACAGATGCCCAAAGTCATTAGCACTGATTCACATGATTGTGCATATTTTTTCATGCATCTGTTTGGAGAGTAGTAAAACAGTGGGCACAACTATGAAAGCATGGGAACACTATCCATTCTAGCACAAATACAAACGTGAGAAGCACAGGAGGAATTGAGTTTAGGCAGTCTGAATTAATTTCTCATGTCCTCCTTTGTGTTCTGCATGTACATTCACTGGAAATACAAATGATACTGTTCTTATACATTTGGTTATTGTGTCACTTACTTAATAAGTGAGATACTGCTCTCTCTTTTTCATTTTGCAGTTTTTTTTGTTTTTGTTTTGTTCTTTTTCCTTTTCTTTGATACAGGCTCTCTCTAAGTAGCGTTGGCTGTCCTGGAGCTGACTATGTCCTGGAACTCTGCCTGCCTCTGCTTCCCAAATACTTGCATTGGAGGTGTGAGATCTGAGATCTTTTTCCTTTTATGCTATATTCTGATACCAAGATGGTATTTTCTTTGGTGTCCTTCTGAGTAGTGTTAATGTGAAAGCCAGACATATGTTTCTCTAGATGGTAATTCTAGTTAGCTTTAAATGAGTATTGACAAAAGATATTTCTAATTTGTAATGTGTAATGAAATTTATTATAACTTTTTATTACTAAATTTAAACCAGAAGTAGCACTTCACTATGACTTCTGTAGGATTCTTGCCTATATTAATTTGTGTAATGTTTTTCCATATTTAAGAATCTTGTTCTCCTGGGTGTTGGTAGCCCACATCTTTAGTTCCAACACTTGGAAAGCAGAGGCAGGCAGATCTCTGTGAGTTCCAGGACAGCCAGAGTAGTTACACAGAGAAACCCTGTCTTTTTTTTTTTTTTTTTTTTTTTTTTGAGACAGGGTTTCTCTGTGTCTTTGGAGCCTGTCCTGGAACTAGCTCTTGTAGACCAGGCTGGCCTCGAACTCACAGAGATCCACCTGCCTCTGCCTCCCTAGTGCTGGGATTAAGGAATTAAGAGGAACTCTGTCTTGAGAAACAACAACAACAAAATATTAAAAAAATAGAATCTTCATGTGAATAATATAAATATTATTTTTAAATATAAACAATATTTTGTTAATAGATAGTCACTTTTAACTGCACCATTTACAAATATTTTTGAGAACAGGGTTTCCTATCTCAAAAGGCTGACCTTGAACTTTTGAACCTCCTGCTTTTAACTCTCACGTGTGCACCACTGCTTACTACTAGAAAATGGAGCCTAACAATGAGGTAGAAAAAAGGCTCACGCAGCAGTCAACTTTATTCAGAGCAATAAACAATTTATACTTCAAGGGTTAAGAATAATCTTGTTAATAAAGTTCTCACAAGTTCAAGCTGTACAAAATCTCAAGGACAAACTGAACGTGGCAAAAACATGTTTCCCATAGAGGCATATAAAATAACAGTAGCCCGTTGTAATGAGTAATCTAAAGTCAACTCACTCCTATCTGCTACACCTGGAAAAAGCATGAAAATACATTCTAAGAACATTTGGTGTTATTGAAGAAACTGGGGTCACAAAATTCTTGTCTTGTTTTCTTGGCGTCTTCTCACAAGCACTCAGAATTTCCTCACATGATTCTATTCTTGGACCATGTTCAGACATACCACTATACCTAGTTTTATATGGTGTGGAGAACTAAACCAAGAACTTTCTATTATATTAGGCAAGCACTCTGCCTACTCAATTATATTCTAAATGCCCATTCTGTATATGGTATGATACCTTTAACCATGTGTTTAGTTTTGCATTTGAGTCCTGTAGTCTATTAGGTAGAGAAATGACACACCTGCCTCAAGATACTCAAGACATAGTTGTTAGAACTTGTGAAAACATTCCCTTGGGAAATGGGATTTTACAGATATGGTTTTGTTAGTAGACCTTGGGGTGTGGGGATTAACTTGGAATATTATGTTGCTCTAATCTAAACAAGTACCTAAAAAGATAGGACTTTTGCCATCAATCTAAGAAATGTGGTGACAGGCAAGGATTCAGAAGGGAAGCAGTGTTGCCCCTGATGGTAGAGGAAGAGGATTATGAACTAAGGAATATGGATGACCTCTAAGAGTTGAAAAAAAGAACCTACATTGTTCCTCCAGCATCTCTATAATAGATTGTAAACTCTCCAAAGCTTAGATTTTAGCCCAAGAAAATTATGTAGAAATCTGAGATACTGGATTTGTTTTACTTTAAGCAGTGATAGGAACTAGTATATCTGAATATCTTTATATTTGTTTTAACATTTGAAACAAATGGGAAATTATGATACCACTTGATGATTTTTACTTGAAGCCATATACATATATTGGAGGCAATTCTAATAGGGTTGTAGTTAGTTCATACTTATGAAATGCTTTCCTCCTGTTAAGAGATAGGAGATATTAGATGGATTTTATAGTCCTTAATTAGTTTATTTTATAATTGATGGAAAATAGAACCAGATTTGCAACTGGTCTTTTAGCTTTTATATATATGACTCAAGTATAAAATTTAGCCATTAAGCAGTTAATGGGAGATTAATTTATTATATTTTAATGTTTACAACAGTTTACTGTTTAGTTTTGACTGATTTAAAAAATAATGGACCAAATGAAATATTCAAATGCCATTAATTCAAGTATTTAAAATATATGTAATTCAGTGTTTTCTAGTACGTTTGTGGAGTTATGTATCTGTTACCACAATTTCAGGCTCATGTTTATCATCTTACTCTTCAGAATTCTGTATGTTTTAATAGTGACTGCCTTTTCTCTCTTGCAATCTCCCAAACTGTGCAGCTACTGGTCTAATTGAGATAGACTTGTCTATTTGGGAATTGTATGTAAACCACAGATTACTTTCTTCAAATTAGTGTGTCTTCACCTTCAAGATTTATTCATATTTTGGCATATATCTATACTTTACCTTCTATTATTACACAATTCTCCCTCTGTAATCATTTATAGGTTTCACTTAACTGTTGATGGAAATTTTGGTACGTTTGCTTTTTGGCTGCTATAAGTCAGGTTACCATGAATATTCATAGATTTTGGATGGACCAAGGACCCATTTTTAGATATTATCTACAAGGTGGTTTTTTTTTTTTTTTTTTTTTTTGGTTTCTTTGTTTGTTTGTTTTCGTTTTTTGAGACAGGATTTCTCTGTAGCTTTGTGCCTGTTCTGGAACTCCTTCTGTAGACCAGGCTGGCCTCGAACTCACAGGGATGAGGTCTCATTTCATAGTCTAGCCTTTGTTATTATCTGTCTTTTAATATAGCCATTAAGTATATCGTAATATCTTACCCCTTCCTTACCAGTGTTGATTTGTGTTCCTATTGCTTATTGATATTTTAAGAGAAAATATTTTATCTCTGTTGTTTTTACTGTGTGACATAGTTCTAAAATGACATTTCTATTCATATTCCTTTTTCCCTTTCATTGAAAATAAGAGTTTTTCTTACATATCTTGATTATTGGTCAAGTACTTGCCTAGCATGTTCAAGTCTTCACCTCAAACATCAACAAAGAAAATGCACCACGTTCTTGCCCATATCTGTTGAGATTATTTTTCAATGGAAAGTCCTTTTTCCCAAATGACTGGTTTGTGTCCAGTTGATATAAAACTAGTCAGTCAGCACAGTAACTCAACCAAGTTAAGCTATTCAACTAACTAACTAACTAACTAACTAACTAACTAACCTTAACTCAGCTTTGCTCACATGCTTCATTACATCCCTTCCTTACCAGAGTTGGACTTGTGGGTTTCATGCTTGTTGAAATGTCACAAAAATCTGTTTTTGAAAATTGTTTTAACGTTTTTCTTATACCAGTTTTTAAATGCTAGTTTGATCATAGAAAAGGTATTAAAATATGACATATTTGAGAGAAGAGTCTTGTTAATTAAACTTTAGTTGAAACTTTAGAAGATCTGTATATTATGTGTGAATCTATTTTCATATTTGCCCTTAATTTTTTCCCATAATTATTGTTGTAGTTTCTAGTTTGATACTTATAGACTCATGGACTCAAATGCTGGGAATGGTCCTATTCTCCTTCCTACTGTTTCTATTTCGTGGATGATGCTGTGGATTTACTGTAAAGGCAGCCTAGTAGCACTTCCTTCCAAGACCTATATTACACAGATGTTTTCTTTGCATTGTTTTTGTATGGAAAGTATCTTCTTCCTTTTAGGCAAAGAAATTGCTTTTGAAACAAATAAATGAGAGTGTTCGCATGCCTTTTGAAGTTACTTTAAAAATGATATTTGTACTTTTGGGCATGTTTTCTAATAACTTTAATGTAGCTTGAAAGCTTTCTGATTTTGTTTTTCATTTCTTTATGCTCTGTGCATCTGGTGCCCTAGGGCGTTGAGACCTGTCCTTTCCTAGTCTTACTTCACACATGCTTCAGCTTTACTTCCTTTGAAGTCCTGTGATTTTCATTTCCCATGACTCGTAAAAGTTTGCATTTAAATAATGTATTTTTAAACACAGTGAATACAGCAGTCACAGTACACTTTCACAGTCTTGACTGATCCTAGTGTTTTCCAGAGAACACTGCTTCATTACGTCATTATTTTGGTGAGGAGAATTAGCAAATTTAATGTGTTTATTCTTCTTCACATGTGATTTATTAAACAAAGGGGTGGTACATAGTATTCATTTGTTTTATTAGTTAAAAAAATTTAAACTAACATAAAAAGTAATGGATTTATTGCATTTTATATGTATGATTGTTATATTTGCCCTGCCAGTGGTAGTCTTTAGTTGAGAAAGAATGACATATCCCAGAGTCTACTGATGTCTTTGCTAGTTTTACACAAGTACAAATTAGCCTCTTAATAATGTTAAGACTGCAGTGTTGAGAATTTGAGTAATGTTTTTGGTGAATATCTTTAAACATTAGTTTAGGAAAACAGTCTACTAAAATGATTAAAAATGAAAACTAGATTATGGTATTCAGGACCATTCAAATAGTCTGTTTTTCTCATTTTACTAAGTAAATATACTGTGGACAGGACCAAGAGCCAGGTGATCTAACTGGCTGAGAAAATCATTCAAATCTAGATGAATTTTAGTTACTTGGCTACCCCTCCCACCACAATAAGTGTTATGAAAACTTTTGAGCATTGTGTACAGAAGTTTGTGGAATTTAGATGAGTAATTTAAATATTTTCTCTTTAATAGACTTTACCATTCTGAAACCTTACTGAAATGGCCTATATATGAAAGTTGTGATAATTAAATGAGTACCATAAAAGTGAAAAATAGTTGAAACTTTTTGCAAAATGTTGTGTTTGTATTACATATATTATAGTGCAATCATTTATTAGTTTTAAATGACCCATTTATTATTTATTTTATTCAAACAAAATTTCTGAGTCTTTGGATGGAATAAACATTGTATTGTGTTTAGTTGGGTATAGAGAGGTGAACAGAACATTGTCCTTTCAAGTTTGAAGTTGAGTAGTAACTGTTGTAGAAAGAAAGGGAAAGCATGCAAAGAGGTAATCATAAACTGTAAAGGCCAGCGACGTCACTGTCAACACTGGGAAAGAATGCAAAGATGTAATCATAAACTAAAGGCTGGCGACGTCACTGTCAACACTTAGAGTTTTTTGTAACAATGGCCTTAAAGTTAACATGTATAACTTCATATAGCTGGTAAAAGGAAGACTCTAATTCAATGTGCTGAAATGAGCCTACAAATTCTGCATTTTAATCAGGTGCCCGTGGGACATTAGTATGTATGGTCAGTGGGTGATCGTTTGAGGAGCCAGACGCTGCCTATTTAAGAAGGAAAAACTTATTTAATAGGGCCTGCATTTGAAGCTCTTTACTGGATAGAATATTATCTTTTCCTAAATTATCCAATAATGTATTTGAAAGAGACCAACAGGCAACACAAATGGCTCCATAACTTGTCATGAATGACTTCAATTGGCTTTTGGTTACTGGTGGGAAGTTAGACAATATGAGATTGTACATTGGTGCTAATTAGCAAGGGACTAGATATTCTGAAAACTGAAGGTTAAGACAGCACTGATGCATTTAGAAAATTGATGCATATTGGAATATGCACTGATGCATATTAGAAGAGAGTTATATTCAGAATTATTTGGTACCTATCTAACATTGAAATAAATGTTTTTTAAATCTCAACTGTATAGTAAAATCTAGGTGGCACCCCTGTCTCCTCTAGTAGTCTGCAGGTGGGCATTTTCAGTCTTCAGAGGCAGTGCTGTGTAGGATGGAGAATCTAACCATACTGGCTGCAGATAGGCTTCTATTACTTTTAAACATGGGGATGCTTTCTTTCAAATGATGAATACAGTCCAAAATAATGAATATAAGTGTTTTGCTAAATCATTTTAGTCTTATTTTAACTGAGAGTTGGGAACTATAAAGTTTTTGCTTTCCACCTTTTTTATGACTACTTGGGGAATTTTTTTATTGTACAAACATGTATGCGTAGACATATATGTGTAGACACGTATGTGGGAAAATAATAGATATGATATTATTCCAGTTTCAGTGTTTTAGTTGTAGAAGTGATTTGTGACAAGTTATGAAAAATTAAATGCTCCAAGTAAATCATAGATATAAGTATGAAATGTTGAAGAAAACCCTTTAGAATAGTTTTGGAAAATTAGTTTCTTTTCCTATGAAATATTTGAGTATTTTTTTAAAAAGTTATAATTAATGACACAATTTTACCAACAAGCAGTTGAGTAACCTAACAATTAGAAACACCAGTTTTCCAACTATAACTTAAGCCATAAAACTTAACAGAGAATATTTATGTTTATCATGATTTAAACCTTAAGTATCTTTATGGGTTTTCTTTCCAGAGAACCAGAGGACGAAAGCGAAGCTTTGTTCCAGAGGAAGAAAAACATGAGGTTCGAATGAGTTAGTTCTCTTTACTTTTCTGAACATAGGGAGACTGTCTTGCTTTGGGTGTTTTCCGTTTTCATCCTACTCAAGAGTTTTTTTGGTTTTCTCAATGGCAGGAAAGAGTTCCTAGAGAAAGAAGGCAGAGGCAGTCTGTGTTGCAAAAGAAGCCTAAGGCTGAAGACCTAAGAACTGAATGTGCAACCTGCAAAGGGACTGGAGATAATGAGAATCTCGTCAGGTAAATCCAACACTGAGATTTTGTCTTTATGGGGCTAACGTCAAATGTCCATCATTTTTTAAAAATACCAGATACAGTACAAAATAATTACCAAACAAGTCCTTTATAAAATATTGCCTAGTGACAGTGGTGCTTCAGAAATAGATTGTATACACGTTATTTATCTGCTATACATGCTTATGCTCCAGACTTAGATATAAATCAGATTGACAATATGAATTTTGAGCAAGAGAATTCTTTTTCTCTTGAGAATAAGTTGGTAATGCTTTATATAAAGAAGCTGCAAAAATGTTTGTTCTGACTAAGATGATTATTTTTATCGCATCAGATCGGAGAGTTTCTAAAGTCTCTTAGTGTGTCATAAAAGTTGAAGTTTTCTCACATTGGTTATTACAGACTTTGATTGGCAACAACTTAATTAGCAGTTCCTTATTGCTTTCCAAAATAAATGTGTTAAATGCTTCTCTGTTATGAAATAAAGAAAGGTGAAAAGATGGCCCAGATAGACTTGATTTTTTTGTTTGATTTTCTTCTTTGTTTATTTTGTTTTATACTTTTGAAAATTTTTAAGTAGAACATGATGCCTCCCAGGAAACCCGGCTGGTGCTGCTCAGTGGCCACTCAGGGTTCAGAGACTTCCCGTGTTAGCCATTTGCATCCTTGGCTAAAAGAATGAACTACCAAAGTGCTGAGTGTGGTGGTGGTGGGGGGGTAGAAAGCAAAAGGTGCTCAGAGTTATTAGTTCTTCAGAGGACAGCGATGCAAAGGGTCACACAGTATGGACAGGAGAGTTTTTTGAGTTCCTTCAGAAATTGTGTTTAGCAAGTCTATATTCAGTTAACTGGGGAAAAAGAAAGTAAAATTTCAGAATGAACTTAAATTTGATAAAACACATATTTGTATTGTATGAGTTAGTATTTACTTTTAAAATGCTGTCATGTGTTTCAGTCACTAAGAATATAATTTCTGTTCGTGTTAATTCAAAATTATAAGTAATTGAATATAAAATAGAAAGATATCAGGCTTTTTGTTTTTTGCTTTTTACTGGTGAAGAATAGAAGAAAGTAAAAATGCCACTGAAAAAGTAAAACATTAGGAAACTGTTACTAGCTAATATTTCTTTGAAGCAATTCATTACCTTGTAGGAACAATTTCCTTGTAGGAACTTGTAAAGATTAACTCCGTTTATGGCTAAGTTCTCCCAAGTTTAAGAAATACACAGGAATATTTGTCTTCCCATTATAATTTTTGAAGACTATCAAAAGTGATCTCCTAAGCATAAATACAACATAGTGTGTCCATATTACTATGAACATTTTTTCAAATGACAGCCTCATATAATTAACAGAATTTAAGCAAAGGTAACTTCCTGGGGGCTGGAGGTAAGGTTGAAGAGATGGATGAGCTTGAGATTGTGTGAGATTTAGTGCTCGTGACTGTCCCGCAGCTGTTTGCTCCGTACACAAGACTGTTCTTCTCTTGGAGATACTCCATTGAGTCCGATGCATTTACTTTAGGGTCACTAGATTTTTACAGGGATGTGTTATTTTTGGATATATTTACCATTAGAAATGAAAACAATTTTTATTTCAAAAACGACTTTATTCTAGTGCAGTTTCAAACGTTGTCTTTTAAAAAATAGATTTCATATTTTTCTAGAGTTGATAAGATTTTTGAGCTATATGCCTTGTTTATTCCATGACTTTCTATTATAAACTTTTTATTCCTAATCACATTATTATAATATGTAGTATCTGAATTTTGTCAGTCTCTTGGAAGGCAAAAATATTTATGTTATTGTAGAATTGATGAAAAAGTAGCTTTTTGGGTTTACCTTATTAAGAGAAGAGAGCATAAATTACCTGTAATTATGGAACAGAAATTGATAAAGAAGCAGTTAAGATGTTTTCATTAATATTTTGAGATTAAGGTGGGTATGATGTAATATCACAAATGCTTTTAGTTGTAATGTTATCTTTATTGTACAAAATATGTTCAGATTAGGCACTACTGTTCTTGGATTGAAATTTTTATGTAGAATTCCATCTGCTTCATAAATTAATTTTATACTAATATTTGTTAGTTTGCCTGGCGTCTCATTTATTTTATAATTGTCACCATTATTGTTTGAAAAGGCCTGCAAAATCATTTTTGTGATCATACTGTACCTTTATCATGCATACTTTCTATTTTCAACTCTAATTTTAGCATATTCAATTTATTATTTGAATACATATTAATCATTGGTATTGAACCCATGGCTTCATTAATGATCTTTTAAATATGTCTTTATTTTTTATAAAAATATACTCAAGAGCAGGGAGCTAAATCAGTAGAGTACATGCCATACTAACACAGCAAAATTCAGTTGGATTTGTGATATTCAAAAAAGCTGGGTGTGGGATTGTGCAGGATTTTGCATATAATCCTTTGACAGGGAAGAAGAAACAGGCAGGTCTGGGGACTCACTGACCTGCTGTTGCTATAACTTTACCACGGGACTTCAGATCTCAGTGTAAAACATTGTCTCAAATAAATAAACAGACAAACAAGTGTAAACCAAAGTAGACAACAGATCTCCTGACGAACAGCACTCACACTTGGCTTACCTGCATATACACATCCAAACATCCACACGCAAACATATTGTGCATCACTCCAACATACATATACAAAACATCTCTCAGTGCCTCATTAGACATGATATTTTTCATTGTGTTTGTTTTAGATTTTCCTGTAAAGCTTAAGTTCCTTGGGATCTTAATATTATTTTACTGAAGGTAGTTTGTTATTTTCTCAAGTACTTTGAACTGACATCCATAACTCTGTAGGGTCGGTTGCTTTGAATTTGAAATGATACCTCTTTGTAATTCAGGCTGTGCACTAAAGTCCTTGACGTTTATTTTCTGTTCTCAGTGTAAATGTTTTAATGTTGAGTTTTTATGTATAATTTTTCAGGTTATTTCATATTTGCAGTTTATCAGTCAGCTATAATTAGTTGATCCCACCTGTTATTTCCTGCTTTGTCTCTAAATTTTTTTCAGGTGTTGGACAAATTACTTAGCATTTTTGTGCTTTAGTTTTTCCCCTCTATTGTAGTTGAACAGAATTGTACTTTGCTTTAGGTATCTTGTGAATAAGTGCAAAATGGTTGTAAAATTCTATGTAGCTATTAAGACAGTAATCTTGTATAGCATTGCAACGGATGTTTATGTAAGTGAGTGTTGTTGATTGGCAGATGTGTTTTCAGTGGTAAGTATTTCTGAAAATATGCATAAATATCAGAAATTATACGTACTCTAGTTTTGTTCAAAAACATTTATAGAATATGGGGGACAAAAAGAAGTTTAGAATTTGTCATTATGTATTTTTATAAAATGATTAGATTAAAATAATTTCACCAGATGAGAGAAATATGAGAATTATCAAGTTCTTTAAAATATTTAACTTATCTATAAAGCAATCTTATGGAATTGGAATTTTTTAAACAATGCTTCCATTTTACCATCTGCTTTTTTTTTTTTTTTTTTTTTTTTTTGTGGCATGATTTCTCTGTGGCTTTGGAGCCTGTCCTGGAACTAGCTCTTGTAGACCAGGCTGGCCTTTAAACTTAAAAATTACCTGAGAACTTGCTCATTAAAACTATATTCCTTTATGTTCTCAAAAATGCGCAGTTTAAATGCTAAAGGCCTACATGAGGCTTGTTAAAATTGTGGTATCTCTCTAAGCATATATCTGCCTTGATGTTCTTTATTTACCTTGCCCACTTCCCAGTAATTAATTTGCTATTTCCATCTATTATGCTCAGAAATACTTGATAAATGAATCATAGATACTTAATAAGCTTCATATAAGTATTGGCTCTTTTAAATAAAATCTCTATGATCATAAATAAATCTGAACACAGATTGGGTCACGATATAAACATACATATCTAGTGATACGGTCCTAAGGCTTGCTAGTGGAGAAATGCTCTTCAGCACATGAAGTACAGTGAACACTTGTATGTGTATGAGATTAGGAAAGGAACCTGATGCAGCCATACAAGAATAGACATGTTATAATCTTTGTATTTCAAAGTATTTGATTCTTCAAAAGATAAATTTTAGAGTCAAGAAAGTCTGTCTTCTCCATGAACTTTTTACTCTTCTATTAAATTGAGAGCAAGATGAACTATACACCTCATAATTAGCATTAATTAGGTAAACACAATATGACACCTAGTGAGAGAGAGAGACCACAAAAGTTTCTACAAAAAAAAAAGTTTCTTATCTGTGAGTTCTCTTAAGCTGGTACTTTTTATTTTATTTTTCATATAGTTGTTAATCAGAAGCATAAGGATAGAAAACAACCTGACACTATTTCAGTTTTACAGCTAATTCTCTACTCTTAAATGTATGCTGGAATTTCATTTGAGTAAGTGACAGCTTATATTGATATTGACCATTTTGGCTACAAACTTAGAATGTTAGCCTGATGCCTAAATAATGCTATGAGCACTTTTATTTCTTTCAGATTTTAAATGTGTTGCTTCTAGATGCTTTTTCCTAAACTAAATTTGATTGTATCATATACTATTAGGGACACCAGAATTTATGTATAATACGTTTTTATTTCAAATATTAATCTCTAATGAGTCTTAAGTTTTTAAATTTTTAATTAAGTTTTTTGTCCTAACCAGTGTGGAGGACTGTAAATTCCCTGTATCATAATTGAGTTTTTCTCTCAGAGATTTGTTTTGACTGATAGTGAAGCTAACTTTGGCTGTCATTTAGTTATTATTTTCAAAGGTATTTTTCCCTGTTCCCTCCTAGTACATACTAGGCCTCTGCCTACATCTGAGTTACAGCCTCAGCCCCATACCATGCTTGGTATTTTCATGTCACTTAATACCATTAAAGCTGGATTACTCAAGTTACTTTAAAAATATAATTTGCTTTTTTTTCCTTTAAGGAAAGGTAGAATTACATTTCGTAGAATTCTTAATTTTACTTTGTGTTTTTTTTTTTTTTTTTTTTTTTGGTTTTGGTTTTGGTTTTTCGAGACAGGGTTTCTCTGTGGTTTTGGAGCCTGTCCTGGAACTAGCTCTTGTAGACCAGGCTGGTCTCGAATTTTACTTTGTTTTGATTGTAGACGTGCTCCATTACTGACTTATTGGAAACTTCTAATACAGAAATTATTATTTATCTGAATGACTGTGTATTGTATGTATAATGTGCTGGTGAGGAAGCATGGGCTTGCTTGTGCTGGCAGACGCCCTGTGAACTCAGAACTCAGCCCCAGACTCCCATCTTTCTTTGTTGTTGTTGTTTATTTTGAAAGTCTCACTAAACTGCCTTCTTGCATATTTTAACAAATTATGTTAACAAATTTGACAACATATTAAATATTCCTAATTCTCATGGTAGATTGAACATAAAAGGCACAAGTTTCATAGCAAGATCCCTCTTATAACTCATAGCCTAAAACCGTCATTTGTTTAACTCTTTTAACAGAGTTCATATCAGAGGGGAAGAAAAATCCCATAGTCCAAATCTAGGCTGAATCATAAGGAATTGTTTGCATTTAAGCAAAGGTTTATAATTATGGCCACATTGTAATTTTATTTTCTTGTATTTTTAAGGTTTGACTGTGGAACGTGGTAGGGTGAGTTTGAGACAGGGTGGCCTCGGCCGGCCTGGGAATATCGACCAGATGGGCCTTAATAGGCAGTGCTTCTTGTTTTGCCTCTAGTTCCTATTTGGTGAAATTGATAGGTGTGTGCAACTGTGCCCAACAATACTTGATTTTTATGTTGTCATTATCTTTAAAACAACTTTAGACTATATTTTGAGTAGCTTCCCTTTATGTTGCTTTATAATTGATGGATTAAGCCTCTTCAAATGGAAGGCAGTTTTCTAGCCTCTCTGTGTCTCATTCTTCTATGACAATAGAAACAAATCATAAAAGTCAGTTAGACTTTTGATGAGTAAGCAGCTGTTTTGTTTAAACACCTCTTTTGGGTTCTGATTTTTACCCCTTAAGTTTTCACCCCTTCAAATATCCATATTAATTTATTTTTCTTTTTAAAACAAGATCTTTTGCTATGTAGCTGTGCCTGACTTTTATTAAAAATTGAAGGTTCTTTCTACATTTTGGGAGGCAGTATTGTGAATTGAATGATTTATAATCAGTCACTCTGTTGGCTTCAACCCTATGTTTGTTTGTAACTTGTAAACTTTGCCTTCATCTCCTCTTGATTTAATTTTCTGTTAAAACTAATAGATAATAATGCCTGTATGTAGGTTGTCTGGAACAATAAATGTGATGATATAACACATGATTAGGAAATGGCAAATGTTCCACATATACAAAGAATTACTATAATAAAACATGTACTTTTTGCATGAGTTCACATTCTACATGTTCATCTTAGCTACCCAGTAAGGTAGGCAGTTATTGCCACTGACTTGGTCTTGGTGAGAAACTAAGGCCCAAAGTCAGGTTACTTCCCAGAAGTTGTATAACTAAAAAGTAATGAATTCGAATTTGCACCATCTGGCTCCAAATTCCAAAATGCTGGGTACTTTACATTTCAGTTCATTGTTGCTTAAAACTTGTCCAAGCATGTAGCAGAACTCTTAATCCTAGCATGTGAGAGTCAGAGGCGAGAGGATCAATAGTCTAAGTTACATAGCCACACAGTGATTCTCTGTCTCCAAACAAACAAAAAAACTTGGCTTTGATAAATATATTTGTTACAGGCTAGGTGATGGTACTCATTTCATGCTGATTTTGATTTTTTTATTTGCTTGCTTAGTAGACTATCTTCATGTTTTTTCAGTTAAGTGAGTGCTAGAACCTTATGCTTTTAAGCATTGTTGTTAAGCAGATTTATTAAAACAATCTAACTATTCTTTTAACTTTATATGTCATTGTGTTATTCTTTACCTGTGTTTTATATTGAATAGGGAACACAGCACTAATGATGGGAATCGGGCTTTTTCCATGCTTCTCTGGGAACTTGATATTTGAGAAGCTAGTTACATATTAGAAAACTTTAAGGTACATCGTCATTTCCAAAGTCAACTAATATAATTACATTGTACTTGTATTATATACAATTAAATGTCACATGCGTACATCCTTAGCTCGCATATATAACATACACATTTAATGGCATCTAATTTATTAAAATTGCTGTTTGGGAAATTTTTCACTTTTTAAATTTTTATAAATGTGAATTATGTTCACATTTAAAAATATTCTGTGGTTCTTTTGTCTTAGGAATAATGCATCATTGCAGTAGGTTAAAGAAACTTGAATATAATACTGAGCTTTAGAGAGGGAAATAATTAGTTGCTACTTTAAAAACAAGAGTTTAATGTCACTACTTTCATTTTATAAGTGAACTTTGCAGATCAGATGTACCTCACAAAAGTTGGTCTTGCGAGGGGAGAAGGGAAGGTGGAGGAGAAATTGAGGGAACAGGATAGTGAGTTGGAGGAAGGACAGAGTTGAGAGCAAGGAAAGAGATATTTTGAGTGGGCTCTGGAGTCAAATTAAGCTCTTCATTTTTGAACAGCAAGTACTTTACCGAGTGAGTTATCTGCCCTACCCCAAAAATTGATTTGAAAATATCCTTTAAGTCTCACATTCCATAATTTTGTAATATTGTGTGTAAGGAAGAGAAATTTGGAGATATGAAATGTTACTCAGCTGTAAGAAATTCTGAATACAAAAAATTTTGGTAATTACTATTTTTAATATTATCAACTCATATTTTTTCTCATTTTGATCTTATATATTTTACAGACTATATTTTGTCAAAAGTCTGAGTTAATTATAAGACATTTACTTCTCATTTATTGTTTATAAAAAGGTTTGTAGTTAATTTGACAAGCTATCATCTTTGTTGAAAACAAAATAAGCTGATTTTAAAAAACACAATGAAATGTTTATAGATAAACATGACTTATGTTATCTGGTTAGGTGTCGCATATCTTTTATTGCCTGTATTGCTACGACTTTACTGGGTGATATGAGATTGCTCTTCATTTTAGTTCTTAACGATGAAACAGTTTCCAGAAGCAATTACAGAATTAGCTTTTCATACTATAGTGCATCTAATGTAATTTAAAGATAAATATAGGCGGCCCCTGTATACAGCAGTTACCTTTGTGAAAAGAGCTCCCTCGTATTTTGTTCTCGTTTTCTAGAGTGACCTCACGTTTTATTAAGAAAATGCATAATCCAGTATTGGGCGGGTGTTGTTTTTTTTTTTTTTTTTTTTATTTTATTTTTTTTTTATTAATTAATTAATTTAATTATTAAAGATTTCTGCCTCTTCCCCGCCACCACCTCCCATTCCCTCCCCCTCCCCCAATCAAGTCTTCCTTCCTCCTCAGCCCAAAGAGTAAGCAGGTTTCTCTGCCCTGTGGGAGGTCCAAGGACCACCCACCTCCATCCAGGTCTATTAAGGTGAGCATCCAAACTACCTGGGCTCCCACAAAGCCATTACATGCAATAGGATCAAGAACCCATTGCCATTGTTCTTCAGTTCTCAGTAGTCCTCATTGTCCATTATGTTCAGCGAGACCGGTTTTGTCCCATGCTTTTTCAGTCCCCGGCCAGCTGGCCTTGGTGAGTTCCCGATAGATCATCCCCATTGCCTCAGTGTGTGGGTGCACCCCTCGCCGTCCTGATTTCCTTGCTCGTGCTCACTCTCCTTCTGCTCCTCCTTTGGATCGTGAGACTTCAGGCCTATCTCACTCATGAACATCGACGCAAAAATTCTCAATAAAATACTGGCAAACCGAATCCAAGAACACATTAGAAAAGTTATCCATTATGATCAGGTAGGCTTCATTCCAGAGATGCAGGGCTGGTTCAACATACGCAAATCTATCAATGTAATCAACCATATAAATAAACTGAAAGAAAAAAACCATATGATCATTTCATTAGATGCTGAAAAAGCATTCGACAAAATTCAACACTCCTTTATGATAAAGGTCTTGGAGAGATTAGGGATACAAGGGGCATACCTAAATATAATAAAAGCTATTTACAGCAAGCCGACAGCTAACATTAAATTAAATGGAGAAAAACTCAAAGCCATCCCACTAAAATCAGGAACACGACAAGGATGTCCACTCTCTCCATACCTCTTCAATATAGTGCTTGAAGTTCTAGCAATAGCAATAAGACAACATAAGGGGATCAAGGGGATCCATATTGGAAAGGAAGAAGTTAAGCTTTCATTATTTGCAGATGATATGATAGTATACATAAGCGACCCCAAAAACTCTACCAAAGAACTCCTACAGCTGATAAACACCTTTGGTAATGTGGCAGGATACAAAATCAACTCCAAAAAATCAGTTGCCTTCCTATACACTAAGGATAAGGAAGCAGAGAGGGAAATCAGAGAAGCATCACCTTTCACGATAGCCACAAATAGCATAAAATACCTTGGGGTAACTCTGACCAAGGAAGTGAAAGATCTATTTGGCAAGAACTTTAAGTCTTTGAAGAAAGAAATTGAAGAGGATACCAGAAAATGGAAGGACCTCCCTTGCTCTTGGATTGGGAGGATCAACATAGTAAAAATGGCAATTCTACCAAAAGCAATCTATAGATTCAACGCAATCCCCATCAAAATCCCATCAAAATTCTTCACAGATCTGGGCGGGTGTTGTAAGGCAGCTCAGTAGCTGGCGTTCACCACTGCTTGTAAACAGCAGTTATTCTCAATCACAGCCTTACTTTCAGCCAGATAACCACCCAAAGTCACTGCTCTGTGCTTTCCTGAAAATGCCATAATCCTTCAAATGCCACATTAAATTGAGAGAGAGAACCATCAGTGCCTGCACAGTTATGTAAAAGGATGAGCATGAACTGAGTGAGATGTTCTGGAAGAGCAGTAACCTTTCCTGGATGTGTGCGTTTCCCATTACATTTTTGACACAAAATGTTGCAAAATGATTTAATGGTGGCATTTTGTTTTGCTGACTTTCCTTTTTTTCATTAAAAAGAAACCAAAGTTAGGTTAGAAATGTAGGGGAAGAGTAACCAAGCACTGAATTCTATAAGAATCTGTTTTCAACGTCAGTTAATAAAAATATTTAGAAATGTGCATTCCCCCCCCCTTTTTTTTTTGCATTTCAGAGTTTTTTATTAAAATTGCAGTGTTCTCTATCACGAGCTCTATTATCTAGGTTTCAAAGGATTTAAAGCTGTTTATTCACACATTGTCATTCTGCAGTTGGCATTGTTAGACTCACAAATTGGGGGTTATTTTTCCCCCTTTTATATTACCTCAGAATCATTACCTCAGTTGTATTGTCCAGGTTGCCTTTTCTACCGTTGTTTTTCTCTTCTTTCTTTCTTTCTTTCTTTCTTTCTTTCTTTCTTTCTTTCTTTCTTCCTTCCTTCCTTCCTTCCTTCCTTCCTTCCTTCCTTCCTTCTTTCTTTCTTTTTTTTTTTTTTTTTTTTTTTTTTTTTGTCAGAGACCAGCTTCTACAAAAATATCACTTACTAGGGTAGGGGCATGGGGATTAGAAAAATAAGTAAAGAGAAGGAAGATGCCAGTGTAAAAAACAAACAGAAACATGTGATAGTAGTGGGAGGGAGTTCCAGTGAATATTCAAGTCGCCTGTGTTTAGTTTCCATTTGCTTAAAATACTCCAACTCCAAAAGGTAGGAGTGAGAAAAAAACTGCATTAGCATGATACAACGAAATGGACACACCAGTTGAAGGCTGCGGGCTACATTCTTAGACATTTTATTGCTGTAACAAGACAAGTAATGCTCACACTCTAGACCAAAACTTTCTGTAGGCAAACCGCTTCCTGGGTGGAATCCATTGTTATCTCCCTAAGGGAATAGGAATTTAGTTGAGTCCTTAGACTTTTGTTTGAGGTAGAAACAGCTGTTCTTCTCTATACCTGAAATACAAGGTCTGGATATTAGCCATACCTGTTGACAGAGAGAGCAGAACTCTCTAATCTAAATCTAGGTGTGACCTTCGTTTGAGATAGAAACAGACAATAACCTTGAAGGAACAGAAGTAAATTCTAACTCTCTGACCTTTGGTAAGGGTAGAATGACAACTTTGAGCTAGCTGAAACTCTCTGACCTTCAGACAAGGTAGAAATAGACTCACATTTTTGTCAAGTAACTGTGATCATAAATGGCATTTCAACAAATCAGAAAAGCTTTATAGCTTTATTTAAATTATTAAAATTATTGCACAGACTTAACCTGCTTCACGTGCCTTTGTTTCTTATTTTGCTACCTGTGACTTAAACAGTGAGATTGTTTGCGTGGACTCCTTTGTCTAATGATGAATACCTGATAACATTGAGATTCACATTTGTGTTGGGAATAAATGCCATTATCCTATCCTGTTATATGTAATGCAGGACAGAGCTAACTTATACCTATGGAAGCAGAGCAGATATAACTGGATGAATTAACTCGAAAGACTGCAGTCTGTAAGGCACTTACACTCACATTTTTGTTTTGTTGTTGATATGGAAAACCTCATTGTGTGCCCCGTCACATAGCTACTTAAAAAAAGAGAGAGTTTGTCGTATGTGCATAATTTTAGTGTCTCCTTTTATGAAAACAGTGCATCAGATTAACTGAACATTCTTTTATCTTTTTGCCCAAAGAATGTTATAAAAATAGTACTTTGTGAAAGTTGGAGTGTCTTAGCTACAATGCTACCCATTCTTTCTTTTCCTCTAACAAAGATTTCAGCAGGAAACTTCATTTTTATTCCCTAAGAACTCTGGTGGAATTAGATTCTGTTTGCTGATGAACATTAACTATTGCTTTTTCTCCCAAATGTCTTAACGGAAGGACTTAGGTTTTGTTTAGAAACTCATCATCTTCTTTAATTTCATTCAAACTGTTGTCTATATAAAACTAAGATATTATGTAGTGTAGCTCTATGAAACTCTACAGCTTCAACTACAGATTACATAAGCACCTGTTAGTGCTGTGAATTCATTGTGCCCTCAGTGCTGAGCAGGCACACTGGAGTGCTGTGAAGAAAAAAGCAGAGAAAATTCCTAAGCAGCCTTACAATCTACATTTATTCAGTCTCTTCATTAAAAGACTAGTTATTTTTAACTGTTTCTCGTAGGAGTGATGCTGTGACAGAAATCATTGCCTTGGAAACTGTAGAGAACTGATGGTCATCTGGGCTAAGGTTTATCACTCTGGTGTGAAAACCCAGACAAGCACATGGAAATTAATGGTACCAAGTGTCATAGTTGTAGAAAAATAAATCTGTTGGTCCAGAGTCCCTGTGCTCCCCATCCCCCCACGGCCCACTTACACAATCCTGCCTCCCCTTCTACAGGAGGTCTCCATGAGGATTGGCCCTGTGCTTGGCTGTGGATCTCTGCATCTGCTTCTTTCAATTACTGGATAAAGGCTCTCTGGTAACAATTAGGGTGGTCACCAATCTGATTACAGGAGATGGCTATTTCAGGCACCCTTTCCACTATTGCTAAGACTCTTAACTGGGGTCATTCTTGTTAGTTCCTGGGAGTTTCCCTGGCACCAGGTTCCTCCCTAATCCCAATATAGTCTCAGCATCAAGATGCCTCTTTCCTTACTCTTGCGCTGCCATCCAGCTCCCAACCCACCTCCATGCCCACCCTGCCCCCATTTAACCCAGGAGATCTTTTCTATTTCTCCTTCCCAAGGAAATCCCTAGTACTTTTTTCTTCATCAGTGCTGATTTCTTCGCTCCAGCTGAGCAAGATCAGTTTTCCCAGCAAAGGCAAAGTTTCACTTCAGTAGTTCTGGTGTCCCATAGAGTCATAAGATTCTTCCCAACTAAGCAAACCACAGATTCTCAGCTCAGAAGAGCAAACATCCCTGGTAGGATCTTTAAGGTGCTCTCAACAGTCTTATCTTCTAAACTCCTACAGAACAGCCCACTGAGCTCAGAACACTCTATGGCTTTTCTAGTCCAGAGTTCCAAAGTCCTTCCACAATCCTCCCCAAAACAACATGGTCAGGTCTGTCAAAATAGTGTCCCATAATCCTGGTACCAGTTTATCTTAGAATTGTTACTGTTGTGATGAAACACCGTGAACAAAAGCAACGTGGGGAGGAAAGGGTTTGTTTCACTTAGTTCATTAAAAGCAGTGAGGGCAGGAACTCAAGCAGGGCAGGAATCTTGGGGGACTCTCTGGTTTGCTCCCCCTGGCTTGTTCCAGGTCCTTTCTTAAATAGCTCAGGACCACCAACGCTGGTCCCACAATCACTCACTAAGAAAATGCCCTATAGGCATGCCTGCGGCCCAGTCTCATGGAGGTATTTCTCAGTTGAGGCTCTCATCTCTGAAGACTAGCTTATGTCAAGTGGTCTTAAAACTAGCCAGCACACTGACGAAATAAATTTAATTAAACAAAAAGGAAAGGCACGAAGTAGAATGAATTCCATTCTATTTTGTGTGCCCTAATTTAGCACAGTGAATTCCTGGATTTCCTTTTCATATTTTCTCTGTTCACCTTGAATTTTTTATACGTAATATGCATTCTAAGATGTATTTTCCTTTTTTCATTCATCAGAGCATTCCTGAACCTTTTTGATGTTTAAGTCATTCTTCTTTGCCACAAATACCAGGAGTAACTGGAGTTCAAAAAGACAGTTTCGGACAGCAGTATACTCAGCCATCCCTACCTGAATATGTAGTCTTGGGTTTCTTTCTAGATCTCTCTCAGTTTCGCCAAACTGTTAGGATCCCCTCTTTGGACTTAGCCATTTCACCCCTTCATCTCTGGAGTATTCGGCATTTCAAAAATTAAGTGAGACAACCTAAACTCAAGACAGTTTTTCATTTCTCTTACATGTGGATTCTAGTCTCTAAAGTGTGTGTGTGTATGCGTGTGCACATGCATGTGTAAATGTGGGTAAAGCCTAAGTAACTAAAAGAAGGCCAAGAGAAGGTAATAAGGAAGTTATGAGGAAGGACAGTGGTAGCAAAAGGACACGTGTGTCATGAAACAGTAATAAAAGAGCCTCACAGAAGTGACAAGAGAACCTCTTAGAATATACTTTGTTCAAAAGTACCTTGCTAGAGACCGGTAGCAGTAGCTGTTTGTGTAGTATGCCCTAGGCCATAGGTTTTGTCACTAGCACTACATAATCCAGGCATGGTGCTGCATGCCCATAATCTCAGCATTTAAGTGGTGAAAGAAGGAGAATTGGGACCTTATAGTAATGCTGATTATATTGCAAAATTGGGGCTGGCCTGGGCTACAGCAGACTCTAAATCAAAAACAAGCAAACAAACAAAAAGAAACTCCAATCCTGATTTAATAGCCTTACCTGCTAGTTTACAAAGAGAAAGCTCCAGTTTTCATTGTTACTCTGTCATGTTCCGCTTTCCCTTCAAGCTCCCTCATGTGTACTCTCTCCTCTGTCCTCCTTCCAAGCTGCCAGAGTTTCTTGAATTCTCTCAGTCCACTGTATGAAAGTCAGAAAGCTAAATGAATTTAGAGAAATAAATTCTGTTTCCTCAAATATATGAGTATGTGTGTATGTGTGTGTGAATGATATAGAGTTACCTAGTAAATTAATTACAAAAGTAATTGATGACCAATGCAAATGAGAGGGGTTGTAAAAGGAATAGATAATTGTAAGTTATGAGGAAAAAATGGAGCAAGGTGTTTCAGAAGAGTAGAACTCAGTAAGCATTTCCAGGAAGATGGAAAGTTATCATAAGTCAAGAGTGTTCTGAATAAAAGAAGCTAATTAGGTGTTTGATTGATGCAATTTGTTTTGTGTTCATGGTTTATGCATGTATGTATGTGTATATTCACATGCACTTGCCAGTGTAATATGTCATTCTCCATGTTTGTTTGCTTTTATAATTTATTTTGCCTTGAGTAAACCAAATTTTTTAATTGTTGATAATTTCATTCATGCATACTTGTTTTGATAAAGTCCACCCCGTCCATCCCTCCAGCTTCTCCCCTCTCCTTTCTGTGTAACCTTTTACTTCCCAACTTCATGTGGTAAATCTGCAGAGTCCACTTGGTGCTGCCTGTATGCATGTATATGTATAGAACACTGTGTTGGAGCATGGGGAGCATAGGGCCCTATCCCTGCTACAAGGTAGAAAGTGAGCTACAGTCCTAAATGGTCTGGAAAGATTTGTCTACTGATGATGCAACTGCCAAGAATTGGAGCAGTAATCCACCATTTTTGGCTGGAATTTAAAGCCCACCTCATTTCGGAGACAGTATCTCACACTGAACCTGGAATTAACTGTTGCAGTGAGCTTTGGAGATCTTCCTATCTCCATCTAGCACTGGGTTGTAGACACATACTTTATCTGACTTTTACATGGGTGCTGGGGATCTAAACTCAGGTTTTCGTGTTTACTCATCAAGTATTTTGCCTACCAAGCTGTTTCCTAAACCATTGTTAGGTTTTGATATTGCTGGGTTTTTTGTTCTGTTTTGTTTGTTTGTTTGGGTAAGTTTATTTTAAAGGTTAAGGGTTGGCACAGTGTGTTAAAACATACATTAACTTCTAGGATTGAATTTAAACAATTAGTTGTTGATTGCACTAAGTCTTCTTCGCGTTAATTTTTAGTCTCCCTTAGCCGCAGTTGCCCGTAGTTACTTGTCTGATATTGTTTAAGTGAAAATAAAATAAAATAAAATAAAATGTACCCTAACGTCAATATAAGCATAACTGATTGTGATAGTTCCCTGCTAGTGAAAATTCATTTTTTCTGTCTACTTTTATCTCAAATTGAAGAAATCAGATGAAAATGTATTAAATAGTCTACTTCAATGAAAAATATTTCATTTTCTTTTAGACATGAATATGTGTTAATGGCATGGCAAAGATTTTTTGCCAAGCTAATGAATATAAATTGGCATTTTGATTGTGATTTGTAATTATGAAATTGACAGTTCCTTACTGATGCCATTTGGATTTTATTTCTGTATCAATGTTTCTTTTTAAGGGGAAATTTAATGATATTATTCTAATTATTACTAATTTACATACTTATCACAATTTCCCCTCCCTCATCTCCTCCCAGTTCCTTCCTCCCAACCCCCCTTCAGTTTCTCTTTAGAAAAGGTCAGGCATCCTATGGATATCAGCTAAACAAATTGCAGGAGGACGAGGTAGGCACCACCCCTCTAATTAAGGCTGGACAGGGCAACCCCGTTTGAGGAGTTGGATCCCAGAAGTTGTCAAAAGAGTCAGAGATGTTGCCTGCTCCAGTGTTAGAAGTCCCACAAGAAGATAAAGCTGTACAACTATAACATATATGCAGAGGGCTTAGGTCAGTCTCATGCAGGCTCCCTGGTTATCTGTTCAGGCTCTTTGAGCCCCCCTGAGCCTCGGTTAGTTGATTCTGTGGGTTTTCTTGTGTCCTTGACCTCTCCGACTCCTACAATCCTTTCTCCAAGGGAATTCTTTTAAATGACTTTTACTGTATAGCTTTGTAGACATTGCAAACACTTTTTTAGGTTGGCAAATTTTTTTCTGTTTGTTTTCTTATGTTACTTTTTACAAATTGAAATTTAAATCTTTATGTTTGAAAAGGGGAAAAGTAATGTGTTATTATAAAGTAGCTAGCTAATATATATTACTTAGGTAATGAGCATTTTTATCTCTTCCTGTGAAATGGCTATGCCTAATTTTGTGTGGCATGTTTTTAAAGATCTGCTAAGGCACTGTCATTTAAAATAATTTTTATCACATTATTGTGCCACTTTTTTCCCTTACGAGAATATAAATCATGTTCTGTTGATTTAAAACAGCTTACTGTTTTTCTTTAGCCGTTTGTTAACTTGAGTGTATGGGTACTAATTTCAAAATATGGCCAAACCATTTGCTGAAATGTCACCTTTTGTATAGCATTTTGGCTTTTGAGAGTGTTGAATATGTGTTCTGTGCTTGATTCTAAGTGGCAAGATTGTCTCCATCGTAGAAATCCAAATTGCAAAGTGTATTTTTGCCTTTTATTTTTTAAGTACTTATCTAATTGTCTTTATTTCATCATTTATTAACAGTGAACAGTCTTCCTCCTTAATACCTCATCTTTTCTTAAAATCTTCACAATGTAGTTTTTGTTTGTTTTAACTCAGTGTATTAGTAGCCAAACATGGGGATGGAGGCAGCTGGAAAAGAATAAAATATAAACAGTAGTGGCTAAATGCTTAAATTCCAAAGTGTTTACCTTCAGGTCTTTGTCCCACACTTACTGGGTGTGACTTTGAGCTGCCTACATAATCTATGCTCTTTGGTTTTTATTTGTAAATGGAAGATTGTAGGTTTCACCTCTAAGATGATAGTGAGGAAATATATGGTACATTCCATAGCTTTCCTGGACTGTTGCAATAGCCTATAGGCAGACTCCTGTTTTTTTAAGACAGCTGTCTTCCTAAAACATGATGTTGTTTTTATTGTACTTAAACTTGTCAGTGGACTACCCACTTCTTGTAAGGTAATTGAAACTTTACAATTTAGCCTTCAGGACCCTCCAGACCTGGCAGCAATCTGTCTTTTGTTTGCATAGCCTTGGGTGACCTGTGTTTGGATCTTCCTAAATCCGCCTAGGTGTTTGTATGCCATCTTGACTTGACTTTATATTATGTTCTTTATGTGAATATACCCCCTCAAACCTACAGACGCATGAAGCCAGCAGGTTCTCTCCTGTGTCTTTACTCACATTTTCTTCTTGAAGTAGCTTGTATTCCTTCTCATACCTCTGAAACATATGTAGCTTCTTCAAGATTCAGTTCAAGTGCTGCTTTCTTTGGTGATATGAAAACTTTTTCTCTCAGAATGACTCCATGATCTAGTGAATTCTCAAAACTTTTATATACACTATACTTATTTTGATGATTGAATACCTGAACATTTTTCAGTGTCTTTAAAGAGTAGGACACAAATTAGAATATAAATTAAATTTAAATCTAGTGAAGACATAAAATGTTCGAAGGCTAGTGAAAATACCTTTTTTTTTAACAAATAAGATCTTGAAAAGAATGATTAAAAATCTTTACTCTGTGTACTCAGTGCTATACATCAAATTTTACTCACCTTTTAAAGATGAATACATGCAGACCATGATACAACAAGGCCCTTGATAAAGCCAGGCAACTTTGTGACTCTTTAGTAATCAGCAAGACAAAATAGCAAGAAAAGAGAGCAGTGAAATAAAGATTTCAGTAAGTGAAGGAGAGGGATTGATTTATGTAATTGGTAGAAAGTGACTGAATCCTATTGATTCCATCCTGCCTAGGCCTGTCTTTTGTCTTCAGATGTGTTGATCTGTTTCACTGAGCCATTATAGGGATACCCTGACAATTTCATTTGAAGCAAACCTCTTCCCTGTGTTCTTTGTAGAGAATATATTTAAAGAATTGCTTCCATGTAGTTTAACAGTCAGTTATCATAGAGCTCAACTGGTTGTGACTTACAGACTATGTCACACTTATTATCCTTGACATTGTGCATTAACTTAGCACTTAAAATGATTAACACACACAATGAGTAACTGAACGACTGCACACTAAAATCTTAAGGTTATAATTTCAGTAGTGTAGTTGTGAGCCTCTTGTTGGGGAAGAGAGACCACTTGTTGGTTCCCAGCCGCCCGGTTAGCTTAGATCCAAAATAATCACACAGAAACTATATTAATTATATCACTGCTTGGCCCATTCGCTTTAGCTTCTTATTGGCTAACTTTATATTAATTTAACCCATTTCTATTAATCTGTATATCGCTACGTGGCTGTGGCTTACCAGGTAAAATTCTCAGTGTCTGTCTCCAGCGGCCCCATGGCTTCTTCCTACTCCACCTTTTTCCTCCCATGCTATAGGCCAAGCCAGTTTTCTTTATTCATTAACCAATAAAATCAACACATAGACAGAAGGAATTCCCACACCAGCATCTTTAACTTACCTCTCTTCAATTTACCATAGTTTTTAAGATGAAATGTCTCAAGTATTTTAGAAATATGGAAATATAAAAATATAGTATTTAAAAAAGATGGAAAAAACTAGGTCATTAAACTTTAAATATTTTCATAAACCTTTTTTCTTTCTTTTATCAAAGAACTAAAGTATGGGTAAAATATAACAAACTTTGGTTAAATATTAGGATACAGTTGTCAAGGATAAATTTAAATATAATAATGAATTTGTATAACTAAAACAAGGTACTGTCTGAAGAAGAGATAATAAATTCTAAAAATCATGGTTTAATTTTCTGAAACCATTACAGACAGGGTTGCCAATTGGTCAGCATATTTTCTATAAAAACTTATATTAAATCATTTTTAAGTGGCTGTATAAAACTCCATGTATCTAAAATATTAATAGATAAAGGTTTACTTATCAGGTCTACCATATGTTAATAGAAGTACTGCAGCAACCCACTAGTGCTCCTAGAACACGGCAGATTTGCTGTACTCTCTGTCCAAAGCTTGGAGCAGTGTACCTCATTAAATGCCTTTGCACACCAGAAAAAAACAACAACAAAAATCAGTTCCATTTTTCCTCAAAGTAGAAACATCAGACACCCATTACCTTTAAAAGGACTTTGGAAGGTAGGCGAAAATACATTTGGTAGTAGTCACTGATGATAAAGGCCATGGTGGTCAATATCAATGAAGAAGGTATGGACGCTTCTTGAATTTGTTAGTTTCTGTTGGTTTTTCTTAGTTCTTTATATATTTTGGATATTAGCTCTCTATTGCATGTATAGTTCGTAAAAATCTTTTCTTATTCTATAGGCTGCTTCTTTGTACAAATGAAGGTGTCCTTTGGCGTGCTTAAGCTTTCCAGCTTTTGGAAGTCTGTTTATTAATTGTTCTTAGTACCTGTGGTAGCAGTGTACTGTTCAAAAAATCTTTTCCTGTGCCAGTGAGTTAAGGGTTGTTCCCCACTTTCTTTTCTATCTGGTTCAATGTATCTGTTTTATGTAGAGGTCCTTGATCCATTTGGAGTTTAGTTTTGTGCAGGTTGATAAATATGGATCTATTTGAATTCTCCTACATGCAAGCCATCTAGTTTGACAAGCACCAATTTTAAAGATGCTATCCTTTTTCTTGTGTTATTTCTGGCAAAAATCGGCTGTCTACAGGTATGTGGGTTTATGTCTAGGTCTTTATTTCAACTTTATTGAACAATGTGTTTGTTTTGTACCAATACTATTATGTTTTTATTACTATTACTCCATTTGGGATGGTGAGACCGCCAGCAGTTCTTTTATTATTTGAAATTGTTTTAGCTATCTGTTTTGTGTGTGTATATATGTGTGGTGTGTGTCTCCATATAAAACTGAAGATTTTCTCTTCAAGATATATAAAAATTGTGTTGGAATTTTGATGGGGATTGTATTAAACCTGTAGATTGTTTTTGTTAGGCTGGCCAGTTTTACTATACCAATCTTACTGATGCATGTCCATGGGAGATCTTTCTATCTTTTGATCTCTTCTTCATATTCTTTCTTTACTCTCTTACTCTTTTTACGTTCTAAGTATTTGACTTGTTTGATTAGAGTTACCAGATGTTATTTTATATTATCTGACGCTATTGTGAAAAGTGTTATTTCCCCAATTTTTTTCAGTCCATTTGTCATGTGTATACAGGAGGGCTACTGAGTTTTGTGAGTAAATTTTATATTCAGAAACTTTGCTAAAAGTGTTTTTCAGCCGTAGGAGTTTCCAGATGGAAGGTTTAGGGTTACTGATATATGCTGCATGTCATCTGCAAATATCAATCTTTGACTTCCTTCTTTCAGTTGGTAGCCCTTGATCTCTTTTAGTTATCTTGTTGCTGTAGCTAATACTTCAAGTACTATGTTGAGTAGATATGGCGAGAGTGCACAACCTTGTGTTGTTCCCAATTTTGGTGAATGCTTTGAGCTTCTCTCCATTTAACTTGTTGCCTACAGCCTTGGTATAAATTGTCTTTATTCTGTTAAGCTGATCTTAAAACTTCTACCTAGAAATTCCTAAAACTGATAAATTATTTAAAAGCTATGAGTAGAAACATGTTTTAAAGTTTTGTTCAAACTATCAAAAATGCAATGAATATTTGTGTGTGTGTGTGTACATACACATATATGTATACATAAATTTACACAATATATATAATATATGTACATACATCTGTGTGTTACTAGTATTTGAAGAATTTGTTTTTAATATTTACTGCATGTATTATAAATTCTTTTAAGCTATATATGTGTTTACACTCAATCTTGTCTGTATTAATATATATTATGTATTTTAAATAAATACAAAATAATATAAATATAGTAATATAATAATATAAAATTATATATTTCCTTTTTAAACCTTCCTTGGTGTTATGTCTCCTCCTCCTCTGTCTATTCATGCTGTCCTCCCTTAATTAAAGTCTGCTCCTCGAGTTTTTGCCATTCCTCTCATAGCACTGTGGCCAATGTGTGCCTTTGTAGTGTTATTCTATCCACCTCAAAGGTCCTTCATATTTTCCTGGATTCTGCAGTTGTTACAGGTTATATATGTTTATCTAAAGATTTACATCAAGGATCCACAAATAAGAGAGAATATATGGCATTTGTCTTTCAAGGTCTGTGTTATGTAGTATAACTTTTTCTAGCTCCATTTGCTTATCTGCTATTTTCATGATTTCATTTTCTTTACAGGTAAGTGCAATTCTGTTGTATATACGTACCATATTTTCATTATTCATTTATTGAAAGATATTTATTTTTTTTCATTTCTTTAATATTTTAAATAAAATAGGAATGAACATATGGCTACAGCAGTTATCTGTGAAGTAGGATGGCAAGTTATTTGGACATATGTCAAGGAGTGATGTATGGGACTCACATGAAAGATCATATCTACTTTATCTGAGAATTCTGCACACTGATTTTCATAGTGACTGAACACTGGAGAAAAGAACATCTTGACCAAATGGTGCTGGATGTCCATGTATAGACGAACAAAGTTAGACCTGTATCTAGTATCATGTATAATAATAAACTCCAAATAGATCAAAGACGTTAGGTGAAACCCGAAGTGCTGAAATCGGTAGAAGAAAACATAAGCAGTACCCTACAAAATATAGATGTGGAGAAAGGACTTTTGAATAGAATTCCATTCACCCCAGAATTAAGATAGTTCACAAATGGCACCTCAGAAAACTGAAGAGTTTCTGTACAGCAAGTGAAGACGAAGTCCACAGAGTGGGCAAGAGTTTTTGCCAGCTGCACATCTGATAGAGGACCTATATTCAGAATACACAAAGTACTAAAAAAATAAGAGAAACAAATGGGAGGAAGGGAGGGAGGGATGGAAGAAAGAAGGGAGGGAAGGAAGGAAGGGAGGAAAAAAAGAGAAACAAAAACAAGGAGTCAAGGAATCCAGTGACCCAACTAAAAAGTGGTTTCTGGATTTGAACGGACAGTTCTCTAAAAATAAATAAATATGGCTAAAACATTTCAGAAAATGTTGGACATACTTAGTAATTAGGGAAAAAGCAAATTAAAAATACTTTGATATTTCCTTTTATTCCAGTGAAAATAGCCAAGAGTAGCAAACAGCTGACAGCAATGCTGACTGAGATGTTGGGGAGGGGACTGTCATTCACTGTTGGTCAGTTTTGGCTGTCAGTATGGAGAACACTTCCATTCTGACTGCTAGTCTTTGCCCGAGTTCAGTGAATCTGTGATACCATTTCCTATAACCTCTGGGCCTTCCTTTTGCCCAATAAAATATTCAGGATTTGAGTTCTGTGTATTGGAATTATTGAGGAAATTTCCCAAGTGTCTTAGCTGCTGTGCAGGTCATGTGGTCTCCTTTGCCATCCCTCACCAGACCAGCAGTTCTTCACTGTACTCTCTAAATGTCTTTATTCCTAAGCTCCTTGAATGTTTATTGGACAATTTAGAGCAAAAGAAAGCTTATAGCACAGAAGAGTGCAAAGTTTAGTAGTGGATTCTTTTCATTGCTCAGTTTTTCAACATCCCTTCCACTAGGAATTTTTCTTTGTTGCTTTTAATTTGCCTTGCTTTGTAGAAAGTAATGCTTTGTGATTTAAAGTCAACATCTTTAGAATTAAAGTTATGTTTAGTGGTGCATCATGAAAAGACTAGATTCTGAAGAAGGAGTTAGGAAGTCAGCGGAATTTCCTAAAGGAATCCTTACACTTAAAAATAATTTTTAAAGGATATGTTTCTGTTAGTAAGATTGGGAAAGGGCTATTCCAGTTCCAGACATTCACAGTTGGATATGAAAGCTGCCACTGCATTGTTCTTTTAAGGCTTCTAAAAAAATTTGGGCTAAAAGCAAAATGTTCACTTACCATGTCTTTCCCTTCTAATGCTCCTAATTGACTTGAATTTGGTTTGAATTTGAATATTGTTAGACACATACAGGGTTAACCTACTTCGTTATGTATGTAATATTTGCAGTATTACTTAATTTTGTTATATACTCTTTTATCATTTTAACGATACCAGTATAAATTTAAATTATACACGAAATCTAAACCTTTAGGTAAATTTGTGTGGCCCATATTTTTAATTTATCAATATTTATATTTAATTTTTCATGATTGTATGAAGTGATGGTAAAGCAGGCACATATGAAAATCACAGAAGCTTGTATATGGCTTACATACATATAATCGCTTTACTAGTGAATTATGTTATTCCTGGGATATTAAATTGTAAATAGGAAAAAATATTGTTTTCAGGCACATTTAACAGTGAAATATTTGTTTTATTCATTTATTCATCTATTCAATGAGATTGATTTTGAATTCTAAATTTATTTTTATTTGTGGTATATTTATATTGTTAACTTACACAAGACTATTATATATTACATATATCAATGACTATATGAATCATATAGCAAATGTGGTTCTCCTTAGGGCTGAAGAGATCTCAGTAAAATGCTTCTTATGTTAGGATCAGAACCTGAGTTCCAGTCCTCAGCACCCGTACACAAACTAGTGTGGTGGGATGTGCCTGTAATCTGAGCCCCAGAAGCCAGAAGAAACAGGGCCGGCCAGGTGCTTCCTGGCCAGCCGGCTTGTATGAATAAGTGGACAACAGGTTTAATGAGAAACTCCGTCTCAAGACATATTCAAACATGCAGAATGGAATCTCTAATCAGTTCTGTTACTGACAAGGTTCATGACCTTGAATTCAGTTACTTCTAGTCATTTTCTCATCTGTAAAATGAAAGTTTCAACCTTCTTATTTTCAAACTTTGAAACATTTATAATTTAGAGATTCAAAAACGAAATAATATCCAGGTCAGCAAAGAATCTGGAAGTGTATGGTCTCACCATTCATTTAGGACTTGCATTGTCTCCCAGCATTGACTAAGCATGAGAAAACAAACTGTTAGAGAAGGGTATTCAAACCTCTGTGTGAAACAGCTTAGTCAGAAGTGGACAGTTTCTTTCCGAGTGAGCCAACAGGTCTTAAAACTATCAGTCATCAGAACCCCGAAATAAGTATTGTCTACCCTGTAGTATTAGAACCCAACTACATAGTTTTCTTGGTTTTATTTATTTCATTTATAAAAATTTAATAATCTATTTTATGTTATTCATATAGCATGAGTTTTAATTTCTATTGGTTTTGTGTTTTGCTGCATAAAGTACATCATATTAATCATGCAAGAGGCGAAAGCAATGTGAACTAAGGAGAAGGCGCTCGGTGGGGTTGAGGGAGAACTGTGCTTTCGAGAAAATGATGTAACAGGTACAAAGGAATGTTCCTTCCAAATATCTTTGACCTGGAAATTATAATAATTCCATATAGATTCTCTGTCCATGACTCTGTTCTCTGCATGGACTGTGCCCATCAGATCTTGTAAGACTTTTGGGATGGGCATACCTTCTTTTAGATATAAGTGATTTGTGTCATAGAAGGAACAAACAGTATGAAATTGGATTAATCCAAGTATATAGTAAAAGTACAATGTATGAATTGTTATATATTAAAACTTCTTTTCCAGAAGCAGGTTTGTAGTGTTTGACAGGTCTGCTGGTTTTTATGCCAGTTCCCGAACTCATTATGTTCCTGTCATGTTGCTAGTACTTTCCATATGTCTTTGAATCTCCACAGCAACCATATATATGATACAGATAGGAGATAGAAACTAATTTCATTCCTATTCTGTGAGTGAGGAAATGAAGAATTTACCTACAATCACATACTTGGAGTATGACTGAAGTGCATATTGAATATAAGCCATCTTAATTATCATATGTGATTTAGCCAAGCATGGTAGATACTTCTCATGCTGCCAGAGCTAATACAAACTGCAGAACACGTTTATAGTTTGCGGTTCATCCACCAGTGAAATTCTTTAAAAGTATTTTTTCTGCTGAGTGTGGTGCGTGCCTTTAATCCCAGCACTCAAACTCTTTGAGTTTGAGGCCAGCTTGGTCTACAAGAGCTAGTTCCAGGGCAGTCTCCAAAGCTACAGAGAAAACCTGTCTCGAAAAACAAGAACAACAACAACAAAATTGCTATGTTAATTTCAAAGGAAACTTACTAATTACAAGTAAAGTAGCTTCTGGGTAAAACATGATCTTTGATATAAAACATTACAGTCTTTTATCTTGACATATTAGCGCTGAAGACAAGTTACACTACTTATTCTGACATTTAGACTTAAAATATTAGATGAAATTTAGTATTAAAGGGAATATTTGGATTAACATTTGGTTTTCCCACAACTAATATTAAACTCGGATTGAATTAGAGTTTTAACTGGATTATCCATATTCAAAGCACTATCACAAGTAGTTATCGATTTCTTTTCAGTTAACTGTTAGTCGCCATTATTTTGCGCATAGTTGAGAGTTATACATATTAACATTATGAATGGTTACTTCCACTAGAATGTATTTTCCCAGTACTGCTTAATGCTCCAACAAAGTAGCCACCAGATTCCCAGTGTGCCCTTCACATGGAGACCAAAGTACTGAAAAATTTAGGACAGGGTTTTCTCTTTGGCCAGATTCCAGCTCTTGCTGTCGCTTCCCATATGTTGATAAGTACGGAATTTCTCTTAGCATTGTTTCCCATTGTATTCCTTTCCTAGTAGAAGGAGTTTTGTTTTCACTTTCTTTGTCTCTGGTGAGTTTGGCTTGGTAGCTCTCCTCAGCACTGCTTTATTTCTCCATGTGCCTCTTTTCCCTTTCTTGTTTCTCAGTGGAACTTAGAAGCATTAAACACATCCTTCTAGTGGTTAAGTGAAAACGAACCTTTTATGATGTGTAACTATTTAGCAATTTTGTGTCATCTATACAGCTCTAAATATGTGAAGAAATGGTAAACTTCTGTTTCCACCATTGTTAAAAAATAACATCACCTCTAACCTCTAAGCCCTTAAGATTTCTCCCCTCAAAATCAAGACAGAAAGTTTGCAAATAATGTTAGCCATGCATTTTTAATAGTCTTTTTCCAAGGAAGCCAGTGGAGGGATGAGATGTAGTTGCATGTTTCCTATGGCATTATAAAATTGCCATTCTCAGGGATGTAAGCAGCACACTGCTGTTTTTAAAGATAGTAATTGATTAAATACATTTTCCTTTATGTTTAAGCCATTCTTTTATACAGTAGATTTATTTTGATAATCATAACTATTACCAATAGCACAAGAAGAGGCAACTCAGTGTTCAAAAGATAAAATATTCACTTGCAATCAGTGAGAACCTGCCCAAGATCATGGTATTTAGAGTGAGGATTTCTGTCTCTTTGTTATTTGAATCTACTGTGGTGTTATTAGCATGTTTCATAGGACATAGTGCAGAGCTGCTGTGATCTTTAAATGTTAATGCTGTTTTCTTATCACTTTACTGTGTAGATACCCTTCATGAGACCCAACTCTGCCACAGCTCATCCTCGGAGGCAATCCCGGAAACCTCTTTTATAAGTGTGATTTAAAAAATGTGGATAAAACTCTCAATAGAGCATATAACTAAAGGAGAACAGCTATCTTGTCCTTCCCATAAGCTTATCACTGCAAAAAAGTGCTTTTGCTTGTCAGGTTTGGATAGAATGTAATTGATTGGTCTGTTATATGGGTAGACAAGGCAGTTAATTTGCCTGCGGATTTTTTTTTCTTTTCCTTTTTTTCTATTTTCTTTTTCTTTCTCCCCTTCTCCTTTTCTTTTCTTTCCTGTTTTCTTTTTTTTAGTAACAATACTCAGAAACAGTTGGTGTACGCATTATTAAAAACTACAGTGGGTAATGTCTTGTCAAAATTGTTTTAGTGGGTAAATGTCTTTCCCTCTTGCTTCTTTGGCACATGACGATACAGTATTTGGACTCAATGAAGACTGAAGGAAGCCAGTGGGACTTACATGCTCTGTGCTTCCCTGTGCTTGAACAATTATCTCCGTTATTTGTTTGTAAAAGGACAATGCTTGCCACTCATCTGCAAGTCTGTATCAACTTATTTTCTTCATGTATGCACACATGAAAGAAATTCTGCAATGAGAACAACTCTAGATTCAAATTTAATATTATTCCTATTTGTGATATTCAGCAAAAGTGAAAGACTGGTGAAGAGTACGACTTTCTGCTGTTGAGTAGTACGAAAGCACTTGCTATTAGCATGGACGTTTTACAACTAGAACTTAAGCGCAAGTAAACGTACTATCTGTGTTAGTCTATAGGTGCTCTTCTCAGAAGTTACCACATTCATTCCTTATTGTTTTATTTGATACGAACTCTGTGTGCTCCATATAATTTTACTTTTTTGAACTCAAATGTGAAGCTGTGAAATGAGGGAGATACAGAGCTTGTTGACTATACAACCCGCCTGCTGAGAGATCTTCACAGCACCTGTGTCTCCTCAGAGGTGTACTGAGCTTACCTTTGATCTTCACACTTCACTGGCCCAGTTCTCAGTCAACGGCAGAAATACTTTGAATATTGTACCACTAAATCTTGAACTGATTTAGAAGAGACTGCTGAAATTGAAATGTACATACACATGTAAATTGTCAAATTGTCTCTCGGAATTCCATTGTTTATCATTGTGGGTTTGGCTCTTTCCAGGTTTCGGGGCATTTGGAATAGTTTAAACTGTAGGAATAGAATAGACAATGCTGTAGCTAGCCAATGTGTGTGTAATGGAAAGTCGGTGTCTCTACTAATCTGTAGTAATAGGAACCATAGCATTGGATAAAATGTTTATTGCACATGTAGGAAATAATATATAAATATGCCATTAATTTATTGGTAGATCTTATGGCACTGGAGAAAATATCCATAATCCTTAGGAAAAGCATTATGCTTTCTTTAAGTATAAGGAAGAACCAACTGTCATTACTTAATTTATGGAAAAGTTGATAACTCCAGCAAATTTTATAAAAAAAAAATGACAGTGGCAGATTAGCATTTTTCAAATGAACTGTGCTTTAGCCCAACTGTCTTTTAGTATAAGGCAGGAAAACATTAATGGATATTTTTAACTTAGCATTTTTCCCCCCTCTTACAGGTTTCTGTTTTTTTTATTTTCCTGAGAAATCATAGGTAGTGTAGTTGCAAAGACAGTGTTAACCACAAGCCCTTTCACATTGGTTAAACTGTAAAATGTCTAATTACCGTCTTCATATTTTAGTTTTCAGTGGTAGATTTTGCTCTTCCAAGTTTGGTAAACAACCCATGTTACATGTTTTTCACATGTTACAGACAGAAGTTGCACAGTTCCAACATGATAGATTCTTAAGAGTCTCCATCTTCTGAAGAGAATAGAATGAAATGTTTCCCTTAGTAAACAGTAGAAAGTTAACTTTTGCCCATTGCTATTAAAGTTAAAATTATTATTTATCTAAGAAAATATTTCAAAATGATTTATATCTTATAAATATGAATAAAAGGATGACAGCTCAGGTATTCGACAGTTATTTGCCACAGGATGGGAACTGGAAGAAGCATTGTAATAGCAGGAAGGCTCTGGGAGAATACTTACTTGGTAAAATGTGTATAAGCATGAGGACCAGTACTCAGTGAACAGCCAGGTATACTGGCTCACTCTCCTAATCTTAGAGAGTGCTGAGGCAGGAGATTCTCTGTGGCTTACTGGTCAGCCACTGTGCAGACTGGGCAAGTACCAGGCAAATGAGAGACCTTAGCTCAAAACACATAATTGACAATTCTGAAGCAGGAATGCGGACCAGCACACACTGTGGGTACACACACACACACACACACACACACACACACACACACACACGGACATACCATGCTACCTATACAGTATTGGGAAAGAAATTAAATGCCTCTAAATACACAATGGATGATATGGTAGTGATGAATCAGAATCACAGAAATCATTTGTTGAGACTTTGTTGGCTATCATCTTCTCCTTGCCCTCCTGTTCCACCAGAACTTCTGTTCTCTCTGCCTCTCTGAAGTTTTTAATCCTGTAGTTTTCTGATAAGATGCAAAAATATAAATTTGTAACAGGTTCAAAATAATGTTGATTCAACTAGTCAGGGACATTACTTTGAGAACAATTAATGTAGTTATTTGTTTAAAATCATATATTCAGTATTGATTAATAATGAGTGTGGATGTCTTTAAGGGGCTCAGATTTCTCAAAATATTTGTTTCTAGACAGAAGGTTTGTAGAAAAGTAATTTCTTCCCAAACACATAAGATGCAACTTCCTTCATTTTTAAAAATTCATTTGAATATTTATTTCACAAATAGAGCAATACTGCATGCCCCAAATATCATCGACTTTTTGCTTTTTGTTTTTTCTTAAGAGTTAGGATTATGTAGGATATGAAAATAATATGAGTTATAAATTTAGATATTTATGCATCACTTATGTATCATTGTAGTTGTGTTTCCTGAATGTTTACCCAATATAATATGTGACATAAAAATAGATGTCTGACAGATAATATTTATTTTGTTGCCCTACTTCCCTGTTTGTACATCCTATTTCTTAGTGAAACACTTTTTAAGGTCTCAAAGTTAAATAAACACACACATCATTGATATGTTTTACTTAACTCACAGTATGGAAATATTTCACCAAAATCTGTTTAAGAATTCAGGACTCTGTAATATATTAGAACGTTAACAGTTTTCAAAATATTTTTAGCTTCTGAAATTATTTTTGACTAGTGAAAACATATGGACTGATATTGACAAGATATATGAAGGCAGAATTTATCTATATCGGCTGAACCATTGCTTTGTAAATTTAGATAACAGTAAGGATTATAAAAAAAAAATCAGACTGGTTTTACAAGTGATTTTTTTTTTAATTAAAAAAATCTAGGTTGCTTTCCTGTAGTGATCATCCTAAGGTGTTATGTAGACCTGCCAGTGAGATTGACTGCTGTTCAGGTACATAAAATGTAATGAAATTGAATATTCATGCTGGGCTGGGTAACCAAAATGAGGCCAACCCCTAGCCATGATCTCATTTACCTGATTTACATTGTAGACTCAGGATCTACACTATTGATTGGAATATAATTAGTTAATTATGAACAGGGAAATACACAGTTATATGGCGCTTGAACACAGCAGGTTATAATGCTAAAATATTTTCAAGGGCATTAGCAGATGTAGATCAGTTTATTAAAGAACAAAGCAGACATGTTTCAGGTATGGAAATGTTGAATCATTCTCTCATGCTGTGAAGAGATACTTGGCCTTATTGTGTATTTTCATAGGAATTGCCTTGTTTCATGTTCTGTTTTTAGGTTTTATTGTTGGTTTTTTATTTCACTTTTAAAATTACAAGCTGGCTGCTAGCAGATACAGATAATGAACTGAATCCACTCTTTAAGTGGTCTTGAATTAGGCTTTTCCTAAATAGTTTCAATTTGTCTATAGTCACCTGTAATGAAAAATTTTAGTCTATCCTCCCACCCCCTCTTTGACTGTTGTCTGTGAGAGAAATCCCCAGTAGCATTAATGAAATAGATTCACGTGTTCCACATTGGTTTGAAATTTGTGAAATATTATTTAAAATACATTTTCTAGTCAATTTGTATAGAAAATGCTTGTGTAATGACTTACACTAAAATTGTTAAATGTTATAAAGGATAAAATATTGTAGTTATAAGTCTTATACCATTGATGGAATGTAAGAGTTTTGTGACAGTTCATGTTATTTAAAATTTTTAAGGGGCCTCAGTATATATTCAAGCTATTAAGACATTTAATTGAAAGGATTAGTTACTGTTCACTGAAATAACCTATCATTGTAGTTGCTAAATTTGAGTTTGAATTGCTAGTAAGGTTTTATTTAAGCAGTGTTAATAATCAAAACTAATGATAGGAAAGTCAGAACTCCTCACCCATCTGTTCTCTTTATACTCTTATTTCTAAGTGAAAAATGTAATGTTATGTAGTTTTACAGACAGTTCTTTATCCAGCATTGTATAGACTAGGAAGGAATGCTGACTTGTTGGGGGAGGCTGCTTGTTCATTTCCCAGCCACCCAGACTCCCAAAATAATCACAGAAACTTTATTATTTGAATCACTGCTTGGCCAATCACTTAAGCATATTGCTAGCTAGCTCTTATATCTTTGGTTAACCCCTTTCTATTATTTTGTCTTTTACCACGAGGGTCGTGGCCTACTGGCAAGGTTCCAACTGGCAGCTCACATCTTTCCCCTCTGGAGGCTGCATGGTGTCTCCTGACTTCGAGGTCTTTCTCCCAGCATTCAGTTTAGTTTTCCCCGCCTAGCTCCACTCTTCCAAGCCATTGGCCAAAAGCTGCTTTTTTATTCATTAACCAACAAAAGCAACATTCATACAGAAGAACTTCCCGCACCACTGAGTACTGTGGTTATTAAGGTAAAAAATATCTACAATGATCAACACCAGTGTCATCCTACAACAGTACATTTCTTTTAAAGTCCGAGCCACAGATTTTGTTCTTTCCAAGGCCAGTTTATCATGTAGTCTTAGACTGTTTGCTTAGGAGATGTACTCACTTATTTCCTCTAGTTATTTTTAAGTAGTTACTTAGTGTGTGCCCCAAATGAACTTATTAATTGGAAATTAAGAAAGGTAAATAAATCCTTTAGGACAGTAGTCCTCAACCTTCCTAATGCTGTGACCATTTAATATAGTTCTTCATGTTGCGGTGACCTCCAGTCATAAAATTATTTTTGTTGCTACTTCATAACTGTATTTTCCTACTGTTAGGAGTCATAATGTAAATATCTGTGTTTTCCAGTGGTCTTAGAAGACCCCTGTGAGAGGGTCATTTGATTACTAAAGGGGTCATGACCCACAGGTTGAGAACCACTGCTTTAGCGCTTTGACTGACTTGCCTTTAGGTACAAGAGAAAATAAATCAGTTACATATTTTTGTTTGTTTCTGCATTGTCAATAGTCACTCAACACCCAACCTAATGCTTATGTGGATCTTAGCACTTATAAAGATCAATCATTTTCTCTGCTTTGTCTAGGGTGCTATAGTTAATCATAATGCTAAGTAAGTATTTTAATACAAATAGAGCTGTGTTTCTTTAATCTCTATGTTTTGCTAAATCAGTTTGTAAAAGACCATATAGAGTTTCTCTGTCACCAGTATCTGTATATCAAATATGAATGTAGTATGTAGGAAATTGTATTTCATAGGTACGTAAGTAATTAGTTTTTGTTTTACATTATAAATTGGCTTTGTTTCATTTCATTAAGCTGTAAATTTTAGGATACTCTGTAGTCTAATGTTCACAATATTTATTAGATGCTTTAAACATACTTTAAATGTTGGGTTTATATTTTATTTAAAGATACATTCTTCATATGCTAGTTTTATATTCTCTTTTCATGTTTAAGGTACTGCCTTTTTTATTAGAATGTGCTATTGGTATAATAATGTTTTATTACATACACATTTGTTTTGTTTAATAAAGTATGCTGTGTTATATCTCAATACTTTTGTGGGTCATTAACTTCCTTTGAAAACTTATTTTTATTCATTTATCTTGACAAATTAAGTATGTGTATTGCTACAATTGAAATGTTTTCAAGTACTTAATAGACGTAGAAACCAAGTAAAATTGACAAGTAACTGTTTTTACCCTATTATAGTTTTCAGGGTATAACCATTATAGACTTAAATATATTTGAATTTTCTATGTAGCCAAAATTTGCTAGTTTCTAAATTTTGATAAAGATTTCATAGTGACGTGTGTGCATGTGATGTATAGCTTATTATTTTAGTCTTCTATATTCTGTGTTTTGAGAATTTTAATGATATCTCTGAAATTTATCAATGGCCTTTTAGTTAATGCAAATTCTGCTAGATGTAGCCTCTGATGTTTAGGTTATAGTTGTTACTAGTAACCTAAAATTATGATTTTATTTTCAGTTTAACAGAATTAATGTATTTTTCTATATGTGAATAACTTGTAAAATTCCTTTTTATATTTATTATTTACTTGGCAAACCTGTTAATTTCAAATGGGGTGTTTCTCTCTGTCTTTTTCTTTCTGTCTCTTGGATTTTGGTGGTTGCTAAGGGTAGAGACCACTGCTTTATGCTATTTAAACTTGGAGTTGCAGCTTTTACTTCCTGGTGAGTAAGCAAGGACCTTAGAGAACTATCCTAACACTCCCAGTTGTCCACCATCATGAGAAAGACGTCCTGAAATGGACCCTGATGAAGGTATCAGGAAGAATTAGGTCATCTCAAAAGAGCAAATGCTTCACAGCATCTTCTGAAAGAGCTACCAATACCAGAACAGGTATTGGATCATTTAAATTTTTAAATGTATTTTTAGATGCCTCATCTCAAACATTGTCAGTTTTACAGTCTTAATACTTTCGGTGGTCTGAATTCTACACAAGATGTTTCTTTAAGAAAATTGTTGTAAAAAATATGCTGATAATATTAGGAGACAATGGCTGGTAGTTTTTAAGCAAGTAAGAATTCTGAAAATTTGAATGTAAGGGATCAGGCAAAACAGCAGCTGAATGATACTTTAACTACAGAAATTTGACAGAGAAATGCAGTACCAACTGTAATTCCGACTGGTGATCCCAGTGTATCAAACGAGGAGAAAATATTTTATGTATTCCAAATAATGATATGAACCTAATAATGGTATTCTTTATAAACTTCCCATCAATCAAGGGTTAGTGGCATATCAGTCCCTGTACTTGAACAGTGTTCCCTCCCTAACTACAGCTCTGGACCTTCTCTTCAGCTTAGAAAAAGCATACTTTAAAGGTTTCTGTACCCCAGTATTTAGTGCAATGGACATTTTAGCTACTGGAATGTAAATTAGTTCTATTGAGAAAGGAAGACCCTAAATTCTCCATGCTTACTATATGGTATTCTTATTTTACATTTGAAATTAGGTATATAATCTTATTTTTTAAATGCCAGAGCAACGGTATTTGAACATTTAAAATTTGTGATTTACTTTTTTTTTTTAATTTCAGACAATGGTATAATATATAGCATTTATTAGTTCTATTTCATTTTATTCGCTCCTGTAAGTGAAATAACAGTAAATGTTAGTTAATTCCTTGAGTCTCAAAGGTTTGAGAAAAGTTCCTTCATTTGCTTCATTGCTAAGTAATGAGTTATGGAGAGATAATGCGTAAGCAGTGGCAAGTAACTGTCTCACACTGCTTGTGCCTCGAAAGCTTTGCTCTTGAATCCTGAAATGGGTCCGTGAGAGGCTAGGTTTTTGTAACATGGTAAGACATTTTTACTAAAAATACAGATTATCATTTACTTTATTGTGATCATTTCTTAAAGTTAGTTTTTTTCTTTCTGTGGCATATGCATAAGATTAATTCCTTTCTGTATTTTCCCAATGATTATTAAATAGGAATTTTATATTGTATTCAAGAAGTGTGCTTATTAAATTCTTTCTTGGTGTTTTGCTTGTAAATTAATTGACTTTTGACACACTAGTGAAAAATGAGTGATAAAGGGAATTTCAATTGGTTAACAATAGTATTTCTTTTTAATCTAAAGCACAAAGAAAGTCAGGAATATACCCCTTCTGTAAGATATATACAACTTGGTATTGGTTGTTAAATTTTAGTCTTGTTATTCCAGTTGATGAAAAATTCTTTTTAAAAACACTGAAATAATACAGATTTTTCTTCATTGTCAGCAGGAAGAGAGTGTCTGAAACGAAGAATAGGTATGGTAGTTTTCTTAGATTATGTACATCATATAAGGCGAGACACTATAAAAACACATACCAGGTTTAAAATATCCTTGGAAGTACTCGAGACACAAAGTACACTGAGAAGTTGGCAAAAACTAGTAATATTCAGTTCTTGAAGTGGTTTCTTCCTGTACATTTAAATATTCTGTTACTTAACTTACAAAGATTGTATTTGATGTACGTTGTGTTAGCATGCTATAAATGTCAGAAAGTTCATTTACAGTATACTTTAACTTGGAAAAATACAGAAATGAATTATAATTTATATGACAATAATTATAGCTTAGACTTCTGTAAACAGTTTGCTGGATAAATGGTTAATTCTATTAGTTCAAATTTGAATCTTTGATTGCTACTATTTTGCACATTTGATTACACATATATATTTATTCATATTTTACCTCTCATATACTTTCAACATTTTGCTATCAGAATGTTCTGAGTGACAGTTGCCTTGAAAAGTTTATGATTGTTTCATGTTCCTCTACGATATTTACTTCAGATTTAGATCACCTTTATTATAAACATTAATTTTAGAATCTCCTGAGTTAAGTGTTAAAGTAGTAATGTATAACACTTTGCCATTTGTCTTTGAAAGAGATGTTTTCAATATTTATATACACTGTGAATCTGCTTGCCCCACAGATGTGATGAATGCAGACTGTGCTACCATTTTGGCTGTTTAGATCCTCCTTTGAAAAAATCTCCTAAACAAACAGGCTATGGATGGATATGTCAGGAATGTGATTCTTCATCTTCGAAGGTAAGGCCGAAAGTCTTGAAGAAAAAAGGCTGGGTACTTTCTCTTGACAACTTTTCTGTATCACAACATCAACTTTCTAATTTTAAAAATGAAAAAGAAAACTATATTCAATGATACAAATTTCCTCTATAGAGTATTTAGCTGTATGTTCTTTGTATTACTGTAGTGTATTAAATAATTTATAGTAGATTAATGTCTCTGCTAATTGATTATTTTAAGGGTATAGCAGGAAAAATTATTATTAGGCAAAGGACTTAAGAGTAGATTCCTATTTAATTTGGAGATGATTGACCTTCAGATAAAATAAATTTATTAGGGTTATTTTGTAGACTCCTATAAAAAAATCCAATTTAACATAGATTTATTTTAGCTAAATATAAAAGATAAAATTCAAACAAGTTCAGTAGTGTATCTTCTAAAATAAACTCTGAATTTCTTCTTCAAAATATCAATATTACCTTAAATTATGGCAGTTTATAGTTTTATTTTTTATTTGCTTCTTTACTGTGAGAGAAAGAATAACCAGATTCTTGGTCCTTGTACAAATTTTACAAAAGTCCTGACTGTATTTGAATGAGGACATTCTGATCAGCTGTGTGTTACCAATATTATTATTTCATGCAAAGATAATGAAAGTAAATGTTTATTGTAGTATGACAGCGATACTTTTTAAAAAATTGAATCAATACAGGTTAAATTCTCATGTTATCAAACCAGATATTCTTGGGTAGTCAAGATTTCTTCTAGCTTGACACAGAGGCTTTCTGAAACTTTTGACGTAAGGTTCACATTTTTGGTAACTTATGGATAGTATTATCATTAGTTAATGCTGTGTACCTAGAAAAGCTATGTATTTTCTTCTGACCTATGATTTGTGTTTCCCCTGCATTTCTACTTCCATCTACTTACCCAAACCAAATGCCCAGCATCATTCAGAAGCCTCCTCATCCTTATTTGACGTAGTGAATCACCTCCGAGTCTTATAAGTGCTGCCTTCCCTGCTGGTGCCTGGATCTAGTGCCGTTCGTATCTCGTTCTGTTCCAGTCCCTTGTGCTGTAGACAGCATCTGGAGAGCTGCCCAGACGTACTGCTCTTTTATTGTTCCTTTCACTAGGGGCCTCCAAATGAGGTGTGAAACAAAGTGACATTTAACTTAATTCTGTATGGCATTCTATTTTAATGTCCATGTCTGAATATGTTTTATAATGTGCATAAAAAGCTTGAAATATTTCTAGACTCTAAAATTACGTTTATAAAAATACAATTAACTTTTATACCAATATTATCACAACTGACTTAGTTTTGGTAGGTTTACTTGCCTTATTGTACAGTAGTGAGAGTTTATGTATGTGGGATTTAGTACTAAAGAATAGGTGCATAAAATTAATTGACAAATATACTTAATGTTTTTAAAATTGGTGAATAAATTATTTCATGAATATGCTTAAATAGTAAACGTCCTGTAGCAAAGTAGTCTTTTTAAAGATACAATCACATCCCTGTCTTAAATCTTGTAGTGTTTAAATATTGTCCTGTATTTAGAAATATAACCATCAAAAATAAGAACGCTTATATTGATGCATTCTCATCTAATCCTTAGTTTTACAAACTTTCCATCTCAGTAATGCTCTTTATTACAAATTGTCTTGAATTTGTAATAAATTCAATATATTGTACATATATTGAATTTTGTTTTCATATTATCTTGTCACTCGTTATGGATTCTTCCTAAATTTTCCTTAACTCTCATACTTACCCATTTTTATTAAACATGGAGCATTTATTTTATATCATGAAGCTTACTAATATTTTTTTTTTTTTTTTTTTTTTTTTTTTTTGGTTTTTCGAGACAGGGTTTCTCTGTGGTTTTGGAGCCTGTCCTGGAACTAGCTCTTGTAGACCAGGCTGGTTTCGAACTCACAGAGATCCGCCTGCCTCTGCCTCCGAGTGCTGGGATTAAAGGCATGTGCCACCACCGCTGGGCTCTAATGTTTTCTTTGTATTATGCCTCTTCACTAAGAATATCACAGATACAGGGCTGGGGAGGTGGCTCAATAGGTAGAGTGCATTGTTGTGCAGTTAAGCACAGGGACACAAGCTCAGACCCCAGGGTAGGGAGAGTGCATTGCTGTGCAGGTAAGCACAGGGACACAAGCTCAGACCCCAGGGTAGGGAGAGTGCATTGCTGTGCAGGAAAGCACAGGGACACAGGCTCAGACCCCAGGGTGGGGAGAGTGCATTGCTGTGCAGGTAAGCACAGGGACACAACCTCAGACAACCGGAATCTGTAGAAAGCCTAGCACTGGCAGAACGAGAGACTGGCCGACATTCTAACCAAAATAGTGAGTTCTGGAGTTCATGAGAAAGTCTGAGTGGTAGGGAAAGATTGATGACATCAAACTCTGGGCTCGACAAGTACACACATAGGTAAGTACATGCACTTACATGTATGGTTTTTACTAGGCTTAGTATTGTGTTCTTAACAGTATTGCTTAGTCCTTCCCAGGCCATCCTTGATAGAGATCTCAACAACTTTGTCTATTACCTACCCAAAATGAAGTGAATGGATCTGACATGGTTTTTTAACTTTTATTGATTTTGTTGAGCTCTCCATTTTTCTCTGCTCCCCTCCCATCCTCTCCACTTTCCTCCAGCCCTCTCCCATGGTGCCCATGCTCCCAATTTACTCAGAACTTGTCTTTTTCTAGTTCCCATATAGATTAGATCCATGTATGTCTCTCTTAGAAATATTTATTATATAGTAATTTTTCCGGGTCTTATTGTTCACTGGTCCCACTGCAGATTGAGGTACAAGTACAGTGACTGTGTCTGTTACTTTCCTATTATAATTATTATTATTATTATTGAAAAAATTTCCGCCTCCTCCCTGCCTCTCATTTCCCTTCCCCTCCCCTTCCCCTACTCCTCTCTCCCTTCCCCCACTCCTTTCCCCCTCCCTCTCCAGTCCAAAGAGCAGTCAGGGTTCCCTGCCCTGTGGGAAGTCCAAGGTCTTCCCACGGGTCTAGGAAGGTGAGCATCCAAACAGGCTAGGCTCCTACAAAGCCAGTACATGCAGTAGGATCAAAACCCAGTGCCATTGTCCTTGGCTTCTCATCAGCCCTCATTGTCCACCATGTTCAGAGAGTCCAGTTTTATCCCATGCTTATTCAGTCCCAGTCCAGCTGGCCTTGGTGAGCTCCCAGTAGATCAACCCCACTGTCTCAGTGGGTGGGTGCACCCCTCGCGGTCCTGCCTTCCTTGCTCATGTTCTCCCTCCTTCTGCTCCTCATTTGGACCTTGGGAGCTCAGTCTGGTGCTCCAATGTGGGTCTCGGTCTCTATTTCCATCCATCGCCAGATGAAGGTTCTATGGTGATATGCAAGATATTCATCAGTATGGCTATAGGATAGGGCCATTTCAGGTTCCATCTCCTCAGTTGCCCAAGGAACTAACTGGGGACATCTCCCTGGACACCTGGGAGCCCCTCTAGAGTCAAGTCTCTTGCCAACCCTAGGATGGCTCCCTTAATTAGGATATATACTTCCCTGCTCCCATATCCACCCTTCCTTTATCCCAACCATCCCATTCCCCCAAGCTCCCCCCATCCTCCCCTTCTCACTTTTCTCTCCCCATTTCCCCTTACCCCCATCCCACCCCACCCCCAAGTTCCCAATTTTTGCCCGGCAATCTTGTCTACTTCCAGTATCCAGGAGGATAACTATATGTTTTTCTTTGGGTTCACCTTTTCATCCTTGTTCCAATTCTTTTTTTAGAAGCAGCTGTAGAATTTACTTGACAGGTCACTATCTGTTTACCATAAGATGAGCTGTCTAAGCATGACAACTTCTCCTTCATTCACTCTTAGTTTGTCTTCCTGGTGTGCTACACTTACACACAGTTTAAATGTGTATAACAGTACTAAATTCTGAATTTTCATGCATAGAAATTTCTTCTAAATTTCTTATGTTAGAGCTTCTAGAACCAATATCATTACATACCTGATACAGTTGGCATTTCTTGATGGTCATTTGGAGAAGAAATGTCAAAGTAGGAGAAGTACAGTTGTTCAGATGTTTTATTTTATACATTTTTTTGCAATGAGCAATTAAAATTCTATAACTGATATATAAAAATAAAATATCAATGTATTCATTTTCAAGTGAAATAGTTTTGACATTTGTGCCTCTTTGGGAACTTAATAGAACAGTCTCCCCAAGGAGTATCTTGCCACAATACATTAAACAAGCACATTTAATTGAACTTAGTATATTGGAAATTTAATGTCTGAATTTTATGTATTGTGAAGATTTATGAAAAATATAAAATTAAAATGATATATCCTTAAAAGATCTTTTAAATTTGAAGCGTGTAACAGACCCATAAAAAGGATTTTCTAATACTTTTAACTATTCATTTGACCTCTAGAATTGCAAATGGATGCAGGTTGGATTTTAACTTTCTAACTTTAACATGGCTGAAAGAGAAATAAAACACTATTTCACCATCCTGATGTGGTTCTGGCATTTGGACACAGTGATTAGACCTTACTCATTGCTCTTCACTAATATTTACTGAGTTTTGATTTACCTCCTCACCATTCAAGATATGTAAAAATCTGTTAGAGAGAAAGAAGAGAAAAAAAGATTATTTTCTAATAAAGCAATGTGAAATACTATTTCCTGCTTCCTACTTTGCCTTTTTACATGCCAAGTAGAGTATTCTAGTTTCTTTCAGAATTTCACATTAAGTAGTATGAAGGTATGTGTAACTTTACATACAGAAATAGTGTGGGAAGTCCTTCTGTATATGTGCTGCTTTTATTGCTTAATGAATAAATCTGTTTTGGCAAGTGGCTTAGCAGAGTAGAGCTAGGTAGGAAAACTAAACTGAATACTGGGAGAAAGAAGGCAGAATCAGAGAGACGCCATGGAGCCATCAGAGGAGAAAGACACCAGCTGCCAGCTGGAACCTTGCTGGTAAGCCACGATCCTCATGGTAAAATATAAAATAATAGTAATGGGTTAATTTAATAAATAAGAGTGATCTAGAACTATGCATAAGCTAATAGGCCAAGCGATGTTGTAATTAATATAGTTTCTGTGTGATTATTTCGGTTCTTTGCAGCCAAGAACAAACAAGCAGCCTCCTTACAACACAGAAAAACATCAATTTCTTTCTAGAGTTCAGAGGTAGTGGTAGCTATCCTTATAACTAACACATTTTAAAACTAGGACATTGATGTTTCTCTTAACTACTAAAATTACATACTATCCTATCATGTATTTTTCAAAATGTATATTTTTCTGAAAGGTTGACTTTTTTACGTCAGTAATTTATATTTTATATTAAACATAGAATGGTGATCCTCCAAATTACTTAACAGGTCATGATTTAAGCAGTGGTTTTGTCAGATCTTAATAGGAATCGTAGGAAAAAAATCTAAGTGATGTGAATGTAAGAGGAAACTCAGAATCTATTTATTATTTAACTGAAAACATGCTGCTGTAACAGGTGATGAACATTTCAAGACCATGAAAGTATATTAGTTCTTTTACATTTCTTTAATCTTTAGTGAGAAACTGAAATGAAAAGATAAAATTCATTAAATTAAAAAATAGTACCAACCAAAGATGGGTTTATCAGGGGCAGTGAGATTGCCCCCTGGGGGGGGTAAAGGTACTGGGTGTGCAAGCCAGACAACATATCCTTAGGTTCTGTCTTAGAATCCATGGGGAAAAAACAGACACTTGATAATGGATCTGTAATTCCAATATTCCTACAGTGAGATGGGAGGTAGGAAAAGGAACATTGCCTGGAAGCTCAGAGGCCAGTTAGTTAGTGGTATGCAGTGAGTCAAGAATAGCAAGACAACTCCCTCAGCAAGGTAGAAGGAGAGAGTCTACTCCTGAAAGTTACCCTCTGATTTCTACCCTCAAACCCTGACAGGAGCGTGTGACAGGGGGGGCCATTACTTCCTAGTTTGTAGTTAAACTATCCTATTTCTAGACTAATCAACTAGAACAGAATTTCCCCCATTCCTGTACTTAGAAATACGTGAAACACATGCAATGCAAGGATATGCTGTTGATATAGGCTCATTGTCTAAGTTTCGCTGCTAGGTTTGGGAAGCTTTTTAATAAAAACTGTACACCAAGCAGCATCGTGGCCCGTAACTTCAGTCTCAACACTTGTTGGGCAAAGTCAGGATGGCTGTTCTCAGGCTTTCTACATAGATTAATTTGGCCTTAGCTTTTTATTGCATGTTTCAGATAAAATATCCTAAAGTCTTTTTAGGATCTAATAATGTAAAAACTCAAATATTGTTTCATTGCAAATAAACATGTTTAGTAATAAAATAAAACATACCTTTTCACTAAGTATGATTTGCTTTGGTCTTTGTAACATAGGGCAATAAACCTATCATCACAGATAAATCAAAGATGGCCTGGAAGGCCCCTTCTTTAGCGACATAGCACCTGCACTGAGGCAGTTGCTGACTGACAATATGGTAGGATTATTAACTGTCAAACTTGGAGGAAAGTAACAGATCTAAAATAATTTCCAGTGGGAAAAATAATCCTGTATTTTAGCTGAGTCAAGTTTATAGTTTTTCCTAGTTTTGAGGTTGGAATCAAACCAAGGCTGGTTATATTATATTCAGTCTCTGCAAAGACATTCTGATTTTGCAGGATTGACTGCTTTTTGTGCATACTGAAATAATTTTATAGTTTCTTTCTTATTTTTACTATTAATTTATCTTTGCAATAACATTTCTATTTTTTGTTTATTTTTGAAATTTTATTTTAATTACGTTTCTCCCTTCTCTTTTTTCCCCTCCAAGCCTTCCTATTAACCTTCACGTCATCTCTTTCAAATTCATGGCCCCTTTTTTCATCAGTTGTTATTGTTTTCATGTATACATTTCTGGATATATTTATCTTCCGTGTATGTTTTCAGGGCTGACCATCTGGCACTGGACAACCAGTTGGTGTGATTTTTGCCTGGGGAGGATTATCTCTCTCGCTTGCCACTCTGTTCCATTGTCTGTAGGTCTTTGGTAGGATTTTCTTCACTGTTTAGTTTGTTAGTCATAATTTTTCTTATTTTCAAATAAGACCTTGTTTGTAAGTGAACTAAATACTTCTATAATGCCATTCTGGCTCAATTGGGTTAGCTTGTGGTATTGTTTTAAATCATTTGTTCCTGAGCCATAGCGTGAAATTTTCATCCCACCTATAAAAAGTCAGATAATAGGCCCCATCTTTTGTCAGCTAAAACCATATTTATAATGTTTCTATCCTGTTCACATCTGTGTCCTAGCTCAATGACATTTTTCTGATATCAGATATCCGTAAATTAAAGGTTAGATGTGTTGTTCCTTTATTTCCTTAGGACTTTTTTGTATGCTCAACCTAATCTCTGATCACTGAAGATGCAACCTCAGTGTTTTCTCTAATGATTCTTTTAAAGGTTTATGTTAGAGTTGCACCTTCATTGGAATTATGGCTTTATTAAATGTACCTTATATAATAGCTACACATGATTATCTGCTTCGTTGGTTTGAGAACTCTTACAGTATGCTTATAGAGGTGATTTTCTTTCTTTTTTCTTAGAAACATTTTGAAAACGTCAAGCTGCATCAAGGCATTTTTGTCAGCAGTATGTTCTTTTCTCACTTCCTTTCTTTTTTTCATTTTCTTTGTGGGAGAGTATTGTTTGTTGTTTCCTTTGAGAGATGGCCTTATATAGCTCTTGGTGATCTTAAACTTGCATGTAGTTGAAGCTGACCTTTTACCATCTGCTCCTTCCTTCTCTGCCTTCAGAAAGCTGAGTTTATAGACACTTACCTGTCATGTGCAACCATTTCTGAGCCAGTTCTGAGTCCTTAAAAAGTTTACTATTCTTTCAACTTTTAAAATCAAATAATATTTTCGTTATATTTTTAAGTTAGAATTATAAATTCAGGTTATTAGTTGTGTTTATAAATCTGTTCTCAGTATGTTTGGGTAGCATGTAGCAAGTTGTGAGTATAACGTATTAGGTTTTATTTTATTTTGTTAATGTAATTAGGCAGCTGCAAAAGCCCACTACAACAAAATGCTCCTTGATAAGTCAGTTAATATGTGGGGAAGTGCTTAGTCTTATTACAACTTGATATGCCTTGTTTTGTTGATACTCTGGGAGACCTGCCCTTTTCTAAACAGAAATGTAAGAGGAGTGGATTGGGGGGTGGGAACAGGGTGGGAGGGACTGGGAGGAAAAGAGGGAGGTGGTGTAAAATAATAAATAAATAAGTTTATTTGTTAAAAAATAAAAGAGGTTCAGGGTCATAACAGTGGCATTGTTTTGCTGTGGTGGAGGAATCTTGTGGTAGATGGCATCACAGAAGCAGGAACTTACTAGAGAGAGATCTGTGAAAAGATCAGAAGCTGGAGACTCTAGAGTGAGACTTGCTCTTTTGTAGCAATTTTCTCATGAGAACTAGCAAGGATGAGAGAACAGCATAACCTACCTCTGGGAGCTGTGCACTTAATGGCCTAAAGACCTTAAACCTTAATTGTTGGAATACTCTTTAACATTGCCAAGCATGCAGCATAGGGACCCTTAGATGAAAAAAAAAATCATGTCTAAACCATAGTAGCCACCTTAAATCCTAGTTTATAATCCTCAGGACTAGACTGAATTTCTTGTATGCTTTTTCTGTAAGACTGTTCGTTTTTGGCATTTACCAGGGGTTTCTTGACCCTGCCATCATTTGTGCCCAGGTTGTCTTTACAAGCTAGACTGGAAACTCCTACGGCAGGGTTTTTCTCTACTCCCTCAAAGACAAAGAGCCAGGTGTTAAATATACCTTTTATAATATTTTAACTGTCTGCTTCTCCACAGCCCTGCTTCCAGCTTAGCTATTCTTTAAATTACTTTTAATGCTTACTTTTGCCAAAAGGGAGTATGTAAGTAATACGGGTACTGGATTGTGCTTTAGGGGCCTGCGGCTATTTATTGGTGCACAGAAGATGTCTGGGGCATAAATCTGTGCCAGCCATGACCCAGATATGCAGAAAAGATAAAAGAGAAGAAAATATTCAGCAAATTTAAAAATCATGTCTTTAGGATCATTTCTGTTTCTACCTAGTTTTCTCAGCATTTCTGTTAATATAGTACTTGATTATAGCAAATACTTTTAAGATGGAAATTTAAGTTTTTTACTCCTGAGGTGAAGAATACCAAATTTGTCTAAAGCACATAATTAACCTGGGAGGAAAATGTTTTCTGCAGAAAATTGTACAGGAAGCTGTAGTCCATTTATGTGTTCCGCCATTTCCTTGTCTTTATAGACATGCTGTATGTTTACATGTGCCACATAATTTGTTGGTTAAAAATCTACACATTATTCTTAACTGTGCAGAACCTTTTCTTTTATGTTGGAATATAATAAGACTATTATATACATAAATCTTGACCCTGTAAATTTATTTTATAGCGTTTCTGTGAAATACTATCTAGCTGCCATAGTTTCCTTCAAATGTTTATTATCCATAATTTGTTTTTAATTCTTGGAGCCGATCACAATGCTTCTGGTCCCTCACTTCCTGCTGTACTTTATTTGTACCTTCTAATTCCATGTAACTTTTAAAATCTACTATCATAGTTATACACACATGTGATTTTTATCAGTGCCTAGGAAATTCCAGTCATGAATTTAAAATCTTCGCTATAGTTGGGCTAAATCATATGAAAAAGATTTCTTGGAAAATTTTTCTAAACTTAAGATGAGCAGTCCACCAGTGAACTAGCTAATGTCTAATTTGTTGAGGAACTTTCATGATAATTCTTTTCATGCAGGTGCTTGTGTGTGTGTGTCTACGTATATGTGTGTAAATGTATATGCACATGTGTAAACGCCAGAGGACAGCCTCGTGTATCCATTCCTCGGGAGTCTTGAACCTTCTTTTTTGAGGCAATCTCTCATTTGTCCTGGAGCTTGCCTAACAAACTAGACTGCCCTCCGCCCCAGCTAGTTCACTTACATGTTTCCACTCCCAGACAGGGATTGCATGCCCTGCAGGCTTTTAAAATGATATTTGTTTAATATATCTTCTTAGCTATGACTTGATTGTTTGGAATAATAAAACTTGCTTTTTCTTTTTAGAATAAAAAAGAGGGAAAGAAACTACTGAATGTATTTTATTGGCACTTATATGCTTAAAGAATTAGAATATAATCTAGTCCAAATGCTTTAAATTTTTTATTGGTAAGAACAATTAGCTTACAAATTCCTGGTAACCACCGACTTACACAATCGTTAAGGGCAGAATGATGTCCAGGTCAGCGGTGGCCAGTGAGTACTCTGGCCAACATTTATTAGTTGAGTCTATCAAGATTTTCAGAAGTAATGATATTGTTACTTGATAAATCTAATGATTAGCAGCAAGTTCAGTGCTAAAGTATAGACTGTGGAACCATTTTGTTAAACTCACACTACAGAAGGAAACATGCCAATGTCTGGTCGAGTGGCCCAAAGCTAAGTAGATCCTGACAGAGACAGAAACCTTTTCCATGTTCTGTGAGTAGCCGCACAAAACTGCGTTTGGCACTGACAGGGAACTCACCCTAAATTCACTTGGTGACCCCTCTGGTCTCTCACCTTGGTTTTATTCTGTATTACTTAGTTTGGTTTTGTTATTGTAGTTTGGATTTTTGAAATAGGGTCTCATACTGCCCAAGCCGACCTCCAACTGAAACCAGAGAGGTTTTGAATTGCTGATCTGCCCTGACTGTGCCTCCCAAGTGTTGAGATTACAGGTGTGTAAACACTATGCCATCTTTGTGTGATGTATTATTTCTAAACAGTCTGTCTCTTGGATATGCTTCGTGCCCCTACACTAGTCAGTGTGTATGTTCAGTGGTAACAGTATCAGAACCAAACTGTTGAGAAATATGTGTAAGAGAGCAACTGAGGTCATCTCTCTGCCTCGGTCTCCTCACATTAACATGGAGGATGTTTAGAGTCTAAAGAGAATGAGGGCTATGCTGATAAGTCTCTAGGTTCTGTCTGACTGCCTTGTCCATAAGAAAACAAATGAAATTTTTTTTTTCATTTAGATTAAGATTGAAATATATACTGATAAGCTGTTTAATACTCCTGAAGCCCTGAGAGTGGCACTTCCTGTGTTTTTACAGTTTTTTTTTTATTTGAAGGTAATTTAAATTTATTTAAATATTACGTTAACTGTTATTATTAGAAATGCTCTTTGTCTTTTTTTTCCGTTGTAATTCAAACTTTGTTAAGGAACAACAATTTTCTGTGTTGGCAATGTTAAATGTAACCTTAGCTTTCAATTCATTGCTGCAGTTATATGTCCAGAGCCTGCTGTAGGAGATAAACCCATTGCAAATGAAGACAGCATTCATTTTCCTTCTACCTCAGGCCAGACAAAATTGATTGGGGTAATAAAATGACAGCACCTTGTAATATACTGAAGCCTCTTTAATTTGAAAACCAGTTCCAACCTGATTCCAAGCTTGTTTAAAGCTAATTTATGGCTTACATAATTTTCAGCTGGCTGACCAAGGTAAAGGATGATGTATGAAAATTGATAAGGAATTAACTTATGATACATTCAGATGTGTCTTGTTAAAGTCAGATGGTGTTAAAAACAGGCAGAGAGGGGGAGACAGAAATAGTGAGCAGGGTTTTTTTTCTTATGTGGGTAGCACCACTAACATGAATTTGTCAACATGTTTTGTCATAACTAGCTTCCTGTCTTTTCTTTGTACAGTCTGTTCTATTTTGTGGTTTTTGTTTTTTAAATTCTTCATTTTTCATAACATTACGGTCAGTTTGATAAGGATGAACACAGCCAACAGCTGTTAACTTGCACAGTGCCGAGACAGTATGGTAGGTAATGGCGAGGCTGCTAGGTAGTTCAGTCGGCCAGTGTCTTCACGACGAGTGTCTTTCTCAGATCAGGCTGAAAGAATTTCGAGCTCTTCCTATTTATATCAGCTTTGTAACTGTGTGGACTGTTTCATCTCTTTATTCTACTATTTTTAATCATGGTTACTGACAAATAATAAATCCTCCTTGTAAAGTGTTCTGTATTATGAATGGGGCCAGGTTTTCAGAATTGTTGTCAGCATTCAGGACTGGAGAATAGATGGTGTAAATAATTTACATGATAACTCTGTTTTACCTTCTTAAAAAGACCGTGGTATTGGCACGGTTAGGGTCCTGTTTGTTTGCTTGTTTTGTTTTTACCATTTTGCCGTATCCTATCCTTGTAACATCCTAAAAAGTGTAAACTGGATGTAGTGACTCATACCTGTCATCCTAAAACTCAGAGGCCAAAGCAAGAGGATTACTATGAGTTGCACTTCAGCAGGGGCTACAGAGTGAGATCCTGGCTCAAGAAAATGAACAAAGCAACACCAGAACTCTGGCGTGGTACAGTTGTCATTTTTAGCTGCTTGTGTTATAGGTCACAGGTGTGTTGGGTGTTGACACTAAAGAAAATAGTAGATAAACCGGTGTGTATAGGTATTAATTATGGGGTTGGAGAAATTCTTGGGTTTCTGCATTAAAAGTTGTCTCAACCTGCCTTAAATTGTATTTAGTCATGTTTAACCTTGTACACAGCATTGTAATGAAATAGTTAAGGTTTATATATTTTTATATATGAAGTTCAGTTTTACAAAAATGCACAAATGGATCATTAGAATCTATAGCTGTAAAATTTCAGAGGAGAATGTTTCTTTAAGAAACATTTGAGGTGATAACAGAAGAAAAAACAGGTAAGAAACACAGGCATAAATAACCTTGATCTTGATATTTTCCTTCATAATACCTTATTAATATTTTCTTAATATTTAGGTGTTAAGCTGGTTCTTTTCTCCTAAGCCAGTTTTGTGTTCTGTACAGAGTGGGCATAGGAATAATTGAGAAATGAATAATAGATTCATTTGTTACTGTTGTCTGCTGCTCTTTATTGGGATAATAACCTATACATGCTTGGAGAGGTAATTCCCACTGGTGATGATTTCAGTTTACAATTTTTTTGACATTATGGCAGTGTGAAATAGTTATACATTTAATATAAACCTTACTTAGAACTGTGAAATTTGACCTCTTCCTGGAGTGACAGTCTATACAACACTGTCCTGATGCTAGGCAGAGGTGGCAAGCAGCTGGCAGCTTCCACTCAGCCACATTAACATGAACCACAGATAGTCTTCAGTGTGCCATGCTCCTGAACTTCAGTGTTCAGTAAGTAGATTTGGTGTATTGGTACATTTTTTACAGTGAATTTATTAAGTTCTTAGAGGAAAAACTATACTATACAACAATCCACAAATGCCAAATAAGGTTTCAGATTACTTTGTAATTATTGAAAACTCAGCATTGTGTCATCCATACAAGGAGACCAACCCTTGGCAGGATTCTCGTTATAACATTCTTTACAGTGTACTTTGGGGATCTTTGAAATAATAGGAACTTGGCACTAGCCTTCCAGGTTATGTTTCTCTTTCACATATTTCCAGAGTATAATCTATGACAGACATACCTCACCATCTTTATTTTATCCAGCATTGATTTGTAAAGCTTCAAAAACTGAGTCAGGCAGATTCCTTCCTTTTGAGCAACTTTATCTTATTAGAAACAAAATCAGTTCAAAACACGCAGGACTTAACACTATTTCTTTTCCGTCAAGTTATATGATATTGTAGAGATATAGAGGTAAACCAATTATATAGTGATCAAAGCAAATAAATGTTTAACAGAATGAAATATAACAGCAATATTTCATAACATACGTTGCATGCTCGTTTCTATGCTAAATATTTAATTGCTAAAGCATTTCCATTGTAGTTTCAGCATAGTAGCCAAGAAAAAGATATGTACTATCGAGTTTTAGTAGAAATAGCTTTCCTTTTGTTTGTTTGATGAAGGCCTGTACATCCAAGGCTGACTTTAAGTTCACCCTGAAGCCTAAACTGACCCTGAGCTTGCCACGTGCAGGCTGGTCTTTTCTGTGATCCTTCTAAGCCAGCTTCAGTACTGGGATGGCAGATGTGACCAGCTCCAGCCTACCCTGGCCGTATTTTTTATTGCTTTTATCTTCTTTGACAATCTACAGGCTTCAATCCTGAATTTTACATTCAGCCTCATTTTCATTGGGTTCATTGCCACTAAAATTTAAACTAATACTGCTTTTGAGATTCTTTTTTTCAGTTATACTTCTTTTTAACTAAATTTCAAAGCCCATGATTTGAGTGAACTTGGAATCAAAGCACCCATCCATGCACAAATAAATGATTGTTATTTTCCCTTTGTAATTTTAACCTCTTAAGAAATATGTTTCTAAAACAAAGATGTATTTTTCCTTCACTCTGAATTTTTTAAAGTTTCATAAAAGTTTCATAAAAGTGAAGTTTCTAGAGATATTCTTTGGGTTTTTTCAGGGAAAAGAATATAAAAGGTAACATTGCTGATTTTATGTATATGCTAATACACACGCAACATATATATAATACATGAGAAAAGACTGTAGAAAACTTTTCAGATACGTTCTTTCACTTCCACAGAAACTGACTGGCTTGAGTAACTCTAAAATTCCCTCAAACATTGAAATGAGTTATTTTTATAAGTAGCAGATTAAGTAACTACAGAGAAATATTAAAATAATTTTGGTATTGTTTTTAAAAATTATATCTTCATTTCAGTTTTGCCCTCCAGAGTTACTGTATTTCAATATGTACTCATTTCTTTCTTGTGTTGTTTAGAGGAGAGTTGACACATGACTTGGTGTCCTGTTCTAAGGGGTTAGTTCTTCAGCTCTGTTCTTGACTTGAGTAACTCTCCATGTGGACATATGAAAGAACAAGATCAAGTTACCATAAATAAGTGAATTAATTGTCACACCCTGGTGGATTTCATATTGAAAGAGAAATAAAGAAAAATATAAATCATTAGTATTTGGTTTATAATTAGATTGAAAGGATTTTTGATGAGTTGAGTTGTATTTAAAAGAACAGTGAATCATTTTCACACTAATCCTGAAGGATTGGTAATTTAAAATGTTATATGATATATAGTATGCCAGGAATTTTGTTATTGCCTTTAAATAAATGAAAACTAAATGACAAAGCATAAGAAGTATAATAGATAACTTGATATCATGTAAGAGCCTAACTTAAGGCACACGATTGCAGAATGTGGGAGACTTGATAAGTTTTCCATAGAATATGGATTAGCTCATTGTTCCTAGAAAGGTATTAATGTATCATCGTGAACAGGAAGTCACAAAACCCTACTTGTTTATACATCGATACATGGTATAGGCACACTGGAATTTACCCTTCTCAGCCTTCCTGTGTTCAGCTTCAGCTGTTCTGTATCACCTTTAAGCAAATACTGACGACTTACTACATCCACATAGTTGTCAAGACTAGGACATGCTGGCTATTTGAGTACAGTTTACATATTTTTCATGGGTTTCCATGTATTTAATTTAGACTGACTGATCATAGGTCTACATGTTTTTATGGGTTTCTGTGCATGTAAATCTAAACTGGCTGATCATAGTCTACATGTTTTTCATGGTTTTCTGTGCATGTTATTAGAGACACAGAATGAAGTAGTCATGATCTGGGAAAAACTTCTTTTGTTGCACATTTTGTGTAGGTAATTTTTCATTTTATTGTTTGGGATATGTCAGTATAGTAAATCATTTTTATTGGTTTGATACGAAATAAGATATTAAATTTTCTTTGCACTGTGTTATATTGCTTGTGTAGTTCACCAAAACATGATTGGCTATATGGTTGCCACAGGAAGAACAGATTTTATCATTTGAAATTAGTTTCATGTTGCATCAGTGCAGCAATACTAATATCTACCTAATTATTAGTATTTTCATGTTTTGATTTTTAAACCTAGTTTGTACTTGTTTGCTTTTAGCCCTTAAAGTTTTAAATATTTATCTCTAACCTCTTTATTTGATACGGTTTTCTTTTTTTTTAATACCACTACTTTCTTTTTCTCTGTGGCCTGCCAGAATTGAAAAATGCTGCTTCATGAAAGGAAAAGCAAAAATCCTAAGTCCCAGTGTATTTTCCTTAAGGTGACCAACTGTGAGAATTACTTACTTACTAAATTTTAAAGGGTTATAGTTGTAATATTTAAAGAGCAGAAATGGCAAGGATAAAGTAGATAATTAAGCAAATAGTTTGCTGGCTATTAATTTTCCATTTAGAGGTGCTGGCGTCATACTACATTATTACTGAATTTTTCCAATAAACGCTTTAGACATTGTTTATTAACAAAACTTGGCAAACAAATACATAATGCCCCAAATACATAAAACTGCAAATTTTTAGTTTTCTTGACATCTTTAGCTGCCTTGGATTTTCCAGCCAGTAGCAGTACTCAATGACCTTCTCTGTTCTTAGAGTGGTATACTACCCTCTATTCAGTACGCGATGATGGATCGTTTTTATCTGCATCTGGCATCTGCTCTGCTTATATGGAATAAATATTTATGTTTTCTCAGTTTTCAGGGCTAGAAGATTCAGATAGGATAGGTTTGAGGTATCAGCTATAATTCATTGCTTGAAAAAAAAGCGCTAATACTGATCCTGTGTGGAGAAGAAAACCATATAAACATCTCACCTGCAGGTTTATAACCAAGGTAGCATCACCAGTTCTTCCTTGAGAAAATATCTTTAAAGGAAGAAAGCACTGAAATAGTTAATGGTTCATGGTTTTCTTCATATGTTCTCAGAACAGACTGTTACCTTGTTTACCATGGTGATAATATTACCTACTGACCTAATGCCAAGCTGATCAAGTGTGTGAGTTTGAAAATCTACAATGCTTTTACCTCACTCCAGATCACCTAACTACTGGTAGGTTTCTGTTGGATAGCTAGATGTCTGTACAGAATATGAGCATAACTATATTATTACTTAACCCATGCTTCTTAAAGAGTTACGAATAACGTCTGAGTTGTTTTGGAAATATTCACCTTGTATTGAGGTTTTAGGTTTGCATTCCTTGACTATGACTTTATATTGGCTCCTCTGGGCATAAAACACAATTTTATTGAACTGTGGTATGTAAATTAAAATGCATTCCTATGTAACTTTTTAAAGATAGCAGCTCTCATTTTAGCCCTACTCTTGCTTAAAGCAGTTGATGCATTTTATTAGCAAATTTTATTTTATTATTTTTTTGTTTTGGGTTTTTTTTTTTTAAAGATTTATTTATTTATTTATTAAGCATCCAATGTACTGCTGGCAAGGAAGGCACCAGGTCTCATTACAGATGGTTGTGAGCCACCATGTGGTTGCTGGGAATTGAACTCGGGACCTCTGGAAGAGCAGCCAGTGCTCTTACCCTCTGAGCCATCTCTCCAGCCCCCTGTTTTGGGTTTTTTAAGACAGGGTTTCTCTGTGTTACTTTGGGGCTGTCCTGGAACTAGCTCTTGTAGACCAGAGCTCCGCCTGCCTCTACCTCCCAGTGCTGGGATTAAAGGCATATGCCCCCACTGCCCGGCTTTAATATCAATTTTACAACACTGTACATAAATACACCTGATTTCACCAAACTAGTTAAGCAATTACTTTTCTAATCATTTATTTGTTTGTACCTTAATGAAATACACAAAAGAACATGAAAAGAAACTTCCTTTATAGGTATTCTGGATATTATAATAATTATTTTCAGTAAATTTGCATCATATAACATTAAGCATTTTTTCATTTTACTCTTTTTTATTTCTGTTGAGTACATTAGACATGAGTACATATTGTATACCAAGATTAATTTTTAAAGTAGCAGAAACACTCTTGAATGAGTTGAAATTGTTTTGCTTTTTTAAAAGTTATGATCTCATATGTGTGGGCATTTTTTCTGCCTGTGTGTCTACATGAGTGCATCAGGGGAGAGGCTAGAGGAGAGCATCAGAACCCCTGAAACTGTAGTGTTAGGTTGTGAGCTGCTTACGTGGGTGCTGGGAATTGAACACAGGGTCCACTGAGAGAACAGATGGTACTGTTAATTGTAGAACCTTCTCTTCAGTCCTGAACCTAATTTTTCCCTAGTACATTATGTTATTAAAATATTGTATCTGCAGGTGTTTATGACAGTACAGTTTGTTTATGCCAGCTTACAGCATTTTATAGTGAATATTTGAGAACCCCTACAGTAGACCTTAACTACTTATTAGCTTACTTCTGTCTAACTCATATCTTAAATTAACCCATATCTATTAATTTCTGTATTGCCACGAGGCTGTGGCTGTAAAGTTCTGGCGTCTGTCTCCAGTGGGGCTACATAGCTTCTCTCTGACTCTGCCTTCTTTCTCCCAGCATTCAGTTTAGTTTTCCTTGCCTACCTAAGTTCTGCCTTGTGCGGGCCTAAGACAGTTTCTTTATTAATCAGTGTTATTCACACTGATTAATATTCGGGCTACATACAGCATACAGAGGGGAATCCCACATCACATGTGGTCATTGCTCACATCACAAGAGTTTTTATAAAGCCAAAATGAGATGCTAAAATATGTTCTTACAGTAATTGCAGTCAGCTTACTCTGTTCAAATCAATGCCATGACTCTATTTCTTTTTTTCCTCAAGCTGAAAGCTGTAAACCCAATATAAAAGGTCTCTTATATGTTGCTTAGGACTGGAGTCATATTTTTATGCTAAAAGAACATTTGAGTAAATATAAGAGATATAAATCATAACTTATCAGCCACCCAGGTATATCAGAAGTGACTTTAATATGATTCTTGTGGTTTTCTCCTATGGTTCAGAGTCGGCAGCTATTGCTACAGTTATGATACTCATGTTGCTGAAACTAAGAAAGCAAAGAATGGGGACTGTGTAGATGGGGACTTGTTGTTGTTGATACAGTGTCATCACATAGTTATTTGATCAGGGGTTGTTGTACAGGACTGTGTAGATGGGGACTTGTTGTTGTTGATACAGTGTCATCACATAGTTATTTGATCAGGGGTTGTACAGATGGCTTACATATCTTTCTTTTCAAATGAGATATTTGAAAGTTTTATTGCATGAAATAATATTTTCTTTGTCTTATATTCTAGATTATAAAACATTGAGAAGTACTTTATACCAATAGAATCATTAGCTACTTATAGAAACCATTGATTAAATGATGCGTTGTCATATAAGCTTTATAAGTACTTTGAATCTTGCCAACTGGCCTACATTTGTGAGCCAATTAAATACATACCATAGAGGAGTTCATTATAGTAGCAACTTAAATGATTTTAAAGTGTAATTTTAAAGCAACTCAATAGCAAAGAGATAATCTGTAAATCCAGGAGATAAAAATACAATTGATAAATTTGTCCCGATAATAAAGTGCCACTATAGCAGATTTTTTCTTGAAGTACAATATCCTCTTTTTATTCCATAAAAAGTTAATGTGCCATAGGAGATATGTTACTTGGAAATCTAATGAGCTATTAATTTCTAATAAAACAATGAAGATTAATGGACTCACTCTGGGGAAAATATCACTCAAGTGAAATAAGTATATTTGAGACAATTTAGTCAGATCATTTGAGAGTAAAGTTTTTATAATTTGCTTCCTAATATGTTTATTTCTAAAGGTTTAGCCTTTGAAGTTGAGTTTGTCTTAATAAAGGAGTAGTTTATGTTAGATTGAGAAATGGCTTGAAGATTCATGAAACTGATCCTTGGAGAGAGGAAATTGTATATTTTTTATATCGTAGCCAAACTTTGTACCATATCAATCATTAAAAACCAAACTCACCCTAAATGATGCAATAGGGTTAAAATATATTCCAAATTCTTCTAAAATGAGAACCATATTTAATCAGTATGAATCTTGTCTGTAAGTTAGCAGCAACAAAAAGGAAAGATGGGTTTTTAGCAGTTAGCTGCCAGTATTTTCAAATAATGTAAAGGTCGTTATTGTGTTTAAGTAAGTGTCTCTTTTCCTCTGTATAATAGGCATTTTGAAATACCCCATTCAAGGTATTAAAGTAAAATATCATTATTAGTGTGAATATCTGCTAGCCACAGAAAATATAGTTGGTAATAAAACATGATCATGTTACAATTTTTACAATATAGTTGAATCACGTTCTAAACTTTAAGAAATAAAACACATGACAGTGTGTTTCACTGGTGAAAAATTACTCAGTAACTTTAATTTCTGGCAGGCAGTAACTACTGATTTGTAGTGCTGTGCTGTTGATACTGTGAAGATGCTAAGCTTCATTGTTCATAACTGACCACTCCCAAGTTGTCTTTGAGGCAGAGTTAAGTTTTGTGAGGACATTTTAAATACAGATGTTATTAGAAAGAGAGGGGTTAGAGAAAGAATAAGGCATACCCCTGTGGGCATGGGCATCTCTAGGAGGATTTGCCCTGGGTGTTATTTTGATAGTAACTTAAGGTCAAACTATCTTTACTTCACAGTGTTTGCTGTTCATTTGCCTGTAGTTGTAAAAGTAGTATGGAAAGTTCTTACGTTTTTGCCCAGCTCCTCGTGAACAACTTAGAGAAGAGTTACCAGCCATAATACAGACACCTTAGCACAGTCCTCAGAAGTAAATGTTGGTGTTTATTAGATTTTTCCAGTGTTGCTGCTTGTCTTTTTTTTTTCTCTAGATAAGATTCAGTCAAGGCTCACTGTGTATCATCAGTTGGATCTTGTTAATCTCTTCCATTTGGTGATGGTTCCGCATTCCACCCTTCCTCGTGGCTTTGACACTCAATTATTTTGTACATTGTCTTTTCATGCACATCTTTTTTGTTTGTTTTTCTAGGCAGGGTTTTTCTGTGTAGTTCTAGCTGTCCTAGAACTCACACTGTATGACCGGGCTGGCCTCAAACTCACAGAGATCCACCTGCTTCTGCCTCCTGAGTGCTAGGACTAAAGGCCTGCCTCACCACTATGTGGCTTCCATTTGTAGTTTTCAAGTATGTTCTCTTGATTAGGCAAGTTGTATGTTAATGAGAAGTCTGTGGCCTGTGTTACCGTCACTCTCAGGGTGAGTCATTGGGATATAGCCTGTGCATTCCTCGTGATGCTAACCTGACTATCCTCACTCAGATGGCTTGGTATTTGTGAGGTTTTTCCATTAGGAAGTTACCATATTTCCTTTTCAGAAAGGAGTTTCAAATTCCTTATATTTGGGAGACAATCGAAGGAGTTGTTTTCCTTTAAGTCCCCGGACAGTTTAAGTCTAGTGAAGAAATTGATTTCACACTCTTGACACTGTAATCATCATGCACTGAAGCAGCCTTGGAAACATTTTAGCTGTAATGACTTGGTGACTAAGGAGAAATGTAAAAAGTGAAAGAGATTTCCCATACATATCACAGTTACAATCAGATTAGCCGAAAACTATCTTTGTTTGAGTGTGATGTGTAGCTTTTGCAATGAATAAATTAAATATTTTTAATAAAGGCATTGTATACTGAAGAAATTCTGAATTGAGATTGTTTATGAGTTTTCAAACAGAAAAAACCTCTTAGTTGACTATTTAATTACTTAGATATGAAGTTGTTCTTTAACATCAGAATTATCTTATAAAATTTTACAGTTATCTGACTTCCATAGATAACAATATTTAAGGAATTTAAAATATTGAGGTAGATTAGCTCTAAACACACATACACCTGAGTAATTCTGCTAAAGGACTCAGAGTGTATGTCTGTGTGTGTGTGTGAGAGAGAGAGAGAGAGAAAGAGAGAGAGAGAGAGAGAGAGAGAGAGAGAGAGAAATAATTATAGAAGATGGTATGAATTTGAGAGGGAATAGGGGAGAACATAGGAGGATTTAGAGAGGGTAGAGGATGGGGTAAATATGATACAGATATGGTACTCATGTATGAAATTCTCAAAAAATCAGATATTAAAATACTTACATTTAAAGTTGTGATGGTTTTATGTCTAATTTTTAAGAAATTAGGCTTATACTCATGAAGAGTCTTCTGTAGCTTAATTGTTATCGTTTCATACCATTTTCATTCTTTCTCCTACTTATGTTGGATCTGTAGCTTCCGCTGACTGAATTCATTTCCTTCCGTTTAAATTGAACCTCCTTAGATGGGTGCTCCAATTCTCAGAGCTTTTCTCCCCTGGCAAATCAGATTCCTTGTTGGTACCATATCACATAGGAAAAGTTCAAAGTCTTTTTTTAACTGTCCCATGCTTATGCTATCAAAAATTACCATTAAGAAAAAAATAACAGGAGGACCTTATTCTGCAAGGTCTGCTCCAGAGTCACAAATTAGAGAGGAGGACAGAAAGTACTTTAAAGAGGGAATCAGTGTGTTGTCAGAAATTAGAAATGCCCTACATCTCTTTTTCTGTTTAACTTGTAGCTAAAATAAAGGATATACTTTTGTGAGGTTGAGTAAAATGATGCTTCTACTGTCTTTTGCTTGAAAAAATAAAGAACAGAAGTGTAAAAACCTGACCAGTCCTGTAAAATCTTGATGGTCCTGTAGCTCCCGTGTCACTCACTACAAGACCATATGCGATCCGGGAACTAAGCTGGAGACTTAAAAACACGGAGAAACACGGAGAGTCGGAGACACGGACATGGAGAGAGACACAGGGACAGGGGTCATTCTTGATACAAGAATGCCAAATGCCCCATGTTAAACTTTGTTATGCTCAGGGCAGCTTATATAGAAATCCTTAGTCATGCCCAGCTCTCGGGATCTGTCAGCTGTAGACTCATCAGCGGGCATCTGGGTCTCGTGCTCAGAGCAGCCACTGGCAAAGTCAAGGGGCCAGGGACCTATAGCTCCCAACACAGAAGTAAAATATTCCATCTGTTTATGAGATGCTCAATGTGCTAGGCAAGTGCTTTACCCTAGTCCTTCATTCTCTTAATGATAGTTTTAGTTGAACTGATTTTTACTAAGACCATCCAATGTTGCTTTAATTTTATAGTATGTTCATAGAATTTTTAATTAAGTATGCAGTTCTGTCGTAAGAAAAATCCATATACTTCTTACAGTAAATTTAATTAAGCATTTCTTGTAAGTTCATTTCAGTGTCTACCATGGCCCACTAAAGTTGGAATTCAGTTGTAAAATGGTAGATTAATTGCCTTTTGTATGGAATGAAATAAGAATCTCAAATATGCAAAGTCAGGAAATGTAATTAGAGTCCTCAATTACTTATTCAGTGCATTGGAAAACTGAATGCAGATGTACAGAAAAGGGGCCAAAGGTTGTTTAATGTAGCACAACACACACGTTTTACACTTTACTTAATGACCCAAGTGTTTATTACTATGAGGTAAATGCACCATGTAAAGAATTATGGTGGAATTGTAAAGCATTAAAAGCTCCAATTAATGTTAGCCTGAAGTATGCAGTGTGTTCATTTTGCCTGAAACATTTTCATTATCATCAGTATTTTTCCAGTTATTAAGATAAATTTTTCCTCATTGTGCAGCACTAGAATGTTGGCTATGGTAAACTGTGGTCTTCTATACTGTTGAGAGTTAAAACTAATGGATGCCCCCACTACATCATACATAAACACAATAATAATAAGTTACATGAAATTAATAAAAGAAAGTGGTGTTTAAGTGCAATTTGAAGTAATGTGGATGTATTGCTTTTCTTCACCTATGACTACAAACTTTTTAAAAATATGTTTTTAATTGAAATAGAATTGCATCATTTCCTCCCCTTCTGTCCTTCTCCTAGCCCCTCCCAGCTACCTTCTTTCTAATTCCTCCCAGACCCCACTACTCTCAAGATGATAGCCTTGTTTTTGTTACGTTGTTACACACACACAAACACACACAAACACACTATATATATGTATGTATAAATATGTATTAATATAACCTGCTGAGTCTATTTTTGTTTGTGTGTATGTTTTCAAGCATCAAGCGTCCTTTCTGTGAATAGCACGGTTGGGAAAGGAAAAGCAACTGATTTTACTCTTTCTGTAGAAATAAGTGTATGGCCAAACTGTAAAAGATATAAGATACATGTCTTGATTAAAGACATGTTTTATAATTAGGAAAGTAACCTCTGCTCACAGTGGATATAAGAAAGCACAGAATCCCACAGATAATAAAATAAAACAATAATATCACGTAGCAGTTTGGGTCCTTAGTGAAGAAATTTTTTATAGAGCCATAGGAAGAAAAGGTTATTTTTAGCTTTTTAAGTATAGAGGTGTGGATGTCTTGGTGTTTGTGTTTTTTTGTTTTCCTCATTACAAATATCTTTCCCATGTTTTATATACTCTACTTTTATCTAAAACACTAAGTTAATATTATAGTTTAGAACAAATAGCCATTTATTTAATATTTAGTGTTTTTACTTCACAACATTTTTAGTTTACAGATAACAGGACAGACAATTCTGAGCTCACTTTTTCCAGTTAAGTGCACTGTTTCTATCTTGTATACCCATTGTACAATTACCAGAACTAGAAAGTTCACAACCGATGATTTTAGTGACAACCCTATGGTGTGTTTTCATTTTCCCACTGGTACTTTTATGGTCCAGTATTCCACTCTGCATTAAGCAATCTTGCCACCTTAAACTTCTACAATTGTGACGCTTCAAAGTGTTGTCATCCCCGACCTTGACGTTTTTGCAGACTGCTGTTGAGTTGTTTTAACATGCTTAGCTCAAGGGTAGTGCATCACATTGGTGTAGTAGTACTAAGTAGGTGATATTGATCTTGATTGTGTGGCTAAGTTGGTATTTACTGGGGTTTTGGCTATAAACTTATGTAAAGAAAGAACAAGGAAATTGTGTCTTTTTATAATTTTACTTTTAAAAGAAAACCTTTAAAACATGGCCATTAACAAGGTAAACCTAATGTCTTTATTTGTAAACTATAACTTGATTTCACAAACTTCTTGAGCAGTAAAAATCTTCAGATAGTAAATAATTGGCCTTTTCTTGGAGTTAAGAGAAAAGAAAAGAAGGTGGGTAGGTTTTATTAATTAACATAATGTCTTTGAACTATTATCAAAAAAACAATGCATTTGTCGGTAAGGGGAACTAGGAGTCTCCATTCCAAATCATTGACACAAGTTAAATAGCATTTGAAGGAAATCTTGCAAGTGCTATACAGTAAATAGTAAGCATTTTCCTTTGACAAACATGAGAAATGTTTTTACATATTTCTCCTTCACAACAACTCTTCATTCTCTGCCACCTAGAACATTAGACCATTATTACATGTCCCTCGTGTACCTGGAAGTGATGGCTCCCTCCTTTTCATCCTGTCAGTAAAAACAAACAACAACAAACAAACAAACAGTAACAAAAAATAAGGAGGCCACTGAAACATATTTAGTTGTTTGGTATTATGGATGTTACTGTCAAATGACTGTACACTTGTAAAATTCCACATCTGATTAAACGAACTACAAGGTCATTGGAATCAATATGTTTTCTGGAGTTTGAATAACAAGCTTAAACATTAAGAGCATGCCTTTTGCTTTCCAGTACCCCCAAAGGGTATGTTTTCTTGACAGCTGCTTCAGAGATCCTTCACAAAACAAATGTCAGACTTGTCAGGACTGTCACTAAGAAAGCGATCCGTGTAGCAGGGGTCTTTTATTGGGAAACAAGCAGATGTCTTAGCTCAGCAAAGTGAAAGCCCTGGCACGAGAGGCAGGCAATGTCTGCTTGCATTTGCTATCAAGTAGTGAGGAAGTGCTGTGCGGGAAGCCTTCCTTCCTTCGCAGTTTCTCTTGCTCTGCACTTACTCATTAAAGATACTTGATCTGTTGCCTGGATGATTTTGTTAATCTTGAATTATATATAAAGTTCTTATAAAATTGACCTACAATGTTAAACATACACACTTCCAAAGAACAGTCCCTTTAGAGCTTTACAGGATCAAGCTGGAATGGTTTTATTTAAGATAAAACCTATTACTATTATTTTTATACTATTATAATATAGCAGTTTCATTGGTACATCCCAGCAGTTAGATTTATCTTTTTCTCCCCTCCATGATACTTTGCTATATCTAAGTCACGCTGTATTGATATAAAATCACAAAGTGGTAGGCTTGTAATGGTTATATAAGTATTTAAAAAATATAAAAGCAAAATTTTAAAGTCAAAATTTGAGACTAGAGAAAGGGAGGAGACAGTTGTGCATCTGTCCTAAGAGGAAGCATTGCTAGAAGAGCCATGACTCTGTAACCATGCTTCCTGATTACAAAAGACAACCGAAGAAGACTGCTGTTGTATTAACATGTTAAGTTAAAAATTTACTTCTGTTATGTGTTATATATATTAAACTCTTTGTAACTTAATGGAAATTGCAAACATTTATTTAACATCATTTTCCTATAGTTTCTAATCATTAAATATATAGATAGTTCCTAGACTTCTGGTTCCCCAGGCTTATTACCACATCTCCACATCTGTATATTTAATTTTTTTAATGTGCATGGGTTTTTCTTTTTCTGACTGACCATGTATATGTCACAGAGAGCAGAAGAGGGCAACAGATGGAACCTCTGAAAGAACTTACAGATGGTTGTAAGCCTCCATAAGGGAGTAGAAAAACTGATCTTGGGTATTCTGGAAGAAAATGCTGTGTGCTGTTGAGAACTGCAGACCCTCAGACACTGAATTTTCTATGACCTTTTGCCTGCCAGAGTAAACAACTTGTTTTCCTATTCTTGCAGTTGCTCTGGGCACAAGACCCTCGTGAGTTCCTGATGGCAGGGGAGTGGTTTCTGGTGGGCTTGCAGCTGAAAAATCCCGAGAGCTAGGGTGTGGCCATTAGTCAGGGAGAGTCCTATATAAGTGACCCTGGAACACAATAAAGGGGGCATTCTTCTTTCAAGGATGACCGCCCCCCCCATGTGTGTGTGTTTCAGTCTCTAGTCTTTTGCCCGACTTGCTAACTGTCCCATGGCATACTACAAGTGTAACACACTACAATGTTCTTAACTGCTGAGCCACCTCTACAGTCCCTTTAATTTGTATTTTGAGTTAAAGAGTAGTGTCAAAGTTGCTAAAGTTAGATACAGTTTATTAGCCAACATATTGGTCTGCAAACTTAGTACAACTGTTCAGATGATAAAGTCTTCATTTGTTTCTCAACTTAAAGGTTAGAGTTTAAAATGCCTGTTTTGGGGATTGGGGAGGTGCCTCAGAGATTGAGAGCATTTACTGCTCTTGCAAAGGAACTGGCTTCTGTTGTTAGCACTTACCTTATGGTTGACAACCATCTGAAATTACAGTCTTAGGAGTCTTAGCACTCTCTTCTGTCTTCTGTGCACACAGGAATGAGTATGGTACACATACATATATGCAGGACACTCATACATGTAAAAATAAAATAAATCTAAAATATATGGCTATTTTTGACACAAACTGCTTCATGCATTTTTGCTTTCATTTTTTTTAATCAGTGCTGTTACTGTAAATCAAGATTGCTGGAAGTGTTACTCCAGAGTAAGGAATAATAACATGCCTTTTAAAAGTATGTATTAGTTTATACAACCTTATTTTTAAACTCAGATATTTCATAAAATTCAGAAAACATTGATTAGATTCCAGTTGTTTGTTAACTGTACCTATTCAGATGGTAAGAATATAATATAATGAAGAAGCCCTGCTTTGAGAGCGTCTTGACAGATTTGGTGCTGCCTGACAAAGTGCTTTGCCACTGCTTTAGTTACATTTCAATTCCTGTGATAAAACAGCATGATCAGGTCCACTTAGAAGAGGAAGCGTTTAATTGGACTTACAGTTTTAGCATGTTAGAGTGTGTGTGATAGCAGAGCAATGGTGTGGTGGCAGGAACATCTGAGAGTTCACGTCTTGGTCCGCAAGCAGGAGGCAAAGAGGATACATAGGAGATGGGGCTATTCTTTTGAAACCACAAAGCTACCCCAGTGACACACTTCCTGCAGTACCATACTTCCCAATCTTTCCCAAGGAACTCCATCAACTGGGACACAGTATTCAAACATACAGAGTCTGTGGGGGGCATTCTCATCCAAACCGCCACAAACTCTTTACCAAGTGATTTTATCCACTGTCAGTGTTTCACTACAAGAAGACAATGGAAGGCAGAGAACTAATATTTAATTTTGAATAGGATATAACTATTATATAATTTCTGGGAACTTTTATCTAAAGAAAGCAGCTTCCTATTTACTAATACCTCTTCAGGTGTTGCCTGATGGAAAGTATCTACTCATTAGAGATAAGTTAGGGAGAAAGTTAAATAACACATAGTAGTAGTTATGAAAAATATACAAAGTTGTGTTACAAAGATGATATTAAAATCTTTTCTCTGGTGTCTCGTGTATCTATAATGCTTCAGGATGGTTGGTAATATTTATTTCTCTACTTTTCTCCTGTTGACAGTCTAAACCGTTAATGCTGTGGAGGCAAGAGACAAAATATAGAGGATGCTTGCTTCACTTTACTGATTTAAAGTGTTTTGTTTGTTTGTTTTGCCCATAGAAAACAATTGCATATACTTTGGTTTGCACTGACACTAAGAAGAACTCAAAAGTTACTTGATTTCTTAAGTTTAGTTTTCTAAAACACGGAGATACAGGATTGTATTTTTGGTATTAACTTTATTTAAAGATACTTGAGAATTTCTGCCTCTGTTTTAATTAACTCAGTAATGTCTTAGGCCGTACTTTTATTTCAGTTAATAAAAATGAAAGATCATATGTGATAAATCCTAAGTAACAGGAAAGCAAGACTGTTTGGTACTTGGACATTGTTGAAGGAATATGTGTAAGAGAGGTAGCCAATTATAGGATGAAATATTTTTCCAGACTCATTATTTATACTTTGAAGGTCGCCATTTAATATTAACCACAGGGTACATTTCATTCCTGTGGTAGCAGACATTATGATGTCACTTCATTATCCTCCATGTGCCATGGGAACTGATGTGAATTATGGGACCACCACTTAGAGTCGAAGCTGTAGAAGATTGTAAGCAGTCTACAGCATGACATGCCGTGTTTCCTATTTTAGAACTGACTGATCTTCAGATAACATATGGAGGTACAAGTAATTGGAAAATTGACAGACCTGTCAAGAAAGTATGCTAGATGAGACCAAAATGCCATGCTGGAGCACATAAAGTGTCTTAGAAGTTAAATTTATTGTTTTTTATCAAAGAGCAAAGGAAAGCTATCTGGTTCTCTTACCACAGAGAACACTGTTCAATAGCAGGTGTTCAGAAAGTAATTTTGAAAGCCTTGATAAAATTGGTTGCTTTGAAAGGCAGATAGGAAGTTTTAATCAACATTTCGAAGAAAATACCATGTGCTATTATTAAATGTTAGTAACTTTATAGATATATAATCTTTTCCTTAAGGTTTTTGGAATCAGAACAGTACATTGTTTTTAAATGTATTGTTGGGTTGACACGTTCTATGAAATTTAGAATTTCATGTTTGCTAAAATTTATTTTTGCAGGAAGATGAAAATGAAGCTGAAAGAAAAAATGCATCTCAAGAGTTCAGCGTGGAGCAGAAAAATGCAAAGAAATAAGGGCTTTCTGTTGTTCTGGAGAGTTTACAACTCATGCTGTGACAAATAACATTTCTAGTTTATAAAATGTTAATTGTAAAATCTAATTTGCACAACTGTTCTCAATAAAGTCCTTGAAATAGGCGCTTGTATTTAGAATTTATACTTCTTTTTAAAACAATTCAGCTTTGTTTTAAAAGCCAAACCTTCAAAATACCTTTTGTGTGAACTTTTTTGTCGTTTTCTTGGTGATGGTAGGTTTTGTTTTTCAGTTTTTGTTCTTTCTTTTAAGACATGGTCTTATTGTGTGCCCTTGTGGGCCTGGAGCTCCCTATATAGACCAGGCTGCTCTCAAATTCACAGACATCTGCCCAGATCTGCCCCCCATTGTTGGGACTAAATAGTTGGGCCACCATAACAGCCTTTGAAATGCTTTTAAAAGGAAGAAATTGTCCAAAATACAAGAACAGGATTTTCTTTTGCCTTTGACCTAATATAACACATCTGGATAGCAAAAATGAAATGTCTGAGTGTTTACTCTTCTTACTACATTTGTTGTCATCTTTAGAAAGGGCCTTACCAGAATTCCAGCTGTCAATAAAGAAAACCCAGTGTTCCGGTTTGCTTTTCTGTTCCTATGATAATCACCATAACTAATACCAACTTTGAGGTTGGGTGAAAGGGTTCACTTCAGCTTACACTTCCGGGTCTTACTCCATCATTGAGGGAAGCCAGGACAGGACTGACTGAAGAGAAGCCATGGAAGAACATGGCTTACTAGCTTGCTTGTCTACCTTATTCTGAGCTTGCTTTCTTACACGTCCTGGGCCCAACTGCCTAGGCTGGTGCCACCCAAAAGTGGGCTGAATCCTCCACTATCACTCAAGGCAGCTCTCACAGATATGGCCAATGCCAGGATGATTTGTGTACTTACTTAGTTGAGGTTCCCTCTTCCCAGGTTGAGTCTGTATGTTAAAGACAACAAAACTATCTAGGAAAACAACATAATTAAAAAGAGAATAGGAATTGTTAGGGAACATGGAGAACCAGCCACTGTCACAGGAAATACTGATGTGTAAACTTGTCACATGATACTCTTGTTTTTTTCTGGTTTTTCTAGACAGGGTTTCTCTGTAGCTTTGGAGCTTGTCCTGTAACATGTTCTGTAGCCCAGGCTGGCCTCGAACTCACAGAGATCTGCCTGTCTCTGCCTCCTGAGTGCTGAGATTAAAGGCATGTACCACCACTGCCCAGCCCACATGATATTCTTAATTTGTAGAGAGGATAAAAGTAGTATAACAGTTCTTGGTAGAAGAGAGAGTGCCGTGATTTCTAATTCATAAAATATATAAGAAGGGGACTGGAGAGATGGCAATGGTTAAGAATGCTGGAGTTTGGTCCCCAGCACCTGAGTCAAGAGGCTTACAGCTGCATATAATGTCAGCCCCAGGGGGCTCCAACACTTCCGCATCCACAGGCACCTCAGTCCATGTACTTATACACACTCAAACACACATAATCTTTAAAAAAATAGTTAATAAGGACCTATTTATCTGTCCATTCAAACTTCTGAAGTATTTCAAAAACCATCTCTGTGTTCCTTTAGCTTAACAGTCTTCCAAACTATCTCTGATCTGTATTTCCATTAGTGTTTTCTGTATTATCCTCCTTGATTCCAGCTGTTATTTGTCATTTCCATCAGGGAGCAGTTTGCCGAACCAACTGTTTCTGGCCGGTGTCTTTGCTTGTTTATTGAAGGCAGAGTTGCTTAAATTAAGGGGCAGAACTTTGGGAGGTTTCTAAGAGAATGGCAGCATACAGTGTCTTCTCTGTGAGAGTGGAATGGGTGTTTTTCCCCAGAGTCATTTTATCACCTGCATCTGACGAGCTCAGTGAATGTGTGACAGTAGAATGTGCTGGCAGCTGTGATAGAGTTAGCGGAAATGCAGAAAAACTGCAAGGAGTTAAGGCAAGAAGTTCCTCTACTCTGACGGGAGATCAGGAAAGCAACTAAAACTTCGAAAGCAGACTCCCTGGGTGAACTCTAGACTGTGCCAAGAGTCTGCACAGGGCGTTTGAAGTAAGCAATGTCAAAATCACTGAGACATTTTTTTTTCTCTACATGGATCTATTTCAGAATACCCATATTGACACATTGATGTTTTATCAATATTGTCACTGGTTTATTGTTTGTTTTTGCTTTGAAACAGTGTCTCTCTGTAATCCTGCCTGTCCTGTAGTTTACAGTGTATCCCAGACTAGTCTTGAATTTACAGAGAGCTTCCTGTCTCTCTAGAGTGTGGGGATTAAAGGTCATGCCACCATGTTTGGCTGTCATTCTGAGTGGAGTAATGATAGGTGCCTCTTACTCTCGCAAGATTTGGGATTATGCAGGCAGCTGTCCTCTGGAATGTGAGATTGATGCTGCTGCTTTCCCATTTTAATAATGCTCAAGGTGAGGCTTAAGGGAAATAAAGGAGCCAAAGCTATGTACTCTGCATTTAATAGCGAGAGTTTAAACTCAAGCAGGCTTACCCCCAAATTTCACAGTCTTTGCACAATCACCACAAATACTGCACTTCTTTAGATCCACATGTGTTTCTCTTACTTCTAGTTCACCTATAACTCTTGGCACCAACTTCTTAGGATTTTTATTAATTATTTTTAGATCTGTTTTTATTATTTTAACTGTGTCTATGTGTGGATATGTACATGTGAGAACAAGAACCTTTGGTGCCAGAGAGGCCAGATCCCATGGAGCTAGAGTTGCATACAATTGTGAAATGATCAACTGGGTGCTAGGAATCAAATTATTTTTACAAAAAACGTTACATGCTCTTAACCTCAGAGCCATCTCTCTTGGGCAACTTTTATTTATTTTATGACTTTTATTTAAGTGAATTAGAGGAAATGACAAGAACCCCATTCTTTATGCTCCAGATTAGAATCCTGTGTGTAATGGACCAGCTATGAAAACACCTGTTGTTTCTCTGTGACATTCCAAGAAATCAAGAAAGTTGATTCAATTTTTGCATGTTGTCATCTGCTCTACTGATGCTTGAGCTTATAAAGTGGCCTGTTAGTGTCAAAGACACAAGGAGAGCCATTCAGTGAGTACATTAAGTGTTTCTACTTAAGTGATATCTTTATTCAAAATTCTTTATGCTGTTTCTTTAAGAAAAGTTTTTCCATGGGCCAGCAAGATACTGCAATGAAAAGGGATTTTTGACTTTTGCATTGCTGGTAGAAATGCAAGCTGGTACAACCCCTTTGGATGTCAGTGTGGCGATTTCTCAGAAAATTTAGAAACAACCTTCCTCAAGACCGAGCAACACCACATATATATATCTCCCAAGGATGCTCAATCGTGCCACAAGAACATGTGCTCAACTATGTTCATAGCAGCTTTGTTTGTCTTAGCCAGAACCTGGAAACAACCTAAGAATGGATAAGGAAAATGTGGTACATTTACGCAATGGAGTACTACAGAGCAAAATAAATAAATAAATAAATAAATAAATAAATAAATAAATAAAAATGACGACATCTTGAATTTTGCAGGAAAATGGATGGAGCTAGAAAACATTAGCTAGAAATTGTCTTTCTGTGTCTGAGGTAACCCAGACACAGAAAGACAGTTATCACATGTACTCACTCATAAGTGGTTTTTAAACATAAAGCAAAGAAAGCCAGCCTACAAACCACAATCCCAAAGAATTTAGACAACAATGCGGACACTAAGAGAGACTTCCCATATAGAGATCTAATCTACATGGGAAGTAGAAAGTAGAAAAAGACAAGATCTCCTGAATAAATTGGGATCATGGGAACCTTGGGGGAGGATTAAAGGGGAGAGGGGAGAGTCAGGGAGGTGAGCAGAGAAAAAGGTAGAGCTCAATAAAAATCAATATAAAAGAAAAAAGAAAAGGAGTGTTTGCTGTCAAGTCTGCAGCTGAGTTTGATCCCTAGGATCCATGTAATGGGGAGAGGAGAACCAACTCAGGCAAGTTGTCCTCCAACTTCCACACATACACATACACTAATATCACTAATATAAAGTTTTAAAATGTTTTTTTAAAACAGTATGTGTCAATTGCTTTAGGATAGTGAATAGTAAAGTAAAAGTCCTTAAATTTCTCTTAGGAAAAAGTTGTGTGTGGATGAGGCAAAAACTTAAAGCCCAAACTTGCATCCTCCGTGTTAAAATATATGGTATTGTTTTTAAGATTTACCTATTTTTAAAATGGTCTCTCTCTCTCTCTCTCTCTCTCTCTCTCTCTCTCTCTCTCTCTGTGTGTGTGTGTGTGTGTGTGTGTGCTGTGTGAAGGTGTGTGCTATTGTATGCATTGAATGCAGAGACCAAAGGGTGTCTGGACCCAAAGGCAGGTATGAGCTGCCCAGCGTGAGTGCTGGGGACCAAACTTGGATTCTCTGTAAGAGCAATATGAGTTCTTGGCTTCTGAGCTCCTGTTCCAGCCCCAAATGTAAATCTCATAGTGCCACAGGCAATTATGTGACTGTCATTAACTTTATTTGCATGTTATTTATTTTCACACTGTATACATATTAGATCAGTCTGCCATAACAAAATACTGAAGGTTGCATATGTTAAAACACAAGACATTAATTATTTTAGCTTGGTATGTCTAGAATTTCTGATCAAAGTTCAGTAAGGTTTTCTTTCCAGTGAAGCACTCTCCCTGGCTTCCCCTTAGTTGTGTTAAGGAACACTGTAGCAGTATCTCAATGAGGTTTCTATGGCGATACAGATTCTATTTACAGAAAGTCTTCATAAAGGTTAATGATTGGCATATGACCTAGAAGTTGATTTCTAAAGATTGTCCATTGTGCAATGAAACCTGCCTATTTTCATTATCCATTTAGCCCTGTTCCTTAGTTCATTTCCTGGTCAGTACCAAACATGAACAGCACTGTACTGAGACAGCCTGAAACGAACAGTGCGAAATGCCTGGAGAACACAGCTTCCTTTTACCTTATGCGTGTAAACCTAGCCATTGAAATGAATTGTGTTCATGCTAGATTTTGAGCTGTATTTCTTCACAACTTCCAAGAATTTAAAAATAAAACACCCTTTTATTAGTGTGTCTCTATCACACTCAGGAACGGCCCCTCCCCGACCCCCAACTATTTAGTTTACATGCCTTGCTTAGGTCTAGAATACAAAGAGCAGAGGCAGACATGGATGTTACACAGCTGGCTGCTAAATGGAAACTTCTAGCTACATGTTCTTAAATTCATTAAAGAAAACTTTAGTGAACCCCCCTATGTGCCATGCATTTTTATTAAATGCCCCCATTTCAGATGTGTAACTCAGTAACTCTAGACAAAATGTACGTCCATGTGTATTACACGGGAGTGCTCACAGGAGCAGGAGATGTGGGGACTCATGGTAATGGATTGACCTATGCAACAGGGACTAGGTCACTGGGCAATGGCTGGCTGCACAATGAAAAAGATGATCCAGAAGCTGCTTCACCTCGAAGCTGAATGTCAGCAGTTCCAAAGCAATAGTGGGAGCTGGAAGATCCCTAGGGAGTCACTGCTATTCAGTCTTTGGAAAGCCAAAGAGACTGGAGGTCAGCAGTGGACAGCAATGGAAGCAGTAGAATCACTCAGAAAGAAGCAGACAGGCAACACTGCTTCCCGGCCCCCATGTGTCTTCCCATATGAGCCTACCACTGGAAGGTTCCACCTCTGTGGGAGACTTTAACCCATTTAGTTAGTCCCTTCTGGAAATGCCGTCATAGAAGAACCCAGACATGTGTCTTCTGATCGATTCCAGACCTGTCATGTCACTGGAATTAGCCATTACACCATGTAACCTCAGCTCCAATCTAAAGAGCATTTCCACCACTCAGAATATCCTTTCTTGTAGTTTTGAAGTCACACAGCCTTGTCCCTGATTTACCTTCTTTCTTGAAGTTTTGCCCAGTCTAAAGTTTCACACAATAAAGTCACAACATACATAACTTTTGTGCTTAACTTCCTTCACTTAGCATAGCGTTTTTTAAACAATCTAATTTATTCCTATTAATTGATAAATACGGCTTCATGTAAAGATACCACAATTGGATCATCTGTCTGTTGAGAGATATTTGAACAAACATAAAATTATAGAAACATAAATGGCCAAAAGCACATAAAAGAAACATTAATAATCAGGAAAAGGCTAATTTAAAAAGTCAAAATTATAAATTCATGAAGTGTGTGTGTGTGTGTGTGTGTGAGAGAGAGAGAGAGAGAGAGAGAGAGAGAGAGAGAGAGAGAGACTGTGTTATTCAACACTGTAGCCACTAATTGGTCACTCCTACCTATTGAACAGTTGAACTAGAGCTACTTCAATTTAAGATGTACCAAATTTTGGAACTGTAGTAAAAATAATAGCAATATCTCAATAACTGGCATTCTGATTATGTGTTGAAGTACTTCTTAAGTAGATTCATTTAAATTTTAAATTTTCACTTTTTAATCCGTGATCCCTAGAAAATTTGAATTTCAGACTGAATTGTACTGGACTACTGAACAGTGGTCTTGAGCTGTAACTGTAAGTCTATAAATGAGTCTTTGCCATATATAAAAATAAGATTAAAACTTTCATATATTGTTGGTGGAGATGTAAAATATTGACCATGGGCGGGAGAGATGGCTCAGCAGTTAAGAGCACTGACTGCTCTTCCAGAGAACCTGGGTTCAATTCCAAAAATCCACATGACAGCTCACAACTGTCTGTAACTCTAGTTCCATGGGATCTGACACCTTCACACCAATGAACTTAAAATTAGAAGCCAAATAAATTTTAAAAATATTTAATCATTTCAAATAAGAATTTGGGGTTCTTTTATGAAGTTAGTCATACTCTTAGTACATGACACAGTAATGCTACTTCTACAAGAGTCTACCCAAGGGAGATGAAAGCATATTTACCCAAAGATCTGTACATGAATATTTGTAACAGTCATTCATAATGGCGCCACCCAGGAGCCAATTAATGTTTCTATTCAGCTCTAAGTCACGCTAAAAACTAGTTATTCCTTTCACCTGTGTAATGCAGTTCACAAACTTAGGGTCTAATTCTTACAACTGTAGCAATAATTAAAAAAAAATACCTCACGCTGGGCGGTGGTGGCGCACGCCTTTAATCCCAGCACTTGGGAGGCAGAGACAGGTGGATCTCTGTGAGTTCGAGACCACCCTGGTCTACAAGAGCTAGTTCCAGGACAACCACCAGGACTGTTAAGCAGAGAAACCCTGTCTCAACAACAACAACAACAAAATCACTACTTAACTGCTATGAAAGGTTAAATAGAAATCTAAATAATACACAAAGGACCTACAACGTTTAACATCCAGAAAGTGATGATGTGGCTTATTTGAAAATATTCAATAGAGTCAAAGCTTTTTTATTGACTACATATTCTATTTTTATTTTTTACTTAAAGATGGCTATGCGTGTCAGTAAGTGCTACCCATTTTCCTTGGGGTTAGAAAGTGTAAATAGGAGCACAACAGACATGTGTACCTATTACTTGATATTGGAATAGCTGTTAACTGCCTTAAGTCTTATTTCCACACACATCACACCAAATAGGACATGCTCTCCAGGGGGCAGTGACTTCCCTTCATAGCTCTCTGATCTTCCAGATGGAATAGGAGTAGGGGCATTGGTTCTTCTTTTCTATTGCCTTTAAAAAGAGATAATAGTGTTCATTTGTCTTGTACATTCTTACAAATGTACAAAACGGTCACTAATGGTTTTCCTCTAAGCAGAAGCACTGAATGTATCTATATTCTCCCACATATAATATAATTGTCTTTTTTTTCCCACTTGCAATGAATGTTTGCTTTTTAAAATTGGATGTGAACAACTCACAAACAGAAAACTACTATTTCCTATAAAAGTTCTACATGGCTATATCAAATACATTGCAAAACCTGTTGAAAAAGAAACAATGCATTCATTTGCTTTGTTACTTCTGCAGTGCCAGGGATTCCGAAGGACTGTGAGGGTTTCTGCTGATCGAGTTCTGATACTCCTTGGGACTATGGCATCTTCCTCCTGATACCAGACTAAATAAGCTTCACTCTGAACTGTGAAAGTTGATTAGAAAACTACTCCATTTTCTATTACCTTTTTTTACACAGCCATGGATGAGCAAATTTCTTCTCCATTCCAGACTATCCTGAGCAATCATAGCAGGTAATAAATGTCTTCCCATGGTGAATTTGATGTGGAGTCCTTGGCTTTGTTATCTGGAGAGGAAGTTAAGCACTTAAAGCAACAGTGTGAAAACACAAGCAGCTATGGTACATAATTCTGATTTGTTTTAGAAAACTCTTAATTTCCTAGTTACAAAGCCAAATAAGAACAACCCTTTAAAACTATTGAGCCATGAAATCCATTCTCCTTAAGGGCTTTAAATTTGGGAGCACACTCATGAAATTTATAGCTTTGATGAGATATATTTTGCCTGCAGTCAAGATGAGAGCTAGATCATTGGTTTCCCAGCATGACACCTATGTGTTCCTGTGTGCCCAAGATTTCATTAGGCTGATAATAACACAGCCAACATCACATTAATGTTTACAAGGTTACTTTTGTCACTTTTACATCTTCCATTTACACCTTCAGCATGCTAAATAGCTCACTCTAGAAAATAAGACACTGCCTACATTACCGTTGTCAGTAGACTGAAATAAAACCCCTGCTTTCACATCCGTGGTGCTCAAATCACAGAGTATCAAAAGATACACCTTATAGAGATAATAGATAATTAGATCAGGCCAGATGCCCATGTAAGCCTGAATGAGGTAGCTCTCATTGTTGACACTTGAAGATCAGAAAATGTGGCAGAAAAGTTCTGACTCTGGCCATTTGGGGCAGAGCCTGATCTAAAGGAGACATGAGATTTATTGTTGTTTTTAAAGATAGGTATATTTCTTCAGGACTTTCAGACTCAGAACAATGAGCAGGGGAGCGCAATAAGTAGAACCTAAGGGCGGCCACCTCCACTGGAGTCTGCCAACTGCCTCACATAATAAATAAGAAGCTCTGTAGGAAGAAACATTATTTGGAAATGGTGATGCTATTTTTTATTAGGCAGTGAAATTCTGTGATTAAAGAAATCAGCCCTGTAAGCTGTGTTCTTAAGTTTGTTAAAAATATCTAAGGTGTTTTATCTGTGAGTTTCCCTCTACCATTTACTATTATTGACAGTCTCAGACACAAATAAGATGAGAAAGAGTACAATGAATTCTTGCATACTCTGGAGTGAGATTGAACAGTTATTGATATTTTTCATCTTTAATGAGATGTAAGAAGATAGTTGTTTTGATTTTTAGTGGTGATTATATGTAGTCACCATTAAAGAGCAGACTCTAGATTCATATCTGTAATTTTGTGCCTGGGCAAAAATATAGAACTACTCAGAGCTATAAATCATGAATACATTTCAGCCTCCAGTATATGGTTGAACTAAGATTTATAATTATACTAACAAGGGCTAAGACTGGTGCCTTTAGAATGTTGTTTTGTTGGTAAAATTAAGTTAACAAAAGGAACATTTGTTTGGGGTTCTGATTCTTTCTCTGGGGAATACTTTGAGGCTATCTTTTTGGCCTGCATTGATTTGACCTTTATTATCTGATTGAATCTAAATCTAAAAGTCAGGAATAGACTCATGGAAATTTCCTGGTACAATGTTTGTTTTCAGGGTCCTTTAGCACATCTATTCTTTTATTTTTCTTATCCTACGTCATGAGGAAGAAAGGTTCTCTTAATAGTCATTGCTGTCCGATAGCTCCTTGTCACTTCCTCATCAGCAAACTATGCCTCTACACTATTGAACAAAACAATCTTCAACACCACAACTCTGTCCTCTAAAGGTTTAACTTCTTCATTTAGGTTTACATTTTTATTAGTTTTTTGAAAGTTTCATTCAACATGTTTTGATCACTTTGAATTCTTTCTTTTTTTTTAAACCCACAAAGATCACTTTGTGCTGCCCAAATAATTCCTGGATATGGCGTCTTCCCCTGGCCTGGAGCATGGACCAATACCAGAGATTACACTCTCAGAGAAAATTCTTCCCTCTCCTAGCAGCTAATAATAGCTAGTAGTTTCAAAATAATTCCCATCTTTATGCTGGAATTTGATCTAGATCAAGCTTGGATAGCTCTTGTGCATGCTTTTACCATCACTGTGAGTTTGCATGTGCTGTAGCCCTGTTGTACCCAGAAGATGTTATTCCCTTGTAATCACCCACTACATCTATCTACCTCTTATCTACCTCCTTTATAAGAGTTACCATGGTCATGGTGTCTCTTCAGAGTAATAGAAACCCTGAATAAGACAGAAGTTAATACCAGGGAATGGGGTATTGCTGTGATAAGCCTGACATATATAAAAATACGTATATACATATTTATATATGGACGTTTCTGTAGAAGTAGGTTTCCATTTGTCTTTTCCATACAGTCTTTAGTGTTGTTAATCACTCTTCATACTCTCTACCTTCCACTTCCCTGCTGCATTTTAATCTTTCTGCTGTATTGTTCCCCTTTAACCCTCTAAACAAGCGCATTTATTCTCCCACCCCTTAAAAGTCCCTAATCACAACCTCCTACTAACTAATTTCTTGATCTTCCTATATATATCTCATGTAAATGAACAATGCAGTTTTTCATTCTATGAGTGGTTTATTTCTCTCAATAGACTTTTCTCAAGGTTCTCCCATGGTATGTCATGTGACAGGATTCCCTTATTTTCTGAAGATGAATTGTTAACATACCACACTTTCTTTGTTCATCTATCAATGGAAATTTACTTTACTTCCATCTTGTGATGGTTGATATTTTTTCCCATTCATTTTATTCTGTTCCCTCTTCAGAGAACCCTGAATAATACACACCTTTTATTAAAGCTGTAATTTCACAGTAAGCATACATTTGCTGATGTCGTGTCCTATTTTCCACTATATTAGATGTATACAGCTGGAAGTGACATTGTTGGGTCATACAGTAATTCCATTTTTTGTTTGCATGTTTTTTGAGACAGGACCTCACTATATAAAACTTTTGATATAAAACATATAAAAACTTATGATATTTTTGCCTCAGCCTCCCAAGTGCAAGCATTATGTTTATGTGTCTCATGCTTGTCTTTACTTTTGACTATTTGATGACCCTCCTCATAATTCTCAACAGAAGATATGTCCTTTTATATCTCCAACAACAATATATGTGGATTAATATTTCTTTCATACGTGTTTCAGTTGCTCTTTCTTCACCTATAAGCACTTCCTTAAGCATTTCAGAGTTCCTGCTTGTTCATGGAACGGCTGAGGAAGACTTCCTTCCAGCTCTCTCTGCCCCTCACTGTCAGCATTCCTTGTCCCTGTGCCTCACAGAATAACTGCTTATGCTTAACCATGTGATTTCCTCCTCTGCCACTTGACAACCAAAACCCAGGTGAGACAGTCAGTGCCATTAAGCAACCAACTTATGCAAAGTCCATGTCAAGTACAGTACAGTTTTACTAACAATGGGCTGATATTGCAGGGTAAATGTTTACTTAGACACCTCTGTATGTCCACAAGCCACAAGGTATATGGAGGTAGTAACCAAGCCCTCTCAAACCCTCAAGCATGTTTATAATAAAGATTAGAAGAGTATTATGTATATATTTATAATCAAGATTATATATTTATAATAAAGATTAGAAGAGTTTTATATGTGTGTGTGTCATCTCGTCTGCCTTGTACCATGAGATATACTTAATAAAGGCAATAACTTTGTAAAGTCCATCAGTTATAGTTCCTTTACTAATATATCATCCTGTGAACACATGCTCATGCTGTATATATTATGTTGCTTGAATCCCGGTCACCCAATTATACAATCCATGGTTACAATCTTAAATATCAGTAACTGTTCCTTAATTTGCTCATCAAACAGCCTCTCCTGTGAGCTACACTCTGTGTGATGCGCTGCCTTGGCTCCCAGTTCAGTCTGGGTGCAGACAGATAAAGAGAGAGAAGGTTGTCATGATTAAATGGTCCTGTAGAGGTTGATAAATGAGGCTACGGAACACAGAGTGGGGAAGCTAAATAAGCTTTGGCTTTAGGAAAATGATCTTAAATAAATAACACTTGAATTGGGCTTTGAAGGGATTTTTTTATTTTTTTAAACAGAAGTAGCAGTTAGTGTGAGAAGTGCTTTAAAGAAACAAAATGACAATAGACAAAGGCAAAGTCTGCAAAGGCTTAAAGATAATTTAGCTTTTCTGAATCTAACAAAATGCCAGACAGGAAGTGTTCAGAGCACAGCCTGAGGAGACAGAAGAAGACTTTTTCATGAAAAGTCTCTGGGTGTGTAAAGGATTTCTCATTAGTTCCTTAGAATTGGATAAGTAGTTAAATCACATGCAACTGAAGAAATAGCGGAGGTGGCTGTATAACATTGTGAATGCCATTAATACCATTGAATTCCATAATTAAGTGATTTAAAAACACATTTTATATTACAAAGTTTACCATAATTTTACAAATTAATAGTAGGGTACAGAAGGGACCTTCGAAGTACATACTATGAAATATATGGATTATATTTTAATAATGTTGTTTAAAAAAATGAGCCCCTAAGAAACACACCACGTGGGAAGTATTTAAAGCTCTGATAACTCTGTGCTCTGGTCAATTAAGTCTGGACGTCTGGAGGTGGGCTGAGCATCCCGCACCTTGTAAAATGCTCCAGGCAATTCTAATGTGCAGTCACACTCCAGAAGCCCTGCTGTAGGCAATAAGGAACCAGTGAGGAATTTTAATTGAGGGAATAACCTGATCAGATTTGCATTTCAGGAAATCCATGTTGTCAATCACATGGAACACAGATCATCAGCTTTTCGACTCCACGTGAGAAGCCATGTGGGTGGCAATAAAATGGCATAGGGATTATATTGGGAGGAAACATCTGAAGACAACGCAAATGACCACCAGACAAAAGCTAGGCTGTGTACAAGAGAATGGCTCCTCAGGATGGAGCAATCCCACCACCTGGTGGTACTGACTCCAGCAGCCTCACGCTCGGGTTACTGAGGGGGAAATTGCCTTTGTTTTCTTTGAGACCTGTCTGCTGTTCAGCCATGGTTGCTGCTAGCCTCAGAAGTACCAATGTCTGGTCATCATTCAATCCAGAAACCTTATTCATTATCTTTAATTCCTAAAAATTATGATATATTTAATTTAATTTTCACATTTAAAATGTGCATGTTGGGTGTGTTTAAGAACACACACTCATGTAACACCAGCAAAAGGAAGCTTGACAGTCACTCCACAGATCCATCAAGTCTGTGGTTTCTACATAGTTAATTCTCAGGGTCTCCTCCCAGTTACAGTCTCTGACAACACTAATCCATGTTCTTTCTCACAGTTTTCCCACAGTGTGGCATAGGTGAAATCATATGGTGTGTAGCTGCTGAGTGTGGCTTCTTCCACTTAAATCACCTATGTATACTAACACCCATCCCCTTCTATCATCTATGTTGTATGTATACTAGCATCTGCCCCTTTCTATCATCTATGTTATGTATACTAGCATCCACCCCTTTTCTATCATCTGTTATGTATACTAACATTTATCCCTTTCTATCATCTATGTTGCTATGTATACGAGCATCCTTCTCTTTCTATCACTGAGTGATTTTAGCTCTCTACTTGTGCCGTGGTTAGTCTTCCCCTCGTCACTGAGTTTTCCAGTTCTATTACTTGCTCTTCTGCTGCTGTTTAAAACACCATGGCCAGTGAAACAGGAGTCTACAATGGCCAAGTGGAAGGATGACAACAAATACCAGGCAGGGGCTGGGCAGTGATATAGTGCATGCCTTCAATCCCAGCATTTGTGAGTTCAAGACCTGACAAGTCTATGGAGTTAGTTCTAGACCAGCGAAGCTTCACAAAGAAATCCTGTCTTGAAAAACAATAAATTAAAATTAAAAAATTAAATAAATAAATAAAAAAAATAAAGAGTCATGGGAGCAGGAACAAGAAGCTGAGAGATCACATCTTGAGCTGCAACCACATGTCAGAAAGGGGAGGCGGGGTCAAAAGAGAACTAGGTGAGGCATTTTACTGGTGAATCCTGTCCCCCAATGACATATTTTTTTCATCAAGGACATGCCAGCTAAACCTCCCAAGCAGCATTACCCACTGGGGTCAAATAGTCAAATACCCAAAGCTACGGGGACATTTATCATTCAAGCCACCATACCAGTTTTTAGGGACTGTAAATGAAGTTGTTATAAATATTTGTGGAAGATTTTCACAAAGACATAGTTTTTTGATTTTTTTTTTTTTTTGGAAGGGGGACTGGGATTGAACAAGCATGTGATCAAACTGGACTCTGAATGTGACTGACAATTGGGGCCGACTGAGAAGCCAATGATAATGGCACTGGAATTTGTCTCTACTGCAGTAGGTCCTAGTCTATTTGGATGCACACCTTCCTAAGCCTGGATGGAGGGGAGAGGGCCTTGGACTTCCCACAGGGCAGGGCACCCTGCCCTCCCTTATGACTGGAGGGGAAGGGGGAAGGTGAGTGGGGGAGCAGGAGGAAAATGGGAGGAGGGGAGGAAGTGGAAATGTTGAATGGTATTATTTATAAAGCAATAAAAAAGACAAGGGCTTGAGGGAAAAATAAATTTAAAAAATTTTTAAAAAGACATAGTTTTTATTTCCTAGTATCTTGTATGAGTTGAATCACTAGGTTCCATGGTGTGATGGTTTGAAAGAGAATGACCCCAATAGTTGTATGTATTTGAATATGTGCTCCCCAGTTGCTGGAACTATATATGAAGGATTAGGAGGTGTGACTTGTTAGCAGGTTTGCCACTGGGGGTAGGCTTCAAGGTTTCAAAAGCCTAGAGCCAATCTCAGTGTCCTCTCTAATGCCGTCCTGTGATCAACATGTGAGCTCTCTGCTATTCCTGTTGCCATGGCGTTACTGTGCCATCATAGACTCTATCTAACCCTCTGATACCATAGGGCAATTAAAAGCATTTTAAAGTAAATTGCCTTGGTTATAGCTTTTTAAAATAACAATAAAAACTTAAATAAGACATATGGAAATGTATATTTAGCTTTTAAACATACTACTTAGGCAGGCAAGCACAGCTTAGCGACGTAGGATCGTGCTTTCCTAGAGCTTCAGACACTCTCCAACAACCCATTTAGCAGCAGCTCACGATATCCACTCTCATCAAGCTGCTCACACACCTCTTTCTAAATACAACAACTGGTCACTCTGTTTTAAAGCTTGTGGCAATGGCTTGGTAACTCCTACATTGCAGTCAAACTCTTTTTTAAAAAAAGTCCCCAATTACTTTTACTAAGATAAATGAAGCAATTAATTGTTTTTTTTTATTAAAATAATCAAGTTTTCTTTCTTTTCTCATAAGGTATTCTGGTTTTCTACAACTAGTAGCATCTTCTTGTTAAATTAATCTGTCTTCCCTCACTTGGGAACATTCTATCACAAAACTGATGTTTCCACCCCCCCACCCCCACCCCACCTCCAGGAAAGGACCAGATTCTAGCCTTCAATGTATAGCTTTCATCCTGTCTCACATAGCTCAGACATGAATTTAGTCAAGCCTGTCTTATGTTGTTTCTACTTTGTTTTCCCAAATATTCTTTTCCTTTTTCTCTCTCCCATTGGATGTATTCCCTTCAACTGTCTAGCAGTCCTTGACTGTAGATTCAGATACTCAAAACCGTAAGATCTTTGTATGTAGGGCAACTGTAAGTGGTGGTAAATTTCTTCCCTGCAAGCTTGGATAGGAAAACCTTCCAGGTATTAGCATCGCTGCTTCAGTTTTGTGATGCGGATACTTCTTCCAGGAAGAAGTCTATTATGATCTTAGGACCGTTTCTGTGCTTGGGGGAACTAAGGCTGAAATAGCTCATGACTCTCAGGGATCCTCATACTCACATTCTTTCTCCTCGATGCTTGCAGCAGTTGCCCCAATATCCTTAGGAGAACCCAGTGTCCATTGGTCTGAAGGCTCTCGGGTCTCCTTTCAGCTTAGCTTCCTTTAGTGAGATGGACGCTCACTAGACTATGCTTCACCCTCACTGCAGGATCTACTAAGACCTGGCTATATTTTATGACTTCCTCACAGCTAGGAAACATGCATTCTCTTAACACTGTTTCTTTCAACAAGACTCAGCTTCTCTGTACACTTAAATCAAGTGCCCCTTACCTTTTCTGCCTTAGTCTTACAGAATTTGACTCTGCTTTTCTTTTTGTCCTTCTGATTTTAAATTCTTTGTATTTCTGTTCTGTGGTTTAACTGAATCTTGTAGAGAAAGCAGAGATAAAAACAAAATGGTATTTTTTAAACTAAACAATGTGAATTATTAAATGTATCTTTAAAAAATTATAAAATTCCTTATTCAGATGTAGTTTGTAATGAATAAAAATCCACTGGAGCCTTTTTAAACAGAAGCAAGATATAGTATGCAGGTGAAGTTGCTTACAGAGGTCATGTCTTCCAAATAACATGTAGCTAAGATGTCTAGGAAATTTTCTTCAGACATGAGTAAGCACTACGTAGTCATTAACAAATCTTCAGGAATCAGTTAAGCTTAATGAACTATCTACTTACAAAATTAAGAAAAATAATCTAATTTAAGATCCTTTTTATCTCTCTGTCTTAGGGTTTCTGTTGCTCTGGTGAAATACAATGATCAAGAGAAACTTGGGGAGGAAAGGTGATATTTGGCTTATAGTTCCACATCCATAGTCCATCACTGAAGGAAGTCAGGACAGGAATTCAAACTGGGCAGGACTCGGGAGGCAGGAGCTGATGCAGAGCTCATGGAAGGATGCTGCTTACTGACTTGCTCATCATGGCTTCCTAAACCTGTTTTCTTATAGAACACCGACCATCAGCTTAGATATAACACCACCCACAATAGTCTGGCTCTTCCCCCATTAATCACTAATTAAGGAAACACACTACATTTGCCTGATGCCTCATCTTATGGAGGCATTTATCAATTGGACTTCCTCCTCTCCAGTGACTCTAGGTTGTGTCAAGTTGACATAAAACTGGCCAGCACACTCTTTATCTTTGAATTATTAGAGAATATCCTTCTATGTTAACCATAACAGCCCCATCCCATAATTCCAAAGGCTTCTACTAATTCTAATATTTCAGTCATGTTCCACCAACTCCAACAAAGTCAAGAACAGAGAGTAGTATACTGCAAACAGTAATCTACAGCCACTTGAGAAAGGCATTTCTCCTAGACCAAGGTCTTAAAACCCATCTAGTATCTGAAGATTTAAAAAGTCATGGAGAGGACATCATCTGGTATGTAATAGATATGAAATAATGTATTTTTCTTAAAGTTAAACATGCATGGGCTATCTATTACATCTCATCAGTTATACTTTAATTAAGACATTAAAAAATTTAATTTAATTTAACAAATTTTGAAATTAAGATACATCATTATGATCTTTCCACCATTATTATGTATGCCCTTTACTCTCAAATTTATGGCCTCTATTTAATTGCTTTGTGTGTGTGCATGTGTGTGTGTGTGTGTTTCCTAACTATATAAATATAACCTACTCAATCCATTTACTGTTAAAATATTACTTGTATATATACGATTTCAGGGCTGACATTTGGTGCTGGATAATCATTGAGAGGCTCTCCCCACTCTTAGCATTTCTTAGATGCCTATAGGTCTTTGCCTAGGGTTGATGCATCAATGAGATTAATCTTGAAAAATTTTAAATTATAATTTACTAGAAAAAGAACACTTAGTAAGATTGGCCACATAGTGAGGGTACTTGGATCATGTATAACAGGACAATATTCTCTGAGTGTGAAAGGTATGGAGGGACAGGGTGGAGGCCAGATATAGCTCTGTATCTAGCACTCAGAGCAGGACCTGAACCTTATTAACACAACTAGAGAAACATTACAGAGAACAACCTGAAGCCAAATTCCAAATTTGACTTGGAGTCAAAATTGCCTATGGTGAGACTCATATGTGAAGAAGTTTTCTTGAAAACTAGGGTCAGATCTCAGAGGGTAAAACAGTTCAATACAAATGAGGAGTAAAACTGTCTATGCAGAATTTAATTTTATTTTAAAATTAGATTATTACTTGTCCTGTGAATCACATTTCTGCAAAAGAAAAGACAGTCATCAAACCCCTTTATCCTTTACAATGTGTCCACACTGCATAAAACACTCTGGACTTTTTACCAAAAATAATAATTTTAAAGGTACGGTATTGTTATTTAACAATAACAGAATTGAGGTAGTTTAGAATAATAATGATAATATAAATATAAAGAAAAAGTTGTTGAATGCCTGCGTAATCTGTAACCAATGCATCTTCTAAATGGACAAATTCAGTAATCATGACATTTCTAAACCCTTTAGATAGTTAAGCACTGATACATCTCTTAGTATTCTAAACACATCTGAGGAAGATATATTTCTCTGCTTTGTAAAGGTTTGCATTTGTCTGCAGTTCAGTGAACATGCAAAATGTCAAAGGAATACTCAGCTTGTAGTATCTGTAAATGAAACTGTGAGGGACCTTGGTGGGTTGAGTCCAAACCATGGCGGGTGAAGGACACACACCCCAGGAAGACAGAGCTTATTTGGGGAGTTTTATTGTGGGAAGGGAAGGGAGTGGGAGAAGGAAGGGAAGGGAGAGAGGAGAGAGAGAAAGGGAGCACAGAGTGGCCTCCTGGGAGAAGGGGGGAGAGACAGAGCTATAGAGAACTAGAGAGAAAGAGATGCAAAGAGGCAAAAAGCGAGAGAGAGAGAGAGAGAGAGAGAGAGAGAGAGAGAGAGAGGAATGGCAGAGAGGAACAGGAAAGATAAAGAAGAGGAAGGAGTAGGTGGAGTTGAGCCTTTTAAAAGGACGGTGTGACACCACACAGCAGGCCAGGGTACTGCCTGCCATGCTCACAGGGGTGATGCACTCTACCTAGTCCCCCAGGGGTGGGCACAGATGTGCCCGGGTGCTATCAGTATTCACACATCACTTATAGTATACAACAGAACATAATGGACCTGAGTTTCCCTGGCAAATGAGACCAAACAGTTCCATTGACTGTTCAACATTGATTAGGGACTACTTAGGGCCATACTCAACCTGTAGCGCTCTCTCTCTCTCTCTCTTCATCCCCCAGCCCCAGGTTACCCAAGATCCTAAGCAATCAGGAGCTAGAAGTGGCATATCCTGTATGATGGACACAAGAACTTTTATTGCTTCTTGTGATGCCTAGGAATCAGAGGCAATCTGACTACAAGGTAAATTCTGGACTACTTATCAACCACACAGCATGGAATCTCTGTCGGTGATCTTTTAGAAGGGAACTCAGGTTAGTCTCATAGGCCTGAACTCTCCTCAGAGTCTCCCCATACCAGGCTATCTTTCCATGGCATTAAGAATACCCTTAATAAATCTCACTTCCTCTAACATGAACCTCTTACTCGGACTCATTCAGCATCAGTGAATATTTTTCACCCTGTACAATGCTTCATGATCAAGGAAAGGCATTTCCTCACTAAGGAGATGAGCTCCAGAAACATTCTTGGGAGATAGGCAGAGGACCTGGCTTTTCAGGGTAGGAGGAAAGAGGTCTCAAGTGCTAGGATACTCCTCATTGGAAAACACAAAAGGTAGGCCTGATCCTTCGTGGCCTATGTTTGGGTCAAGGGTGCTACACATGTGCTATTCCATGTCTGTGTTCAGCAAAACCTTGGAAGGCTCTACAATGCTGAGTGCCTTTGGGTTTCCATGGCTGTAAAGAGACACCATGACCACAGCAATTCTTATAAAGGAAAGCATTTAATCGTGGTAGTTCACTTGAAGTTCAAAGGCTCAGTCCACTATCATTATGGTCTAACATGGTGGCATGCAGGCAGGCAGACACTGTGCTGGAGAGGCAGCTGGGAGGTCTACATCTTGCAGAGGCAACAGGAAATGGTCTGTCTCACTGGGTGTGACTTGAGCATATCTGAGACCTCAAAGCCTAACTCCACTATGGCATGCTTCCTTCAACAAGACCACACCTAATCCAACAAGGCCACACCTCCTATTAGTGCCATCCTCTTTGCGGGGGGGGGGGGGGCATTTTTTTTTTTGTGAAGTACAAAAAAAGTTGGATTCTATAGAGCACAATTTCAGTCCTTCTTTGTGTTTCATTAACTCTGCTACCTCAGATTTGAGCAGAGTGCGTGGATTCCCCTAATGCCTCAAGAGGAAAAGATAAACTCATACTGAAGACCAATGGAAGGAAATCTTTCATAGTGTGTGTGATTGTTTGAATAGGTATGGTTCCCATGTGTTTGAATGTTTGGCCATAGAGGGTGGCACTATTCGGAGGAACGGAATTGTAAGAGTAACTTTGGCCTTGTTGGAGGAAGTACATCATTGTGGACACATGCTTTGAGGTCTCATGTGTGTACAAGTCATGCCCAGTAAGACAGACCCCTGCTTCTTGTAGATCAAGATGTAGAACTTTCAGCTCCTTTTTCAGCATTATGTTTGCCTGCATATTACCATGTTAGCATGATGATAACAGACTAAACCTCTGAAATTGCAAGCCACCCTAAATTAAATGTTTTCCGTTATATGTGTTGCCATGGTCATGGTGTCTCTTCACAGCAGTAGAAACCCTAAGTCATTATGTCACTCAGTTCCACTCAGTCTCTCTTTTAGGAAGACTGAAAAACTTTTTCAATATCTAAGGCAATTATACCTTATAACCAAGAGAATTCCTGCCTCCCACCAATCATACAGCATCTACATCCAAATTGTACTATATAGCCTCTATATATGTTTATACTTTTGGTTTTTTTCAATCACAAAGACTATTAGTATTTTGACTGTTGTTAATTTAAAGTATATACCACTCTTCAGAGACAAATCTGTAGTAGGAGAGCACTAAAAATATTTTACAAACACATTCATAAAAGCTTAGTTTAGATAGACTGAGTCTGAATGAAAAATGTAATGATGGCTAGATCTCTAGATTTAGTGAACTACAGACAAAGAGTTCCATAGTCCTAGAGTTGTATAGCCATAGAGAAAGAGAGCCAGACATTTGTGCAAATGACAAAAGATTGTATTCAAGTTACTACAGTAAAAACAGAGTCAACTCTTGATGTGGGATTCCTTTCTGTATGCTGTGAATATCATTGGTTAATAAAGAAGCTACTTTTGGCCAATGGTTTAACAAACCAAAAGCCTCTTCCTACAAATTGGCACCCAACCTGGTCACTATATCCATATAAAACCTGAAAAAACTTAAAAAGCAATTCTAGACACACACAGAGAGAGAGAGAGAGAGAGAGAGAGAGAGAGAGAGAGAGAGAGAGAGAGAGAGAGATTAGTGCAGTTTCTTGGTAGCCACATTTTTTTTAATGGATGGACTCATGGTGAGTGGGGATACATGGCTCCTTTTAGAGAGTTGCAATGAAAACTGCATAACTTCTTTAAAAATGGTGGCTTCCAAAAATCAATAAATAAATAAAATGATGGCTTCCTGGTTCACCAGCACAAATGACTATGAGCCTTTCAGGAGGTCTGGCTATAAAGCATTTAAATGGGGTTTGAGAACAGAGTGCTACAACTTGCTTAATAGCAACAAAAACCCACTGTGTACCTGAAAATGGGGCAATGTGCACAGCTCTCAGAGGCAGTGAACATGCCTCTACCATGTTGGACTGGGCAGAGAAAGCAGGCAGGACCTTGGAGTTGGGCCTAGCCATGCCCACTTAGCATTTAAAAAAAAAAGGTGTTCCTGATCAGAAAATAATTACAAAGAAGCAATAAAGATAGATTCAGATGAAAAAGACCTCTAAATGGGTCATAGTATTAGATAAATGTATATAGGCCCCAGAGAGACAAAAAAATGAGTATAGACAGTTATAAAAAAAGTAAAGTCTTTAATGAGACAGAAAACAGTCATAGATTAAAAGAGTAAAGATAATAAAATAAATATGAAACTTGTACAAAAAGTAATAGAATAAGAAAAATAAGCCATGTAAAGATGAAAAATACACAGAGAGTCTGGATTATGTTTATTATTGTATTTTCTTTCAATTTTTTTGGCCCAGATGGTCCAACATCCATGATAACTTCAAGACTGCTGGCTGAGATGGACCTACCACACAGCATACCCCATGACAGACCTGATTAACAGTGCCTCCAATCAGCAGGAAATAATCTAGACAACAAGACCCAAATTCACTAAATGATTGTTTATAAATATTTATTTACATTTAAAGGGGGATATGCTATAGAAATGGATAGTTTATATTGGTATGTATCTTGGTTTATTGATACAAATTTAAGATCAATTTTGTTATACATGTATTTCTGCTCTTGATTAAGATATTTTGTTTGTGCAGCTCATTTAAAAATGTAATGTATAATAAAGAAATACAGGTTAATAGATAGTCATTTATAATAGCCAAGTTTGTAGTCATGTTAGTTAGGTTTTCTAGATATATAGAGATATATTTCACTTAGATAATCTTCAAACCTTTCAAAGACCTACATAAAATGACATTTAAGATGTTTTAAGAACTTAGGACTTTTCATGACAATGAGACACATCTGCTCCTGGCAGCATCAATCTCCTTCAAGAGGATGGTGGGCATTGAAGAGGCCCTTATGGAGGAGGTTAACCATTTGAGAAAGAAACTGCCCTTGCCTGGACTGTTTGATGTTATACTGTATGAACTGGACATTTTGGACCCACAGAGAAATGACTGCTGAACTTGTCTAAAGATGAGATGGTCTTTCAGAGTTCCTGCTGCATGAAAGTGTCTGCCAGACATTCTGCAAGATACAGAAAAAAGTGACTGATAAACTGCCAATATAGGCGGAAATGCCTTTGAAATTACCTGCTTCATGGAAAAGTCTGCTGAATACTATGGGCCTGTAGGCTGAAGACAGGTGCCCCAATGTTACAAAAAAAACTTAGGTCCAGGCAGCAAAATGTTTCTGTCAATTCTAGAGTTTTAGAAGTTGCTTACAATGCACTTGCTGTTTACTTTTTTACTATGTTAAAGTTAAAACCTTCCTATTTATTTATTCAGAAAAGGGGAGGTGATGTGGGATGACCCTCTGTTTGCTGTGAATACCATTGATTAATAAAGAAGCTACTTTTGGCCAATGGCCTACTTAACAGAATATAGCCAGGCTGGAAAAAATATAAAGAGAGAGTAGGCAGAGTCAGGGAGAAGCTATGTAGCCCCTTCAGGAAGCAGATGCCTTTGCTGGAGCCTGCTGAAACTTTGCCGGTAGGCCATGATCTCGTGGGGATGCACAGATTAATAGAGATGGGTTAGTTTAGGATATAAAAGCTAGCTAGAAACACGCTTAAGCTATTGGCCAAACAGTATTGTAAATAATACAGTTTCTGTGTAATTATTTTGGGAGTCTGGGCAGCTGGGAAATGAACAAACAGCCTTCAATAACAAACTGTACCAGAAAAAAAGAGCAAGAGACACTTTCAACTTTGTAGTGTGTTAAGGAAAGATGGTAAAGGATACCACAAGATGAAGTTGCCAGTCAGTGTGGTTTGGCCATTTCGGTGTGCTAACTAGAGCTTTATCACTTAAGCTCCTGCTCTCCTCAGGGACTAGGAGACAGTGGCTCCATCTATCTCAGTGATTGCATTTGCTCAGTCTCTAGAAAAAACAAGCCTGAGTTGTAGATTTGTTTCTCAAAGAGACAGGAAAAAGCTTTTCACATTTTCCAAGTATTGTAGGTCAGGCCTATAGGCAAGAATAAATGATCAATAACAGCAAATTTGGCTTTCTCAGGCAGGTCACTGTCCTAGGGACATTGCCTTGAGCAGATAAAAGCCATGGTAGAATATGCTGAAGTTTCTTTGTCTGGATAGTGGCAAATTTGTTTGTGTTATCAGAATTACATTTTGCAGCTCTATGCTTACTACCTCCTGATACTTATGGCTTTGTTATTTCTATTCTTTTGAATTCAGCCAAGAGCTATCAGGGACTTCTAACCAACCTAGATTTGTTACAAATGAAAGAATGACCGACCATGATGGCATGTATGTAACTATATTACATATGATAATAACATTACTCTTAAATCCAAATCCTTAAACTGAAATCCTAATGTCCAAGGTGGTAGTGTTAGGAATTGGAACTATGGGAGATGATTAAGTCCTGAGGTGAGTGCCTAAATAAGAGTGAAAAGAGGCCTTAGAGAGCTACTTACCAAGTCTATCATGTGGAATATTCCTTTACACTGTGTGAATATATGGCACCATGATTGGTTTAATAAAGAAGCTTACTGGCCAATGTGTGAATAGAATAAAGTTAGGAGGGAGAGTCAAACTGAGAATGATGAAAAAAAAAAAAAAGAAGAGCAGAGTCAAGTGGAGTCTGAAACAGACACAGAGAAAAGCAAGATGGGCATGACTTATTTGGTACATGAGAAAACGTACCAAGCATAGATAAGAAATATGGGTTAATTTGAATGGAAGAGTTAGATTGTAATAGGCCTGAGCTATTGGCCAAGCATTCATATTAAAAATTAAGCCTCTATGTTGTTACTTGGGAGTGATTTGTGGGGCAGAAACTTCTGCCTACCCTAACAAAGTGAGAACATCTTGAGAAGTTGACATCTGTGTACCAGAAATGAGATGAGACTGAATCTTTTGGATTCTTGGTCTTGGTCTTCTCAGCCTCCAGAACTGTGGAAAATAAATTTCTGTTGTTACAACATCCAGAGTTGACTAAGACAAGACTATTCCCATTTGCTGGCTGTGGCTCTGCCTCTGTGCTTCTTCCTCAGGATCATTGGCTGTGGTCCATGAAATGGGGAGGGAGCCGAAATGAGAGAGAGCAGGGTTCAGCAGCTTGTGAGACAGTGGAGACAGCTCTCTAAGAAGATTGTTAAATGTTGCAGTTACAACTCCCTTTTATTCCAGGAAAAAAAGGGAATATAAAGTTTGGGGACAGTGACTGGGGCATAACAAATTTTCATTAAGGGCCATACTCTGATCATAAGGCACCTTTTACAGACCGTGCTACTACGTGTACTATGGTCCTGTAGCACCTCTACTACCTGAACTACAGTACTATGCCTGTAGCATGCTACTTGCACTATGGACAAGCCAGGAAAGGGGCCTGGAGATTGACACACAAAAATACAGAGTGACAGAGACATGGGTCATCCTTGAATTCCCTAAGAAGGCCCCATTTATTGTGTTCCAGGGCAGTTTATATAGTACCTTCCCTGACCAATGGCCATGCCCTAGCTCTTAGGTTCCTTCAGCTACAAGCCACTAGAAACCACTCCCCTGCCATAGGAACTCCTGAGGGTCTTATGCTCAGAGCAGCTGCAAGCATAGAAAACAAGCCTCTTACAGGAAATTCAGGGTCTGGGGGTCCACAGTCCCCAACAACACCTAGTATGTGCATCAAAGAAGGCTTCAAGCAGGAATCTGTGCTAGGGTTCAAGCTAAAAATAAATCAGGCATGTGGCTTATAGACAACTTTCAGATAAGGACAGTCATCCAGACCTAGGAAGAGATAAGGGCAGGTAGATTGCAGGAAGTTCTACTGCAGAGGGAGAGGTTTCCATGTTGCCTAGCATTCGAGAAAAGCTGCAGGCCATGAGACACTGCAGCCTCGATCGGCTAGCAAAAGCCTTCCAACAGCTTTGGTGAAAGATCACCAAATTGCACAGAAATAAACAGGTTGAAATAACTGAAGATGGTTTCTAGCCAACAGCAAGCAGGAAGGGTCCAAGTCTTACAGTGCCATGGAAACAAACTCTGTCAACAAGTGGAATGGATTTGAAAGCAATCCTCTCCAAGTAGCCTATAATGTGATGTAATCTCAATGCAATATGGTGGTTACTATTCCACAGAGGACCAACCCATGTTGGGTACAGACTCTTTTTTGACCCACATATACTGTACTCAATGACTGTGTGTTATTTTTAGCTAAGTTTGAGGCACAGCAATACACAGTAAATGGTTGCAATTTCTGAAGTCACATTCAATTGTGTGTGCTTCTCATTTCATTCTTCCTCAAGGGGAAAAGGTTTTCACATGCAGATCATTCAAATGCTGCATTCCGTATCCTTAACCTATTGAGAGAGACACAGCACATTCTGAAAAGAAAAATGCTAAAAATGAAACTTTGTTAAGCCAGAATTGCCCTCTGTTTTCACACGGTAGAGCTGTGGTCATCAGGACTTTTGCTCACTGGGATAGAATACCTGACATGAATAATTTTAGGGAGAAAAGATCCATTTTGACTCATAGTACCAGAGGTTTCAAACCATGGTCAGCTGGCTCCATGACTTTCAGGCCCATGGAGAGGAGGACAATGGGGAGAAAGGACATGATGGCGGAAACTGTTCATTTTATGGTAGCCATGAAGTGAAGAAAAACAGGAAGCACCAGAGCCAAGACATGTCCTTCAAAGGCTGGTCATCAGTGGTTCAGTTCTTCAGCCAGGCTTCACCTTTTACAGTTCCACAATTTTCAAAGTGTCTCTTAACCCAACCAACTGATAACTTAGATTGACCGTAATTGTCCTATTTTAGATTCTAACAATAGCAAATGTGTTTCACACTTATACAGCACATGGACAAGTTAAATGTGATGCATAAGAGTCGGTGCTCCTTTGTCTCTCAATGAAACATGCCAGGAAAGAAGTATCCATGAGGATCTGTGATTTCTCTAGAAATTTCTTATGATTGCAAACAGAGAAATGTATGATCCACCTATATATATGTATTCTTTATATCTTCATATTGGTGATTTTTAAAATAAATGCAATACAATAGAAGGGAAACCAGGAGTAGATGAAATATAAGTTAAGATCCAATAAATATAATATTGGAGGATGGTAGTGAAGAGGTAGGTCCTACTGCGTTATTAAAGTCAAGTCTCAAACTGGGCTCTGAGACTCCTGGAGGCTAAGCAGCTAGAAATTAATGGGTAGTCTAACAGATTTTGATATGTTATCAGTAGGAGAAATATATTTTCCATTAGCTGCCTAATTCTTTAATACTTCATACAAAATTCCTTTGCAGATAAAGTTTAAATACAAAAAGTTTTGTGCAAAGTAAAGGGATTGCTAATTAAACGAAATGCATAAAGAAGCATGTTTACCATGGTGTCTCTCATGAAAAACTGATGGCTTCAAAAAACACATTATGATAAGGAATTGGGTTTCAAAGGGTTCCCAGGTTAATCATGGTATGGGGTGGGGGGTAACCAAAAGCCTGCTGCTTTGAAGGTTTAATCCAAGATGATTATCCAGTCTTTTTGTTGAACAACCCTTGCGAATATGGCCTCCTTGGAAGATTCACAGCATTTCCTGTGGGAGTCTGAAATGTCAGCAGGGCATGCTTTCTGATGATAGGATCCAGGCAGAGCGTCCTAACAGTTGGGGTGGAGGTGGAAGGGATGATAGTAAGATTGTCTGGTTCCCTAGAATAGCATAATGCTATGCAGTATAATAGCCTTTCTGGGGATGTTGCTACGCATAACTTGGGGAGAAAACAAAACAAATAAGCCAGAGAAAGCAAACAAGTTGGCTTGATGAAAGCCAGCTGTACAAATCCTCAGCAATTACTGGTGTTACTGGGTTCTTTTCAAGAGGTTAGAATCCTGACTTTCACACAGATGAAATGAAAAAAGAATGCATGCTAAAGATCTTATTTAACTCGTTGTCAAAAAGATATTATAATGAGTTCAAGGGAGAATCCAGAGACTAGACACCATTTAAATCAGGAATATAGAAATGAATTTTCACATAGACTCAGGAAGGACTTTTTCCATGGAATAAATGGGCTTTCCCTCCACCAGTCAATTCGTTTGTGTTTCCATTGTTATGTGCAGTGTATTTCACCATTGATTATAAAATAGCTCAAAGGTAATGAAAAGGTTGTGATCAAATAACTGTGGAAAGGTTTTTTGAATGTGCGGATTTCTACTGGGGATGCAATGGAAAGTAGATATCCTACTTGATTTAACAGTTTCCATTTGCTCGTCCTTCCTACTGGTGGCAGAGAAAGGTCACTAATTTACCACACTTATCCCCAGCTTCCTTCAGTCACAGGTGGCTAGGTGGCTGAATTTGGGCAAAGAACTGAGGTTAGCCATGATCATAACACTTCCAGACCCATACTGTCTCAGCCAACCCTGCCATTAGGATGTAGAGGACTCAGGATCAGTACAAGGTACACACCTGAAGGCGAAAGCCACAAAATAATCCCACACCTGTTCAGAATTATGAATAATAAAAGGTTATTTATTTAAGGGAAACTTAGGGTGGTCAGTTACTAATAAAGATGGTGACTTTGACTTGTCCTTGATCTTGTTTTGGAAAGGGATTCTCAACAATCTAATCCCACAAAGGACAAGTCTCCATGAAGTACAGGATGCCACAATGAACCATCCTCTGGATTAGGCCCTTTTGACCTTCTTTCTGAAAAATGGATTCTTTCCTGCTCATAACTTGAGAGTTCTGTGCGTTTTCACACATGTGGGAAGCACGTAAGCAACAAAGGCAGAATACTGAGTCGGATTCCACTTCCTCGGAGCCCTGAAGCAGCTCTATGCCTGACATTCCTCCTTTCTGAGCCAATCCTATAATTTTCCCACAAACCCGTTTAGCCTATGCTGAGTTCATATAATATAAAGAACCCTTATAACGTAGCAGGCTCCCAAGAGTTTGTTTTATTAACTAGACTGTCAATATTCTAAATTTATGTAAAGAAATAACTGCAAAGCAAAATAGATTATGACTGTAGGTTGGTTAGCTCATTGCCTCCCCGGAGGACAGCGTCTGTGCAAAAACCAAATGATGATTGAAGGTTGCTCCTCAAATGCCAAGTCAGGATAAAAGGAGTAGGGCGATCTCAAAGGGGCTCTTCTGACAATGCATGGCACTTCGGGGACATGATATCTAAGTAGGGCAGAACAAGTTTGCCAGCGAAACAAGGCCTTATTCCTTTGCAAAATTCACAGAAATATAGAAAAATTCTTCTTTTCTCCTTTGAACTTGAGTGTTTGTCAGCCATCAAAATGTGCTGCTCGCTTCACCAGATGCCATGCCATCTCTGTGACCTTGCCTATTGTCCGAAAGTCAGGCACTGACACCTGCTTATTTTTAAAGTTTTCTGTTGTAAAAATTCTCCCTTTCTTCTGGAACTTGACCGCCTACTTCAGTTTCTTTGTGAGATACTCCTGTTGCTGTCCAAATTTGAGTTTAATCACCTCTTTCTCAGTGTCTTCCCTTTGTGCTAGCACAAGTTGCATGTATGTTGCTTCTTCTAGCTTATGAGTTCTTTGAGGACAGGGACTCAATATCACCCTTTGTGTGTATGGGGCTGTGCGTGCTCATACGAGTACATATGAATGTGGCGTGTGTGAATGCAGAGTTCATCCCCCAGTTTTGATCCTCATGAGCCAATCACATTGTTTGTTGAGGTAGTGTTTCTCATTTGATATAACTCAGCTGTTAAGCTATATGGTTGCCAGGAAGCTCCAGGGATCAACCTGTCCCCACATCCCCAGGTCTAGGATCATGACAATAGCTACGTTTGAATTTAGGGAACTCGAGTCCTCATGCTTGCATAACTGGCAATAAGTTGACTGAGCTATCTTCCCAGCCCCATGATTATATGCTTAAAAAAGAAAAGAAAAGAAGGTTCAGTGTCTAATATAATCATGACAAATAGTTGTTACATTAAACATAAAACACATGTTGGGTCTTGTAGGTATTAGCATGAATCAGTGCAGTTTAATTATTTAGTTTATTAATTACGTGGTGTTGTGCTGCTCAGGACTTTCTGGGTCACATTTGACAACACATCAAAACAATATAAAAAATTGAGGATGAAGACCTCCTTGGCAGACCGGATTGACCAAATGGCAGGGATATAATGGAGGCTTGAGGACAGCTGTCCCAAAGGTCAAGGGCATCCCTGACGTCTCCTGCCAGTCGTCTGTCCGTCCCGGCATCCCCTCCAAAGCTCACTGCGGACTTGTGTCTTCCTTGCACTGGGGAAGGGGAATACTGACAAGCTGAGAACTTCACGTTGCAGAATGTTAGATGCTGACAGGGAACGGAAAATCCTGTCATAAGACGGAAACTTCCTAAGGATAACAAGCAACGAATCGTAACATAGGCCCTTTGTGCTTCTCTCTGAATCTTTCGTCTTTGATTTTGACCGTGAAGCTCTCTTCACAAAAGACAGGGGAAAGAGCGGTTTGCTGGTTGGGAGCCCTGCATTGGGAGGCCTCTTCTTGCTTCTGCCTGCGCTGCTTGCTTTTTGGCTGTTCCCTATGAAAGGCATGGGCAAGCCAAACCTTAGGCACCAGGAAGGATTACGAGACACAAAGGCCAGAGATGCCCTGCTAGGTGGCAGCTTCGTCTTCTGGCTCCTGGTAGCTTGGTTGTATAACTAAGCTTTTAACCAAGAACCATAGAACTGACCCCAGCTGCACTCACCACGCACCCCTTCCACCACACGGAAAGAATGAGTGACTTGTGTTGTGAGCCATGAGCGGTTAACTAGGAATTTTTGCGGCACTAGTTCACAAATAAAAGTTAACTCTCGGGTTTGCTACTTCTGGTCATATGACCTTGGGCAAAACACTTCCTCTGTGTCCACTTCTGTACAATGGAGATAGAACATTGCCCAAACTGAAGAAATTTTGTGACATTAAGAGTAGCTTTAAAATGTACAGTGCCTAGCATATAAACAGCAAGATGTTTTAGCTATTGTTAATATTACTACTCTCTCACACGTCCACTCACAGACAACATTAACTAGACAGCTGGAAGGGGTCCTAAGGACCTGCCTTACCTGGGAAAGTGTCACTATCTCTGGGTCTCGTCCTATGTGAACAAATAGGCTGAGGGGCTCAGAAGAAGAAAGCAGCTACGATTTAGCAAGATGGATGTGATGGAGGCAGTGTTTCCCAGGAGATATGGAAGCAGATTCCACAGTAAGAAAGGAAGCAGATTGGGCACACAGATGAGGAAAATGCACTCTGGCCATTTTAATTACTTCTCCAAGCACAGTTTCACCAGCTAACAATGAAACACAATAAATGATTTTGGATACCAAGTCCAAAGCAAGGATTACAAATGAACCCTGTCCCATCTGTTTAACAGCCATTTTGTCTTAGGAGAGTTTTACTTAAATTTTTTGAGGACTAAAAACAATAATTCATAATGAATATAATGCATTATAATGTATAAAATAATATATGTAAAAAATAGTTTGGTACCAGGCATGCATCCAGTACTGCTAGGCATGAACAAAATGCATCAACTGTTGTGTGCTTAATACTAAACATGCTTGTGTCTTCAGTGTTCCCCCAGGAAAAGCCTCAGGAGGAATTGTGGTGTTTGAATGGGAAATTCCGTCTAGTACGAACTTAGAACAAAGGGGTTGTTATTAGAACCTGCAAATGATGAGCAATGAAAAATGGGGACATTAATTGCCTCTAATCCCTTTGTCTTTTCTGACTGATCCTCCTCATTGATGCTAAAAGCAGTGAGCGGCACTGTGCTGTCATTAGTGAGTGCCTGGAAAGGCAGGTTTCCAAAAATAGATATTTCCAGAGAACTGCTCATTTTTCCCATTCCTTTCTTAAGAAAGAAAGGCAGGTAGGTAGGCAGGGAGAGACAGAGGACACACACACAAACACACATAGGAAAGAGAGAGAGAGAGAGACACGAGAGACACACACAGAGGGGAGAGAGAGAGAGAGAGAGAGAGAGAGAGAGAGAGAGAGAGGGAGGGAGAGAGAGAGAGATCTCCATTAGTTTTCAACCCCAAGAAAGAACGACAAGCAGTTTCCTCTCCAAGCACAAGCAGAGGGAAGAACATGATGAGCCACAGGTTCAAGTCAACAGAGATCACAGTCTGATGAAATGCTTTTTCCTGTTTTCATGCCCATGCCTGGCTGCAAACAGACACAACCTCTATCTTGCCCAGAGGAAGATGAAGATGTGCTGTAATGGGCTGCCATTACGGAGCACTAAAAGCAGCTGTCCTTTGTCACATCTCATGCTAGTGTCAGGACACTAGGGAGGAGAAAGGGAACTCATGGTGCGTGAACAGAAAAATTTACCCAGGGGAAGTCATACAAGAAAAATGGATCATGTTGTTGTGGGGAGTTCAATAATCTGCTGGTCATAATTGTAGATACATTTTCTGGATAAATTAAAGCATTTTCATCTTGGTACGGATATGTTTGAACCTGGGGTGTACTGGAGTGGGGACAGGGGCAGAGGGAGGTTTTAAATGGAGAGCTGTGGGATGGAACATGCTGTTATGTTGCTGAATGTCAGGAAAGTAGAATTGTGTGCACGGTGGGCTGTTCTGGTGCTTAGCGATTAGTTCATCAGAGGTGACGGGAAACATCAGCCGGCTGGGCATCTCAGCATGGCCACGGAAATGCCACTGCACTTACCATCCACAGGAGTAATTGGTTAATTCCCAGCCTGGAAAGGAGTTGCAAATGGTTATGAGTGTGCCGTGATCAGACACCTCAGTGCTCCGAGCACACAAGGGCTTTTGCCCGTGGCTTTTTAGGAAAGGCGTGATCAATGGCTGTTTTTGAGAGATCTTGATTTTAGGTAAATTTACTTTCCCGTCCTGAGTGCCATGCTACCAGAAAAACAAATTAATTTAACATGAATGACTCCCTGGTCCCTTATGAATTACTTTCCAATTGTTTTTAATAGCATCTCTTTATCTCCCACACAAGAAAACACAGTTGACCTTTCAGGGCCTCTTTTATAAATGAACCCAATCGCCGTTCAGCTTCTCCACTTTCAGATCTTTATCTTGTGGCACCTTGAATCCGGGCTCATTTGGATGCAGGTCCAGCTGTCTCTCTAATGGTATCTATCCATTAATTAAACACTCCGTGCTTAACAGCTTGCAGGCCGGCAGCTGGGAAGGATGAGAAGGCAGTCCTCCTTTAATCTACAAATATTTATTTTCTTCTGGGGGATTGGTTGGGGAAAGATTAAGTGTATAGCAGGATAACCAGCTTATGGAGAATATGTGTGCTATGGTGGAGGTGTCCTGTTGAGTCACATCAGGTGCAGTTAGTAAGCAGGAAGGCTGCCTCCGAATCCCCACAATCATAAATTATGAATGCCGGTTAAAGCAAGTATCTTCCTCCATCTGGGCTAAGGAATGGTCTTTGTTCTCCGAGTGTGTTAATAGATACATGCAAATGAGTTTTCAGGGAAGAGTGGGTATAACTCAAATGGAGTTGGGCTCTGATATTTATGGGAGCCTGCTGACACGAGAGCCAGGTCACGGCTTGGGTATTCTTATCCAACCACAATGCATTATGGGGCTTCCTATAGTCCATTTACAATTTCCCTGTGTTCTTAGACTCATTCATCATTGCGCGCAAACATCCCTGGAATAGCAAAACAGTATGCTGATAACTGGACGCAGATTTGGCTTTAAAAAAAAAATCCCCTTTGGATATGGAAGCAGTGTATGTCATAGAGCATTAAAAATACTGTCAAATAAAATTAAGAGAATAAAAAGATATTTCAACTATTTTAAAATTTGTGTTTCATTGTATGTTGTTCCAGACCATGTGTGCATGTGTGTGTGTCTGTATAAAGTGCTTCTTTACATAGAAACGAAGGCATTTTCATTTTAGTATAGTCACATCTCAACAAATACCAGACTATATTCATATTTCTATAATTCTCTAAAAATGTTGTTTATTGCACTTAAATAAGTGTATCTCTTTCTATGTGATTGACACATTTTTACACACTTATTTGGCAAGAGAGTATAGTTTTTCTGGAAACTGTTTATGGATTACTTTGGGTTCCTCTGAAAGCAGAATACAAGATACAGACTTGGTTTCAAGTATGCTTTTGAAAGGAAGGCTTACAAGGTAGACGCAAGGAAGTGGGGAGACAGAAAGGAGCAGCTCAAAGGGAGTGGGGTGTTTTATTGAAGTTAACTTTGGAAGTGATAGAGGGCAGTTCTGGCTAAGAAAGACCCAAAATGTTTCTGGAATTGCCCATCTGAGAGATAGCAGCCAAAGAATTTAGACACTGCTCCTCACCGTTGTGTGGGACGGGATTATACAGGGTCACTGTCTTTACTGGGGAATTTGAAATCTTTCCATCCATCTGCAGTCAGAGGCACACTCTTAGGGTGTCATGGGAGCATTAGGAGTAATACCTAGTGTGACGAACTTCTCTGGATTTCCCCCCCTAGTTTAAAGTATGCAACACTGACTATACAGTTGGATGTATTTTGGGAAAGACCACTATGCTGATTAGGAACAGTGGTCAACTTGGCAGAATCTGGAATCTGCTAGGTGTCCAGCACCTAGGTTCTCACATGTGAGAGATTATTTAGAGGAGTTTAGACTCTGATCATGCCTGTGAGAGATCATGCTAAGCAGGTGGTTTAGGAGGGAAGATCTACCCTATGGAAGGCGACACTATTCTCTAGGCTTTGGAATGCCTGGAACGCATCAAAATGAAGGAGCTAGTTGAGTGAGAGTATTCATAATCTTTTCCTTCTTGACTTCCGATACAACATAGCCAGTGGCCTAAAGTTCTGCTACCAGGATCCCCGCCCCTCAACCCCATGCTCAAGTGTAGCTTCGCACTGTGAACTGTCATAAAACCATTCTCTCCAAAATTGCTTTTGTCATAGTGTTTTTTAAAATCATAGTTAACAGGAAAGGTATCTAAGCAAAATGGGTTGAGTATAGTTCTTTATATATACTTATATCTTTCAAATTATGTACTAACACCTTTATTTTATTTTCAAGAGATTATTTCATTAAATATACATTGAGTACTGGGTATTGAGGTTAGTACTAGAAACAATTTTGCCTTTCAAGTTTGCATATTTTCTCAAATAAAACATTGTGGCACTATGGTGTATTGGGGCCATCTATGGAATGTGGAGTTGGGTCCAGCAGAAAGTGACCAATTTTCTAAAGGTAGCAAGGCAGGAGGGAAGAGGGGGGTAAAAAGGCTGCATGATGCACCAGTACAGGATTCTGAAACAAAAAGACTCTGAATTCAGAGTCATTGACTTCAAAGGTTGTAAGCAAGGACAAGGATAATTTTGAAAGAACTGAAAGTCATTCAGTGTGATTGGAGGGTGGGTATGAATGGGTGCAGTCAAAGCTGGCTGAAGAAAAAAGGTTGTATAGTGGGGATCTTACACCCCAGATTAGGTATTATCTTTCATGTTGACTTTACACAGAAAATGTTGGGATGCAGCATGCTCAAATGTGTTCATGCTATACATTTTGTTATATAAAACTTAATAAAAACAGTACTGACAATTTTGTATATAAAGACAAGTCCAGAAGTGGCTACAGTTTAGTTAGCGAAGACCTTAGTTGTACAAGCCTACTTTGTGTATGTTTTCTGTTTGATATAGCTATTTTTGTAAGTTGTTATGTGGGTCTTATAATTAATTATATTAGTTATTAAATGTGTGAAGTAGAAATAGTGGTATAGCCTAGTGACGGCTCATTCCTGTAGAAAGCGACTGAGGACTAGCAGTCCAAAGGTGCCGATAGGGCTATGGGAAAAGAGAGTACTCATCTACTTCCAATCACCAGTTCTTTAGAGATTGGAAAGACAATGTAGCTGGCCCTGTCTGTGGCATTCAAGTTCTCATAACAGTCAGTGCTAGTAGAGCAGCATCTTCAAGTCCTGTCAGGCAGCATTTGCAAAAGAAGTAAGCAGAATAAATCAAAGACAAATAGCAGATGCCATAAACTAAGTCTATATACAAATGACAGCTCGGTGTGTGAGCATTTTAGCACAATTCTGTAGGTACTCGCTAAAGTAACTAGAACTAAAATTTCAGGGAACTGCTGATGTAGTTGCATTCAATACCATTGAAATCAGCATTATCTTAGATCTTGTGAATTTTATGTGTTTCTATATGAGGGTAACACCTGGAAGATGTGGGTTGCAAACCAATAATAACAACAGAAACAAGCATGTGCCTATCTAAGTCCTGGGATTCAAGGCTCTTATTCCTTACCTGAAAAGTTCTCTTGCATGTGTATATCACAAGGGTGGCAAATTTCTCTTCGTATCCTACTGAAATATGGAGTATTTTCATGGGTTATGCCATGAAGGCTGGAAGCCCCTTCCTTTCACATGACAAGTAATCGTGCAGAGAGCCAGTCCTACCTACCACTCTTGCCTACCCTTTTCTGACTGGCTTATCTCACAGAGGTATTGATTAGAGTTTGGGGAAGAGGCTGTATATTCAATCCTTCTGCCAAAGAGGGGAGATTTATCTCAGTACAAGTAATGGAAGGTGGCAGGAAGAGGGAAAATATGGCCAGGGATCAGCTACATTCAATGAGACAGTGATGTCTGGAGGAGTCTGTGACAAAAAAGAAGACAAATCAGAGCACTGTCACTCTGCAGAGCAGGACCAGCAGCACCTGAGGGTGATGTATGGTGACACAGGCCGCTGAACACTACCTTCCCAACCTGCACTGCATTGGGCTCTCATGAAGCAGCAGATTTATTGGACTGTCATTGGTGCATCACTGAGCAGAGTTGTGAGGGATTCTGGGTAATAAGATCCTCATTCCCTCCCCAGCCCTGTTTGAACCCAATAAACTGCCGTCTTTATCTCTGCAAGCAGAAGACACAGAGACAAAGAAAAATTGAACTCTGAGATTGCTTATCATCTCATCCTCCTGTGTCCATACAGTCTATGGTGCACACTGTTGTAAAAAAAAAAACAACAACAGAATAAAAATAACCCGAAGTACAGTCATGAATATGTGAATATCTTTGCTCCTGTCTTTTTAAATGCTCTTATATTTTTTACAAAATTTATATCCATATTTATATTTTTTTAATAATTCTGAGATAATAATGAAACATATCTGACCTTTCTTTTTTGTTAACAACATACCACTGAAGAGGAAACTTGTTATCAATGAAGAGGGGAGTATTCACATACCCTATGGTTGGTAAAGTCATTAGTGTAGTGTTTTGAAGAAAGTTTGGAAACAGTAGAGTTTAGCTTGTGAATTATCTTTGATGGTGTGGTTTTATGAGTGAGTGGATTTTCTCTACTGATATACCTGTATAAATGTGCAAAGAGAAATGATGACAGAATTATCTACCTGGGAGTAAAACTTGGAAACAGCTTAAAGAATTTTCTTTACATTGTAGTTAGCAATGAACTATTTTCTCAGTGCTTAAATGAATTGGGAAGAGGAAGCTTTAGGACAATTCGTACATTGTGGTTCTATTTTATGGTGTGTGTGTGGGTGTGCGGCATTGTAGGTGTGTCCTTGGAATACTTTTGTCACAGAATTAAAAACATTGAACAAAAATCTGGAAAATTCAACTTATATTAGTTATAGAGGTAGGAACTCTATATTTTTGCAAAGAGAAACAATATGTTACAAGCAGTTTTGTTCATGTAAAATTTAAACACATGCAAAGACAAAAAGCCAGAGAGAAGGTACTTGTTAGAAATCTTAAAACACAGCCTGGTGATAGCTAAGTGGCTGGCTCAAAGATGATGAAGAACATCTTTGTTACTCAATATTATCCTTACAAAGTAGAGTTTTTATTCTTTCTAGCTGTGGTCTATGCATGGCTTTTGCATCTGGAAAATGTGTAAAGAAATGGGGAAAGGCTAGCAGCTGGCTCAGTGGGTAAAGCACCTGCACTGCAAATGTGATCACCAGAGTTCAAATCCCCAGAACTCATGTAAAAACTATGGTGGCTGCCTGTAGGAAAACAGAGACAGGATCCGTGGAGTAAGCTGGTTAGTTACACTAGCAGGGATCCCTGGAGTAAGATGGCTAGCTACACTAGCAGAAATCCATGAGCTTGGATTCAGCAAGAGACTCTGTCTCAATAAGTGAAAGAAGGAAATGATCAGAAAAGATACTTGATATCAATTTCAGGAATATACACCTGTTGTAGGAGAGCTGTTAGTTAGTTCTTGGGTGCTCAGCCCCAAAATACTCACACAGAAACCATATTATTTGCAATATTGCTTGGCCAATAGCTTTATTTTTAGCTAACTCATATCTTAGATTAAACCATCTCCATTAATCTGTGTATCGCCATGAGGCTGTGGCTTACCAGGTAAAGTTCTGGCATCTGTCTCTGGCAGGGCTACATGGCTTCTCCTGACTCCGCCTTCTTCCTCCCAGCATTCAGTTTAGTTTTCACCCCTATCTCTGTTCTGCTCTGCTATGGGTCCAAAGCAGATTCTTTATTAATCAATGGTAATCACAGCATACAGAGGGGAATCCCACATCATACACATATGCACATATATGTGCAACCACACACATGTGACTATGCAAACATATGCATGTACATCACACACATACAACACGTAAAAATAAAATAAAAAGGATTGGAAGGAAAAGAAGTTAAGTGAAGTATTTGTGTCGAATGATGAGAAAATACCTAGAGCTTGTGGACACGGATCTTGTTGGCAGCCATCAGCAATCAGGAGCACATACGTCACTTACTTTCAGCTGCCCTTCCTGATTGTTTGGGCAAAAAGCCATTTCTGATACTCGTGTAAGAAACTCAATTGTCATTTATGCCACTTCTACTCTAAAGAAGTGAGACTTAGGTTGCTTCTTGCTCTTCTTTTTTATCTAAAACATCACTCATGTTATTGAAACTGAGGAGAAGCCAGAACGTCTGGGAAATAGACCTTCAGTTCTTGGGAAACATGTGAGTTGAGAGTCCACCATATCCTGAGACCGCACATCTATTCACGAGGCCTCTATTAACCATGATTCTTAACTTTTATTGATTGGAGAATGCTTTATAATATTGACCACATTCATTCATTCACTGCCATTTTAGCATTTCAGGACACTTTATTTTTTGACTCAGTTCCGGCCAGATACTGTGCATATAAAGGAATGTGTTTTCATAGAGTTTACAGTCTAACCAGAAAAGTAAATACATGACTAAGGAATTATAACAGAGAATTTATTTGCAGTACAGCGAAAGGTACAAGTTCTAGTAAACCAGAACACACACTGATATCTATGACTGGAAAACATGTGCAGTCTGGCGTGTTAACTAGGGCAAAAATATCCACCCTTATAGACACAATTCTAAGCATTTACCAAGATGATCTTTATGGTGTGGTAAAATCAAATTTTAATATTGAGATTTTGTTCATAGGGAAAAGTAAAACACTGAAGAACTTTGGGAGGCCTACTTATTTTTATTTTTGAGAGGTCTTTTGTGTCCATTTAGCATCACATAAAAGTATCAGTGTCCTTTTGAGTAGTCCCCCCCCCCCCCCCCCCCCCCCCCCCCCCGCCCGCTGGTTGCAGTTTTCAGACGCATGAATCAACGGCAGGCTGTCTGCTTTAACGTATTCCGTTCATATTTGCTCTCACTGCACAGTAAAAGGGGAGCAGAGGGAATGCGATGGCAATTTTAGGCCAATGTTCAATAAAACAGAACGAAATTATAAAATAAGGAGCACAAATGTTCTATATCAATTTTGTTTGCTCTCTGAGTGTCATCAGTTTCCGGAAGGCTGTAGAGACAGTCTCTCGCCATCTGCTGGACTGAAGCAGGGTTTGCAGTGTATCAGACCAGGGTTTGGAAAGAATTCCTGGGCACATTTTAAGGTCTTTACTCCTGCTGGACAGATAGAGTGCGCTCCTGTTTTTCAGCTTGTAGTATTTTCCTGTGAATGCATCATATCTTCCCTTTGCACTGCAACCAGAAAATTCCATTTATGTTTCAAACTTCGGTGTATAAAATATGGCCTTTATAAGCAAATGGCATCCAGGATATAGTGATCTCTATAGCTTGAGCATCACTTTTATGTCTATGTAGGTGATTGTGTTCCGCCAGGGGACGAAATAAGCTAAATAAGTTAGACTACTCTTGTCTTCTTTCCTTTTCTCTCAAACATCGTGTAGATAAAAGTGTTCACACAAGGTTGATTCTGACGAATGAGCTCTATGTGACCTGAGAAAGAAGGAGATGCTTCAGTCAAGAAGTGGACTAGGCAAACAATGAACATTTATAATATTAGGTTTATGGTAGAATCAACACTTGAAATTACGGCTCATAATTTCGTGACTTTTCTGGGATAATTAGGCTGATTTTAAAATCATATAACTGTTTAGACATCTCCCAAGTGGGATGAAGCTCAAGATTCCTTCATCATGGTATGTACACTGAGGTAAGCAAGTGCTGCTCTAGGGAAGGGGATCATGAGGGAGGGGGCGGTGCCCTAGGATGAGAGGTCCTTCAAGGATTTTAGACTTATAGTTGCAGGTGCATTCCCATGGCAAGCAAATGTCGCCATTATTTTGTTTATTCGTTTGATTGATTTTTTTTTTTTTTATTTTCGAGACAGTGTTTCTCCGTAGCTTTTTGGTTCCTGTCCTGGAACTAGCTCTTCTAGACCAGTCTGGCCTCGAACTCACAGAGATCCGCTTGCCTCTGCCTCCCGAGTGCTGGGATTAAAGGCGTGCGCCACCATCCGCCCAGTTCGTTTGATTGATTTTTAAAAGTTAGTGTCTTTCTCTGTTGGACTCGTGGGCTCAACTGACCTTTATGCCTCAGTCTCCGAAGGAGCTGTGCCCACAGAAGCATGCTGCCAAGCCTGGTCCGTGGGCATGATTTCTATACTAAAGACTTGCCATCAGTTTTCAATTTGTTTTCTCCTCTTTTTAAATTTTCTTTTCTTTGGGAGACTTTTTACTTTGTTTTCTTTTTCTTTTGCTTACTATAGCTCAGATTGTCCCAGTACTTACTACGTAACACAGGCTAGTCTTAAATTCAAGGCAATGTTCTTGCATTAGTCTCTCAAGGCCTGGGTTTGTAGGCAGAAACCACCCCACTTTATTTATCTTTTGCCAGTTTGTTAGGCATTGCCAGCTCTGTGTTAAGAAATGTGGTCATCTGAAAATAATTGGCACACATAAGCACATAGTGAGTGGCACTATTAGGAGGTATGACTTTGTTGAATTAGGTATTGCCTTGTTGGAGGAAATATGTAACTGCGGGAGTGGGCTTTGAGGTCTCATATATGCCCAAGCCATACCAAGTGCCACAGTCCATTTCCTGTTGTCTTCTGATCAAGATGTAGCCAGCACCATGGCTTTCTACATGAACCATGCTCACCACTGTGATGATAATGGATTGAACCTCTGAACTGTAAGCAAGCCATCCCCAATTAAATGTTTTACTTTATAAGAATTGCCATGGTCCTGGTGTCTCTTTAAAGCAATAAAAACACAAACTAAGACAACAAGTGAGGAATAGACATGAATTTGAAACAAGAATTTTTGGGGTCTTTGGGGAACAGCAAGTCAAAAGCAGGCTATCAATTCTCTGCTGTAGAAGCTCAGGGGTCAGCAGGAAAGACAGTTTGAGAGAAGAGCATAGGTCTAGAGGCTGGGGACCCAAGAACTGACAGCTTGCTGCAATATCGTTATGTAAGACCAGTTGTTCAAGAGAAAATCTGTTACATCTCACATTTACTTCTTGTCTGTCACTGGGGTTAGCCACTCTCACAGATGCACATGACAAGAGGAAAGCAGCTGTGACGAAAGAGAGTGTTACATCTTGGGAAAACTTCTGTTAGTGTCCATTTTCAGTTGACTTCAGTACTGGGCCCCATTAGAGATGCCACCCAAACATCTCTCCATGTTCTGTAACTTTCATCTAGAACAGAGTTGTGTGAGGCTTAGGGAGGAATTAGAAAATGCATGTTTGAACAGTGATGGGTGAAATCTCTTAAATGAGGCTATTTCTAAAAGACACCTACTGTTTGAATAATTCTCAACTTACTTGGAGAGTAATAGCAATGGCACACTATCTGTTAAAGGACAAGAGGTGACCTCTATCTTTACTGATAGCTGCCATTGCAACCTTTTATGTACAGCTATGGCGCCTTAGGACAGAGGTCCCTAACCTTTCTAACGCCGCGACTCTTTAATACAGTTCCTCATGTTGAAGTGATGCCAAACCATAAAATTATTTTCATTGCCACTTCATAAATGTACTTTTGCTACTTTTATGAATCACAATGCAAATAATTTTGGATATAGAGGTTTTCCAAAAAGGGTGACCTAGGTTGAAAACCCTCTGCCTTGAAAGGCTCTTTGTAAGAACAAATGGCAGGAATGGAACACTGTTCCTTCTCTTCTTGACATGATACATTGTTCAGTCTGTGTTTGTCAATGTTTCTGCTCTGTGAATACCAATGAAATGAAGAAACCTTCTCTAAATAAGCCACCCACCTGACATACACGTTATAACATTTGTGGCCATCCTCCCCTACAAAAGCAGAAGAAAATATGCTGACAAGGTATGGTCAAATGACAAGGTATGGTCAAGTCATGTATAGCCTCTTGTCACTTCCAATACCCTTTGTGCCAGAGGTACTTATCAGTAATGACTGGAGATGGACAGGTTCATAGACCTTCAAGATGAGAAACAGACTGAGTACCCGGAGCTCTGTTCAGGAAGCTGCTGGGGATGCTCTATGGCTCGTCTATGGAAAGGCCTAGAATGGCAGGTGTAAAGGTACATTAAGTCTCCAATGGCTCATAGATTCTGCCTGATTTGGACACATGATATTCCTGGTTTTCCTACCCTCAAGTCTCTGATTCATGAAGATATGGGGAACAAGATCAGTATAGTCAGTTCACCAGGGCCCTTTACTATGCCTGTCTAGCATTTAGTTGAGGCTTTCCTCTCTACTGCTCTGTCCCTCTCACCTTATTCAGCTGCACAAGCATGTTAGCTGGTCTGTAAGCATGGAGCACTCATTCCTGACCCAGAGCCTTTGTTGTTTTATTGCCCTGGTGAGAGTGCTCATGTGATCTGACTCTCTGATCTTAGCAGGTCATGGGAAAGGGCCTCCCTGAATTTTCTAGGACTCTGCTTTCTATTTTCCCCGTATCTTGTGGATATTTTTCATATCATGTGACTATTTTGCTAGATGTCTTTATCCCAGCATTTCCTTTGTCATGATGTAAACTCAGAGAACAGAAATTGTCTAATGTGTTAATTTTCTCCCTATTCTGAGGATGCTTGACAACTTCTTTGGGATAAACATTTGTTCAAAAAGGCTGCTTAAAAATTCCTTGACCCAGTGTCATCCCATTAGCTGAGTAAAGTCAGCCCCAAATCTGATCAAATCACCCATGTTGAATTAACACATATTCATATTTGTTGTATGTTATACTTTCAATTAATAGCAAGATATGAACAGAACAGACTATACAAGGCAAACCTTGTACAGAAGTGCAGTGGAAACTTCTAGGGAGACATTCATCTCGTAATTGAAGGGTTCAGCAGAATGTGACTTTCATGTGAACTTGGCTTTGAGGATGCCCTGAGTGGTCACAGCATATAAGAAAGAAGAATCAACAGAAACAAATGCAACTGCAGGTGATTAGAGAAAATGTTCCAGGGGGAAACATAGAACTGAGTCAAGAATAGATTCCTCTATTATGCAAACTACTCTACTGTCAGTTTAATTGTGAAGAAATAGGAAAATCAGAGGCTCTTAAATGGATAGATAATACAATCATGCCCGCATTTTAGAGAGAGAGTACTAGCAGTGGGTGGTGTGGGGACTGTAACAGTACCATAGGGATTAGAGAGAAGAGGGAGGAAGCGCTGGGGGACAAACAGAAGTGCCTCAGGTGATCACAGAGAGGGAGGGGAAGAGAAGACGTCCTGAAATCTAATCAGAAGGATGTGGAGACAACGTGTGTGCATAAAACAGATGGCTAGAAGCAACCTTTAAATAGCCAGTCTTTCGTTAGAGTGCTGGATAGAAGAAAAATCTAACCAGATAAGCAAACACCTTAGAGGCAGTTAAGGAAGGGGGACACCTAGGGCCCAGTCTTGAGGAGCCAGCAATGGGACAACAGAAAGTCAATAGTTAGTGCATGAAGAACAGAACCACAGGACTACTCATGTAGCTGGTACGCTTCTTTAGGAGAGGTCAATTATAAAATGATACCAAGAAAAGATCTGAAGGATGGTGTCAGAAACAAGATAAAGAGCTTGAAAATAAGGAGAAAGATTTTAAATAGTAGTCAACACAACAAACTGACTTAAAAATGCATGCTTATATCAGTAACACACACCTATCCCACATTCATTAAGATCCTTACTGTTAGGACTATCTCCTTCAAAGTAACCAAAGTCTGATGACCTCTTACTAACTAACTCAGATGTAATAGTGAAAGTGAGCACAACCCCACACTCAGAAAAGTAAAAATATATAACAAATAAATAAAGGAGAATAGGGGTTTGTTGGTAACTGGCAAGAAAGCAAATGGAATAGTGACAATAAATGTTCAGGCTCACTCAATTCTTCTCTCCACCTGCAGTAGACAGTTACATCTGGGGCACTTTCACTGAACTCATGAGGCTGATAAGGACTGTAGTCTCATGAGACCTTCTCAAATAAGACTCAATGGTGAGAGGTTCCCTAGATGGGGACATTGCCCATGAGGCAATGGGAGGGCACAGGCAGCAGAGATAGGCTCTTAGACGGTGTCCAATAAGCTAGTTGTACCAGCATCTATCTGTGATCTTCTAAAAAGCTGTCCTCTGGAGCCACTTGTCAGCAATATGATTTTATTTGACAATGATTTATTCACTCCTTTAAAACATTTTATATTTACATTTTTATTTGCTCAAGTGTGTGTATGTGTTTCTGCCATGAAGTATGTGTAGTGATCAGAGGAACTTTTGTGGAAATCGGTCTCTCTTCTGCATGCCAGTCGTGGAGACTGAGCTCCTTGGGTATTACATTAAGTACCTTCACCCACTGAGCCAACTCACAGGCCTGATTTTTTTTTCAAATTCTTAAGACCTACAAATAAGTAGAGACTTAGCTGAATTATGTTCTGAGAACATAGTTGAATAGGAATCAGAAACCATGTCCACACAAGTATTTATGGCTAGATAGAGCCTATCACTCCAAATGGCGATTTACCACACACTTTAAATCACAAGTGGGGATAGTAACTACAACACCACGGATCCAAAGCCAAAAAACCTCTAATATTTAGAACAGAGTGTGTTTAATATGGCTTTTCTTGACTTTGCACCAACATGAGAAAATTGCTAGAAAATTCCCCTCTGAAGGTAGTTCATCCCAGTCTTCCTGCCCTCGGATTTTCAGTTTTGACTGGTCAGTGAATAACTGTTGCTTGCATCTTTGGAAGCCAGGTCTTATGTATGCAGTGATGGCCTGAGGACTTCAAAATCAGTTTCCCCAAATAAGTTTCCTTAGAAAACTTGTTTTTAATATTACAGTTGTGAGGCATAGTGATTTCTGAGAAAAATACCTTAATCTTTGGCTTCATCAAAATATACCCAAGCTCTCCAGAAATACTTTTCCTTAATCAATTTTATTACTTTAATAACTGTGGTCACAAGCTTTTTTCTTCTCTGGAACATGAATCACATATCCTTAGCCAACCTCAAAGAATCTACTTTCTTATGTGTGAGCATGTCCATAGCTCCCATTTTCATAATCATCTGGTGTATACTTTAGAGTCCCCATGACTTCAGTTGCTAACAGAAGCTCAACTATATGTACATAAATTTGGCTTCAAAGTATTTAGAAAGGTGGCTGTGAAGGGCCTAGAGATCATGAATTGTAAATCCATCATTTGGAAAAACGAAGGGATAGTGTAATTAATGTGGTAATTGATGCATATGTTTTATTGGGCTTCAGCATATTGAAAAAATCAGAATCATTTAATACATAATTCAGTTGGTAGGCACTTTGAGTCATGGGAATTTAGAGCCATGACACCATGTGTATGGAATGGGTTGAGAAAAGACTTTTCTACTGCCTCTTGAAGCTTGCCATCCAGACGAGGAGTCAGACTTAAACCTATCAAGACTCTGGTCATGATTTGGGAATAATTACCAGTATTACCCCCAGATGAGGGATAAAGAACTATGAAGAGGTAATAATATTCTGAGCAGAGTAATTAGAAGAGGCTTTGTGGAGGAGGTGGCTCTGGAACGAGGCTTTGAAAAATTATGGAATAAGAATTACAGCTGATGGAGCAGTATTCTTGCCATATTCGGGTCAGAGATAATGCAGGGCTCAATGAGGCCACAGGGAGTAGAGACGTTCAAAGTTCCATCCAGGGAATAGTCGATAGCTGTACGGGCTGAAGCGTGGGGCTTCTGTGATTAGACTTTTAATCTTATTTAGGAGGAAATCAGAAGCCACTTCTGGGTGCTAAGAATGGCAGAGACAGAATCCAAAGCATAATTTAGGCAACTGTATTTAAAGTTGTAGCTGGTGGCCCTGGGTATCGATATGTGAAGGTCTACAGATGCCTCTGAATACATTTTCTGATCCCCAGTGGTTCTGTGAGTGGATATGGTTTCAGATAATTGCATGACATTTATCTGGAACATTCATTTCCTTCATATTTTTTAATTGAGTGTCTGGTAATTGCTCTCTTCACACCAAGGTCCCAGGTATAAGCACTGGTGGTTGTTCTTATTCACTGGTAATGCTCCCTGTGTTGCAGGGATTTGGCCCATGAATTGTTTTTGAAGATCTTTATTGAGTTTCTCTTACTGCTTTGGGGAGAACAGCAGCAAGACTAGCTGCCTTGCTTATACACAAGCATTAATTCTGTTCCCATTGCTGAGTCTCTGTGGCTCTCCTTTCATAAATTGCCTGTTTGCTACTTTAGGTTTAATTTTGGTCCATCTCTTTTCAATACAGTCTTTGTGAGAATGATTCCAGGGATAGCTTTAGTCATCGATAGAAAGCAGGATCTGTTTAATAAATACATTAAAGAACCCCTACCTATCAGCATGTGGATGTTACTCAGATAGGAGAATACTCTTTTAGCATGTACAAAATCCTGGGTCCCAACTCCAGTCTGACATATAATAGATTATGGAGGTGCATGTCTGTAATACTAGTACTCAGGAGATAGAGGGAGGATGATCCAATATAGGTGATGTTTCTTTCCCAATCCTGGCCTCCAGTCCTAAATAACTGACACAGAGGCTTAATAGGAATTATAAATGCTCAGCCAGTAACTCATGCTTGTTACTACCTAGATCTTACATTTTAAGTTAACCCATATTTCTTACTTACACTCTGTCATGTGCCAGCACTAGTACGGCACATTCATATTCTGCTCCTTCTGTGTCTGACTGGTAACTCCAGACTTTGCATTTCTCCTTCCCAGCATTCTTAATTCGACGTTCCCACCTAACTTTACCCTGTCCAGCTATTCTCCAGACAGATGTTTTATTAAAGCAATCAAAGCAACAAATCTTCACAGTGTACAAAACGATTGTTCCACAGCAATTAGAAATTCAAAATTGTCCTTGATTTCTTTCTTTCTTGGGGAGGGGTGTGCTTTCTTGAGACAAGGTTTCTCTATGTAGCTTTGGCTGTCCTGGAACTCACTTTGTAGACCACGCTGGTCTCAAATTAACAGAGTTCCCCCTGCCTAGTGTAGATGAGAAGATTGTAGACTTTCAATATGAGATTATACCTTTTATATGGGGTGAAATATGGAAAGAAAAAGGATGACTAGAAACTATATTGAAGAAGCAATAGGCTGATTGGTTGTTGAGTATATTCTCATTTCCCCCTTCTACATCTCATTGCTATTGATGCTGGGCCTGGCATGTCATTTACTTGGACCCCTGTTATTGGATAAAATATAGGTGAGTATTTGAAATGTACCTTTACGGTGGCTCTTCTGTCATTGCCATGAGCAGAGCATATCTTGGGGAACTTACTGTTCCTAGGAGAAGACAGACATGGCACAGAGCTTTCTCAGTTCACATACACACCTGCAAGTTGAAGCTATTACCCAGGTGACAAGAGAAATATGAGCTTGGGAATAAAGGCTCACTTAGAGCTTTCATGCCATGAGAGGTTGGGGTTCTTTACTATATCATCAATTGCAGACGGACACAGTGAATGTCAGACTAGTCTGGAATAGAGAGACCCTGTCTCACCTCCATCTACACTGTTCAAAATTCTGGAAATTTTAGTTCTGATCTTTTCCTACTATTGATCCTGCTGTTAAAAATTTCTGGTTTTGGATGAACATACTCAATAGAGGCCTGTGATATTTGACAAAGTAAAAATGTCTGGGCTAGGGCCTTGTTATGAAGCTCACAAAGCTCATTTGGGCTTCTCAGCTATCCCACTTTATATATATATATATATATATATATATATATATATATATATATATATATATATATCAATAATGTCTATCACCCTTTACTTTTCAAAAAAGTTATTGAGAGCTTGCTTGTCAAACTAAAGGATAAAATCTAAAGTGTTTTCTTGGTGTAACAGTCAGCTTTAATTGTCAGCTTAATACAATCTAGATTCACATGGAAAGAGAGGGTACCAGTGAGGGTTTATCCAAATTACATTGGCCTGTGAACATGTCTGTAGGGCTTGTTTTGATTCTGTTAATTGTTTAGGAAGACCAAGCATAAAAGTGAGATGGATCATTTCCTAGTTTAGATCCTGAATTGTTTAAGAGAAAACTAGCCGTGCATTCTTTTCTATGAATTGATCTTTCTCTCAAGCTGGTATTTTTCAGGTGGGAAGCTCTGGGTTCAACCTTGTTGGAAACTACATTACAAGTTAGTATTTGATTAGTGCATGGCATGGAGGAGCTACAAAATCAATGCTTCCTTCCTTCCTTCCTTCCTTCCTTCCTTCCTTCCTTCCTTCCTTCCTCCCTCCCTCCCTCCCTCCCTCCCTCCCTCCTTCCCTATTCCATCTGTTCCAAGCTACTACAACAAATGATTTTAGTGCAATAAGCTCTCTATCCAAATACCAGGTTTTATATTTGCTGTCTGCTTATGACTTTTTATGATTTCTACTATAAGAACTGCTTTTAAGAATTATTTTTTAACAGTCATTGACTCATTTAACATACTAACAATCAGCATGATTTACCCATTTTTTATCTTGTGGCTGACACCACAGGTGGTTCTTTATTGAAGTGGGGGTATGCTTGTTCCTGTTCTGCGGGTGGGGTGTGCTTGCGTGTAGGGATGAGACAGGTGTAGACACTTTGTTCTAACCCTTCAACTCAAAAAGCAACACTATGGTTCAGATTGAAGCTGAGAACAGAGCCCTCCTTACTGATGGAGATATGAGTGCCAGCACACTTTCTGCTCTGTATCATTAAAGCTTAACCCTGACTGCAGATGCCCAGGGTTATCCTTTTTTACTTCATGCCTCCTATGGTTTGTGCAAGCTAAAAATCACACCTAATCGTTATAGGAAGCCAGATCTATGGGGGCTGAAATTTTTAGTTTGTACAGGGGAAAGCTGGTTCTCAAAGACATTAGGTCAGATCTCCCAAGGCCAGTGGCCAGTGAGTAGTGGAGCAAGGTCTGCACATTGTCTGACAACAGACAATTTCATTGCACTTCTAGTGCTTAGAAACATGCTATCTGAAATAGCTCTGTAGTATGGAGCACTGCCGTTCTGGGAAATGTGTTAACAGTGAAATTTGAGGCCACATTTATAATACCGAATCAGAAACTCCTGTTTGTGTAAGATACCCAGGTGACTTGCATGCACATCAAAGTTGAGATGTACAGTGGTATATGATAATTTGTAGTTAATAAAGCATGAAGGTACCAAACATTAAAATGTGTGTGATAAGTCAGGGAGCTCCAACAACAATCATTAGGAGATCTTTAAGAGACACAGGAAACAGAGGCAGGGCATCATTTGAAGAACAACAAAGAATATATGTTTTGTTCTAGTAAACAGCCTGCAAGGATTTGTTGAGTTGTAGGCACGATAAAGGAAACAACACTACCTCAGACTTAGGCAAATGTCAAACATATTTCAGAATATATAGAACAAGTCAGAACATGGTTAAAACTTCCATAGAAAGGAAATAAATTAACAGCGGTACCTAAGTTGGATAGTTATCTTCAAAAAAATCACATGATGGTGAGAATATGGGGAAACAGGGACCTTTGTTCACTGCTGGTGGCAGTGTAAACTGGTATAAGTTCTGTGGAAATTGATTGGCAGTTTCTAAAAGAACTAGAACTCCCATGTGACCCAGTCAGTATACCAGCTCTGGGCATATACTCACAGGAATCTATATTCTACCAGAGAGGCATATCTGTGATTACTGTTGCCCTATTCATAGACAAGGGAATAGAATCAGTCTAGATCTCCACCAGCTGATTAACGGATAAGGAAATATGTACACACATATAATGGGATTTTATTCAGTCACAGAGAAAAGTAGATTTTTGAAGTTTGCAGGAAAATGTTCAATTCTTCAAATTACATTATTAAATGAGACAATAAAAAGACAAATATAACATATTCTTTCTCATAAGCAAATCCTAGTTGTGAGTTTTTATATGTGAATGTGGGTATAGGTCTCAAACTGGAGAGGGGACCATGAAAGAGGACAAAGAAGTTTTGAAGAAAAGGGTGGGGGCAATTGAAAGGTATAAGGGTCCTGGGGCCTGGGGGAGCAGAGGAGGAAGGAGTATCAACAAAACAAATTATTATGCAAATGCCATAGGGAAACACATTTTCTAAAAGGCAAATAGCAGTGGAATGAGAAACAGTTATAAATGTAGGAAGAAAATGAGGCAATACAAAAACTGAAGCGAAATGTATTTGAATCTGTCATTCCTAGTTAATCTGTTATGCATAGTCAAGAGCAAAGTAAATACACATTCACTGTGGAGGTGGAGACAGGAGAATGCCAGAGACTTAGAGACTAGCTGGTGAAATCTGGCAATTTTCACTGGGAAACCTTGTCTCAAAAATAACCGACAAATTAGAAAAACGTACTAAAATTCATATAGAAACACAAGGGACCACTGGTAGGCAGAGAAATCCTAATCAAGAAGCTCATAGCCATAGTTACCACAATATGTGATCTCAATCTATACTACAGAGCCATAGTGATAAAGTCAACATCTAGACAAATGCAACATAATAGAGCTCCAGCGACAAACCGTCATAGTTTCGGGGGCCTTATTTTTGACAAAGGCTTAAAAAATAAACATGGGAAAAGACAGATTTTCAACATATAGTCCTAGGAAACTGGATATTGATTTGCAAAATAGTGAAAATAGATCCATATCTTTAACTCTACACAAAAAACAACCCAAATTGAATCGAAGACTATAATTTAAAATGAGAAATTCTACAACAGTTATAGGAAAACATCTACTTTCAGCAATTCCAAACAAAGTAATTATGACTTTACTACTAACTGTCATTAACATGTTATTCAATAGATTGCTAGAATTTATTATCCAGACGGTTAATTTTGAAATAACACAAATAAAGAAAATTAAATTTAGACTCTGCTGTTTAGTTGTGTATGTATTTGAGCAAACCTTTATATTCCAGGGACTTTAGTTCATGGTCTATAAAATAATCATAATAATAACTTTCAGTTATTATAGTATCAGATAAGGAATATAGAGGACCTGACAGAATGTTACAATAAATATCAGATATTGGCATGAAACACTATAAATGTCCTTGAAAATACATATTTAAACTGAGCTTGGAGACATTTTAAATATTGATTCTGTTGCCAACTTATGATTAATATGGAACCTACAGGTCTAACAGAGAATAAATAAAATAGCAAACTAGCAAATATGAATCTAAACATTAAAAATCAACCTTAAAGGGTGGTCATCCCTTTTTCAAGAACTGTTCCAAATGAGGAATCATTTACTATGAACTACATATCTACAGAATAATTAAGTCAGCTGCTTTGCAAAACCACATATGTTAGATTGGTCCTTACTGACTCATTTGTGTAATGAGGTTAGGCTGAAATACAGAGGAAAACAGATATTTATGTTTCCATATACAGATGTTTGTATCTCCAAATATATTTCACTGTCTCACTTTTATGCCAGTAGCAAGCACAGCAATTGGGAGGTGATTGGTGACTAATCTCTTTTTAAAAATCACTGTGCATGAAATTCATCAGTTTAGTCAGGCATTAAAGGCTTTAGGACTTCCCAAAATGTGGGCAAAGGTGGAAAGGAAACCATAAATTTTTATAGAACTTTTTCAGAGGCCATGGTTACTATTGATCTCCTCAGACCATACTGACTTCAGCTCTTTTAAGGCATACTACCGAAGTACTAGCCCACATAGCAGCAATTTTGGCTTAGTTGCCTGTACATATCTATATTTTACATTTATTTACTTAGTGTGTGTGTGTGTCCATCCATTCATGGAGACCATAGGGCAGCTTGTAGGAGTCAGTTTCCTCTTCCTACCACACGGCTCTGTAGGGCTGAACTCGGGTCATCAGGCTTGGTGGCAAGTGCATTTACTCACTGAGTCATCTCATTGGCCCCATGCCCAAATTTTGAAAAGATCAGCTCATGCCACATTATCTACAGCCAAGAATTCTCCACGTCAAAACATTAATATGGTTTATCTCGAGGTACTGGGATAGTTCAGTTTTTTTTCCCCTCTTTGCTTATCTGTTATTTCCAATTCTTCTATGAGAATGTGGATTATTCGTATTAATTTTTAAGGCAAGAAAAGCTTCTTTTGAATTGAACTTTATCAGCTATATTCAATGTGAAATCCCTTTAGAGCTGACAGAGTAAAGAAGATTAGGTATGGATATTCATTTTAAAAATGGCAAGGCTGGGATTTTCTTTAGCACTCGTCTTTTGTTAACTAAATAAGAACGGAGATTGCTGGTGGGGAAAATGGCTGGTGAGGACATATGGACGGGAGAGAAACAGGATACTATACCCACAGAGCTCTCAAACCGGTATTAGACAACAGGGAGGCCCAAGGGCTAATTTTCATTTGCTTTGACAAGCTGGCATGGTGGCTCTACTCTGGATATAACAGGCCATTAGTAAGTTCCAAATGTATCTAGGTCAGGCATAAAGGGTTTCTGAATATTTGGTGGGTCTGCAAAAAGGTAGAGTGACCTTTCTGACAGATGTGGAGGTGGGTCAACCCCAGCTGACTCTGATTCCCCCATTGCCAGTTATTTGATATGTGACCTTGTATGGAGTCTTTAATCATGGCTCAGGTTTTTCCCCTCTCCAAACATAGAACCTCAATAATATTTAGCTTGGAGAATGCAGACTATGGGACAAGGACAATTGTTAGAGCGCTAGTTCTCATGCCCACCAGCCAGATATCTCTGCTCACTAGTGCCAGGCCGTTGGTTTCTGCCTTCAATAAACTTGCCTTTTGGTGGGTTTTAGGAGGGCGGCATCGAGTCAGGTCTACTTCTGAGCTGGTCTATTCGACATCTTGCTTCTCCACTGTGTGTTGATGGCTGCTGTCCTTGCTGTATCTTTCGAGCATTTCCTGCCCTGCACACTCCTTCCTTCCCCCACTCAGATCATCCTTGACATAAGTTTGCTGCATCTGATAGATGTGCCTGGAACAGAAGTACCACATGAGGAAGCTAGGAGCACAGCTGAATTTGAACATGTAACACCACTGTTCTTAAAAATCCCCAGGCTTACCAGTGTGACTAGGGATTTCTCTCTGATATGTTTGTTCATGGATCCTTTTCTATTTGATGCTAGGAGTTTTCTGAGCTATTAATACTCTTTTTCTGTTTTTCAGCTGCTTGGGAACAAATCTCTTGGCTGTATCACAGAGTTCGGTCCTTATCTAAGTTATCTTCCTACAACTTCCTCAGCAAAATAGGTTTTTTCAACTCTTCATGTCTCCGGAAACATAGAGTTTGAGGCAGAAGTTAGTTTCTTTAAAAATGAAAATTCCCCAGTCTAGTGCTACTGTTAGTCAGAAGCACAGGGGCTGCATCCCCAGAGCAGGTGCTGTGAAGACAAGTTGAGCTTTGCTGGGTCCCTGCTGAGCAGTTCAGAGCAAGAGAGTTGCTCTGAGTTGAAACTGTAAACTCTGTAATTTAATTGAGCTTAAATATTTGTTTCTTCATTTCTTATCTCTCCACTGATTTTTATCCAATGCTTTGTACAGTTTTACACAGGAACACCATAAATTTGGTTTGCTTACTTCCTTAGGTCTTCCAGACATCAGACTGAAATATAAATAGACAACAGCAAGGCCTGGAGGCTGCGTTTCAAAGGTGGAGGAAAAGAGAAAGAGATCCCTTTGAATAGCATCATTTCAACTGCTTGAAAACAGCGGAGAAACAACTAGAAAACAGAAACAACAGCATACTGAAGTCTCCCCTTCAGCAAACCCTGTGTGTCTAGAGAGGGTTGGGAAGCTGCCAGCAGGTGAATCAAATGTCAATTGGGTTTGCACCATAGGAGACAATCTGTGTCAGCAGTTCTTGGACTCAGAAAGGGAGAGATAGGTAAGAAGCTGTCCTATAGGAGATGCATTTATAAGGAACAGAAGAAAGCCTGCCAACTGCCAAGCTCCTGAGGGGCAGGAATGTGTGCATTACCTATGAACAACACAATTGTAGACATTTTCTTTTAGTGTTAAGGGCATGATTTTTTGGAAATATATTGTCTGACTGGATGTGTAAAGCAAACACACATATTGCAAACTCAGCAGCAGAGCCCTAGTAAAACTCTGAGCTGGGGTTATGGTGCCAATGTAGAGCATCACTAGAAAATAGCCAGTAGCTTTCTTAAGCTAATTGCTTCAGATGGCCTCTCAAGCCTTCTAGATGTTCATGACTTCGTGAATGAGACTTCCAATTGTAATGACTTTTAGAGATTAAACAAACTTTATATTTTGTAAATACTTAAGTAAACTGCACCAAATCAAGAGGGATTTTTCACTCCTGGTGATCCTGCACTCTTGTAATTAGGAGTTACTGTAATCATGGGAGCATGCGTATTGAACATGATTATCTTGTTATTGGTAAACTCTCTTGACAAAAAGTTGGCTCAGAGACACAGAGCGTAGAGGTGCTTTCTTCCTTAATGCTTTGCTTATAGAGGTTGCAATCAGAGACAAGTAAGATACTTTACCCCCTAGGTGCCTAAGACAATGGACATGCATATTAAGAATGCATGTACCAAAGACAGGAAAGCCTAGAAAAAGGGAAACTGTTCACCTATGGCAGATGCAATCATCTGTCCTATAGCAGAACCTCAAGTTTTATTAAAATTAATAAAAAGGTAGGAATATGTGGAGGCCTAAAAATGTGAGTCTATTTTTACCTTGTCTGAAGGTCAGAGAGTTTCAGCTTACTCAAGGTTGTTAACAACAAGTGTGGCTACACACCCTGTCCTAGGGTGTGGTTATGTGGTGTTTGGGACATTAAGGTGGCCCATAGAGGTGTATTGTCTCCAACTGACCAAAAGACAGAGAATTCAAACATACTTTTGCTCCTTCTTTTGAAATAAGAGGTTTGACCAAGGGAGTGGCTATGTTGCTTGATCTAAGGTGGGTTCACTGCCTAAACAACAATGCTTTTCTCAGGAATTAATGTCTTGATGTCTCAAAGTATTGAAGCAAGTAACTGTTCTAGTTGTCTTTTGTATCACAGTAAAGCAATCTTTTGCCTTCTTTCCTCCTTGTTGTATTGGGATATAAAAGTGTATGGAAAATTAAGTGTGGGCAATTTTCAGTATTCACTGGAACTCCCTCCTGGTACTATCCTATGTTTCTCTTTTATTATTTTGACTCATGTCTTTGCTCTCTTTACTTATTTTTCTAATCCTCATGTCCCTACCCTAGTAAGTGGTATACTTGTTGAAACTGGACTCCATCAGTATTCTCCACCCTAAATTTTCTTTTATTTAAAGTTTTATCTAAAGTTTTTTCTGAAAAGCTTTACAACTAATGATATGATACTGCCAGTCTCCTCCCCACTGTGTGTTCAAGTGTGTTTGTAAAATGCTTATCTACCTATATAGGAATAGTAACTGAAATCTCTGTGTCCTCTTCTAGTCCTCCATGGCATGAATAAGACAGCACCATCACCACTGTAACCTTGGCTGAACTGCCAATGTGATGTGCACAGATTGTCAGTTGTTCCTGTTTTTGTAGTGGGTGTTATTTGTGCTTCTTTCTACCGTGTTAAATTCCCTTGTGAAATGTCTTTCTCAGAAATTGAAAAGAAAAAAGGAAAAGCAAATGTTTTGAGCACTACATGGTGGGTAGGGCAGCAGAAAAGGTCTAAAGGTACAGTGGGTATAAAGGTATTAGGATATGTTTAGTGGAAGAGGAGCCAAGAGAGAAGCCTGTAATAAACACATTTCTAGGAGACAAATGATAGATCGAGGCAAGTTAGGGAGACCATGAAAAGCATAGTCTATTAACAGCAGCAGAAAGCAAATATAGGAGGTGCAATTTATAGACTGAAAACAAAGATGATGGCTATTTCAAACACTTTAGTCTTCAATCTCCTGTGCAGGCTCTTCCAGTGTTAATTTATTTCACTCAGTCAAATTTCATAAAGTAGTAATAAAATAAAAACTAAATGTTCCTAAATGTCTCCATGCAACAGATTTGGCGTGTGCCAAGCCACAAGGCTTCCGTATGATATATTTAACTATGTTATCAGAATCATTATGCCATTATTGGATGATTGGTTTCTATATGGGTATATTCATAATGAGTTGAAGCTGTTGGCAGCATTTAATGAGGTTTCCTGTTTTTCTTTCATTCATTTAGCATTTAGTAGTGCTAAAAGTGTTCCTTTCACTGGGCTGCCAACAAAGGGTTGTTGCAGGAAAAGAATACCGCAAGACTGCGCCAGTCCTCAAAGGAGCTGCAAATTGAGGCTTTCAGTAGCATCTCTTCATTCACTCCCAGCCCCTTTCTCTTCATGATGGTGTGTGCTCTGTCACAGTGATAACCTTGGATTTCTTTTTGTTTGCTGATAGCATGCCAAGGAAGCAGTGTTCCAAGGCAAACATCTACTTTCTTTGAAGTGTTTGCTTTTGGGATGTTTCAAAGCTGAGTTCACCCTTGGCAGCCTCTTCAATATCTCCTCAGAGTTCTCTCTCTCTGTCTCTCTCTCATCTCTCTCTGCATATGTAAATATACATACTCTTCGGAATTGTAATGTAAAAGATAGAGAGAATGCTACTCACAGACTATGACTACAGTGCTTTATATTAATTGTTCTGTACTATTAGTGACTATATCATTCTTTTCTAAGAATGTATGCAGTATTCAAGGCACTAAGCCGCCTCTTCCATGGCTCTGCTTCAATTCGTTTTTCCAGGTTCCTGTCTTGACTTCCGACTCTGACTTCCCTTCGTGATGAACTCAAACCTGTATGACACATAATAAACCCTTTCCTACCAAGTTGTTTTGGTACAGTGTTTTTTCTTATTTTTTTATTTTTGTTTTTACCACAGAAGGGAAACTAGAACAGTTACATTATAATTTGTAATGTGAACTACAGAAAAGAAAAGATAAGTAGTTTACTTTATAACATTAACCACATCAAAAGGTAGTCTGGCATTTGACTATGCTTAGTGCTAGAATGTAAAAATTTTATTTTAAAGACTGATTACTATTAGGGCAACAATTAGATTCTATGCATCGGTGTATCTTGTAAAATCATATAGAAAGTTTGTAAAAATGTTTTCATTGTTCTTCAAAGATTTCTGAGTCATCTGCCAAGCATATATAGTTCTCAGATATTGACTATATTAAGCAGAAAGTAACAAAAATGTAATATATAGTCTTGTTTTTGCCCTGAGACAGACTCTGTGTAGCCCTTGCTCCTGGAACTTGCTCTGTAGACCAGGTTGGCCTAGAACTCAGAGATTCCCTTGCCTCTGCCTTTGGAGCACTATGATAAAAGGTATGTGCCACCACCACTCAGGGAACAGGTAGTTTTGATGTTCAGGAATTTAGTATTTTGGGAAAATTTTTATGCCAAGTCTAATAAGTTGATGCAATATTCTGAGTACAGTGCAAACATTTCCAGTAAACTCTGAGACTCTTCTGATTATTTCTGGTTATTAGCACCATAAAGCAAACTGCTTTGAGTCTGGGGCCATTCAGATATTCACCAGTCTAACTATGAATAAATTTTAACAAATAAAGTCTTTATTAGATAGTAAACAGGTCCTTACCTGAGACTTGTGTTCAGAATGAATCATGACATCGAATAATATTAGACAGGGGCCAAACTCACAAGACTATGTGCTTCCTGCCTTCGTGCAATCAGAGGCAAGCACCTATTTTGACGTCCTTCCTGCCTCTGTGTAACCAGAGCACACAACCTGTGCAATTCAGGGCAAGCAAGCTTATTCACTGAATCAAAAATACTGCTTTGTTATCTTCTCTGAGCAACAGCTCCCAGCATTCCAGGAAGATATCTGTCCTCGGGCAAGTGTGGCTTACAGGTCAGAGGTGTTTTATAGATCTCATAAGCATGGTAATTTAAAATTAAAATATTACGTTAGCCATCACACAAACTAGATTTTCTTTTGTGTCCTATAGTTTGCACCAGACAGCCATGACTCTGTGCTTTCTGCTTTCCTTAGGGCAGCTACTGGAACTTCTAACAGGAACCATTTGTTGCAGTGGAGTTGCTTCTATAGTTTATACATTCTTCCTCATTCAGTGTTTTGATAACTGATTTCACTATTGTGGTTCTTTGCTGAGGATGAGAGAAACTTGTCAGTTATGTCTGCTGGCAGTCATTAGACTTGCGTGTGAATCTTTCCTGTGACCCTTTTGATGTGCACCTTGTATGCTCAGGAAAAACTTAGGAGGACGCTACCAGAAGAGCAACACTTTATAGTAGTTTCCTCCAGCGCCGTAAATCTCCCTGAACTCAGTTTTTCCTCTCTGTTCTTTTTCCTACTCCCAACAGTGTTCCCAGCCCCATCCTTGCTATTTCTGCCAGGTCACAAGATAGGCTTCTAAGTTGTTCCCTCCCCTGTTCCGTTCTGCTTAGTCTCCTGTGCAAATGTCACTTTTCAGAGAGCAATTCTGAGTTTCCAATGAAAACACAACTCCTTTTTACTACCTTGCCTCATTTTTCTTTGAAAGAAATGTCTGCCATTTAAATATACTGTCGATTCCCTTCTCCTCTAGAACATAAACCCCATTGGCTCCCAGACTTTTAATTAACATTCTATGCCGAGTTTCTGGGACTGAACTAGGGTGATCCTAATGAACTTGTCAAATTTATTTTCGAGTGTTGGCCAACACTAAGTGGCATGACCTCCCTTTTATCCAGAGAATATCATTTTTATTGCTTAGTATTTATTAAAATGTTTGAAGAACTATTGCCAATTTGCTGAACCCCTACTTATTTTTTGTTTACTTTTTAATGAAATGATATGTTCTATCATAAGATTTGATCATTTCCTTATTTTTATGTATGCTTTTCTGTTCAAACCATTCTTATGACTTTTCATTAGATCTATAAAATTTTCCACTAAAATGTTAGCATTATGGTTTAGTTTGCTTAACATTCTTGACTAGTAATTAAAAGAAACATTTTGGTAGAGGGATTTTTCATGCTTTGGGGAAAAAATTCTTTTGTACTTATGTAAATTGCCTTTTTATTTCAAGTTACAATTTATTGTGCTTTTACATTTCCAATTGCCCTTAGAATCCCTGGCCACTTTTTTTCTTTTAAAAGGCATTAATGTCTACCCAAATAGAATGCTTGGAGCTGTCTATCTTGGATAGCAACTTCCTCAAGGAAAGTTAACTGTGAATACATTCTTAATGGGAAAGTGATTCTGAAGAGCTTTCTACCTGTGAGCAGATCAAAGAGATGAGGGGGACGAGGGACAACAGAGACTGTTGTTAACCCTTCTTAGTCACAGAAATCCCACCACTTATTTAATTATGCAATGAATGACCTTTTCAGTCTGTTACACATTACTGGTCAGGACAAATGCTTATGACAGCAGTGTTAGTTGTGGCATCACCTTGTCAGGTTACACAGCTCTAGCAAAAACTGATGCTATTGTTCAGCAACATTCTCATCTACCACTTGAACATGTGAGATACATCAAGTTTTCCACTCAGTACCAAAGAAACATGAATCGAGTTTCTGAGAACAAGGCATCCTGTGTGAGCTCCTTTGGCTACTGGCACCACAGCTGATAACATATTCTTAGGCATTCATCTATAATCCAAAATAGGAAACCAGTCTCATAGGGATTAGGTACCAGAATTAGATACTCTAAGACAAGTGGTCATTAGCTAGGCATTTCACAGTAGAATCCAATGGCAAATTACTTCTCTGCTTAGAGATAGATGCTAGTGTAAACTCTTGCAGGATCTTGCAGGATCATTTGTAGTTAGTTTTCTACCTCATTTTCAAATTCTGTCATGTTTTGTCCCCAGTTGATCTCTCTTGTCCTGCTGCAATCAATGAGGATGTTTTCTGCTTACAATTCAATTCACTTTTTTGGATGACAGCCAAGGCTTTTCTGAGAAAAGTGACCCGTTGACAGTTTTCCTGGCCTTGTTTTATTTTTGAAACAGAAAAATAGTAAGTTTTCATCCTTCTTTAACTTTTCTTTTCAGGGGTGAGAATGCTAAATGACAGCTGTGTGGAGCATGTCCAGACTTTCCCATTGTGGGAGCTGACTAATGGACCATCTGATGAAAATGCTGTTGTCACTTGCACATCACAACAGCTCCCCTCTTCCAAACATCACCCAAACAGAGATAAACGGAAACTGGGAACAAAAAGAAACTTGTTCAGTGCTCAAAATGTCAATTTATGCTAACATCTTAAGTCTTTTTAAATAAGGAAGGTGAACAGAGAAAGAATCTAAAGGTAGAATGACTGTTTTGTATGTACTCCCAGCCAGAACCTACAGGGCAGACATAAGAGGGTCACTGCAAGTTCAAGGCCAAATGGTCTACATAACAAGTTCTAGGCCTACCAGGGTTACATACTCAGGACTTATCAGAAACAACAAATACACAAACAGGTAGAATTGACAATGTAGTTTACAAAGAGCACCAACCACAATAAAGGGTACTTAGAAATATGAGGCTGCTAAATGCTTGCAGTCCCCTTTACTCATGTAATCAGGCAAGTCAGTGTCACTATGTAATGCTAAATGTCTAGAGTGTTTTGTTATCAAACGTAACTGCTATTAATAAAAAGTAATTGTTTAGAATATTCTTTTTCACCATATATATTTAAATATAGTTATATATATATTACTATATCCAATTGTGAAAATTTATATAGAAATGATTGAAACCAGTGGGACTTAGTCAGAAATGCCATAAATAAAAATAGTAATTGCATCTTATTAAAGAAGACATTTGAGTACTATAGAATCAAGTTGGAGTTATTCTTGACTTATTTATTTTTATTTTATTTTGTTGAATTTAATTGTCTCTGTTTAAATGTTAACATTTAAAAAATTCAAGATACACACAAACATATGTAATATAGATTGATTGGGTAAATGGACAATCTCATTTCCTTTCCACAGAGAATTTGCGAATTATTATTCTTAATTACTTTTTATTTATATTTCACTTTTGTTTGTAAATGTGCTCCTGTGAGTTTTTTTTTTTTTTTTTTTTTTTTTTTTTTGGTTTTTCGAGACAGGGTTTCTCTGTGGTTTTGGAGCCTGTCCTGGAACTAGCTCTGTAGACCAGGCTGGTCTCGAACTCACAGAGATCCGCCTGCCTCTGCCTCCCGAGTGCTGGGATTAAAGGCGTGCGCCACCACCGCCCGGCTTCCTGTGAGTTTTTGTGACCATTAATATGCAAGAACTCATGGAGACAGGAGAGGGTATCAGATTTCTTGGAATTAGACAGTTCTTAGCCTCCATATTGGTACTGGGAGTTGAATTCTCTTCAACAGCAGCAAGCACTATTAACTAACAAGCCATGTCTCTGGATCCTGAAAATTATTTTTAAAGAAAAGGAATCTGCTAATTTTCTTGAGTAATTACAGTGTGTCATGCTATTTAGCTCAGGGGAACAAAGGGTCCATCTTTGTTCTTGGTGTTTTAAGTTGTTGGGTGTGAATTACACTGAGAATTTTTAACCTCTGTGTTTCCTGCTGGAGTCATCATAAAGTGACATGAAGAGCACAGATTATGTTGTATCTAATGCTAAGCTACAGGTTTATATGATCAGAAATCCCAAACTGCCTCCTAGATAGTGTCAACTACTTATCAGTTTCTCTAGCAGAGAATAGAACAACACAGAAACCAATCACCCCAAGTAAATCTGCTTTGGTTATGTTTTCCATATTTAATTTCAAATTGTGATCAAATGCCATGGCTTTAGAATAATAATCTAAAAAAACAGAGATAGAACATTAAAAAAAAACTTGCTCTAACCCCACGAAAGCTTACAGTAAAGGTACTCTGACCAAGGGGTCACAGCAGTATAGTAGGCTTGCAGTACTTGGCTGTCAACATGAAGCAGTTAATGTTCCTTTCAAACAACAAAGTCAAGGCTTTTGACTGCAATTGTCTAGTATGTATTTAAAATCTTCAGTGATCATACTTCCTTGAATATCATAGCTCCAGTTTAGAATTTCTGATCACAGGGAAGACTCACATATTTTAGAATACCAAAGTCTAGCGTCAAACATGGAGGGTTTACTTCTCCCAAAACTGAATTTCTTTATGGTTTGCTACTAAGCATTGAAACTACACAACCAACTCCTGCTCCTAATTCAGCATTTCAAGAGTATAAAGATTCTGAGGTGATAAGTGCATAATTTTGACAATGGCATCTTTGTCACTGGGAATATTTTATACACACACACACACACATATTTAGGATGATATCACTCCTGAACTAAATAATTCAGGCCTCTGTGAATGGATCTTTTTTGTTCCTGGATCAACTATGGTGCTTTGTACATGACAAATAACACCATGAACACGAAAGTTTGAACATATGATCAACATATTGTGGAGGGGGAGGACAAACGGACCAATGAGGAAAACAGAAAACCTTTAGTATTTAGTCTAAATGTATTTTGCTTTCTTAATTCATAGGGAAGATGTATGAGGAATATTTGAACATTAATGGTGGTAAACAAAAATACCGGGAAGTTATTATATGATAAATTCTTAGCTATTTGTTGCTTGGTAATAGTCATTCATCTATTCAATTGACTTCAAATTTTTAAATTGGGAATGTATATAAGGGCACAGCCTCCTTACAAGGATGAACAAATGAGGACTGGTAATGTTGATATAAATGCAAAGGAATATAAAATAACTGAGACAAACAATAAAAGGGGAAGGGGTGTTGTTAAGAGAGAGTGTGCAGAGGGAAACGGGTGAGAGGGAGTAAAGGGATAGAAAATGTTTTCTGAGAAGTCAGTAGGACGAACACAAGGGTTATAGAGTTGGAACATGTTGGGAAGAGAAGAGTATGTGATTTTGACTCTGAGGTTACTCTTGATGCCTAACATTCTAGCAATTATTATTACCAGTTTCCAGGAAAGAAACTGAGTCTTGGAGAAGTTAAGTAATGATGCCAACTCTCACATGATTTAGCATGTAAAATCAATAACAAAAATCTCTTTTGTTCTATTTGAAGTTATTACTTCCCCTTTCCATTTACTGTACTTTACAGTACTGTTACTGTACTTCAAACAGCAAATAAGAGGGACTTTGTGGGATTTGCTTATAGAAGGATGCTATGACTCTTTTAAACTGTAAAAGAAGAAAAGGAAAAAAAGGAATATAAAGAGATTTCCATTCATCACTGCTCTGATGTATGTGGGAAAACGCAGGTACGGATGGATCCTATGATGGCAGAGAAGCATAGTGGGAAACTGTTGTGTAATATTAGTTTAAGATGTGTTACATTTGTTTATGTTGTGGAATGTTTAACTATGCAAAGATATGCTGCATTTGTTTAACTCTGTGAAGCTGTGTTACTTTGCCTGTCTAAAACATACCTGATTGGTTTAATAAAGAGCTGAACATCCGATAGTTAGGCAGGAGAGAAGGAGAGATGGGACTGCCAAGCATAGAGAATAAATAGGAGGAGAAATCTAAACTAAAAAAAAAGTACAAAAAGGGGGAGGAGCAAGAAAAGGAGGAAAAAAAGATGCCAGAGGCCACTCAGCCACCTAGTCAGCCATGGAGTAAGAAGGAAAGAAAGATATGTAGAATAAAGAAAGGTAAAAAGCCAAGAGGCAAAATGTAGAAGAAAAGGAGCAGGTTAGTTAGAAAAGCTGTAATGGCTTTGTGGGAGCCCAGGTAGTTTGGATGCTCACCTTAATAGACCTGGATGGAGGTGGGTGGTCCTTGGACCTCCCACAGGGCAGAGAAACCTGCTTGCTCTTTGGGCTGAGGAGGAAGGAAGACTTGATTGGGGGAGGGGGAGGGAATGGGAGGTGGTGGCGGGGAAGAGGCAGAAATCTTTAATAATTAAATAAATTAATTAATAAAAAAAAGAAAAAAAAGAAAGAAAACATTAAAAAGAAAACATTGTATTTTCCTACAAAAAAAAAAAAAAAAAAAAAAAGAAACAAGCCAGGGCAAGACCAGGCATTCATAAGTAAGAATAAGTCTCCATGTATTTATTTGGGAGTTGGGTAGCTGGCTCCAAAGAGTAAAAACACACAAACAAAACAAGAAACAGCAGCAACAACTACAGGAACTTCCATAATTCAATTTCTCTTCCACAGAGAAAATGCAACTCAACATTACCTGTGGAGACATTGTAGCACCAATGATTAAAGGTTTGAAAGATGGATCCTGACAATTCTCCTCACATGCCCAGTCAGGTTCATATGTTTGATTGATATGTATGGTATAGTCAGTCTCTCTCTCTCTCTCTCTCTCTCTCTCTCTCTCTCTCTCACACACACACACACACACACACACAAGTGGCATGGTTGTAGCATGAATTATATTTGGTCTTAGTAATAAAAACCCAGACTCAGACGTTAGGGGGTGAAAGTTGAAAGATCAGAGAAACAGAGAAGTCAGCCACTAGTTCTTTTTTTTTTTTTTTTTTTTTTTTTTTTTTTTTTTGATTTTTTCGAGACAGGGTTTCTCTGTGGTTTTGGAGCCTGTCCTGGAACTAGCTCTTGTAGACCAGGCTGGTCTCGAACTCACAGAGATCCGCCTGCCTCTGCCTCCCAAATGCTGGGATTAAAGGCGTGCGCCACCACTGCCCGGCAGTAGTTCTTAACTCTATGAAATCTTCAGATTGAGTGTGGTATCCTGTCTCTACAAGACTGAATGCCGTGAGTTCCTGTATCCTCAAGTCTTATATTCCTCTCTGCATTCAGCCTTATCCCTTCCTGTCTCTACCACCCTAGAGCTGGGATTAAAGGTGTGTCCACCTCTGCCCGGCTCTATTTCTCTTTTAGGTTGGATCAACTTGGTGTAGCCAAGGGTGGCCTTGAACTACAGAGATTCATATACCTCCACTTGAGTGCTGGAATTAAAGGTGTATCCATCACTACCTGGCTTCTATGGCTAACTAGTGTGGCTAGCTCTGTACTCTGTTCTTCAGAAAAGCTTTATTTGTTAATGCACAAACAAAATATCACCACACATAACCACAATCTTTGGTGAATGGTAAGTACTTTCAAATGTCTTATTGCTGCTATTATTATTATTACATGGTTGTGTATGGTATATTTGTAAAATGTATGTAGGTTTAAATGCCCACGCACACTTGCAAAGGCCAGAAGAGAACAGGTGTCCTACTGTTTCACTTTTTACCTTGTTTTCTTGAGATAGAGTCTCTTAGTGAACCTGGAGTTAGGCTGGTGGCTATCAAGCCCGGTGATCCTTTTGTCTTTGGCTGCTCTCCTCCAACACAGAGCTGGAGTTACAAATGTTTCCAGACCCAGATTTTTACTTAGATTATGGGCTTTTGAACTCTGTTCCTAATGTTTGTACATAATTTTTGACCCATCTCTGCAGCCCCAGTGATCTTGCTATCTGACATAAAGAATTGATAATGAATATCATATGATTATAGCCTGTTTATAGTATTATCAATTAAACTACTGTGGTGGTTTGAATGAGAATGTGTCTCATAGGCTCGGGAACTTGAACACTTGGTTCTGTTGGTGATGCTGCATGGGAAATTTAGGATATGTGGATTTTGATAACTGAAATATACCACTGGGGGTAGACTTTGAGAGTTTAAAGACTACTGACCTTTCGTGGTCCTGACTTCCTTGTTCATGTTCTCCCTCCTTCTGCTCCTCATTAGGACCTTGGGAGCTCAGTCCAGTGCTCCAGTGTGGGTCTCTGTCTCTATCTCCATCCATCGCTAGATGAAGGTTCTAAGGTGATATGCAAGATATTCATCAGTATGGCTATAGGATAGGTTCATTTCAGGTTCCCTATCCTCAGGTCCCCAAGGAACTAACTGGGGACATTGCCCTGGGCTCTTGCACCCACCCACTGAGACAGTGGGGCCGATCTATTGGGAGCTCATCAAGGCCAGCTGGACTGTGACTGAAAAAGCATGGGATAAAACCGGACTCTCTGAACATGGCGGACAATGAGAGTTGAGGAGAGGCCAAGGACAATGGCAAGGGGTTTTGATCCTACTTCATGTTCTGGCTTTGTGGGAGCCTAGACAGTTTGGATGTTCACCTTCCTAGACCTGGATGGAGGGGGAGGACCTTGGACTTTCCACAGGGCAGGGAACCCTGACTGCTCTTGGGACTGGAGAGGGAGGAGAAGAGGAGTGGGGGGAGGGGGAGAGGGGCGGGAGGAGGGGGAGGGAAATGGGAGGCGGGGAGGAAGCGGAAAATTTTTTTTTCAATAAAAAAAATGTTAAAAAAAAAAGACTACTGACCTTTCCAGTTCTCTCTCTCTGCTTCATTCTTGAAGTTCAAGGTATGAGCACTCAACTTTCTGTTCCAGCTTCCATGCCTGCCATCCACTGCCATGTTGTCACCACCATTATGAACTCTAACTTTCTGGAGCTGTAACCCTAAATACACTATTTTATAAGTTGTCTTGGTTATAATGTTTTAACAAATAATCAAAAAAGTAACTATTATAAGTATCTAGCTTAATTTTTTGATGTGTTCAGTCAAACGTGGTCTCCTTTTATCACTGGAAGAATGATCAGCCATTTTTCTTTCCAATCTCTGTCTACATCTGAGTTGTGTAAAATGTGTGAACAAGAATATCTTCTTTACTCATCTGCCCCAGATTGTCATGCTTCACCGAGCTCACTTCAGAGCCATGGCTGGGCATGTGTGAGTGGTAGGAACTGTGTTAGCTGAGGGTTGGAGTAATGTACTGATGCCCAGGAAAGGATTCATATGCGGGGATGAGTTTTATACTCAGATAAGTTATATACAGAGGTTGGCGGGTTTGTCATGGCACATCTGTGGATGTGGCTGTGCTCTGAACATCTGGTGTCCAGGCTTACCAAGAACAGAGGGATCTGGATGATGGCATGTGGATGAAGTGTCATGGTGAAAAGGGAGGAGTTAAGGAGGAATCTCAGCATGAGGAGCCTAACTCAGACTTGATTGAAGTAAACAGAATAAATCTTCATGACTCTCAAGCTTAGGCTGGGTGAGGGACAGGGGAAAATTGGTAGACTGTTTTATAAACCTGTTATTTAACCACCTTATACTTCAGTTACAGGCTTTGTGATAAGAGGCTGAACGATATCAGACAGACATCATAATGCCATCCTTTAATCTTCTCTTACTTTTGGTCCTATTTGGAAGTCATGAAAAATCCATTTTTGAACGCTGATAAGTCCTGAAAAATAAGTTTAAATTGCAGCTGATTACACTGACCTAGGGATCTCGTCATCTCTAATTCTTGCATGAAAATGTAACTAGGAAGATGACTCCTGCTGGTTTATAATATGCTTATTTAAAAAAAAAGACCACTTGTCAGCACAGGGCATTGATGTGGATATTTGAATATTATGAAAATGAATTCATAAGCCAAGTCTGTCTGTCAGATGTTTTTAATTTAAATGTCCTGATGGGTGATGAGACTCAGTATGAGGGCATACAAAATTGTCTTGTGAAATTTAAAGTCAGGGGAGGAGATGAAAAAAATTTGACACTTAGTTCATAATCATGTGCCTATTCAGAATTGAAAGTTTCTGGTCAAGAAGGGTTTTGATTTTTCAAATTTGAATTTTGCCATTTAAGGATCAAGTGTCTTTCGATTGACGTTAAAGAAAATTGCAGAGATGCTTTTTTTTTATAGATCACTTGTGGAATGTTAGGTCAGTTCAGTAATCTCACAAATATTTTGGAGCTCCTGGGTTAGCTTTACTATAAATGCTGCTTTCTAATTGTGCACAGGCAGCCAGAGGCCACCTTAATGTGGCAATCTTAGAACCAATTTCCTAAGTGTATGCTGAGCTTCTCATGCAGCACTGTGCTCTGGTGAATGACTTTTGACTTGGCAGTGGTATTGCATGATGGCTCTTGTCTATTTCCTTACATGGACTTCTTGCTTGTGTCCAGGTGGTTTGTAGTTATATAAAGACCCATGACCAGAGGACTATGGCCCATTCTGCCTCAGTTCAAGGGTAGTGAGTCCTGTGTTGCTGTGTTGCTGCCTTTCTGGTTGCTACAATGTGCCTGTTGTCATGTCAATGGCTTCCTTCCTAAGACCAGTAATTGGGATGAAAAATACATAAAGAATTAGTTGGAGGTGGTAAGGGTGATAATAATGTAGTCTTTATGTAAATCAAGCTTTGTCAATATACATCAACATTAGGTATGCAAATTATTTAATATGGATTCTTCTGATTTGCCTGTTTATCTATCCCTTGGAGTTTAGCCTTCTTAATATTAGATCAATATTAATTTCTTAAAGACTATCCATATTAATAGGTTCTCTTATCATCTGCTATAATCTTTTATTTAACTTTCTTTTTTATTTTGTCATGTATAGATTTATTTTTTGTCTCTTTCCTCTTTGGGAACCACCAACCAGTTCCCAAATAAATACATGGAGACTTATTCATTTTTATGAATACCCAGCCTTAGTTTGGCTTATTTTTAGCCAGCTTTTCTCAAATTATCCCATTCTATCTTTTGTCTCTAGGCTCTTACCTTTCTCTATTCTATACTTCTTACTCTGTAGTTGGCCATGTGGCTGGGTGGCTGGCCTCTGGCACCTCACTTTCTCCTCTACTTCTATTCATTCTCCTATTTATTCTCTCTGCCTGCCAGTCCCACCTATCCCTTCTCCTACCTTGATATTTATTGACTGCTCAGCTCTTTATTACACCAATCAGGTGTTTTAGACAGGCAAAGTAACACAGCTTCCCAGAGTTAAACAATTGCAACATAAAAGAATGCAATACATTTTTGCATCATTAAGCAAATATTCCACAGCATAAACAATTGTAACAGATCTTTAGCTAATATTCCACATCAGGTATGCTTTTTAACATTTCTTAAAATTTTATCCCATAAGACTTTTGTGCTTCAGTCACAAACAATAGAGCTAAGCAATGACTGAAAGACAATGAGTTGAGCAAAATATAGTTAGATAGAGGACATTAGATCTCCATCTGGCACACTTAAATAGCATGGCAGTATCAAGTACTGTATAGGGTCTGATATTTTACCTTACATATAAACTAAACAAGGAGACCTGTTAGTGATGAGAAACTCCATTTTCAATACTCAGCTCATACCAGGTTAGTGCAGAAAGTTTGTACATAGTAAGTTAGCGTTAAGGTCTTCTTGAAAGAAAAGTTATGCTTGAAGTGGTTTCAACAGCCATGGCATTTCTGTGAGTTGAAAGCACTCAAGGCTGTGAAGATGCGAAGAGGTGTGGCTTCCCCTTATCACCTACTCAACACCTACACCATGTGGTTGGTCACTGTCCACGTGGTGCCGACTGTTCATTATTTTAAATGGTAGTATTTATAGAATATGTGCGACAGTTTCATTGTTATCATCTATTACCATAGGGGTGTGTGATGAAGTCCTCCACATTTATCTGCTAGGCCCAGCAACATACCCTCGGTATATAAAGGTTTGTTTGTACTGTCAAGGATCCCACATGCAAAATTCTTGTGGGTAAGAATGATCAATGAAAGACAGTTGAGTAAAGAGTATTTTAAGATGTAAAAAATTCTCCTAGTATGCTGGTGATAGTAGAATGGATGATGGGTCAGATGATCCTGGCTGCCTAGATACTTCCTCTACCTATGGCTTGGAGAAAAAAAAGAAATATTTCCTGGCTTTCAGAGATAAACCATTTAAGGCTGAGTTTCAAGAAGGCAAAGAGTAGATTCTGTGGGTGTGGCATAAGTAACTTGCAGCGCAATAGCATGAACAACTTTCACTTGTTCTGCATGGCCACTGTGGATTGAATACACCAGTGACCCAAATGAGGGTGGAGAAGGGTGGACAGATGGCTGTTTCTCACCCTTTAGTCTCTGTTCTCCAAGTGTGAAGAACAGGAGCGAGGGAAACCTTTAGTAGACAGGCAGGTAAAGCATATATGACATTCATCCTTCATTTAATTTCTGTTGGAACATGGGCAAGGGCCTGGGGTAGAGAGTTTTCACACACTAACAAGCAGATTTGGCTGAGCTCGTTTACACAGGATTGTGAGTTTTGGTGGACTGGAATAGATGAGGACAGCTGGGATGGATAAAGCAGTGGGCTGGAAATTGTGCACTGAAGTTGCATTAACTGCAGGAGATGGGGGAGATGAACAGCCAGGATGGCTAACCTGGTGGGTGTAATTCACAAAACAATACACAAAGAATACCAAGGGGATGCAGAAAAAAAACCCAGCAACTAAAAAGGCACAGTTTCATATTTTCAAAAGGCAGTCTGTGGAGCTTTACTGATAAATAGCATCTTCTCTGAGTCCAGGGAGATCCAGGGAGACAGAATTTAGGCTTTTTAGTGTCACCACTTGGAGAAAGTATATGGTCCATGTTGATAAATAGAAAATAAAACAAGTCAAATTTTGTTTTTATCGGAATGAAGAATACATCTGTTGATATGTTCAATCTGTCTTGCTTCATACTTGACATAAAGAACGCTGATGGGTGAAGAAGTCTCGCATAGCTCCTAAAGGTTAGACGCATGAAAAGAGGAGAGGCAAATGCAAGGCACGCTGCTATCGAAGTTTCAGTTGAAGCAAAATAGCTGAAAATTGATGGTATATTTCCAAGTGAACCATAAAGCTGTAAAACAAAATTTTCGAAAAAGCTCATGTTACAACTTTAAAGCAAGATTAAATCTCTACATCACCCAGGCCCAGATCACCTAATTACTCTTCTGAGGCCTCTTTAAGACTTGCATCAGCCTTTAGAAGTAAGGAAATGTCAAGGGGCCCCTAATATTTATGCAGGTACATAGAAACACCTTGCCTATCAAATGGGCACTTAAAGACAGAGAGTCAGAGGTGCATTTTCTTTTATTTTTTTCATTTTTTTAAAAATTTATTAGATTTTGAAAAAATACCAATCCAAGTTTCCACTCCTTCCCCTCCTCCCAAACCCTCCACACACACTCCCATCCCACCCCCATCCAATCCTCAGAGAGGGTAAGGCACATTTCTTTGGGGAAGATCTAAGTCCCTTTCTACTATATCTAGGCTGAGAAAGGTATACATCCAAAGAGAATAGTACCACAAAAAGCCAGTACATGCAATAGGGATAAATCTTGATGCTACTTTTAGTGGCCCCTCAGACTGCCCCAGCCATGCAACTGTCAACCACATTCAGAGGAACTAGTTTGGTCCCATGCTTGTTCCTTCCCAGTCGGCTGGAGTTGGTGAGCTCCCATTAGCTCAGGTAAACTGTTTTGGTGGGTGAACCCACCATGGTCTTGACCTCCTTGCTCATATTTGCATCCCTTCCACTCTTCACCTGGACTTTGCTAACTCAGTCGAGTGCTCCAATGTGGGTCTCTGCCTCTGTCTCCATCATTTGCTGGATGAAGATTCTATGGTGATATTTAAGATAATCATCAGTCTGACTACAGAGCAAGTCAAGATCAGGCCCTCTCTCCTCTATTGCTTAGGGTGTTTGTGGGGGTCATCCTTGTGGGAATTTCTCTAGATTCAGGTTTCTGCTAACCGTATAATGGCTCCCTCAATCAAGATATCTCTTTCCTTGCTCTCATCTCTGTCCTTCCTCTATCTAGACTATCCCATTCCCTCAAGTTCTCCTCAGCCCTCCCTAACTCCCCTCCTCTTCTCCTTTTACCCTCCCCTCTCCCCCACCTCTATGCTCCCAATTTTGTCAAGCAATCTTATCTGTTTCGAATTTCCAGGTGGATCTATATATGTTTTTCTTTGGGTTCATCTTATTACTTGCCTCTCTAGGATCGATCTATAGGCTCAATGTCTTTGTTTATAGCTAGTATCCATTTATTAGTGAGCACATACCGAATTCACCTTTTTAGGTCTGGGTTACCTCACTCAGGCTAGTGTTTTCTAATTCCATCCATTTGCATGCAAAAGTCAAGGTGTCATTTTTTTTTTAATCCTCTGAGTAGTACTCTAATGTGTAAATGTGCCCCATTTTCTTTATGCATTTTTTGGTTGAGGGGCATCTAGGTTGTTTCCACGTTATGGCTATTACAAATAATGCTGCTATGAACATACTTGAACAAATGCTTTTGTAGTATGATTGAGCATCTTTTGGGTATATGCCCAAGAGTGACATTGCTAGATCCTGAGGTAGGTTGATTTTTAATTTTCTGAGAAACCACCATCCTGATTTCCAAAGTGGTTGCACAAGTTTGCATTCCTGCCAGCAATGGATGAGTGTTCCCCTTACTCCAGATCTTCTCCAGCATAAGTTATCATTGGTGTTTTTGACCTTAGCCATTCTGACTGGTGTAAGATTGGTATTTCAGGGTTGCTTTGATTTTCATTTCTCTAATGGCTAAGGATGTTGAACATTCCCTTACATATCTTTTGGCCAGTTGACATTCTTGTGTTGATAATTTTCTGTTAGTTCAGTACCCCATATTTTAATTGGGTTATTTAGAATTTTAATGTATAATTTCTTGAGTTCTTTATATATTTTGGAGATCAGTCCTTTGTCTGATGTGGGGTTAGTGAAGATATTTTCCCATTCAGTAGGCTGCCAAGAAGATCTAATACCTATACTCCTCAAAGTGTTCCACATAACAGAAACAGAAGGAACATTGCCAAACTCTTTTTATGAGGCTACAGTTACCCTGATACTAAAACTACACAAAGAATCAACCAAGAAAGAGAATTACAGACCAATCTTACTCATGAACATGGTTTCAAAAATACTCAATAAAATACCTGAAAACTGAATCCAAGAACACATCAAAAAATCATCCACGATGATCAAGTTGGCTTCATTCCAGAGATGCAGAGATGGTCCAACATACAAAAATCTATCAATGTAATCCATCATATAAATAAACTAAAAGAACAAAACCATATGATCATTTCATTAGATGCTGAAAAGCATTTGACAAAGTCCAACACCCCTTCATGATAAAGGTCTTGGAGAGATGATTCATACAAGAAACATATCTAAATATAATAAAAGCAATATAGAGTAAGCTTACAGCCAATATCAAATTAAATGGAGAGAAATTCAAAGCGATTCCACTAAAATTAGGAACAAGACAAGACTGTCCATTCTCTCCATATCTCTTCAACATAGTTCTTAAAGTTTCAGCAATATCAATAAGACAACAAAAGGAGACCAAGGGGATTCAAATTGAGAAAGAAGTCAAACTTTCATTATTTGCAGATGATATAATATATATATATATATATATATGTGTGTGTGTGTGTGTGTGTGTGTGTGTGTGTGTGTGTCCCAAAACTCTACTAGAGAACTGCTACGGCTGATAAATAAGTAAGGAGGCCTCTTGTTCATTCGTGACTGCTCAGCCCAAAATAATCACACAAAAGCTGTATTAATTAAATCACTGCTTGCCCCATTAGATCTAGCTTCTTATTGACTAACTCTTACATTAATTTAACCCATTTCTATTAATCTATATATTGCCACATAGCTGTGACTTACCTGGTAAAGTTCTCAGTTTCTATCTTCAGCAGATAAAGATAAAGAAGCTGAAATGGAAATTATAGAAACATCACTTTTCACAACAGCCACAAATAATATAAAATATCTCAGGGGTATCACTAACCAAAGAAGTGAAAGACCTATTTAACGAGAACTTTTAAGTCTTTGAAGAAAGAAATTGAAGAAAATACTAGAAAATGGAAAGCTCTCCCATGCTCTTGAATAGGTAGGACCAACATAGTAAAAATGGCAATCTTACCAAAAGCAATCTACAGATTCGATGCACTCCCAATCAAAATCCCAACATAATTCTTCACAGACCTTGAAAAAACAATAATCAACGTCATATGGAAAGATGAAAAACCCAGGATAGCCAAAAAAATTCTGTACAATAAAGGAACTTCCGAAGGCATCAACATCCCTGATATCAAGCTCTATTACAGAGCTACAGTGATGAAACAGCTTGGTATTGGCATAAAAGCAGAGAGGTTCATCAACGGAATTGAATCAAGACATATTTTCTTTGTGAATGTGTTTTGTCATCATTGTTGAACAAAGTGATGGAAAGTGTTAGTGTGGCAGGCTGAAAGATATAATCTATAAAAGAGAGTTGGAAGTGCCTCAGAAGTGAGTGGACAAAGATAACAGGTTGGGAATTATACTTGTTGAGTCAAGATTATTCTTAAAACTAAGACTTCAATGGGCAAATTTGTCAGTTGAGAATCCTAAAGGTTCTAGTGTTTGTAAGGACTCTTAGTATTACCCTGAAAGTCATAAAATCTTGATCCCCAACAACATGGTATCAACGGGAGGGATGCTTGGGTAGGATACTGGGTCAAAAAATGAGGTAGGAGTTCTTAAGGAAAATTAGTGCCCTTAAAAAAGAGACAGAGGTAGCTCCCTGATTCTCTCTCAGCCATGAAGACACAAAAGAGAAGATGACAGTCTGCATTTTGAAAGGGGCACTCATCAGGGCTAACCCCTGACCTCACCCTAGATCTAGGAACAAAATAAAACAAAACTTCTTTTGTTTCGTATCCACATGGTCTTTGTCAACTGCACAAGCCAAACTGGCTGAGATGTCCTGCCAAGTCTCCAAGGGGCAAAACTTGTTGGCTTCTATGGCTTATCAGATTTTATGGTCCAAAATGTGCTGGATTGAACTGAGAAAATGGGTCAATAAAAATGGAAATCATATGTAATGTGTGTATATATATATATATTATTTAATAAATACAAAAATCTTATTGACTGGCATATAGTCCAGACATGTTAGTTACATAATTAAGGCATTGCAGCTCTATGTTTCATAGATACTGAGGACATTAATAAATGTGGGCTATAAACAATTCCCTAAGATCCCACTGAGCAAACTGGGAAATGTATTGTGATGCTTTATTTTCCTCTTAAAAAAAGTACACATTTTGAATTTGAGAATATGTAAGTGTATTGCATTGTAAATAAAATAAATATTGAAGAATTCTAGATTTCTTCTTTACTTGAAGAAGAAGGTTTGTCTGGAGGCTTTTTTTTTTCCCCAGTAGCTCATTAACTTGAAGGCAATTACTGCTACAAAAAAAGCGTATCCCATCCTTGTACACCCTCTGTTTTCTTTGAAGACTCCTGTGTGGATTTAAAGGAACTGAGTTTAGGAAGAATTCGTTCTCCTGACTTGTTGGTGGTGAGGTCTAAGACTGAGTCTTAGCTACAGAGAAAGAAGGAGAGAGGAGCAGCAAGAGAAAGGCAAGCTGGGGAGCTCGGAAACGAGGCCGACTCTCAAATAGGTTGTGAGCAAGCCACCCACCAAGTAACTTGCAGCCTTGGCAGTGATGCCTTTGGAGGACACCAGCCTGGTGCCACAATACAGAGGCTTTTACAGCTGGAGATCAGGCACCGAGCAGCTGTCACCTCATCACTTAAAATTAATTGTGTCTTTAAATTCGCTGCTGTCTTAGTACCTAGTGCGGGCAGGTGTGCTGGGGATGAAGAGAGATGTAGAGTCCTGTGGATCTGGGGCTTGTTAGTTCTAGACAGGCTTTAGTATTCACTCTTCTCTGAGATAGTTTGTATTCATAGCAGGGTTGATTATTGACCTCTTTACATTTGTTTTGGCTTAACTAAGAAGGGGTGTTTATCCACGTCATTTTTCTAATTTCTCTTTCCTTTTTTCTGAAGCTCATGTTCACATAATTTGAAGGAAATCAGATTTGACTTTAAAAAAATCCTCACCTAGCCATTTTACCAGCCCCTTTGGATGATGAGGTGGTTAGGGTGTGCTTGTGTTTGTTTTCCTTACATCACCTTCCTCTGCGCTTTAAAGCTCATTGGTTCTCAGTTATGCCATGAATAGACACAGATTTCAAGGAGAGCATGGGATGACTTTGCAACCCTTCAGGATAAGTAGCTGATTCTAATACTTTTTCATCACCTTTTGCTTTCACCCTCAAATATACAGGAGTTTTTTAATAATATGTGCTGAGATATAAATTGCTGAATTAATATTTGGTGACTTAAGTGTCATACATGAGTATGCCTTGTCTTAGCTATTCTTCCCTCAGTCTCAATAAAAAAGCTGAGAAGTGATACTCTATTTTATTTATTCTTTAGAACATTGTTTGGAGCTTGGGTGCTATAATAACCTATATGTAAAGAAACAATCAATAATGAACATCTCTATACAATTTCAGATGATAAAAATGACAGGAGTTAGCACATACTCAGCTCCTACTGGATGGGGCACTTTGATAGGTATATTTGTACTCAGGAGCAGCTAAAATGGCCTTCAATGGTCCAAACTTCTGGAATTTATGCCTTAAGTAAAGCCCGGTCCTTGAGTTATTGGGGAGTCTAGTGACGGAGATAACTGTTGGTTTTAGCCATGTGTTTTGGGGATAACATTATGCAGTAATTAATAACAAATATAACTCTGTACACACCATCTCATCCAGGTAACCACACAGTGAGTATGTATTCTATTATGTTGATGTGGTGCTCTGTGGCATGAATGCAGGCCTCAGGGATTCTGGTTCCTTATCTGACACTTCTCAAGGCTACATTTCTAACGCTGTCTTCTTTGCTGTTGGCAGTCCTCAAGCAAACAGCTCTCTCTACCCCATCTGCCTGCATTTTAGGAAATCACTAACTTATTTTCCCCGTATCTTCACATCCCTGTCACCCTAGTGTTCAGGATTTCAGTGAAAACACTTTTTTCTACTTGAGCTGTAAAATAACTGAACTTATCTTTGTAATGATGCTAGACTGAGCTATTCCCTGGAAGCATCCTTGTGCTTAGAGTATATTTCATCAACAAAGGTGTCCAACTGCTGTCTTGATAAGGATTTTCCTGCTTTTCTAGTTTTTTGCTGTTATTTGTTTTGTTTTATTTTAGTTGTTATTCATCATGGAAAGTAGCCAGAAAAGTGGAAAGGGATTATGTGTAAAGAGGGCGAGAAGGAGCTCTACAAAGGGGATAGTAGAAGACAGTAGGATATAGGTGTTATGAAGTGGACCATGGAAAAAATGGAGAAATGTTTATCATTTAAGATGTGAGTCCTCAGCTCTCAACTCCCAGCTCTAGCTGCCTCCCCTCCACTATCAGAGTTTCTAACCCTCTGGAACCACAAGTTCCCCAAAAGATCATCTTTTGATGAATTTTTCTGGTCATGTTTTTTAATCACAACAATAGAAAACTAGTCAATAATTACATAACATTTATGCATATATATTTGAATTGAATTATGCTGCATGAGATGACAATGATCCCCCCAAGAGTCCTATTGTACTTCACAAAGCTCCCAATGCCAAACATGGGCACCTTCCTTTGACTTGTTGGTTGGGGACATCCAAGAGACACCCCAAACAATACAATCTATTCCCGTTACCTTTGAATGCTTTCCAAAACTGGATGGTCTGACCCTATTGCTGAAAACACCATATACTTTGAACACAGGACTTGGTGTTGAGCTGGAACTTACCTGGAATCTTTCCCTCCAAGGATTAGTTCTTACAATATTTGAAGTCATTCGGTTTTCTAAGGGAGAAACGAGTCAATAGTTCTACTTAGGGGTAAAACGTATGAACCACAATGATCATGCTCTGACAAGATCTTGGCAGTTGTGTATTAGTGGCACTTTTTTCTCTGTTTTTTGTTTTGTTTTTTGAGATAAGGTTTCTCCGTAGCTTTGGAGCCTGTCCTGGAACTAGCTCTAATAAGCCCAGGCTGGCCTTGAACTCACAGAGATCTGCCTGCCTCTGCCTCCCAAGTGCTGGGATTAAAGGTGTGAGTCATCACTGCCCAGCCACTAGTGGCACTTTTATCTTGGCAAAAATCAAGAACTGTTTAACTAGGCTTAAGATTCACTCCATGGTAGGACATTTATGCCTGTTACTGTAAATCCTAGATAGGTATCCATCTGGAGAAATCTTAGACCTGAGAGTAGAACTTACTACTGCCTTTTGTCTAAAACAATAGAATTTGTAACTGCACTCTATGTACTTAATCAACAGATTAGTGGAGTTTTCCGTTCATCACTGAACAAGATTCTTTTTGCAGCAAGTAGAGACAATTACTCAAATCCACAACTGTTAAAAAAATCAAAAAATAAGTGACTGTGGTGTGCCTAGTCTGAGTTGATACATTTACGGTGCAACCTGTATATATATTTAAGACGCAGAGAAAATTGAAGGTGAAAAGGGTAAAAAAATGGTAAGAACCAGAGGACTGTGACATTTGCTGTTAGTGTATTTTGGACATGATTGAGAAGTTGAACTCATGAAATTAAAAGTCAATACAGTTTCTGTAAGAAGACGTGAATGTGAGTGGGGAAAATTTCACAAAATCCTGTAAGTTGATGAAGAACTACAGGCTCTCAGTAGCTACGAGAGAGGGTTACTAAGGTCTCTTCAGGGATGAGACACTGTCATGTGAGCAGGCCTAAACACATCTACATGAGAATATCACTAAATTGACATTGCATGCATGTGTGTATCTGCCTGTGTAATTATAGTAAAGAAAAAGAGGTCACACATTTAGGAAGGAGTGTGTGGACATGGGAGGAGTATGAGTGTGGAGAAAGAAGAATGAAAATGAAGCAAATACAGTATTAAATTCTCAAAAATGTTGAGTAAAAGAATGGACTTTGGGGTCTGCTCTTTGGTACATGTGCTCAGTGGTCATTTTCCCAGTTACATCTTCATTTTCCAAGTTTAAGGATCCAAAAGATTACCTTCACCCAGGGTAGGCATTTTCTCTTTATCAATCTACTTCCTGCTGCTTTAAAGGTGGGCATATTGAATCTCATTTTCCCTATTCCTGCTAATGTCCCCCAGCCTCCATCCCAGTCTCATCATTCCAGTCTTCTTAGGCACTTGATCAGAATTTCTGAAATCCTCGTATATCCTGATCTCACCAAATGGTGACCTAGGGCATATCTAAATACAGCACCAATACCTTTTGCTAATGTCTCCTGCTTTTGGATCTGAGTAATGTGGAGGTAATCATGGTAGGCAGGTGGGTAGAACATCCGGCGTCAGACATGACTGGGATATATCTGTCTCCTTTAATCTTTGAAAAACCAAAATCCACCCCCATAGATATTAATTCCATCTTGCAATTTATGGTCTTACCTTAATTTCGTAAATTGATTGGCATTTTTCTTTTTTCTTTTTTTTGGAATATCTAAATATCAGCACTGATTTTATCAGCCCATTCAAGAAATTCTCGCTTCTTGTTTTCTTAAAGGCTCATACATTACAGTAGTTTGCGGAAATGAAATATCTTCTATCCTGAAATATTATACTCCTTTAAACCAAGATTTATTATAGCTGCTGAAAACCTCCACCTGGGGGAATTTTCTGTCATACAAGTCAAAGAATTTCTATTTGTTCTGCCTAGTTTAGCTTTTCTCTACTTTGCTGGATAAAATAAAATGATGTGACAAGAGGAGACATTAATATCCACATATCCATTCCCCTATAAGTGGAAACCTGTAGGCTTCATGATTTCTTTGACAAGGGATTCCCTTTAAAAGGGTAGTAATTATGAATAACTCTAATAACAGTAACAATAGTTTACTTGTCTTGAACTTTTATGTACTTGTAATTGAACCAAGCTAAGATTCATAACATCTCTGCTAATATAGTTCAGGTAGAAAAAAAGCCTAAGAAATTTAATTGTTTATTAGATTTATTATAATAAACCCTTTTATAATTAACCAAGCTTTAATAGTTTTAAAATTCCAAATTTGTTGTTTGATTTAGAGCAATAAACTTAGGATACAGTTTTAGATAATAAACAGTGAAAAGACCGGGAGACCCAATCAGAAGTAAAGTCTTCCTTCTGAGGATGTAACTAAGGACCAGCCTCTTGAATTTGACGTTAAAAAATAATTTCTCTACATGGAGAGAGTAGAGTCCTGATTACCATAGACTAAGAGAGGTAAGGGGGCAGTGTACAGCAGGGATGGCTGATAGGGAACCACATTCATATTTACATAAGAGGATTAAGTTCTAGAGTTCTATGGCATAGCAGGGTGACTGTATTAATAACTTACTAAAATACATTATAATATCTAGCAGTGAGGATTTGGAATATTCACATTACAAAGTAACAATAGATGTTTGATGAGGTGAATATGCTAATTACCCTGATTGGATTGTGGAACATAAGTGCCTATGTCAATATATCACACTGTGCTCCTATGATTGTATAATTAGTCTACCAAAACATTTTAAAGAGACAAAACCCCAAGTATTTATATATTTGTTATCTTAAGTTAAAAGGTTTGAAAAAAATTTTAGAGGAGGGTCAACAACAATTTTGATTCAGAATATAGAAGCTTTAAGGGAATGAGAAATTCTAAATGACTCAGCACATTACTGATTTCTGTACCTTCAGTTCTTGGATATATTATACAAGAACAATGTGGGATGAAGTGGGATTTTTGAGATGTGATGACAGTATTGTTTTAAAGTCAAGAAAAAAGTGAATCATACCTGTGGTGAGAGATTGCACCCTGTCTGGTCAGAGACAGGTCAGAGTGAAAACAACAAGGCAGAGATTAGTTCACGTGTCTATCTTCTGAGGATTCTTGCCTTCATTATTCTCCTTACTCCTGCTTGTGTATGCTCACCTGACCAATTACTTGTGATTGTTTTCAAGTTATTGTTTCATATTAAGTTAATTAAGCTATTATGAGACAGTGATTCAAGATAATAAATAATTATAAAAACAATAAGCATTTCATAATTTTTATTATTCATATTTTCCAAATGTACTTTACTGAATTTGATGAAGCTAGCAAATGAGAAAAGTCAGATGTCACTGGCTCCCATAGTTTTGGCCTAGTTGTCTTCTTAATACCTTTGTCAACTCAGAATTTTTTCTTTTTAGTATTTAGATTTCTTTTTCTTCTAGTTTCTCCTCCCTCTACTTCTCCCACTCCCCTCACCCCCTAGCCCTATCCACTTCTCCTCTGTTTCTGTTTAGAAAGGGACAGGAATTCCATGGGTATCAACAAAGCAAGGCATACCACATATTTAGACTAGGCAAGGCAATTCAGTATGAGGAATAGGTTCCCAAGAGCATAGTGTCCTGAACGTGGCTGAACTTGTCAACTCAGAATTCTACATCACTTCCAGATTGGCTTCCTCACACCATACCCACAGCATGTAGTTCTTGTTTATTTGTAAGGCCCTGCTACAGGTTTCAGGCTTGTTGCTGGAATTCTATTTTTATTTTGATTTCTCACCTAGACCCACAGTTCTGTTAGTGTTTGTTTCTCATGATTAAGTAGCTTTTTCCTTTCTACTTTGATACTTCTGAATCTTGTCAAATGGTATATACTCACTAGTTCTCAGACAAAATCTTTCACCCAATACTCAAGATATTTCACAATGGGGTCTAAAGCTAAGCAGTCTGCTGTTTTCCTCATTTTTCTTACTTTATATTCCAACTGATTTTGTCTCTTTCTTTTCTGTGTAGTTTTTCTTCCAAGGGCCTCTGTGCTTCCACCAACTAAGATCAGTTCCTGTTTGAGGCCTCTCAACCCTCTTAGGTCATTTCTGTTTGCGGTGCTGTCCCTTGTTTCTGCAGTCAGTGTGCTTGCCAGTGTCTAGTTCACTTTCAGATGATTAACTTTTTAAAAAAATGTTAAGATTATAGTTTAATTACAACATTTTCCCTTTTCCTCCCTCCAAACCCTCCCATACACCCTTCTCCAGCTCTCCTTTAGATTCATGGCCTCTTTTCTTTTCATTAGTTATCTTCTTTTCATTGTTATTGCATGAATCTATGTATTTGTGTGTGTGTGTGTGTGTGTGTATATATATACATATATATATATGTATATATATATGTGTGTGTGTGTTCTTAAATATATCCAGATATCCAGTTTATATAAGTCAAACAAACTATCTACCTCTTTAGAATGAGACCATGTGTGTGTTTCTTGTGTTCCTTCCGTGAGCATGTTTTAAAGATCTTTAAAGCTTCAATTATGCCTTTTCAGACGCTCAAAGGACAATACTTAGGAGAATTCAATACACTTATTTTATTAATCTATAAGATATAATGACACCTCTGTTAGATCTCAGTCCCCTCATACTCTCAGATACTAAAGAGTACGGCACTTAGAAGACCATGAATATATTTGTAAATAAGACATTTCAGCATGGTCCTTGGTGTTTCTAATACTAATACTAATATAAATAGAAGGCTGATATGGATTCTATTGACCTAGAATCAATGGCAAGGATAATACTGTTTTTGTTTGAATAAATTTATGGGACAGATTAATCTATACCTGGAAAACAATCAGAAGCTATACAAGAAATTCTGCTGTTAGAACAAAGTTAATGTACTTAATTTAGGGTTTTATTTTGCTTCTACTCATGGTGGCATCACACTATTTTCCTGGACATTTTGGATGGTTTTAAATACTCTGGGTATTCTGCTACCTACTAGCAAAAAGAAGTATTCCAGATGTCCCAATAAATCCCCAAAATATTTCTGTAATTTAACATAGTAGGAGATAAATATCTCCTAGACGACATCTTGCATGGGTAAAAAAATTATTTGACTACTTGTAAATAGTCTTGGGGAAGAAAATAAAGTTCTTGTCTACTTTCAATTCAGAGATTGCCTTGTTGAATTTTGCAGCATTCCACTGAGTTTAACTCATAGTCTTGGGGCAGAAAATAAAGTTCTTGTCTACTTTCAATTCAGAGATTTCCTTGTTGAATTTTGCAGCATTCCATTGAGTTTAACTCCCACCAGTTACCCAACTTTGATAATCTTCAACACGGTGACAAAACAACTTGGGGGAGAGGATACCCAAAAAAAGAAAGGTGATGCACATATTCAGCAGAAAGTTTTTACTCCTCAGCAGGCGGGGTGTTTATTTTGGAAGTTTCCTTGTGAATAGCTAATGGGGTAAAGTTTGTGAGAGACAGCACTGCCATACAAGACAAAAGAGGAGCCATACAAGACAAAAGAGGAAAGTTCTTAGAAAACAAACAGAAGAGCATCCAAGCCCAGTGTTGCCAAGGCATGGACGAAGAGCTTCTTAGTGTAGCTGCTGTTCATTTATACTCTTCCCATAGTGCATTTGTAGTAAGATATCACAAGGGAATAAAATAGCATATGCAAATTGTATAGTACTCTGTCTCGTACCTGGGCACTTAACAAGCATTAGTGCTTATTAGTAAATATTAATAATTAAAATGGTATTGTTATAAAATTTTATTGTAAAAATAAGGATTTCATTGTTTTTAAAGGATAGGTATTTGAGTTACTGTTAAAACAAGCAATACGGGATGTAAATGTAGTGCAATTTGCTCTGTCACATGCTTTTTCAAATAGATATATAATATAAATCATACATGCAATTTAAAATTTTCTGGTGGCTATATTAAAGAAAAAGAAAGTGGGGATTAATTTTAGTATTGTTTAAATATTGCATTTAACCCAGTGTTCCTGACCTGACCTATTATTTGAAGGTGAAATGAATATAAAACATTATAAAGAAATATTCTGTGTCCTTTCTAAAGTAGTACTGAGTTTCAGAATGTATTTCATGCTGCAGGACATCTCAAGTTTGAACAGCCCCACATTAAAAGATAATTACCACCTGGGACAAGTAATCCATCTCCTGGACTACGTAGACCTGCTTACAATTTTAAAATTTTATATGTGAATTATTTTCTTTGCAATATGAAGGTATTTATGGAATTCGCAATGCCCATATGGATTTTAAGTATTACTCCACACCAAAGGACAACACAGAGAAATTTAAAATGTCTATAGAAGTATGTTTACCTGCACTTTCTTTATTTCTGGAAAGAATACATTTAAAGCCAGAAGATATTCCCAGTGTAAACACACAGAAGCCAAATTTCCCATTTTGATATATAAAATGACACACACACACACACACACACACATATATGCACAAAAGTGTATAGGACTTTTAATAGAGCCAATAAATAAGAACCACTCTCTACTTGAACATGGAATCATTGGGAAAATAGTTATACTAATTTGTTAGATTAAGGGTGAAATTCCTTGTAGACTGCAGCTTCATGGAGGAAGAAATACAGCTGCTGTTATCTGCTAGATGGTCAAGAACTAGGTGCCACTGTCCCCAACTGTGACCCACTCACTGTCTTCACTGTTCAATAGATATGGTACAAGCACCTTCTCTCTCTTCCAAACGTAGGTAAGCAATTGTGGAAAGAAATGAGGAAGTAGTACAGTGAAGGACAAGAATCCTATCTGGGATTGTCTCAAGGGAAATCTATGAAGATCAAGGGAGTCACTCGCTTAACAAACTTCATGTTTTTGTTCCTTTAAAACCACATGGCGGTTCTCATGCATGAGGATAGTACTGTTACCCTAATGAAGTTATTCTCTTAGAATGCCAGCAGGCCTCTTGAGATTGCAGGTGAGCACCCTGGTTTCTATGAAGAAGCCCTTAAAGACAAATGAGAATGGTGTGCTATTTTTAATTTAGTGCCTATACCTTGTTCTCAATGCTAAGAAGTCACCTTTACAGCAACCTCATTATATTTCTCCTTCCCATCCTATGTAGGTAGCAGTTCACTAGAGGACACACAATGAGGTCGCAGGAAGGCTTACAGGTGTTCCCACACAAAGTGCCACCAACATAAACATCTTCCAAGTTTGTACTACACTATCGTTATCTAAAGGCTTGGAAAAAAACTAATGTTCAAGAGCAAAATCACAATGAAATTAAACTCCAGAGTTTCAAACAAAAATCCAAGACAATAAAATTCCCAAATCCAATTCTCTTGTCTTTGTGAGTTCTACACCCAAACAACAGAAATTCAATTTTTCATCTATAATTTCATATATGATAAGAATAGTTTTAAAAAAATCTATGACCACAAGGGCTACTTGTTGACTCTTTATACACCTCTCATAAGTTTAAAAACATTTCCCTGAAATACCCGTCCCAACACAGCTATGAATTTTCAGGAGAAATCCTATGGTGCTGGTGTGACGAAGAGCAGAATCAGCCATGCTCAGCCACTCACCCCCCACCCCTCACCCCACTTCTTCTGTCTGTGGGTCACGAGAACATTTAATAAGGTACATTGCTGAAATCGTGTGTGGTATTCCGTTGTCTCCATAAATTTAATTTGTTTAACTAATTATAATTCCCCTCTTGACTGAGTAGGGAATCAACTAAGAGACAAATGTTTCATGGAAGGACTATAGGACTGAGGAAAAGACAGTTCACGTGCGTGTCTGTCTTCCATTCTTGCTGGTGAGCACATCTGTTCCATAGTGGTTGAGGCTGCTGCCCTGCCTCCTGGCCTTCCGAACCCAGCTTCTTCAGTCTTTCAACATGGGCTGAAGATGAGCAGGTATATAATTTCTATATTCTCATTTGAACACAAATCACTATTTCTCAACACAATGATCTTGCCCCTTTGGACCAATTGCCACTAATTACTTAAGAGCTCTCTGTTGATGTTCTGTATATGTTCACATAGTGCCAGCACCTGTCTGCTATGGATTGCACGGTTTTGTACTTTATTTGCAATTTTATAAATGCTCATAGTAACACTTCAATAGATAGTCAAACACCCATTGTTGAAAAGCACTTTAAAAATACTTGTTTTATGTTGCTTTTTAAAAATTTTTCGTATTGGCAAGACTCAAACTGCAATATCTGCAACACTATGTTGACGACAATAAACCTAATGAGGATTGAAGGACTTAGTTCCTGCCGATCTATTGTCCTCTTCTTTTGAAGAAAGGATGTAATGTTTGCGACATTTCTCCTCATGTATTGGGTTAGAAACAGCTGATGGCTTCACACTCACACATACCATCAAGAAGTGTCCCAGCCTTGAGAGGCAACCAAGTTGAGGGCCCTAAAGACTTGAATCCCTTCTCTGAACAGGTGTCAACCAATCTGGGAGCACATTTACAAATAGTATCCTGCTGTCAATCCATGACGCCTGGCTGTTCTTTCTAATCTTCCTGGGACAAGGTTCCATCCACTGGGACAATTGTAGCTTTTTAACACATTTCACTGTAATTAGTGAATCTGCATGTCAGTGTTTTCTTGCATATTCCCTGGCTGCATTGGAGACCATTTTACTTCTCCCCATGACCCGTCAAAGATAAAGAATTTGTTTACTGTAAATTGCACACCACTCACTCCTATATGCCATCTGCCACACTTAACCGCACGGTGCTACAATTTCCTAATAATAGCTCTTTGAACTTAAGAAGAAATAGTCAGAGGTGTTAATCAGAAATGTTAGGGGAATATTTACTCTATCAAGCTTTGCTTCTTGGTGGGATTTTCATTTTGGTATGCTAAAATGATATCGTATTTCTGCCTAATAGGTTATCGCTAAGCAGGGTTCAGAGAGCCCTCTGAGTGGCTGTCATCCAGAATAATCATGAGAGGTGCAGATAGAAAGAAAGGCAGGGCGTTTTGTGATTCAGAAAGTAATTTAGGTCTTCAGCATGAACTCATGGTAAGGTCACAGGTCAGATCTGTGAAGTTCCCCCTTGGGGCTGCCTCATCTCCTGTACTGTGTTGTTTCCTTGTTTCAACTTAAAAATAAAATGACAACAATAAGTGCCATCATGCTTTATCTTGTTTTATTATCCCAAATACCTCTGTATTGGTTAAGATTCTCTAGAAGGACAAAACCAACAGAATGAATAAATATAAACAGAGGATTTATGAGATTGGCTTACAGGATAGGAACTGAGTAATTTCACCATGGCTGTCCATACACTGGAGAGGCTCAGAATCTGATATCAGTTCAGTTCACGAGGATGAGTGTCTCAACTAAAAGACTGGAGGATCCCTGGAGGGCTGCTCATCTCCAGCCCAAATTGAAAGGCTGAAGAAGCTGGGTTCTGATGGCCAGGAAGCAGGGCAGCAGGTACAACCACTATGGGATAGATGCGCTCACCAACAAGAATCGAACATAGGTGTTCAGGTGCACCATCCTTTTCCTCAGACCTCTGCAGGAAGGTGTTGCCCATTCTGAAAGAAGTTCTCCTGTCAATGAAGCCTTCCCACAAATGCCCTCACAGACCTTCCCTGAAACATTTGTCTCTTAGTTGATCCCTACTCAATCAAGTTGACAATCAAGATTAAATTAATCATCATAGTTGCCATATTGGAAAAAATAAAACACAAAGTTACCTTGGTGCATTATTAACCAACAGAATGTTAATGTCTATAAATCCAGGCCATCCTTCAAGCAAGCAAACCACTGGAGTTTATTATCTAGCAATGGCAACACTGAAGAGCTACAAGAAGCTTCAAGTGGATAGAATTTCTTAGAGCTGCTTAGAGAATACCATTTGCCTTCCAGCAGAGAATCTACTGTCACTGACTAAGAACAGTTCATTTTTTCCTTTGTAGAGTGAAATAAAGTAAAACCAGGGCTGACAAAATGGCTAAGTGGGTGAAGTAGCTTGATGCCGAGCCTGAATGAACTGGGCTCAATCTTCAGGACTCACAGGAAGGAATAGAAGAGCCAACTCCTGCAAGGTTTTCTCTGACCTTCACCCCTGTGCTGCATATCATACACAGACACTTAAACAAACAAACAAACAAACAATAAAACAATAAAACAAAAACCAAGCAAAAAAAAAAAAAAACCTCTCCATATTTCCACTCTCTTGTAAGGTTCTGTAAACCACTGCTCCTTGGGAGAGCTGTTTTTTCTTTAGGCTTGTCTTAGAGGGCACTTTGTGGTGGAGGGAAGCCAGCTGGCTGGACTTGAAGGGAAGGTTGGATTCCTTTTTCAACATTTAATATTTATGTTCCCACATATATCCCCAAACATTTGAGGATATTGATGTTACGACTTATTTTCCCTTATCTCTGAGTCATTGCACTGCCAGAACCCTCATTTAACTAACTGTGATGAAAGAGCATCCTAGGTAGTCTGTCCTACAGAGGACAAGCTGTAAACTTTGCCTTTGAAATTTATCTTTTGTACTTTGATATTTTTGCTACAAAATGTACCCTGTGCTTCACAAGCTTGTGGATAAAATGGAATTGCCTTATATTTATGATCACATCTCAATGGCATTAAAACCTCACCCAGCCTTCCAGAAGTTTCCCTTCCCAGGTTTTCCCAAGACTTTTGGGGAATGCTGACCCCTAACCGTGAGTCAGTTATGTTTGCAGCTCAAACCCAATGGTTTTATCTGTCAGGTGTACCCCCATTGAGAGTCCTCGATTTTCTGGAATCCTCTTCCATTGCTGGGGAACAGCTTCAGGACTCTAGGAGATTCCCAGAGACAAGATAAGCCAAATGATCTTCCTCCTGATCTTTATGCCTTCCATGCTTAGACCCTCACTGAACTGCCTGCTTCTTTGGCTTCTCATCCAGTGATTTGGTTTCCTCTTAGTGAGGACAGTGTCCCTTCCTCAGATCATACTCCGAAATGAAAGACTCAAGCCAAATTACATGAGTCACATATTTCATCATTTATGACAGTTTTACTGTCTGCATGCTTTCTCAGTCAGTTAAAGGTACTGTAGCAAAATATCATAGTCTGTAAGGTTTATATACAAAACATATTGTTGTTTATCCCTTCTGGAAACTGTAACCCTCAGGTCAGGGTATCAACATAGTTCTATTATTAGTAATTCTCTTTCAAGTACCACATCTTTCTGCAAAAAGAGGGTTAGGGAAATTTTCTGAGGTCTCTTCATACGAACAGTAATTCCACTTTTGAAGGATTGGTAGTCACAGATTAATTACCACTTAAAGGTGACAACTCCTAGAATTATCTCATTGGGTATTGGAACTTCCAGCTCCACTTTGGGGAAACAGAAACGTATAGTTCATGCAAATGCACACAGAGTCATTTCTCCAGACAAACCCACATTGCAAGGACTGGACAAGGACATGTGTATTTCCAACTGGAACATAAGCACGAATGTCTTTTTTTATAGAAAAAAATTATTTCATTTACAAGTATTCTTTTTCTCTTTTGCAAAAAGCCACGATTTCATCCTTTGAGCTTTACCTTTAATGACAATTTTGCAAACATAAAGAACAATAACCATGATGCCGATTACTCTCCATGAGACTCTTGCTTAATTATGTAAATTTGTGGAATGAAAATGTTATATGATTAAATGTTTTTCACTTTCCCTTGAAATATCCCCAGCCAGGTACTGAAGGAAGGAATATGCTGATTCCAGTCATTAACTAGATCCACTTTACTTCTTGCAAGCAAACTCCTTGCAAGTATTTTCTTTGTGATATAAATTTGGATATTGAAAATTAATGAATTAAATAATTCGAAGTATGCTTCAATAAATGTATATACACTATGAGGGCAGGAAAACAAAGTACCAAGGTTAAGGGTCCTGTTATTTGGAGAATAGGTATAAAAATCAGTAGTGTAATGTCTTCAAATTTGGAATGATAATTGTTTTAATGAAAAATGGCATGGATTTAGCTAATAAAAAAATCTGAAAATTATGGTGTAGGTTTACTTTGACTCCATCTTAATTATCTATATCGTGGTATTTTTGTTTGGCTGATATCTACTTCAATTAAGGTATGGATTAGAGAGACTTGTACATTGGATAAATTATATATAATTCTTATTCATTATTTTGTTCAGTTGACTATAGTTTCTTGTAGTATTAGTGATTGAAACCAGGGCCTATGCATTCTAAACAAGAGTTCTACCACCAACCGATATTCTTAGGCTTCTTTTTATTTATTTTGAATCGAGATCTCACTAAGTTGCTCAGGCTGACCTTGAACTCATTCTGTAGCCCAGATAGTCCTTGAGTTTACAATCCTCCTGCATCAGCCTCCTGAATATCTGGCTGGGATTGCAGGCATGTACTACCACTCCAGTCTCAAGCCTTGCTTTTAAGGAGTTATCTATCAGAAAAAAAAATGTGCAGATAAACTGTGTGAGTGCACACTATACCATCAACAACACGAAAAGGTCTGAGATTTCACCCTGTTTTAAAGTCTAATGAATTATCCTGCTGCTGCTTTATCCATTATTGCAGAAGGCACACAGTTCCCTGGTCAGAGAAAAGAACTGTATTACTCATATCACAACAGGCCACATAAGTTCACTCTCCCACAGGTTTCTTAGTCACTTGTGAAAGCAGTTTTTGAGAGATCTGCTTCTCTTCTTCCCTCTGTTGGAAATGTGTTGCTAGGCGAATGTGCACAGCATTCTCAGGGGCTCTTTTCAGGTTGCGCAGCACTTTCTGCATCTGTTATACCTGGCAATTGTAGATTCAAATGCTGAAAAAGTATTAGGTTCCTGCCTCTTCCTCTTGATACCTCTCAGTCTCTATTCCAGATGTTTACCTGTGTTTATATCCTCTTATACATATTAATGTTACAAAGTGGATTCTGCACATCAGAGAAAACATGTAGTCACTGTCTTTCTGAGTTTGGGTCCCCTCTATTAGTATTGCACTTTACAGCTCCATCTACTTTCCTACTTTATGGGTTCTTTACAACAGAGCAACGTTTCACTGTGTATGTGTACAACATTTTCATTATCTATTCTCTTTTTAAAATTTAAGGTTTTTAAAATAATATATATGCATGTGTTGCCTGCAGAGGCCAGAAGAGGTCACCAAATCCTCGACAACTGAAGTTAGAGCCTGACTTAGACCCTGGGAACTGAACTCATGTCCCTACATGTTCAGGCAACACATGCGTATATATTATTTTAAAAACCTTAAATTTTAAAAAGAGAATAGATAATGAAAATGTTGTACACATACACAGTGGAGCGTTGCTCTGTTGTAAAGAACCCATAAAGTAGGAAAGTAGATGGAGCTGTAAAGTGCAAGACCCACATTGGAGCACCGGAGTGAAATCTCAAGGTCCAAATCAAGAGCAGGAGACAGAGCACGAGCAAGGAACTCAGGACCGCGAGGGGTGCACCCACACACTGAGACAATAGGGATGTTCTATCAAGAACTCACCAAGGCCAGCTGGCCTGGGTCTGAAAAAGCATGGGATAAAACCGGACTTGCTGAACATAATAGACAATGAGGACTACTGAGAACTCAAGAACAATGGCAATGGGTTTTTGATCCTACTGCACGTACTGGCTTTGTGGGAGCCTAAGCAGTTTGGATGCTCACCTTACTAGACCTGGATGGAGGAGGGTGGTCCTTGGACTTCCCACAGGGCAGGGAACCCGGATTACTCTTAGGGATGATGAGGGAGGGGGACTTGATGGGGGAGGGAGAGGGAAATGGGAGGTGGTGGCGGGGAGAAGGCAGAAATCTTTAATAAATAAATAAATAATAATAATAAAAAAAACTGAACCAAAAAAAAAAAAAGAATATATACTATTAACCACGGAGCCACCTCTCCAGCCCACTACTCATCTGTTGATGTGCACCCATGCTCTGTGGGGAACACATTCAACCACAGCATCAGGTGGCTCTTGTTCAAAACACATGCAATTCACCATTAGAACAGAATTTCTCAATCATTCCTCATTTAGTTAGTTTCTCATCTATGTTTCAATATTTCTTCACTTAGCTCTTATAGTTTTATTTCTGGATTATTTATAATTGCTATTGTAAATAGGATAATTGAGGTTATAGTTCAAAGAAGTCATTGCTAATATATATGAAAACTATTAATTTTTATAATTAATATAAATTATATTAATTATTGAAACCTTTTCTTACTACTTTTTAAAAAGTTATAATCATGTTGTCTTTGAAAATAATAAGTGTGAGTTTTTCTCTGTATATTAAATGTTAGTGAACCGAAGGAGGTAGTGATGAGTGTGGGAATTCTTATCTTTCCTGTTTCTAATGCAAATGTTTCTAATTCTTTACGTACATTAAAGTCTTCACTGGGGCACTGGCTAATATATTCCTTTTTTTTCTAAGCTTTTTAAGGGAACTTTGTTAATTTGAACACAAAATATGTTTTACTATAACTTTTTTCAGAAATTGCCACGCCTTGTTACAATTGTTGTGATTTTGATTTTAAATAAAAACATTTCAATAATTTAAATTTTATTGAAGTATTTTTGTTGTGTTTTTAATTTGTGTATATTGGGCCATCGTAGCTTATATTTTATTGATGTAAACATTATGGTCAATATTTGTTAACGCATGTTTTTTTTTTCCTCAGAAGAAATGATGTCCTCTAATCATAATCAAAATCTTTCACAGAACCTGGATAGATTAAGATAGTTCATCTGTTATCCAACTCCAATATATTCTGCTCCAATAGTACCAGCTTAATCTCTTTCCTACTTAGTTAGGTAGTAATTTACCCATCATGTTCATAGAGGACATGAGGTCCCTGAGATCACAGGTAGTACTATCAAAACAAGAAATGTTCAACACATATGCTTTGCTCTTCAGCAGAAGGGGTTTATACCTGTTTCCATCCAGAAAACTGGGAATGGATGTAGTTTATTACCTGGTGATCTTTGCTTTCTGTAGGATAGGCCTCACCCAAGTCCCCCAGATTATTATCTTTATACAAGTCTCCTGAACATCACTTCACAGTCGTTAGAACCCATTCTTAGGGAAGATATCACACGTACTTTGCAAAGTGCATGTCTTCTAGATTTTTATACTTTTCTGTGTTCCCATCAGTCTTATACTTTATACTTTGAAGCATTTATTAGTTTGCAAAATGTTTTGGATCTGTTTTCTGACAGACTTTTGTTCTGGAACCCAGTCCGACATAGAATTTACTCTGTAGCTGAGGGTGTCCATGAACTCGCAACTACTTTGACACAACCTATTTAGTGATGGGATTAAAGTTGGGAACCATGGTTTCCACCTTATGAAATATTTGTTGACAGAAGCATTTCATCAGAATGAAAACCTGTTCTCTATGTATGTAGTGCTGTGTACTTTAAACTCTTCTTGGGGTGATGTAATGCCATACCTATTTTTATTGAAGAAGGGAAATTTGATGACTTATCCAATAATGTGCTCTGATTTTCTTTACTACAGAGTTTGCTGTTTAATAAGATTTACATAGTTTCATCGTTTATGAATTGGTCCATACTTCTGCTTTTAAAAATGCTAATTATTAAATACAATTAGCTTCTAGGTACTTTATCATTTTAAAACTATTGCAAATAAAATATTTCTTTCCATGTTCATTTTTACATTCTTTTGATAGACATAAGAAAATTGTTTTGTTTATACACACTGCACTTAGTTTGTCATTATTTTAGAGATGTTCTAGTTTAGTCTTGTATAGAGTACCTTTAAATTTTAAACTACACAATGATACCATCAAACATATTAAATCGCCTTAAGTCTTCTGCTCCAATTTTATGAGTATTTTCATTTTATACTGAATTCTCTGGACTTGTAGAGACCATAGTAAATAACAATTATGATTTTTAAATTTCTGTGTGACCTGAAATTATAACTGATTCCATTAGTCTACCACTTAGGTTTTAAAAAGAAGTTCTGAATTACATCACAATCATTGAGAGACCACAGACTAGATTTAGAAGCATGTATCCTCAATCAGTGCCTTAATTCAGAAATGGATTCATAATTTGATTACATTATTGAATGATTGTGTGAGATTTCAGAGCTGGGGCTTAGGTAGAGGAAGTTGGTCACTGGGGGTGTGTCCTTGAAGGCAACATGTTTTCTTTGCTTTCTGGACTCCACGACATAAGCAGCTTTTGGGTTTGCAGTTCCCTTCTGCTGTGTGTTCTAACTACCCACAGGCTTTGAAACAGTAGGGCCTGTTCCCCATAGACAGAAACCTCTGATTCTTCTAGCCAAGAAAAGATCTTTCCTGATTGGAAATTGTTTTCCTCAACAGTGAAATTCTAACTTAACTATTCATTTGTCAAAATTGCTTTATTGTGACTCTTGCTACCCTCTCTCCATCAATTATCTCATCTTCAATTGAGGCTTTTAGAAATGAATTTCAACACTAGACAGTTCCTCCAAGTATTTCATTATTATTATTATTATTATTATTACAGCTCCCATGTGTGCTGCTCATTTCCCAATATCATTGCACGCTGGCTTCTCCCTTTCCTTTAATATTTTCTTTTTTGAGATGGGACCTTTATCTCTTTTTCCTTGTCTGGAACTTTCTTTTTTATTGTTTTTATTGACTTATTGAGCTATGCATTTTTCTCTGTTCCCCTTCCATTCTCTCCTCTTCCCTTTTACTCTCCCTCCTGGTCCCCATACTCCCAATTTACTCAGGAGATCTTGTCTTTTTATATCCCATGTACATTAGATACATGTATCTCTCTCTTGGGGTCTTCTTTGTTGTTTAGTTCACTAGGATTGTGAATTGTAGGCTGGTAGGAGTCCTTTCTTTATGTTTTAAAGTCACTTATGAGTGGGTACATATAATATTTGTCTTTCTGGGTCTTGGTTACCTCACTCAATATGATGTCTTCTAGATCCATCAATTTGCCTGCAAGTTTTAAGATACCATTTTTTTTCTACTGTGTAGTACATCATTGTGTAAATGTACCATATTTTCCTTATCCATTCTTTGGTTGAGGGACATCAGGTTGTTTTCAGGTTCTGGCTATGGCAAACAATGCTTCTATGAACATAGTTGAGTACATGTCCTTCTGGTACAATTGAACATTCTTTGGGTATATACCCAAAAGTGGCATTGCTGGGTCTTGAAGTAGATTGATTACTAATTTTGTGAGAAATTGCATACTGATATTACTCAAATGGCCTTCACACTGTCCTCACATGGCCTTCACATGGCCTTCATGTGATCTTTAAATGGCCTTTATATGGCCTTTACATGGCTTTCACGTGATCTTCAAGTGGTCTTCACATTGCATTTACATGGCCTTCACATGGCTTTCACATGATATTCACATGGTTTTTACGTGGCCTTCATGTGGCTTTCACATGATCTTCACATGGCCTTCACATGGCTTTCATATTGCTTTCATGTGATTTTTCACATGGCACACATGGTTTTCATGTGGCTTTCATATGATCTTACATGGCCTTCACATGGCCATCTCATGGCTTTCACATGATCTTCACATGGCACACATGTCTTCATGTGGCTTTCATGTGATCTTCACATGGCACACATGGCTTTCACATGGCCTTCATATGATCTTCAATGGACTTTACATGCATGGCCTTCACATGGCTTTCACATGATCTTCACATGGCCTTCACATGATTCTTACATGTTCCTCACAAGTCCCTCACATGGTATTCACAACAAAAATCAATCAAAAGAGACAAGGAAGGTCATTTCATGTTAGTCACAGGAAAAATCCATTAAGAGGAAAACTCAAAACTGAGCATCTATGCCCCAAATACAAGGGCACCCTCATATGTAAAAGAAACACTTCTAAAGCTTAAACCACGCATTAAACCCCACACACTAATAGTGGGAGACTTCAATATCCCACTCTCACCATTGAACATGTCTATCAGACAGAAAATTAACAGAGAAATAAGGGAACTAACAGATGTCATGACTCAAATAAACTTAACAGGCATTTATAGAACATTCCATCCAAACATAAATTAATATGCCTTCTTCTCAGCACCTCATGGAACTTTCTCAAAAATTGACCACATACTTGTAACAAAGCAAATCTCAACAGATAAAAAATATTGGAATAACCAATAAAGACTTCCTAAAAATCAATGAATATGACCATGCAACATACCCAATTTTATGGGAAACAATGAAAGCAGTGTTAAGAGGAAAGTTTATAGCACACATGTCTTCATGAAGAAGTTGGAAATTTCCACACTAGTGGGTTATCAGCACACCTGAAAACTCTAGAACAAAAAGAAGCAAACTCACCCAAGAGGATTAGATGGCAGGAAATAATCAAATTGGGAGTGAAAATAAAAAAATAGAAACACAGAAAACAGTACAAAGCATAAATGAGACAAAGAGTTGAGTTTTTGAGAAAATCAACCAAATAGGCAAACCTTTATCCAAACTAACTAAAAGACACAGAGAATCTCCAAATTAACAAAATCAGAAATGTAATGAGAGACATAACAACAGACATGGAGGAAATCCAGAGAATCATCAGGTCATATTTTGAAAACCTGTACTCTACAAAATTGGAAAACTTGAAATAAATGGACAACTTTTTTGCATAAATATCATTTACCAAAATTAAATCAAGACCAAATAAGCAAGCTAACTAGACCTATAACTGCTAAAGAAATAGACACAGTCATCAAAGGTCTCTCTGCTTGATGTGGGAGTGATTTCTTTCTAATCTGTTGCTTTCATTGGTTAATTAATAAAGAAACTACCTAGGTCCATTTGATAGGACAACCCTTAGTTGGATGGAGTAAACAGAACAGAATGCTGGGAGAAAGAAGCCAAGTCAATGAGTTGCCATGATTCTCCCACTCCAGACAGACGCAGGATAAGATCTTTCATGGTAAGCCAACTCGTGGTGCTACACAGAATATTAGAAATGGGTTAGATCAATATATAAGAGCTAGCCAATAAGAGGCTAAAACTAATGGACCAGGCAATGTTAAAAAGAATACAGTTTCCATGTAATTATTTCGGGTATAAAGCTAGCCGTGAGGGCGGCTGGGTGCCAGGAATGTAGCCCCGCTGCTCATATTACAACAGAGTGGCGCTCAACGTGATTAACTAATGCCACATAAAACCTGAGAGGGCTTAAAAAGGAGAGAGAGAGAATTTAAGACAGCTTTTTGCTGTTTGTGGGTTGCGTGCCGCAGAGAGAAATTGTCCTGACTCAGCAGCAAAAAATAAACCTGGCTGTTTTAAAATGCTGGCTTTCTGGGCTGTGCCACCATTGCGATCTCTGTCTGGCTCCTGTGGGAGACAGAGATTTTAAATGCAGCATTTGGAGTAAAGTGCTATGGCTTACTTGATGGCAATGTGGACTGCTGTGTGCCTGAAACTGTGAGTGGCTCAGGGACACCAAAAGGCTCTGAGGCAGGAGAGGCTTAGCTCTGCCTTGCTGGACTGTACTGGTCTCAGGCAGGAACTACCGTAATTACCATAATAACAGCGCAGTTAAGGTTTAGACTGGGCAGGACACAGGCAGTACCATATTACCTGTACATGGTACAACTTAAGTTTTTAAGAAATGCTTAACATTTTAAGAAATGCTCCTGGATAATAAAAAAAATTTACAGATTCACAATAAAACAGATGTCAGACATAAAAGATCTATAAATAAATCACAATGTTGGATAAATGTACATAAACTTGAGAGAAAAAATATAAAAAATAAAGTTAATGATTAAAAAAAAACGTAAAGTCTTTAAAGAGACAGAATACAGATAGTTATAGATTAGCTCAGTCGGTAGAGGATGAGACTCTTAATCTCAGGGTCGTGGGTTCGAGCCCCACGTTGGGCGCCACTCTGTTGTAATAACAGTGGTACGCTGTGTCCCTGCCACCTGGCCACCTGCATGGCTAGCTTTATACCTGAAATAATTACACGGAAACTGTATTCTTTTAAACACTGCTTGACCCATTAGTTTTAACCTCTTATTGGCTAGCTCTTACATATTGATCTAACCCATTTTTAATATTCTGTGTAGCACCACAAGCTGGCTTACCAGGAAAAATCTTAACCTGCGTCTGTCTGGAGTGGGAGAATCATGGTGACTCACTGACTCGGCTTCTTTCTCCCAGCATTCTGTTCTGTTTACTCCGCCTACCTAATTTTCTGTCCTATTAAAGGGGCCAAGGCAGTTTCTTTATTAATTAACCAATGAAACAACAGATAGAAAGATGACCCACCTCCATCATCCCCTCCCCCTAAAAAAGCCCAGGTCCAGATGTTTTCCGCACATAATTCTACAAGATTTTTAAAAAACTATTACCAATACTTTTCAAGTTGTTCCATACAATAGAATCAGAAGGAACATTGTCAAACTCTTTATATAAGGTTGCAATTACCCTGATACTCAAACCACATAAAGACATTATTAAGAAATAGAATTACAGACCAATCTCACTCATAAACATTGATGCAAAAATATTCAGTAAATTACTGGAAACCAAATACAAGAACACATCAGAAAAATCATCCACCATGACCAATTAAACTTTATCCCAGAGATTCAGGAACAATTCAATATATGTAAAATCTGTCAATGTAATCCATTATACAAAGAAACTGAAAAAAAGCCACATGATCCTTTCATTAGATGCTGAAAAAGCTTTTGACAAAATACAGTATCCCTTCAATATAAAGGTCTTAGAGAGAGCAGGGATACAAGAACATACATAAACATAATAAAGACAATATACAGTAAGCAAACAGCCAACATCAAACTAAATAAAGAGTAACTCTACTGAAATCAGGAACAATATAAGGTTGTCCACTCTCTCCATATCTATATCTATTCAATATAGTGCTTGAGGTTCTAGCTAGAGCAAGAAGACAACAAAAGAAGATCAAGGGGAGACATGTCAGAAAAGAAGAATTCAAACTCTCACTATTTGCTGATGATATATGATAATTTACAGAAGTGACCCCTAAAATTCTACCAAGGATCTTCTCCAACTCATAAACACCTTCAGTAATTTAGTAGGATACAAGATTAACTAGAAAAAGATCAGTAGCACTCCTTTACACAGATGATTAATGGGCTGAGAAAGAAATCAGAGAAACATCACCCTTCACAGTAGCCACAAATAACATGAAATGTCTTGAAGTAACTCTAACCAAACAAGTAAAAGACCTGTATGACAACTTTAAATCTTTGAAGAAAGAAATTGAAGAAGACACACATACACACACACACACAAAACCAGAAATATTTCACATGCACTGGGTAGGTAGAATTAACATAGTAAAAATGGCAATCTTACCACAAGCAATCTATAGATTCAATGAAATGCCCATCAAAATTCCAGCAAAATTTTTCACAGACCTTGAAAGAACAATACTCAACTTTGTATGAAAAAACAAAAAACCCAGGATTGAAAAAACAATCCTGTACAATAAAGGAACTTTTGGAGGCATCACAATTCCTGACTTCTAATTATACTACAAAGCTACAGTACAGAAAATAGCCTGGTACTAGCATAAAAACTGATAGGAGGACAAAAATGAATCGAAGATCTGGTTATCAATTCACATATTTGCGAATACCTAATTTTTGACAAAGAAACAAAAAAGATAAAATGAAAAAGATGAAGTATATTCAACAAATAGTGCTGGCATAACTGGATATCAACATGTAGAAGAATGAAAATAGGTCCATATCTATCACCATGCACAAAACTCAAGTCCAAATGGATGAAAGACCTCAACATAAAACCAACCATACTGAACCTCACAGAAGAGAAATTAGGAAGTACACTTTATAACATTGGCACAGGAGACTACTTCCTAAAGATAAACCCATTAGCTCAGATGCTGAGAGAAACAATTAATAAATGGAACCTCCTGAAACTGAGAAGCTTCTGTAAAACAAAGGACATGGTCAACAAGACAAAATGGCAGTCTACAGAATGAGAAAAGTTCTTCACTAACCCCATATCAGAGTTCTGATCTCTAAAATATACAAAGAAATCAAAAAAATTGGTCATCAAAAGAACAAATAATCCAAAAAATGAGGTATAGGCCTAAACAGAGAACTTTCAACAGAGGAATCTAAAATGGCTGAAAGACACTTAAGGAAATGCTCAACATCCTTAGCCATCAGAGAATGCAAATCAAAACAACGTTGAGAATTTCTCTAGAGCCAGGTTTCTTGCTGACCATATAATGACTCTCTCAATCAAGATATCTCTTTCCTTGCTCTCATCTCTGTCCTTATTCCATCTGGACTATCCCATTCCTTCAAGTTCCCCTCACCCCTCCCCTTCCTCCCTCCTATTCTTCCACTTTCCCTTTTCCATTCCACCTCCATGCTCCCATTTTTTCTAGGCAGTCTTGTATATTGCAACTTTCCAGGTGGATCTATATATGTTTTTCTTAGGGTTCATCTTATTACTTAGCTTCTCTATCCATAAAGATGACTCCAGTTAAGACCCTAAACAATAGAGGAGAGGGGGACCCAAACTTGACTTGCCCTGTAGTCAGACTATTGAATATCTGAAATATCACCATAGAACCTTCATCCAGCAGCTGATGGAAACATAGGCAGAGACCCACAGTGGAGCACTTAACTGAGCTCCCAAACTCCAGTTGAAGAGTGGAAGGTATGATAATATGAGCAAAGAGGTCAAGACCATGATGGATACACCCACTGAAAAAGTCTACCTGAGTTAATGGGAGCTCACCAACCCCAGCCAGACTGGGAAGGAACAGACATAGGATGAAACTAGTCCTGAATGTGGCTGACAAATGCATGGCTGGGGCAGACTGTGGGGGTGGGGGCACTGGAATTGGTACTGCTTGTACTGGCTTTTTGGGAACCTCTTCTCTTTGGATGGATACCTTGCTCGCCCTGGAAATAGTAGGGAGGACCTTGGACCTTCCCAAAAGCAGTGTGCCTTACCCTCTCTAAGGATTAGTTGGGGTTGGGGTAGGAGGGTATGTGGAGGAAATTGGAGGAGAGGAGGGAGTTGGAACTTGGATTGGTATTTTTTAAAAAAACTAATAAGGGAGAGTTAAATAAATCTAATCTACATGGGAAGTAGAAAAAGACAAGATCTCCTGAGTAATTTGGGATCATGGGGACCTTGGGGAAGGGTTGAAGGGGGGAGGGGAGAGGAAGGGAAGGTAGCAGAGAAAAATGTAGAGTTCAATAAGAATCCATTAAAAAAGGAAAAGTCAAAAAAAGATGTAACTATGGTGTGGAATTTTCCTTTGTATGCTGCTATTACCATTAATGAATAAAGAAACTGATTTGGACCTATAGCAGGGCAGAACTTAGCTAGGCAGGGAAAACTAAACTGAATGCTGGGAGAAAGAAAGGCAGAGTCAGGGAGAAGTCATGTAGCCCTGCTGGAGACAGACGCTAGAACTTTACCTGGTAAGCCTCAGCCATGTGGTGATGGATTAATATAAATGGATTAAATTAATATAAGAGTTAGCCAATAAGAAGCTAGAGCTAATGAGTCAATCAGTGATCTAATTAATACAGTTTCTGTGTGTTTATTTCGGGTCTGAGCTATCTGGGAAGCTGGGAACCAACAAGTGACCTCCCTCTTATATGACTATATCAAATGATATTAAAATGGCATTAGGTTAAGCTTACATTACAAGTTTAAAAATTGCTTCACACTAAATAATTGATTATTTCTGTGTATTAATTTGTATTAACTGTTATGGAACAATATGTTTCCTCCTGTCATTTTCTCATATACATATAGAGTACACAAACACACTGGAATCAACCCTCAGAGTTACCCTTCACAAATATTCCTTAAGGCTATGTTTTCTGTCTACTAATTTTAGTCTCTTAAAGTTGAAATTAACAAGGAAAATGTGTTAATAAGTAGGAAGATCTCTATAAAATTTGTTGTATGTTGGCCAACTATTTTGTTTTGATATTATTGCCAGTGTCCCTACTTATTAAACAGCACATTGTTTGCTACAAGGATCAGTTTCTATTTACTTTCATTATTTGAACATTTTTAAGCCTCGGGTCTTAAAGTTAATTAAGTCTGAAGTCTTACAGTTAATTAAGGGTCTTATAATACAATTTAAGTTGGCATTAAAGAACAGTAAGTCTACTTAGTATGAAACATTTAACTTAACAACTTTACTCAAAACATGCCAATAAAGTAAATGGGTTAGGAAATGAATATTGTTGCCTAAAGCTCATAGGGATAATTTTTAATGATTTTTTATTATTTTAAATCAATATTGCTTTACATATGCTTTCACATCTCAAAATTTAAGTGTAACTAATAATTAACTCTCTGATCTACATGACATAAGTTATTTTTGATTAATTGCGTCCCCTCTCCTAATATGAATTAGTAACACATGAATTAAAATGTTGTTGGAACTTTGAATTTACCACAATTAAGTGTTGAATGTGGTCATTTTACATAAAATATTTACTTTTAAAAGCCATATCAATAATTTAATTATTTGTATACTAAAATCAAACAAATTTAGGCCAGTGTAAAATATTTATTATATATACAATGTTCTGCCTGCATGCATTCCTGCAGGCCAGAAGCTGGCACCAGATCTTATTTCAGGAGGGTGTGAAGCACCATGTGGCTGCTAGGAATTGAACTCAGGACCTCTGGAAGAACAACCAGTGCTCTTAACCGCTGAGCTATTTCTTCAGCCTGGCAAGTATAAAATATTACAACAGTTTTTAAAGGACAGCTTGATGTGTCTTTGTTTATTTTTGATCTTAGTAACTAATCTGTAACCTATTGACTGAAACTGAGTCATTACCCATTTGAGACCACTTTTTTTTTTTTTCTGGAAGGGTAATTTTTAGAACTAATGCACGATTTCCCAGAACACAATTTGTCTAGAGATTCTTGTTTCACTTAGTCATTTATTGTCCCAAGGATCCATTATTATACAAAAAAATGAAAGTATATGTGATGTTTTTGACATTTCTTGAGTACTTTGAATGCAATTTGGACTAATTCAGATATCTCTTAAATCTCCATATTTGTATGAATCTCCTTAACTGTTAGGCTTCCCAAACCAATGTTTATTTTTGTCCTCTTTGATTCTATTTGGAAAATGCTCTGCTATACCTTCAATCCCACCCAAAGTGCCTCTTGGTTGATGAATTGCTGTAAGCTGGCAATTTTAGCATTTTTATATTAGCGTTGAGAATGTCAGGATGATATGCATGCTAATGACATAGCTAGATTTAGTCACTTGCTACTGTCACTTCAAACTTTCATATAAAAAATTATATTTTTCATGTTCAATACCTTGTTCTTTAATAAGAATAATAACTCTTTAAATGATGCTTGTAATATTTTGATTTGAAATGTGTCCCATATATTGGCTTTTGTCCTGGAGAAGTTTGGTTTTCTTTCTGTGATTAAATGTCCACTCTGTAGATCTCTGTTTTGACATGATTGTAAGCATCATTCTTATGAAGGTAGAGAGGGGGGAAGGCAGAGACAGGAAGATCTTTGGAAGCTTGTTGGCCAGCTGCTCTGAACACTGTGGGGAAACTCCCAAGTGAATGAGAAACTGTCTCAAAAAACAGATGAAGGTACCTCAGGATCAACACTTAAAATTGTCTCTTCTCTCTACATACCTTCCATATGCCATGGGGATGTGTTTTCAACAAGAAGCATCAAGCAGAACTTTAAGGTACCACATCTTTTTTGTTGCTCCCATGAATTCTTACATCACCGATAGGTCACAAATTGCTTACCAAATTATCAGTCTCATATTTTTCCTTGGAGAGTTCTCACACAAGAAATAATTTTTTTCTGTGACTGGTGGACAACCATCTTTTAAAATGGCCAAATAATGGCCTCCTAAAGATGCCCAAGCTGTACCTCCTTGCTCCCTTAATCTACAGCAAAAAGATATTTCACTGGCACACTGAAGATCACAGCTCTTGGAATACATCTGTTCTTAAGAATCTGTATTGTATTTGTTTTTGTTTTTAAATGTGAACTTTTTTTTTTCTGATCAGAGATAGAGGAAACAAGGACGAAAAGATATTCAGAGACCTCTGCAGTCTTGGAATAATATGGTATATAGCCGATGGCTTCAAGATGAGGAAACAACAGAATTAGAATGAGTAAACCAGAGTGAAAAAGCAAAGCTCTCGTGGATAATGAACAAGGAGATAGTCTGTTAATCTTAGTCAGTCCCATAGTCTAGTAAACTCAATTTGGCCAACAACTTGCATGAACCTAAAGATTTCATTCCCAAAGTCTTTAATGAAAAATGCAGGCTAATGTCTTGATTTTAGCCTCGAGTTGAATTACCAAAAGAATTGTACAGTCATTGGACTCATTATTTTATGATGATGATGATGATGGTTATGCATGTGTAAGGTGCTTGTGTGTGTGTGTGTGTGCTTATGTGTGCATGTGCCATGGTACATGTATGCAGGAAGAGATACCGTTAAGGAGTTAATTCTCTCCTTCCATCTTGTTGCTTTCTTGATGTTTCCCCTGAAGTATGTATACCAGGCTAGTGTAACGGTGTAAATGAATGCAGACAGATTGTAAAAATATATACAGCTTTAATGGGGAAATAGACTTACAGAACCACAGGTTCCTGTAGAGAACAGGAAAGCAGAAGAAGGGGCGGCTGGGAGCACGCCCAGCAGATTTATATGTAAACATTAGCCGGAGGCAAATACACCCCCTAATGGGTGGGGCTTATCCCTACATCTCCCCCTTTTGTCTAAATAAGACAGAACTAAACCAAATACAACTATATACAATAATAACAAATAATAACTATAACAAACAATATTGAGAACAAAAGTTTTGGTAAACATTCTATCTGGGAGTCTAAATAATGTAGAGAGTAACTACAATTATATAATCTTTAACTCCGTCAAAGATCTGAGAAGGGAATAAATATTACTTAACAAATGAGAGATATCCAAAATGTGCTCAGATTTTTATCTGAGTTCCAGAGTTTGAACTCAGGGCATCAGATTTCCCTGGAAAGTGGGTATGCACTTTTAACATTTGATCCATCTAATCAGCCCAGTAGTTGGACTTAATAGCTAAAAAATGGTAAAAATGAACTGTTTCCATGAGATGATAATTTATGATGATTTGATGTCAGGAATACCAAGAAAATACAATAGATTTTCAGGTTTGCCATATCAGCTCTCAGAATGAGTTCAGTCTTTCAGATCTGAGTAAAATCTTCCAGTAGAAACAAAACAGTGGAATGTTTGGATGACACAAAGGAACTTCACCTCTCACATTCCGTTCTTTGGTCCACTATGCTCTGCAGGGTCATGGTATGAAAACTCTTCTTGATGAATCATTGAAAACTATCAGGAAATATTTTCTGACATTAATTGTAAGTATGTATCAATATTTTTTTTTGAATTTTTGAGACAGGGTTTCTCTGTAGCTTTTTGGTTCCTGTCCCGGAACTAGCTCTTGTAGACCAGGCTGGCCTCGAACTCACAGAGGTCCGCCTGCCTCTGCCTCCCGAGTGCTGGGATTAAAGGCGTGCACCAGCACCGCCCGGCTGTATCAATATTTTTTTACATTTGTTTTTGCTGCAATTGAAAATGCATGGGCAATTTTTTAATTTCTACTTTTAAGATTAATATAATTACAACATTTTCCTCTTCCCCTTCCTTCTGCCAAACTCTCCCATATATGCCTCCCCACTCTGCTCCAAATTTCTGGCCTCTTTTTTCATTAATTGTTTTGCATGTATATAATTATACATTCATAAATATAGCCTGTTCAGTCCATATAATGCTGTCTGCACATATGTTTTCAGGGCTTAGTGTTCAGCCCTGGACAAGTAATTGATGTGTTCTTCCCCAGGGAATACCTCTCCCACTCCCAGTCCTCCTCAGTTGTCTATGGTTCCTTGTGTAGGGTCGAATCCTCCTGGACTTGCTCCCATCTACTTTGGCATGTTTGTTGTGTCCTCCTTGTTATGTTTACATTTGGGCAGACATGTTGGTGTGGATTTATGGATGTAGCTTCTGATATTGCCATGAGACACAGTTTTATTCCAGACTCCCTGATCCACTGGTTCTTACAGTCCTTTTGCCCCCTTTTCTGCAATGTCTCCTAAGCCTTAGGTTTAGGAGTGGTATTGTAGATGTAACCAAAAGGACTGGGTTCCGCACTCTGCAGTTTGATTGGCTGCACTTTTCTATAGTGGTCTCCATCTGTTGGAAAGAAAAGTTTCCTGATGAGAGTGAAGAATTGCACTTATGAGGACTGTCCTTATAAGGACAAGTGTTTATAGATTGTTGTTAGGGATTGAACTGGTTTAGTCAATCAGTGGTTGGAAGTCTTAAGCTTGTTTTTCAAGTATCTCTCCTGCCTTCCACACTGAGGTACCCCACATCACCCTTGCTTCACATCCCATATCATGTTCTCCTTCCTCATAGATGCTGACCATGACCTTTGTGTTTATTGATAATTTTACATAGTACTTTTTTACGTTGTTCACCTCCAACTCTTCCTAACTCCCCTTATACCTACAAATGTAGATTTGTTCTGTTGGTTATTTCAACAATATGCTTTTCACATACTGAACCCTAAGTTCTCTTTGGGAGAGCCCATGGCTCATTTTGTTCATTATTGCATATTTAGAGGTTGGCAATGCCGGCTACATAGTAAGTGAATCTATTAAATAAATAAATACTACACCTTTGAAATATCATGAAATACATAAAAATCCTTTGTAGAAAAATTGTGAATCATCTTCCTTTCACAGTGATGCACTTGCTAAGGTTGGTGAGAATATTTGGAGCAATGACTCTAATTCAAAATATTCAAAATGAAATTTTGACTGATTTAGAGAAACTGGCACAGTTGGGGAAATATTTTTCTCTTGCGAATTTACTAAGAGGAAATGGAAAATACACAAGATTTTCTACCACTTTTTTAAATAAAAGAAGAACAGCCCTAAGGAAAAAATAACTTTTAACAACACCAAGTATCAACTGTAGGATTCTAATACCAATGAGAGTATGTTTGTATTGAAAATTTGGCTTTCAGGATTACTAACAGGATAACATACCTAGCTGTTAAACAATATCTCTGGATGCAGGGAAGGGTTTCTGGTGCTCTTTATTCTGGTGGTTTTCTATTCAGAGTATGAAATATTCCTGGAGCCCACCTTGCCTTCTTCTTTTCTTCTGCATGCTCTATTCTTCTGGACACCTACTTATTTCTTCAGTGAAGAGCTGTAAAATGCTTTAGTGTTCAGAAAAAAAAAAAAACCTTCTTTGTAAATGTTTTTCTTTGCTTCTTTAGTCCGGAGCCAAAAATATCACATTTCTGTTTTGGGAGCAACAAAAAGAGCTTCTGAAAAATGTGGACGGATAGCTGAGACAGGGTGGCAGTATTTTTTAGAAACAGTTTCATAGCACCATATGGTCTAGTATATTCTCAAACAAATATGTCACCTATAATTTGATGAATACCTTCCAAGATAAAATAATTTTTTTCAGCAGGGAACAGATGGTATCAGTCAAAAGCATATCGAGACACTTTAAGAAAGACTTGATGGCTCAAGTGATTTAACCAACAAGATCTCTGTTTTACGTTTTGAAATTTGTCATCTACAAGTAATTCAGCCTTCTTTCCAAAATTCGCCCCATGGAGAATTGAACTAATCATGTTTTATTTGATATTTAGCAATAATTGTAAAAATTCCAAGTTGCTCTGCATTCAAGTATTTATCATATTAGGGCTCAAGAAGAAAAACATTTCTTAAATGTTTCAAAACAGAAAAGACTTTGTGCTCAGATGTGACACTATTTTAATGAGAGATTTTATCTTCAAAAGTTTAAGGAGATATGACCAGACACCTTTTTTTTTCAGTTTTTTCCCTTAAAAATCAGAACAGAAGAAAATAGAAAAGAAAGATTTCTATATGGGGCTGAGGAGATGAGTCGGCCGATGAGGGCTACGCATGTGTACAGATCTGAATTTGAATCCCAGCAGCCATGTAAAAAACCTCATGTGGTTTTATGCCCTTGTAACCTCAGTGCTATGGGAGGTGGGAGGATGGGACAAGAGGATTCCTAGGTTTTTCTGGAAATCAACCTGGTTCCACGTTCAGTATGTTGCCCCAATAGAGAAAGGCAGAGAGTGAGAGACCAAAAAATGCCAATTTCTTCTACACAGGAATGAGCATACATTACACACACACACACACACACACACACACACTCATGCACACACACATACACACACACAGAGACACACACACACTTTTCTGAAGCTAAAGGTGTGGATTATTAAGGAATAATTACATTATAAGTCCTTTATTTTATTCTAGTTTTGGGCATATAATGTAACAGGGCATGATTCAGAACTCCCAATTTCTGCCAGAGTGATGGCTCAGAGGTTAAGAGCACTGACTGCTCTTGCAGAGGTCCTGAGTTCAATTCCTAGCAACCACATGGTGGCTCAACAATCATTTGTAATGGGGTCTGGTGCCCTCTTCTGGCCTGCAGGCATACATGTAGACAGAACACTGTATACATAATAAATACATTTAAAAAAAAACAAACAGAATGCCTAACTTTCTGGTATCATCAAACAAGAACAGATTGGGAGGAAAGTCCAGGAAAACAAGAATATTACCTTTATGTGTGTCTAGTGTCCTGATACAAACCTGAGTGAGATCTAATAGATTATCCTTTAAACCGTGATGCATTTGTGAGTGTAGCCATAGACTGGGATTGCAGAGGGAAAACAGAGGTCTGTGTTTATCCTCATCATATGCAACTAGTGTGGTAAACATATCTCTGACTGGAGTATTTTGAAGTGTGCTCACATCTTAGGTGGGCTGGCAATACTACTGATTTTATGCTTTTAGAATTCCACTACTACTTTCATATTTTTAGCACTCTAAGTCAGACTCATTTGTAAAACCATTTAAACTATGAGTCTTTAAATGCAATGGTATAAAAATTCCCTCTCAAGAATGGTGTTGTAGATCATGGATCATGGGATCACAGGAGAGTTGCAATGTCTCGATTCCATAATTTCAGATTCAAAAATAAGATGGACTGGAAATTTTGTTATAAAGTTGATGGGGAAAATTACTTAAAAATAGAGAGAATCGGTGGTGTAACACTCAAAAGGAACTGCTTTTGCTTATCAAGTCTGTCACCACTGCCTCTGAATAAGAGTGGCCTTACTTTAGAGAAGAATTCGATTAATATAATAGTCTAAACTCTAGTAACTGGAAAGGCCAGCAGAATTTATTGAATCTATGAGGTAGCCAAAACTATCCTTCATTATTTTCCTGTAGGATATGAGATTGGGAACTTGGTCAGGACTTTAAAGGCAGGGTGAAATTACTTTTGGTTTCTTCATTCTAGAAGAAATTTGACAGATCAAATTTATGCATCAAAATATTTATCCAAAGGGCAAGCAAGAAGGCTCAGTTGATAAAAGCACTTACCACTAAGCCTGTTGACCTGAGATGGATTTCCAGAATCCACATGGTTGAAGGAGAGAATTAACTCTTGCAAATTGTCCTCTGATCTGCACATGCCTACATGTGTGAACACACACACACACACATCCACACATACTATAAGTTTTAAAAATCTAACTAATATATTGGACTTACCAGAATCCAGAAACTACAGAGTTAAGTTCACAGTCTATAAAGGATAGAATTGAAACCCCAATCATTCTTCAGGATTAGAAAGACATAGCCTTCCAGAATCTAAACCAAATTCCAGGATGGCAAGCCCAAGGAACACTTTGACAAATAGTAGTTTCTAGACCTTGCTCAGTTCAGTCACTGTTTGGGTTTAAATGACAAATTTTTAACTTGTCTGCCTAAGGTGAAGAAGAAATAACCTTTCCCTGGGGAGGAAACACTACTGGATTGTGTATTTGGCTCAATGGTTCAGTGTGCTTTCTGTGTCCACTGCCATACAATCTCCACCACTGAAAACTGAAAAGTAAACACAAACAGCTTTAACAATTGTTTCACATATGTCTCAGATGTACTAAAATTATGGGACTATCAGAATTGCCCAGATCAAACACACTGATGACAACTTATGCTAGAGAGGATGTGGGAAACTTGCACTCCCATTGCTTGTGGGAGTGCAAGTTTCTACAGCCACTTTGGAAGTCAGTATGGCAATTTCTTAGAAAATTAGGAAGCAATCTACCTCAAGATCCAGCAATACCACTTTTGGGTATATGCCCAAAAGATGGCCAATCATATCACAAAGGCATGTGCTCAACTATGTTCATAGCAGCATTGTTCGTAATATCCAGAACCTGGAAACAATCTAAATGCCTCTCGACCAAAGAATAGCTAAGGAAAATGTGGTACGTTTACACAACGGAGTACTAATCAGTAGTAAAAAAAAATGATGGTATTTTGAAATTTGCAGTTATGGATGGATCTAGGAAAAAATTCATATTGAGTGAGGTAACCCAGGCCCAGAAAGATGAATATAATATGTACTCACAAGTGGCTTTTAGACATAAAGTAAAGGAAAAGCAGCCTACAATTTACAACCATAGAAAACCTAGACAACAAAGAGGACCCTAAGAGAGACACACATAGATCTACCTAGGGAGGAGAAAAAGACAAGATCAGAGTAAACTGGGAGCTTGGTGGTCACAGGAGAGGATAAAAGGGGAGAGGGGAGGAAGTAAGGGGAGTGGACAAAAATGTATAACTCAATAAAAACAATAAAATCAAAAACTTATGGGACTATGAAATATAGAATATTGTGAGTAGTAGGCTTTTGCAGAAGTAGGCATTAAAATCAGTCTCTCTGGTAATTCATAAACTGGCTGAATAGAGGACACTCTACAGAAAATATATAGAATAGCATTATCATAAACATTACTACATCTTTGAAAATCAACAAGTAGTGACTAAATTTGAAGGACTGTTTAGAAAACCATTGTTCTAGTTTTGTTTCTGTTGCTGTTTTAACATAATCTGGCAAAAGTAACTTAGGTGGAAAGGGGTTATTTTAGCTGACAATTCTAGGCTGTTGTCCATCATTGTTGGAAAGTCAAGAGAGCAAAAACCTGAAGCAACTAATCACATACACAGCCAGGGTCAGAGTAGGTGCTCCTCAGTTTGCTTTCTCCACTCTTATACAGTCCTGGACCCTGTTGTAATAGGAGCGGCGGGGCTGCGTCCCCGGCACCCAGCCGCCCGCATGGCTTTACCCAAAATAATTACACGGAAACTGTATTCTTTTAAACACTGCCTGACCCATTAGTTCCAGTCTCTTATTGTTTAGCTCTTACTACATATTGATCTAACCCATTTCTAATATTCTGTGTAGCACCACGAGCTGGCTTACCAGGAAGGATCTTAACGTGCATCTGTCTGGAGTGGGAGAATCATGGTGACTCACTGACTTGGCTTCTTTCTCCCAGCATTCTGTTCTGTTTACTCCACCTCCCTAAGGGTTGGCCTATCAAATGGGCCTAGGCAGTTTCTTTATTAATTAACCAATGAAAGCAACAGATAAATACAAGACCCACCTCCATCAGGACCCAAATCCAGCAAATGGTCTCACCCACACCGGGCTGAGTTTCCCCATATCATTCACCATAATTAATACAATTTCTTACAGATATGCCCACAGACCAACTTAATCTACCCATTTCCACACTGAGATTCGCTTTCAAGGTAGTACTAGATTGTGTTAACAAATAAAACTGACAAATACGAGCATAATATTAATTATTAATTATTCATTTCTGACATTGTATTGGATAAAGCTAATAGGCTAGATTAATGTAGTATACATTATGTCTTTGAAGATACTTATGCTTCACTTGAAACAAAACACTCTGTTGATCAAAGAAGAGTAACTTGAACTTTAGAAGGAATCAAGATTTATTTGTAAATTTCTTTCCCTTCCCTCTTACTACTTGATCAAAAATCTAAAATTTTAAAAGTCTCAATGATTTCCATTGAATGATTATTCCTCCAATAGTCAATAATTTCTCACATTACCTTGATGAAAGTTAAGATCGTTATAACTGAAGTACAAAGAGAAAAATACCAATAGGTATTCATTTTTTTTTCTTCCCAGACTGGCTCTTGAAACACACATCAGAATCGATATTTTTACAAGACAAAATCTGGCATTTTAAATGCTGAGTTTGATTGGAAGGGAAATGGTCACTTGAGAAATAAAAGGGAAGAGTCTGAAAGAAACAGGCACTGACATTAGGACTATGACAATAGAACAGAAATAAAATTGAGAAAGACACACACTATCCTCTCAGGTGCAAGAGGGACAATAGCTGATGTGTCAGTTAAGAACTGGAGTTGGCAACTTGGAACAGAAACCACAAAAAAAAAGCCTTAACAGAACAGAGGATGGGTTAATCTATGAAGAAGGGCTCCAGACTGGAGTTGTGTTTCTTGATATGAATTCTTCTGACTCTGTCTTTACATCCTGTTTCTGACTGTCTGGCTTTTATCCTTATAGTGACTTCATGGTCACATGAAGGCTGTGACCAAAAGAAGCAGAAAATGAAGAACACAGGAAAAGGGGTTCTTTTTAAGCACAAAGAAGTTGCCCCTGGCATACCTAATTTTCCAGGAGTCTGGGGGAATATCCTTTATTATTATTATTATTGCCATTATTACTATTGATAATGACAATTACTACTATTATTTTAAAGCTGGACTTCTACAGGAGAGAATAGCATCAGGTGAGTAGATTAGTGAGACCAAAGACAGGTCTTTGCTGGCTTACCACAGGCCAGAAGCTGAGGAAATTTTCTTGATGCGGTGGACTGTATGAAATCCTTGCTGTTGCCCAGCTCCCAGGCCATCCATTCCAATGACACCTCTCTGAACCTTCTCGAGATGTATTTGAGTTGCAAGTTTACAACTAGTCTTTCCAATGGTGAAAAAGTCAAACCTTAAAAACAAAGCGTAGGCTTTATTGCATTTAAAGCAGGTTGTGGTGGAAGGGGAAGGTGTTAGCTGTTACCCTTGAGCAGGATTGCACAGGGATGAAATCCCCCCGTTAACCTCTCTGCTGAGAACTTATGCACAAACAGTATAGAATACCTTTACTATAATTAAATGTTTTCTTAAACTCCTCATTGCTTAAATTATAATAATAAGAAGGATGGGGAAATAATAAAAAGTAACTGTAAGTAAATCTGTTCTTAAGCTAAATATGTCATTAATTCAAGAGACTAATATTTATTATAAAAAACATTTTGGAATATCCACGGACAGCACTGGGGAATCACCACCATTGATTCTAACCTCTGTGCCTGTAAGCATGTCCTGTTACCTCTGCTGGGTTTATGTTGTTGTCAAGACTGTGGCACTTCTATCAAGGAGGCTTGCAGGAGTGTTTGTCTCTGAGTTTGCCTCCTTTTGTTGGGGGGAGTATTGGACAAACAAGGTGTTGTCTTTACCAGGTTATCTTATGGAGGAAACATTGTAAAAGAGGACTACCCCATAAAATAAGAGAAGAAAAATGAACTATAGGGTTGATAAATAGAAATCTTTAAAAATTTATGTCCATGGATTCAGAAATGAGGGAATAAGTATTCTTCTCCTTTCCCCCCAAAGCACATTGAATGGATAGTTCCAGAGGTGTGCGTCTTTATGATGCCATTCATTTGATTCATGATTCATAAGGCTCCTTTGTAGGAGAGCTGGCTGGTGTCTGTGCCAACACACTGACTTTACAGATAGGCCCCCGCCATGATTCTCTGTGCTCTGACTCAAGCAGCGGGGAACACCGAGGGAATTTTAACACAGACTCTTTCAAAGTAAAATTTGATTTTAAAAAAAGAGAAGCTTATAGGCAATTCTGTTGGTAAAAGTAAAAGGAACAATGGCTAGTGGGGAAAAGTAGCATTGTTCCGGTCACAGTTATATTTTGAAATAAAAAAAGCCAGCTCTTTCACTCAAACCACTGAAATATCTCCGTACTTGCTTCAGAAAAATAGTATTATCACCGCAGAAGAAAAGAATAGCCGACTGTTTCGTTTTTAACCGGAACCAGAGTCCTGTGATTCTGATTACTTATCGCAGGTTTCATCGTCTGAGGACCTTGCTACAGCTCAGGATACAGATGGGCTTTTGGAAAATAGAGTGTCTGCCTGTTTATATTCTTCTTGACACAGTCCCAAGAGTGTTAGATTCAACAATCACAGAGAAGTTTGCTCTCCATTTGTTTTGATGAGTAGTGCAATACACACAATACCAATAAATCCTGTAAATGGTTCTTCTTATATAATGGGCTTTTACTCTTTTTGGTGACATAATCAGAGAGGTGAATCATAGCTATTAGGGGAGAATAAAGAAGTGTAAGTCAGGGGACAATATCTTTTAGTTTTTATATCCTTCTGGAGGTAAGTAAGTGCCTTATAATCAGTGTTTTTAGAAATCATTAAAGATTCAGTCACAAAAATGACTCTGTATGGCTCAGTTTCATGTGTGGCATACAGGAAAAAGCATAAAAGATAAGCACTCTCCTAGGTGAGTAAGAAAGCAGCTTATGCTTAGCAAAAATGGAATGTTAACACAGCCTCTTCCTAGACTCTTTATTAGTAGTGGATATTATTGCTGACATAAAGAAAGTGAGGATCTTGGCCAGACATCAAGAATGCTAGGTGAACTTATTCCCTCAGTTTTCTCTTTGAATTGGGGATCAAGCATTTTGAAATCATGTGGTCAGTGGCCTTCCAGAATCAAATGACTCCCTTATTCATTTTTCTTGTTCAAAAACAATAATCAGGCTGAGGACACCCCTCTGTGTCTAAAGTATTTGGCAAGCAAGTGTGGAGGAGGAGCTAAATCTGATCCTCAGAATCCATGCAAAAAAAAAAAAAAAACATGAAATAAAACAGATGTGGTAGTGTGTGCTTGTAGGTCTAATGCTGGGGAGGCAGAGGGAGGCAGACACCAGAGGGTCACTGGGCAGTTCAGGTAGACAGTCTGACAGTCTGGCCTGTTTTGTGAGCCTCTGGCCCCAGTGATTGATAATAGCTAAAGATGGAAAGTGGAAAACATTCACTAATATCCAATGATTTCCTCTAGTCTCTCCACACACGTTTGCAGGAATGTCAGATCATATTAAACATGCATGCACAAAACAATAAAAATTTTGACATTTTTTTCCTTTAAAATGTCAGAACAATACCTATGATAATCATAGAGGGACAGATGCCACTTTGCACTTGTGAGGAACTCTTCAGGCCTGAAGGTGTCTGGTAGCTGACTCACAAGTCTACAATGTCCCATAGCTCACACTATTCTGCTGTTTGTTGTTAATTTTCTATGACTTTTATACCGCGAGGATTGAATGCCCTCCAGAAATTAAGCTGCCCCACACTGCCAGGCCAATTTGCTTGATTTCTAACCTTGATTGAGCCCAGCTGCTCCCTAACCAACCTGGGATTCGAGTGGAAGAGCAGAGAGAAACACGTGACTCCTCTCTGGGGCTCTTTCCTGGTCCCCTATGGTACTGGTGATTGGACAGTGGGGATTATGTCGTCTATGGTGGTTCTATGTTTGACAAAAGCGTCTGGTACCAAAATCTTTATAGGAATAAATAAAGAACTATTCTTTTCTTGGTAGTGCTTAGAGTATTGAGCTACAAATAAATAATAGTTAATTGCATGGGGACTGCTTTGTAGAAAAACTAAGTCACATTCACACATGATGCCAAAGTGTGCAGATAATAGCAACACATAATATTTAATTAAGTGTGCTTTTCAATGATGGTGTCCTTCCTGCCCTGAAGTTGATCTGTGATAAAAAAAATGACTCTGATATTAGGTGTTCATGTCAGATAGAAATATTGCATAATTGAGTATTTTCTATTTGGCTAATGAGATGCGGAAATGAACAATGAAAATAATTAAAGAAAATTGTATCAAGGAATTCAAAAGAATACATTTTAACAACATTAATACCATCAAGCCGTATCATCTCAGAGGAAAGGTGGCCTTTGGATCATACCACTGTCCTGTTTTGCACGGCTTCTCTCTGCCACATTTTACCATATCCTAAATATACGGTCTCCAGTTCTGATCCAGATACCATAACAGACAAAAATTTGGGACAGCAACCATTTTTCTTTTATTTATTGAGATTTTAATATGATTATACCATATCTCTATTATCCTTTCTCCCTTCAAACCCTCCCATATACCTCTCCTTGTTCTTTTTCCCTATTCATGGCCTCTTTTTAATAAAATAATTGCACATGCGCACACACACATGCACACCTGGTGTGGGAGGTCCTTCTGTCTGTGTGTTGATTTTATTGGTTAATGAATAAAGAACTGGCTTGACTTGTAGCATGAGAGGAGGAAGGCAGAGTCAGAGAGAAGCCATGGAGCTGCCAGAGACAGACACTGGGAACATTACCCAGTAAACCACAGCCATGTGGAGATATACAGATTACTTGAAATGGGTTAAATTAAGATGTAAGAGTTAGCCAATAAGAAGTTAGATATAATGGGCCAAGCAGTGTTTTAACTAATATAGGTTCTGTGTAATTATTTTGGGGTTGGGCAGCCGGGATGAACAAGGGTCTCTCCCTGCCAACAGATTGGTGCCCATGTGGCAGACCAAAATCCACTCAAAACCTTAAAGAGCTTGAAAAGAAATTCTAGACACAAAAAAACAAAGTTTAGCTGCATTTATTTTTCAGCTGGTGGCTTGCTGTAGTTCCTTTAATAGAGGTTTTCCTGATTCATCAGTAGCAAAAGAAAAAAAGCCATGCCATTTTAAAATGGGCTTTCTGGGCCATGCTGCCTGCATGACCTCTGACTCGTTCAGGAGGCCAAGAGTTTAAATGGGATTTGTGAGCAATGTACTACAGCTTTCTTAATGGCAACATAGACCTGCCATATGCCTAAAACTGCAGTAGTGTGCACGGCTTGCAGAGGCGGTGAATGGACTGCCACCATGTTGGACTGTGCGGAGCTAGCAGGAAGTACCATATATACACCATAATAGTAGTGCAGCTTAAGTCTTAGACTGGGCAGGCAAGCAGAAAGTACTGTATATGCCATAGTAATGGCTCAGCTTAAGTTTTAAGAAGTGTTTAGCATTTTAAAAAGTGCTCCTGGACAGTAAAGAATTACAGATATGTAATAAAGACAAATCCAGATGAGTCATAGTGTTAGATAAATGTATGCAGGCTTGGAAGAGAGAAGAAAAAGATTATAGAGAGTCATAAAATAAAGTTAATGCTTTTAAAAAAAAGGGTAAAGTCTTTAAACAGACAGAGTACATATAGTCATAGATTAAAAGTAGTAAAGAAAAATAAGCCATATAAAAATGGAAAATTCATAGGCAATCTGGATTATGTATATTATTGTGTTATCTTTGAATTTATTGACTGTGAATGAGCTAAGTACAGAGCTATATTTTATTGTATGGGCTGCTAAGCTAAATCAGTATATATATTATAAAGGTATCTTGACTTCAGAATTTGGTCTAAGGATATGTTGCTTTGGAAAAGAGGTTATTCTCTTGTTTCCACAGAGTATAAGAACCTGTGGATTTCTTCCAGACTGGTGTGATTTGATAGACAAAGACCCTCTGAAAGATTGTCTTGAACACCCCTCAAAAATTATTTTGCCCAAGAAACAGCAGGAAGAAGTTTGAAAGAACTACACCCATATTCCCAAATATTGTCTATGAACATTTGTTTATATTTAAAGGTGGATATGCTATAGATATTTGCATTGGTATGGATCTTGGACAAGTTTTAGGTCAATTTTGTTATATGTATATTTCTGCTCTTGATAAAGATATTGTGTGTGTGTGTAGCTCATTTAAAATGTAATGTATATTTAAGAAACATAGGTAAATATCGAGTCATCTATAATAGTCAAGCTTGTAGTCATGTCAGTTAGTTTTCTATATATATAGAGATATATTTAAGTTAAATAGGTATTCTTCAAATCTTTTGGAGTCCAGAGTCCTTCAGAATACGGCATTTAAAATGTTTTAATAACTTAGGACTTTTCATTACATTGAGACACATCTGCTCTTGGCAGCACCAATTACTTCAAGAGGAAGTTGGGCATCGAAGATGTTTCTTTTTTTTTTTTTTAATTCTTTTTTAATTAAAATTTCCAACTGCTCCCCGTTCCCCATTTCCCTCCCCTCCTCCCAAATATTGCTCCCTCCCCCCACTCCCCTCCCCCTATCCCCACTCCTCTTCTCCTCCCCCCACCCCATTCGCCCTCCTTCTCGATACTGAAGAGCAGTCCAAATTCTCTGCCCTGCGGGAAGACGAAGGTCTTCTATCTATGTCCAGGAAGGTGAGCGTCTAAACAGGCTAAGCTCCCACAAAGCCAGTTCATGTATTAGGATCGAAACCTAGTGCCATTGTCCTTGTCTTCTCATCAGCCTTCATTGTCCGCCATGCTCAGAGAGTCCACTTTCAACCCCTGCTTATTCAGTCCCAGACCAGCTGGCCTTGGTGGGCTCCCAATAAATCAGTTCCACTGTCACAGTGGGTGCATCCCTCATGGTCCTGATTTCCTTGCTCATGTTCTCCCTCCTTCTGCTCCTCATTTGGACCTTAAGAGCTCAGACCGTTGCTCCAAATTGAGACTCTGTCTCTACCTCGATCCATTGCCAGATGAAGGTTCTAAGGTGATATGCAAGATATTCATCAGTATAGGATAGGGTCATTTCAGGTTCCCTCTCCTTAGTTGCCCAAGGTACCAGCTGGGGACATCTCCCTGGACACTTGCGAACCCCTCTAGAGTCAAGTCTCTTGCCAACCCTAAGATGGCTCCCTTCGATAGGATATATACTTCGCTGCTCCCATATCCTCCCTTCCTATATCCCAACCATCCCAATCCCCTGAGCTCCTCCCATCCTCCCCTTCTCATGTTTCTCATCCCATTTCCCCTTTGCCCCATGCCACATCACCCGCAAGTTCCCAGTTTTTGCCCTGCAATCTTGTCTACTTCCCCTCTCCAGGCGGATGACTATATGATTTTCTTTGGGTTCACTTTCTTATTAAACTTCTCTAGGATCACAAATTATATGCTCAATGTCTTTTATTTATGGCTAGAAACCGATTATGAGTGAGTACATCCCATGTTCCTCTTTTTGGGTCTGGGATACCTCACTCAGGATAGTGTTTTCTATTTCCATCCATTGCACGCAAAATTCGAGAAGTCATTGTTTTTTACCGCTGAGTAGTATCGAAGATGTTTCTTATTGAGTTTGTAAGATGAACTGGACATGTAGGATCCACAGAGAAATGACTGCTGACCTTGCCTAAAGGTGAAATGATCCTTTGGGGTTCCTGCTTCATAAAAGAGTCTGCAAGATCTACAGGATACAAAAGAAACTGATTGGCAAACTGCCAATATAGGCAGACCTGTCTTTGAAATTTTCTGCTTCATGGAAAAGTCTGATGGATACTATGGGCCTGTAGGCTGAAGATGGATGTCTCAAAGATACAGAAAAACTTTGGATAACTGTCCAGGCAGCGAGTTTTGGAAGTTGCTTACAATGTACTTTCTGTTTACTTAGGTAATATCATATCCTTCTGGAGTCTTTGATGGAGTTGAAGAATTTATAGTTATAGTTTTCCTTAGTTATGATAAAAGATAAAGTAGATATAAATATTGTAATTGTAATTCTTATTTGATACCTGTTTTGTTACATGTAATTTTACTATATTGAAGTTAAAGCCTTCCTTTTTGTTTAAACAGAAAATGGGAAATAGTGTGGGAAGTCCTTCTGTATATGTGTTGCTTTTATTGGTTAATGAATAAAGAACTGGATTGCCTATAACATAGGAGAAGGATGACAGAGTCAGAGAGAAGCCATGGAGCTGCCAGAGATAGACACTATAAACTTTACCTGGTAAGCCATAGCCCCATGACAATATGCAGATTAATTGAAATGGGTTTAATTAGAATGTAAGAATTAGTCAATAAGAAGTTAGAACTAATGGGTCAAGCAGTTTTTTAACTAATATAGTTGCTGTGTGATTATTTTGGGGCATGTGGCCAGGACAAACAAGGGGCTCTCTCCACTAACACACACCAGGAAGCAGAAAAAAACCTGCTGAGCTTAGATAAGCCTATCATCTCTTAAAAACCTTACCTTTGTCTTCTATTTCTTCCAGATATGTCACGTCTCTTAAAAGTTTTACCGCTGTCCAAAACATCTACAAAACTGGAAAGCAAAGTTTTGAAGAAGGAACCTATAGGATGATGTTTTATTCATCAGAACATCTATTAGGAAGATAAGGTTGAAGATTGAACAGAAGAGAGTAGCATGGCACTGCCCACCACATTGTGTGGGTTAATTCTGGAAAAAACCAGATTCAGAAATAGAGGAACTTTACATTACAGATTTTAGAAGATTTGAGTTCTTTGAACATACTATAAATTTTAATGTGTAATATAGGCAAAGACATTATTACTAAAGCATTTCTGAGGGTTTATTTCTCTGCAAGGTTTTTGGGAAAGGCATTTTTAACAAGAAAAAAATACATTTGATGGAAATCAAAAGCTAGAATGACTTAACTCAAGACAATTGAGATAAGAATGAGAAAGTGAACTCTCTGAAGCTATCTTGGTGGCCTTTTATTTGCTAGATTGTGCACTGGAGAAATTTTAGAGGACATTATGGGAAAGGAACTGTTCTATGTGCTTATGGTTCTACAGGAAGTCTGCTGTGGTAGCGACACTAACAGACACAGCCTTTAAGTGGCTTTAAGATAAAAAATGTCAAGTGGCAAAATTACAGCTGTTTTGTTAGATGAATATGATTTTTTTCACCAGATTGACTTCTAAATAACTATGTTTATTCCTATAGATTAATGTTGCTCTCAGCTTTAGTAAGGATGGGTTCTTGTGCACTGGGCAGTGGTTCAGAGATTCATAACTTGTCAAAGTGTTGATAATAAATGACCAGTGAATTCTAAGTTCTAAACTGGATATCTAGAGCTAGTGAGGTAGCTCATCAGGAAAGAGCTTGCAATCTTGGTGACCAAAATTGATTCCTGGACCCCTTGTAAAGTTAGAAGTTCAGGGCTACAACCCCGCAAAGCAGTGTTCTGAACTCCACTTCGACACTGTAACACGTATATTCATTCCACCCTCTATGCACTAAATAAATTGTAGAAACTTAAATGGGGTATCAATATCATCCCCCTCCAAAGCTGAGGGAACACTGCAGAAGTGAGGGTAGAGTTCAAGAACCCAAGGATTGAGTTAAGTGTTGTGGAATTTTTTTTTATCTAGGAGTGATGTGGCCACGACACTCTTTCATTTACATTATGTCCATGACCATTTTGCCCTCAATGGGAGACATTCCCTTGAGGCACCATGCCTTTCTGAGATTTTTAGAGAATTACCAGTTACTAGAGGAGGCCCATGATAAAGTCACTGGTAAGTTGCCCATTTTCCTTCAACTAGCTTGTCACTCATGCCTTTGTAAGCAAGACCAACAAAACTCATTGGGTTACAAACAAAAAGACAGGGCTAGCTGGAAAGAAAAGGAATCAGGGGAGTGTGAAGGGTACAAGAGAGGGTATTGGTACTAAATATGATCAAAACAATATAACCACACACATTCTATACATGAGTACATGTCACAATGAAATACATTATTATGTACAACTTATATGTGGTAATGAAATATTTATACAATATGGTGGCAGTCATTAAGAAGACACACTATGAGATTGAGAAGAAACAGCTTGTGAGAACATGTGAGGTAGTGCTGGGACTCTCAGGAGTTTCTGGAGTTTTTTTTACCAAAGATTGTGTATGATGAAGGTAGTATAAGGCTGGTGGTGTGTGGTTCATAGCCACCCATGTGATCTTATAGATAGTATGTGACTGACAATGCCTGGGGAAGCAGAGTATTGAAGTGAAACATTTCAGCCTGGTTTTGAACTCGTTACACTTTCATTCCTACAGTGTTTGTACTGTGACATCTTGCTGCTTTGTCCCCCATGACAAGAATGCTGTGGCAGAGTGGAAATAATATTAGACAAATGTCTAAAGGATCTGCCTATGCTTTGTGTTCTACCAGATAAGGTGAGGCTCTCGTCCTTGAAATTCCTTATTGAAAACTTGGCTATAATACAGTCTTTCACAGGGTTTTTATCAGAAGTGAACCGATGTCTATGACATCCTTTGTAAATCACTGTGAATGGCAGGTCTTTCTTTTGACCTGTGATGTCTTTTCCATTAATCATGCTCCTCATGTGACTCCATCGAGTTTCTCAGGAGCATTGTGACTTTTTATAGCCAGATGATTTCTCTTATGCTCCCGTTTTTGTTGTCATCCTAGTTTCTGCCAGTTTAAGCATCATAAACACGTCTGAAATTGAACACCTGCCCCGCACCAGTTCTATCATCATGCTTTATCCACCTTCCAGGCTTCAAGTATTTAAAATGAACTTCCTTTAGTGATGCTGCATTTCACTACCCTGTGAATCTTTTATGATAATTTGGAAGTCAGGGGGAATTCTGTCTCATACTTCGCACTTAATTAAACACAAGTGTAATTGATGTCCTTTGCTCACCACAACTAAAATGTCTCATGTGGCACTAATAATAAAAACCCAGAGACAGATACTGGGGTTCAGCCTGAAGATAAGGAAAGCAAAGTACCTAGTCACTAGAGAGCCCTTAGCTCTGCAGTGGAACAATGGTCTCAGACCCTGTAAAGGTTTGTCAGTTGTACTGGTTTAATACAATGTAGCCAGGCAGGAAGTATATGTGGGGCAACCAAACAGGAAGTATAGGTGGGGCATCCAAAAGAGGAGAATTATGGGAAGAAGAAAGGCCGAATCTGCAGTCATCACCCAGACGCAGAGGAAGCAAGATGAGAATGCCTCATGTACCAAGATAGATGGCTGACACAGATGAGAATTAAGAGTTAATGTAGGATATACGAGACAATAAGAAGCCTGAGCTAATAGGCCAACCAGTTTATGATTAATGTAGACCTCTGTGTGTTTTCTTTGGAACGGAATGGCTGTGGGACTGGGCAGGACAGAAATCTCAGTCAACATACCTCTAAGAAATCCTCAGACTGAGAAGGAGTTACTATTTCATCCCGCCTTATATTCCTTTCTAGTGCTGGGATCAAAAGCATGTGACTCCCTGGTACTGGGAATAAAGGTATGAGTCACTGCCACCTGTATCTCTTTCTGCATTGATCTTGTGTACTCCAGGGTAGCCTTGAACTCACAGAGATCCATCTGCCTTTGCCTCACGTGTTCTGGCATTAAAGGTGTTTGCCACCATTGCCAGGCAGTTAGTGGCTTAGTTTTACCTTCTAATCTTCAGACAAGCTTTATTTATAAAACATAAATAAAACATCACTATAGTTTCACAGTTTGGTTGGTAGTTTTTATGTTCTTTATGCATCTGTTCAAAGCTGCTGTCAAATTTACTGCTAGATATCAATAACTACTTTTGTGTGATAATCCAGTGTATTTTACAGAACACTCAAATAAATTCTTGAATTCTATGTTCTTTGATGGAAAGTGTGGGTGTTAATAAGAAAAGCAAATTATCATTGGATGGTAAGTTAAATTTTGTTTACCAGATTAAAAAAATCCTAGCTTTAAAAAGGAATACTTTATTTTTCCATTTAATTTTCAGGACAAAGAAATAATTTTAGGAGGACAATCTAAAAATGAAGTTGTGGTTACTTTGCTATTTGGCCCTTGTTCTGTAGTGATTTAGTCTGAACAAGACCCAAGTGTGTGCTATTCTTTGGCTTTATAGTCTTCTAACCATAGGCATTGATGGCATTCATGATTATGGATTAAATAGGCCAACTCTCGTCAGTAATTTGTTACAGAATTCCCACAGAGATACCTATGGTGCTGCTGAACAATGATGCTGCAGCGTGTTATTTTGCTGTAGGGGAAAGCTACAGCATTCAAGCCCAGAGTTCAGAGCTTGCTACTGCAAGCCTCTTCTCTATTTACTGCAAATTAAACCTCGAGTACACTCTGCTCAGGATCACAATTAGCATCTGGATTGTGATCAAACTTTAATCTGTACAATTGAAGATTACTCCATGGGTAAGACATATAGTCAGTCATATCCTACCTTTGCTATAGAAATCTGCCTGGGGTTGTTAAATCATAACTGCATTCTGCCACTGTGTGCAGCCAGTAGGTTCTTAGAGATTTTAGCAGGAAAAGCTCTCAGGAAAATACAAGAACCTTTTAACCTGAAGTTGACTCCAGGAGACTACTTTTTGGTTTAGTTATTCAATTCTTTCTGAAATAACTCTCTTTTCTTTAGCTCTGCTTAGTGTGTTTTAAAGGGACACACTTTCTTAGTAGGTTTTCAGGTCTTGTGTTTTCAATTTCACTTGGTGGTGGGGTAGAAGTTTCAAGTGAAATTTGAAGTGTTTTATAGTATGGCAAAATTAAATATCATTAATGAGGTGATAGTTTGCTAATCCAGGACTCTTAAGTAACAGGAAGCATAATTTTTTTGAAGCAGCCAATAGAACGATTTCTGTTTGCTTATGATGATTTTCACAACTTGGAGGTCATACACATACACTGAGGTAAGATTGGTTCTTTGTGAAGAAGCAACAGAACCCAGCTGTGTTTACATGAGTGCTGGAAAAAACAACTTGCAGAATAACTCAGGTCTGCAACTTAGCTCTATAAGTGAAGTATTACTGGAGGACAGCCAGGTCTACTCAGTTATGTGTATTCTCTGGCTAATTTGTGGACATGTAGTCTGTAAAGTTTAAAATATCTACTCTCTCTCTCTTTCTAGGAAAAATTAGTTGACCCACGACTTACATCATTACTTTTATGTTGTGGGACCAGTGATAATTGTGCACAGTCTAACAAAAGAAAAAACAGTTCACGAATCTGAGAAACAGTTAAAGCTAGGCCCTTTCTGTTCTTTGGACTTTGGCCTAAAAGTGATGAATATTAACTTCAACATCCATTTTCCTTTTTTCTCAGATTGTGTGGCCCCAGCTTTTATCTGTGATTTTGTCACTAGCCATCTGAATTTGATAGATTATATTTTTAGGGTGGCTCTTGTTGCCTTATGATTTTTTTTTTTTTGAAATGGGACATTCACTATGTAGGTATTCCATGCTGGGCTCTAACTCTTGACCTTCTAGGCCTTGGTCTTCCCAGGGATAAGATCATAGGTGCTTGACGTCAAACCTGGCCCATGGTGTATATTGTTACTGAAATTCTTGGAATAAGGGTATTGTTTTGAAGCTTCACACTAAGAAGTGATGATTATCGGCATGTTTGTTTCTGTGTTGGTTAATCTTGGTGGTCAATTTGACTTGCTCTGGAGTCAACTAAGCAATAAGCCCCTAGGGCTACCTATAAGTAATTTTTTGGATCAGGCTATTTGTAGAAAGACCCTCCCTCAATATGAGCTACATTTTGGTGGCAGTCAAATAAAAAGGGGTCAAAGGGAAAATCTTTGTTTTCCTTTCCTGCTCTCCTTCGTGTTGCCTTCTAGTCACGCTGTCACCCACCCCGTTCATTCATGCCCTGCTATCGAGTCCATCAGCTCTGTTCACCTCTAGCTGCCAGTTTTGGTGATATCAGAAGCAAGCATCTTCAGCCATCCAAAATGGGTGTCCAGGAGTATTATCACCAGGATGGGGCAGTAAAAGCATATATCCTGATGGATTGAACAGCTACCAAGTTCACACCTCTCCATTGTGAAGATAGGCGTTTTTGGAATACCCAATATTACATCGTGTATGACAATATAATAAGTTACCTTTTGCTATTAAAATATATATGCATTCTGAGAGTTATATTTCTCTAGAGAACCCTGACAAATAAAGACTGTACCAAGAAGTGGGGCTGTTGCTGTGGAAGACATGACCATGTGTATTTTAAACTTTTGTGATCGTTTTCTGGGAAGACTGCTGAAGAATTTGATGTTTTGAACTGGAAAAGCCATTCAACGATGTGAGATGAGTTTAGTAGGCCATTCTTGGTGCATACTTGGAAGGATGCTGGCAGAATTAAAGGTAATGGCATATCAGCACATGAGGTTTCAGAGTAGAAATAGGACTCAATTCTTGGGTTAGAGGCCATTCATCTGATATTGGCCAAGAATCTGGTTTCATTCTATGTGAGTCCTGAAAAGTTGAGATGAGTTGAATATCAAAATAATGGACAAACGTGTCTGATGAGGAAAATGTTTATGGTCAAGCCTAAAGTTTTGGGCAAGGAAAGTAAAGACAACAGAATATAGTTTAATGCCGTTAAAAAGAAACCTGACATCTGCACTGGGGCAATAGGAGAGTTTCCCCTCAGGGTCTGTGCATAGGAGTTGACACATTTATGGTCTAAGAAAGCTGGGCTCTATCATGAACTGGGAGCAGAACCTGGAAACATCATCCATATGGTGTGGATTTTGAAGTCACAAAAGATACAAAATTGAGAGAGCCCTGAAGAACACCTGAGGCGTGGTATTCTGTATAGTAGGGGTAGAATTGTGACAATGCTAATTGTCAACTTAACAGAACATAAGATCACCCTCTAGCAAAGCCTATGAGGAACTATCTATTATCTTCATTGGGTTAGTTGTGGTGGGCAGACCCAGTCTTCAAACCAGCAGTACTATTTCCTGTTCTTAATATCCTTAACTGTACAAGAGTGGAGAATGAGCTGAGCACTGACTTGTATGCACTGATTCATTGATCTCTGTTTTCTACTGTGGCTGAGATGTAACCAGTTGTTTTAAATTTGCTTTGACTTCCCTCATTGATGGGCTTTAGCCTTGGGTTGTGCTAAGTAAACCCTTTCTCCATTAAATTGCTTTGTTGGGGTATTTTATAAGAGCAACTGGAACAGATAAGAGAAGTTTCATATGACGTAGTTTGCTCTGATAATATAAAGTATAGTAATGAGATTTTTCTATCTCGTTTTCTAAAAGTGGTCATATAGTCATTTCTGAACTATCATTAGAGCAATAGGCATGTGCATGCTTTTGGGATGGGTTTACTTGCTCTTGCATTACGTTAAAGAAAGAGCAGATATCTGAGCATCTACTTAATAATTCTATTGTCTTTCTAGAATGGCATGATCTTTGCTTAACTTAAAAAGTATTCATTTAGTTTATAGGAATATATATATATATATATATATATATATATATATATATATATATATGTCTGAGTGCATTTATGTATACATATGGCTGTGGGAGACTCCAGAGGTCACAATCAGGCATTGAGTGTTTTGTAACTGCATTTAGAGGTGGTTTTGAGCTGCAGTGAGGGTGCTAGGAATGAAACCCAGGTCTTTTGAAAGAGCTATAAGGGTTCTCAAGCACTGAACAATCTCTTCAGCCCTATGCTTATTTTCTCTCTATTTCCCTCAAAACCAGCAGTTGTGAAGAAGTATATAGGCAGGCATTTTGGGTAATATTCCCAGGGAACCATAGTGATGTGAATAACAGTAGGCAAGCAATGACAGTGGCATAGCTAATCCATGAGGAGAGTTACTAAAGTTGAATGTGAGTTGCTCTTATGGGCAAGAGGGGCACGTGTTTGCTGAGAAGTCTCCGTACAACTGCACAGTGTTAGCCTCAGATTTGTTAGTTGTGACCATGGGAAAGGGTGTATTTCTCTGTTACTGTGTAGCTCAAATTGGTCTAGAGTTTCTTCAGACATGGCTGCTTTCCTTGCATACACAGGTTGGACATGCTGAAGGATGGATGAGTAGTCTGGTCATATAGGCATCTCATGTAGTGGAGGCCAGAATCCCAGAGGGGCATGTGACCTGTTTGTGGTAAATCAAGGTTCTATTGTTGTGGTTTGTTGCTAAAGCATTGGGCAGAAAAGACGGCAATGGGAAAACAGAATCTAGGAGAAGTGGCCTTGTTGGAATAGGTGTGGTCTTGTTGGAGAAAGTGTGTCACTGTAGGGGCAGGTTTTGGAATCTCCTATGCTCAAGCTATGGCCAGTGTGGTGCACAGTCTCCTTATACAGTCTGTGGATGAGGATTTAGAACTCTCAGCCCCTTCTCCAGCACTTTGTCTGCCTGTACATGTCCATGCTTCTCGCCATGACAATAATGGACTAAAACTCCAAAACTGTAAGCCAGCCAGACTCAGAAAGACAATTATCACATGTACTCACTCATAAGTGGTGTTTAAACATAAATCAAAGAAAACCAGCCCACAAATCACAATCCCAGAGAACTTAGACAACAATGAGGACCCTAAGAGAGACATACATAGATCTAATCTACATGGGAAGAAAAAAAGACAAGATCTCCCGAGTAAATTGGAAGCATGGGGATCTTGGGGGAGGGTTGTAGGGGGGAAGGAGAGAGGCAGGGAGGGGAGAAGAGGAAAATGTAGAGCTCAATAAAAATCAATTTAAAAAATAGAAAAAGTGATTACTGAAAAGGGTGAGCATTTAGTATAACGGGGAAATTTGCATTTCTTCATATTGGACTTGATCATGGTTATTTTTTACATTCACATATTACTTCTTAAACTGGAAAATTTTGGGAGACAGAACATGACTGTCTTTTACTTGAGATTAAACACAAAGAAGAAAGATGATGCAACAAAAGTCAGGATTGAGTTTCTCCATGGCTATACATATGAAAGGAGTTAGTAAGGCAGCTTAAATTTAAAAAATCATTCCACTGAGATGGCTCAGAGTATAAGCGATTTGTTGGATAAGCCTGACAATGTGATTTTGGTGCTCGGACTCTTTGCAAAGATGGAAGGACAAGAATGACTTTACAAAGTTGTCTTCTGACATCCACATGCACACTATGTCACTCATGATTACACACAAAAAAGGTTTTGTTTTTATGTGTTAGAAGAAGTTAATAAGGTAATGGAGTAAAATTAATATCTGTACTAGGAATGCTGGAGATACAAATAAAATCACATCTTCAGAGATGTTGTGTGTAACTTAAAATATATCTTTTAACAATCCTCCCAGAATCTGGAGAATTAATAAGAAAGAAGGCTGTAGGCATAAGAAGACAAATAGAATTTCAATCTCAGACCCCATTTCCAAGGAGTGAACAAACTAAAAAGAACAAACTGAATGGAGATATAATAGTATAAATCCTTCCTTAAAATTAAGAATGAAAGCCTGCATACTAAATTATAAACAATGCAAACACAGGGAGATATTTACTGGGGAAGAGAAGCAGGTAGACAAGCTGGAAATCCTGTGGTCAAGAAATGAAACTTTATTAAGTTTTCTGCATGTTCTATTTGCTTAATGTGTATTTCAGACTTGGACGTAAAGAAGAAAATAGCTCAGATAAAACACCAAGGAACATACATTTAAACTACTTCAAAGACAAGCTTCATTCAAGTCAAGGGATCAATGTTCAGCTATTTTTTTCTCATTGCATTGATCAGATATCTAACAAGATACAACTTAAAGAGGAATTGTTTATTTTATCTCATGGTTCCAAGGCATTGTCCATCACGGCAGAGAAGCTATGGCACAGATGAATGACTGTCCACATGAGGAGTGAGGCTCCTTGCTCACTTCTCTATGGGTCAGAAGGCAGAGAAACAGAGTAACAGAGCTCAGGTAGCTTTTACTGCACTTGCTTCTTATTTCATCTAAGACTTCAGCCTAGGGGATGGTGCCACCAAAATCCAGATGGGGTTTTTCAAAAGTGTTCCTAGAAAAGGGCTCATAGACATATCTAAATGTGTACTACACTAATGCCCAAGTGTTTCTTAATCCATCAAGTTGACACTGGAAATTGACCATCTCAACCAAGAAAGAAACATCACAGAAAGATAAAAAGTAAATGAACAACCACCACAAAACAAAAAAAGAAAACAAATCAAAATCACCTTTTGCATGAAGAAGCACCATATTCTAGTCATACCTATCTAGGTTCTGTGGTCTTACACCAACACCAGCACAAGTTAAGGAGGACCCACTTTTGTGAGAAAATACCTATCAGCTCTCTTGGGGTAATGTCCTGAAGGGGTAAATAGGAGTCAAATGTTTTAAACTCCCTGAGCAGTAATCAATCTTTCACCTCCAAGCCTTGAAGTCAGTGGACACCATGTAGGCACTGGAATTTTTAACTCTTTGTGGAAGAAGTGAGACTTCTTTAGCCCTTTCTGGAGGCATCACTGGAGGTCTAAGGTCTAATGGAAAACCTGAAATGAAAATGGAATTGAAAACTCAAAAGCCCGATTGTAATATCTATTAGTTATAGGCATAGAAGAAGAGTCCCAGAACAAAGGTAAGATTAGATCTTCAACAGGATCATAGAAGAAAAATGTTGTCTCTTGGAGGCCTGCTATTGTTTGAAGGGAAATGGAAGGGAGTTGGATCTGGGAGACAGCAGGGAGACTTTGAGAGGAGTTTAGGGATAAGAAACTGTGGGCAGAATGAATTGTATGAGAGAAGAATCTATTTTCAATTGAATAATAGAAAACTCCATTTCATACAAAATAAAAAGAACACAAAACACTAAACAGATAGAATCAGGAAAGAATCCATAATCTTCATGGTATATTGTAGTTAAAATTCCAAAAGAATACAGAATGAAAAGAGAGTAGCAAAAGTTTCAAGAGAAAAACCACCAATGAAAAGACACCTGTCAGGATTTGAGTCCATTCCACCTGAACTACAGGTCAGGGAGTTCCTGCATGTTTTACTCTTTCAAAGTTTTTGACAACAAGTGGTTATAAAACAAGAGGTCCTGACATAGAGTGGTTAATTAGTATTTTGAGTATAAAAGTGTATCAGCTCTATCTTGACCAAAGGTCCTTTTATCATGTTAATGAGGTCTGTTGTCTTCCCCCTCCCCTTTTGGAGTGGGTTATAAGAAGACATGTGGAACATAAAGGGGAGGTTCAGTATTCACTGAATTTCCCTCCTGATGCTGTTCTGTATTTTTGTTTCTTTTTCTCTTTTATCTTAATAATTCTAATCTTCATGCTACTATCTTGGAACGTGTGAATCTAGTCAAGGCTGGTCCTCCACAGACAATAGAATAACACCTGACTTCTCCATGGAAACTTAAATGTCAGAAGAGTCTGGAACGATGTGCTCCAAGTTCTAAAAGATCACAGAGACAATCTAGGCTACTACCCAGCAAAACTCTTTGCCATTGTTGAAGCAGAAAGGAAAACTTTCCATGATACAAACAGGCTAAGAGAATTCATGTCCACCAAAGCAGCCATATTGTGAAACACGGAAGTAATACTTCAGCCTGGAGAGGGATAAGCACAGCCAAGAGACTGGAGACTGGAGAGAGGAAACAAATGCAACCGTAACTACTGAAACATAAAATAAGACTATGATCATGAAGCGCAAACAAACAAAAACATCACAGCAATTAAAACTCACCATTCAATATATTTTTAAATACTAATGGCCTCAACTTTTCTATCAAAAATACAACTTTTTACTGAGTTGCCTTGTCTAGCCTTGCTATTGAGACTTTGCATCTTGTTATATTGAAACATGTTTTGCCATGTTCGGTTGATTTCCCTGGGAGGCCTGCTCTTTTCTGAAGCGTAAAGGAGGAGGAATAGAATTGGAGAAGAGAGGAGGTAGGGAGTAAATTGGGAGGAGTAGGGGGGGTTGTGGTCAGTGTATATGAGAAGATAAAAAAATGAGATGTGAAAAAACGTGCTAAAACAAACACACAAAACAAATATAAACAAAATAAAAAAGTTACAAGTTAGTTGAACTGATTGATAAACAAAATCTATGTTTTTGTTGCTTTCAAGAAATTCATATTACCTTCAAGGATAGGCAATACATTAGATAGTAAAGATGGATAGAAGTGTTCCTAGTGAGTGCACCCAAGAGGGGAACAAAGGAGTGTCCCCACACTTAAACCTGAAGAAATAGAGTTCAAAGTAAAACTAAGCAGACGAGCTAAAGACACACACTTCCTTTTTAATCAAGAAGACATTTCTATACTAAACATACTCTGGCAAACCTAACTTCAACTTCAAGGAAGGTAATCTGCTGGAATAAAAGGCACAGATTCTCTCTAGTTCAGTAAAAGGTTACTTTAATATCCCACCTTCTCTGATGTGCAAGCACACGTCAAATGGACCTAACAGAAGTTTAGAGAATATTCCACCCAAATCCTAAGAATCTACATTCTATTCAACAGTTCATAGAGGCCTCTCTAAAAGACTGCATGCTGGAACACAAAGCAAACCTCAAGCAGTATATACAAATTGGAATGACTTCATGTGTCTTATCTGACAGCAATGAAACAAAGCTTTTCATAAAAAAATAAAAAATAAAATAATATTTAGTAATTATATGAATTCCTAGAGATTAAACAACGCATTAGTGAATAATGAGTAGGTCAAAGAAGAAATCAAGGAAAAAAATTACAAATTCCCAGAATTAAAGGAAAAATGTTATATATTGCTTTTGTATTTATTGAGCTATATATTTTCTCCACTCCCCTCCCTTCTTTCCTCCCTCCTTTACCCTCTCCCATGATCCCCATGTTCCCTATTTACTCAGGAGATCTTGTCTTTTTCTACTTCCCATGTAGATTAGATTCATGTATGTCTCTCTTAGAGTCCTCATTGTTGTCTAAGTTCTCTGGGATTGTGATTTTTAGGCTAGTTTCTCTGCTTTATGTATAAAATCCATTTATAAGCGAGTAAATATGATAATTGTCTTTCTGGGTCTGGGTTACCTCACTCAATATGATGTTTTCTAGCTTCATTCATTTGTCTGCAAATTTGAAGATTTCGTTATATTTTTCTGCTGTGTGGTACTCAATTGTATAAATGTACCACATTTTCCTTATCCATTCTTCTGTAGAGGGGAATTTAGGTTGTTTTCGGGCTCTGGCTATGACAAATAATGCTGCTATGAACATAGTTAAGCACATGTCCTTGCGGTATGATTGAGCATCCATTGGGTATATACCCCAAAGTGGTATTGCTGGGACTTGAGGTTGGCTGTTTTCTAATTTTCTGAGAAATCGCCACACTGATATCCAAAGGGGCTGTATCAGTTTGCACTCCCACCAGCAATAGAGGCATGTTTTCTTTACCCCACATCCTCTCAGCACAAGGTGTCATCAGTGTTTTTGATCTTGGCCATTCTCCCAGGTGTCAGATGGAATCTCAGAGTTGTTTTGATTTTCATTTCTCTGGTGGCTAAGGATGTTGAACATTTCCTTAAGTGTCTTTCAGCCATTTTAGACTCCTCTGTTGAGAGTTTTCTGTTTATGTCTGTACCCCAATTTTTATTGGATTATTTGTTCTTTTGATGACCAACTTTTTGAGATCTTTGTATATTTTGGAGATCAGACCTCTGTCTTTTTTTTTTTTCAACATTTTTTTTATTCTTTTTTAATTAAAATTTCCACCTGCTCCCCGTTTCCCATTTCCCTCCCCTCCTCCCAAATATTGCCCGCTCCCCCCACTTCCCTCCCCCTATCCCCACTCCTCTTCTCCTCCCCCCACTCCATTCCCCCTCCCTCTCGATACTGAAGAGCAGTCCAAATTCCCTGCCCTGCAGGAAGACCAAGGTCCTTCTATCTACGTCCAGAAAGGTGAGCGTCCAAACAGGCTAAGCTCCCACAAAGCCAGTTCACGTATTAGGATCGAAACCTAGTGCCATTGTCCTTGGCTTCTCATCAGTCTTCATTGGCTGCCATGCTCAGAGAGTCCACTTTCAACCCCTGCTTATTCAGTCCCAGACCAGCTGGCCTTGGTGGGCTCCCAATAAATCAGTTCCACTGTCACAGTGGGTGGGTGCATCCCTCGTGGTCCTGATTTTTTGCTCATGTTCTCCCTCCTTCTGCTCCTTATTTGGACCTTAAGAGCTCAGACCGTTGCTCCAAATTGAGACTCTGTCTCTACCTCGATCCATCGCCAGATGAAGGTTCTAAGGTGATATGCAAGATATTCATCAGTATAGGATAGGGTCATTTCAGGTTCCCTCTCCTTAGTTGCCCAAGGTACCAGCTGGGGACATATTCCTGGACACCTGCGAACCCCTCTAGAGTCAAGTCTCTTGCCAACCCTAAAATGGCTCCCTTAGATAGGATATATACTTCGCTGCTCCCGTATCCATCCTTCCTATATCCCAACCATCCCAATCCCCCGAGCTCCTCCCATCCTCCCCTTCTCATATTTCTCATCCCATTTCCCCTTTGCCCCATGCCATCTCACCCACAAGTTCCCAGTTTTTGCCCTGCAATCTTGTCTACTTCTCCCTCTCCATGCGGATGACTATATGATTTCCTTTGGGTTCACTTTCTTATTTAACTTCTATAGGATCACACATTATATGCTTAATGTCTTTTATTTATGGCTAGAAACCGATTATGAGTGAGTACATCCCATGTTCCTCTTTTTGGGTCTGGGATACCTCACTCAGGATAGTGTTTTCTATTTCCATCCATTTGCACGCAAAATTCGAGAAGTCATTGTTTTTTACTGCTGAGTAGTACTCTAATATGTATATATTCCACACTTTCTTCATCCATTCCTCTATTGAAGGGCATCTAGGTTGTTTCCAGGTTTTGGCTATTACAAACAATGCTGCTATGAACATAGTTGAACAGATACTTTTGTCATTTGATGTGGCATCTCTTGGGTATATTCCCAGTAGTGGTATTACTGGATCTTGGGGTAGGTTGATCCCAAATTTCCTGAGAAATCACCAAACTGATTTCCAAAGTGGTTGCACAAGTTTGCATTCCCACCAGCAATGAATGAGTGTGCCTCTTTCTCCACAACCTCTCCAGCAAAGGCTATCATTGGTGTTTTTGATTTTAGCCATTCTGACAGGTGTAAGATGGTATCTCAAAGTTGTTTTGATTTGCATTTCCCTTATCGCTAAGGAGGTTGAGCATGACCTTAGGTGTCTTTTGGCCATTTGAATTTCTTCTGTTGAGAATTCTCTGTTCAGATCAGTGCCCCATTTTTTTTATTGGGTTCATTAGCATTTTAAAGTTTAGTTTCTTGAGTTCTTTATATATTTTGGTGATCAGACCTTTGTCTGTAGCAGGGTTGGTGAAGATCTTCTCCCAGTCAGTGGGTTGCCTTTTTGTCTTAGTGACAGTGTCCTTTGCTTTACAGAAGCTTCTCAGTTTCAGGAGGTCCCATTTATTCAATGTTGTCCTTAATGTCTGTGCTGCTGGGGATAAACGTAGGAAGTGATCTCCTGTACCCATATGTTGTAGAGTACTTCCAACTTTTTCTTCTATCAGGTTCAGTGTGTTCAGACTAATATTGAGGTCTTTAATCCATTTGGACTTGAGTTTTGTGCATGGTGATAGATATGGATCTATTTTCATTCTTCTACACGTTGACAACCAGTTCTGCCAGCACCATTTGTTGAAGATGCTCTCTTTTTTCCATTGAATACTTTTAGCTCCTTTATCAAAAATTAGGTGTTCATAAGTTTGTGGGTTAAAATCAGGGTCTTCTACTCGGTTCCATTGATCGACTTCTCTGTTTTTATGCCAATACCAAGCTGTTTTCAATACTGAGGCTCTGTAATAGAGTTTGAGGTCAGGGATGGTAATGCCTCCAGACGATCCTTTATTATATAAGATTGTTTTGGCTATCCTGGGTTTTTTGTTTCTCCATATAAAGTTGATTATTGTCCTCTCAAGATCTGTGAAGAATTTTGATGGGATTTTAATGGGGATTGCATTGAATCTATAAATTGCCCTTTGTAGAATTGCCATTTTTACTATGTTGATCCTCCCTATCCAAGAGCAAGGGAGATCCTTCCATTTTCTGGTATCCTCCTCAATTTCTTTCTTCATTGACTTAAAGTTCTTGTCAAATAGATCCTTTACTTCCTTGGTTAGGGTTACCCCAAGATATTTTATGCTATTTGTGGCTATCGTGAAGGGTGATGCTTCTCTGATTTCCATCTCTGCTTCCTTATCCTTTGTGTATAGGAGGGCAACTGATTTTTTGGAATTGATCTTGTATCCTGCAACGCTACTAAAGGTGTTTATCAGTTGAAGGAGTTCTTTGCTGGAGTTTTTGGGGTCGCTTATGTACACTATCATATCGTCTGCAAATAATGAAAGTTTAACTTCTTCCTTTCCGATTTGAATCCCTTTGATCCCCTTATGTTGTCTTATTGCTATTGCTAGAATTTCAAGCACTATATTAAAGAGGTATGGAGAAAGTGGACAACCTTGTCGTGTTCCTGATTTTAGTGGAATAGCTTTGAGTTTCTCTCCATTTAATTTGATGTTAGCTGACGGCTTGCTATAAATAGCTTTTATTATAGTTAGGAACGACCCTTGTATTCCTAATCTCTCTAAGACCTTTATCATAAAGGGATGTTGAATTTTGTCAAATGCTTTTTCAGCATCTAATGAAATGATCATATGGTTTTTTTCTTTCAGGTTATTTATATGATGGATTACATTGATAGATTTTCGTATGTTGAACCAGCCCTGCATCTCTGGGATGAAGCCTACTTGATCATAATGGATAATTTTTCTAATGTGTTCTTGGATTCGGTTTGCCAGTATTTTATTGAGTATTTTTGCGTCGATGTTCATGAGTGAGATTGGCCTGTAGTTCTCTTTCTTGGTTGTGTCTTTGTGTGGTTTTGGTATCAGAGTAACTTCAGCTTCATAAAAGGAATTTGGCAATGACTTCTCTGTTTCTATATTGTGAAATACATTAAGGAGTATAGGTATTAGGTCTTCTTGGAAGTTCTGGTAGAATTCTGCATTGAAGCCGTCTGGACCTGGGCTTTTTTTGGTGGGGAGGTTTTTTATAACAACTTCTAATTCTTCGCGACTAACAGGTCTATTTAGATTGTTCACCTGGTCCTGGTTTAACTTTGGTATATGGTACTTATCTAAAAAAGTGTCCATTTCTATAACATTTTCCAATTTTGTGGCATACAAGTTTTTGTAGTAAGATCTAATGATTCTCTGAATTTCCTCTGAGTCTGTGGTTATGTCTCCCTTTTCGTTTCTGATTTTGTTAATTTGCGTATTCTCTCTCCGCCGTTTGATTAGTTTGGATAGGGGTTTATCAATCTTATTGATTTTCTCCATGAACCAGCTTTTTGTTTCATTGATTCTTTGGATTGTTTTCTGTGTTTCTATTTTGTTGATTTCAGCCCTCAATTTGATTATTTCCAGTCTTCTACTTCTCCTAGGTGAGTCTGCTTCTTTTTTTTCTAAGGCTTTCAGGTGGGCTATTAAGTCTCCAATGTGTGCTTTCTCCGTTTTCTTTAAGTGGGCACTTAATGCTATGAATTTTCCTCTTAGCACTGCTTTCATAGTGTCCCATAGGTTTGAGTATGTTGAGTCTTCGTTTTCATTGAATTCAAGAAAGACTTTAATTTCTTTCTTTATTTCTTCCTTGATCCAGGTGAGGTTCAGTAGTTGACTGTCCAGTTTCCATGAGTTCATAGGCTTTCTGGGGATAGCATTGTTGTTGAATTCTAACTTTAATCCATGGTGATCTGATAAGACACAGGTGGTTACCGATATTATTTTGTAGCTGTGGAAGTTTGCTTTGTTACCGAGTATGTGGTCTATTTTCGAGAAGGTTCCATGAGCTGCAGAGAAGAAGGTATATTCTTTCCTATTTGGGTGGAATGTTCTATAGATGTCTGTTAAGTCCATTTGATTCATTACCTCCCTTAATCCTCTTATTTCTCTGTTAGGTTTCTGTCTGATTGACCTGTCCATTGGTGAGAGAGGAGTGTTGAAATCTCCTACTATTAGTGTGTGTGGTTTGATGACTGCCTTGAGTTTTAGTAACGTTTCTTTTACATAAGTGGGTGCTTTTATATTAGGGGCATATATATTCAGGATTGAGATTTCATCCTGGTGAATTGTTCCTGTTATGAGTAAAAAATGTCCATCTCCATCTCTTTTGATTGATTTTAGTTTGAAGTCAACTTTCTTAGAAATTAGTATGGCCACACCTGCTTGTTTCTTAGGTCCGTTTGCTTGATAAACCTTTTCCCAGCCCTTTACTCTGAGTAGATGTCTGTCTTTGTGGTTGAGGTGTGTTTCTTGTAAGCAGCAGAATGTTGGATCCTGTTTTCGTATCCAATCTCTTAGCCTGTGCCTCTTTATAGGTGAGTTGAGTCCATTGATATTAAGTGATATTAATGACCAGTGGTTGTTAACTCCGGTCATTTTTCCTTTCTTTCTTTCTTTCTTTCTTTCTTTCTTTCCTTTGGTAGTAGAGTTTGTGTGTTTCCCTTCTTCAAGTTGTGCTGGTGAAGGGTCATTAGTTGTCTGAGTTATTGTGGGCATTGTTGGACTCCTTGGTTTGTGATTTTCCTTCAATTACTTTCTGAAGGGCTGGATTTGTGGCTACGTATTGTTTAAATCTGTTTTTATCCTGGAAAACTTTGTTTTCTCCATTTATAGTGAACGAAAGCTTGGCTGGGTATAGTAGTCTGGGCTTGCATCCATGGTCTCATAGTTTCTGCAGTATATCTATCCAGGACCTTCTGGCTTTCATGGTTTCCATAGAGAAATCAGGTGTAAGTCTGATAGGTTTACCTTTATAGGTAACTTGACCTTTTTCCTTTGCAGCTCTTAATATTCTTTCTTTATTCTGTATGTTTTGTGTTTTGATTATTATATGACGAGGAGATGTTTTTTTTTGATCCAGTCGATTTGGTGTTCTGTATGCTTCTTGGACCTTCAAAGGAATATCTTTCTTAAGGTTGGGAAAGTTTTCTTCTATAATTTTATTAAATATATTTTCTGGACCATTGAGCTGTACTTCTTCTCCTTCTTCTATCCCTATTATTCTTAGGTTTGGTCTTTTTTATTGTGTCCCAGATTTCCTGAATGTTTTGTGATGAGAATTTGTTGGTTATGCTGTTTTCTTTGATGAGAGTGTTTATTTTCTCTATGGTATCTTCAGTGTCTGAGATTCTTTCTTCTATCTCTTGTAATCTGTTGGTGGTACTTGTCTCTGTAGTTCCTGTTCGTTTATTCAAATTTTCCATCTCCATCCTTCCCTCGGTTTGTGTTTTCTTTATTACTTCCACTTCATTCTTCAAGTCTTGAACCATTTCCCTTACCTGTTTGATTACTTTTTCTTGTTTATCTTGGTTTTCTTGGGTATCTTTGAGATATTTATTCATTTCCTCTACCTTTTTGTTTGTAATCTCTAATTGGCTGTGGCAGTTTTTCACCTCCTGTTTAAGGTCCTCTATTATTTTCATAAAATTCACTTTTGAGTCGAATTCTTCTAATTCTTCTGGATTAGGGTGTAGACTTCTCATTTCGGGATTCCTGGATCCTGGTGATGTCACGTTGCCTTTCAAGTTGTTGGGGGAATTCTTGCATTGGCGCCTGCCCATCTTTTCCTTCAAATGGAGCCAGGAGAGGCCTGATGTCTTGGACCAGTCTTTGCTGTGACTAACTCTCTAGGTGTATCTCCTCAGTGTAGGGGCAGGAACCTTCCCTTCCAGATGAACTCCTCAACACCAAAACATGGATGCGTGGTATTCCAATGACCCGCGTAAAGAAGGCCGAATGCAAGGGGTCGGGCGGGGTCGAGTAGAACACAGGCGACACTGCAGTACAAGCTGGAGGTGCCTGCGCTCCCTTTGGGGGTTGCTGAGGCCTGCCCACTAGGCAGGCACTCACCGCTCTGGTTGGGTAGCCTTAGTGTAGGGGCGTTTGTGCTCTCTACCGGGACAGTCCGCCCCAGGATAGTACACACTCACCCGTCCCGATGAAACTTCTTGGCACCTACACAGGAACTCCTGGATGCCCCAATGAGCCAGGGACTAAGGGAAGTAGGGCGCAGGCAGAGCAGGTCCAGGAGATCACAGCAGAGACTGCAGCCCCAGCAGCAGGGGCCCCGCTTTCCCTGGCGGGGACCTTGAGGCCTGCCCTCTAGTCAGGGACTCACTGCTCTGGGTTGGTAGCCTTAGTGAAATGGCAGGAACCTGTTCCACAGCTAAGGACCTTGCAGACAAGGCAGGCTTGAGGGTGGGGGTGGGGGCGGGTGTGTAGGAGAGAAAGCCCTGCAGCAGGAGCTGGGGGAGGGGCGTTTGTGCTCCCTACCGGGACAGTCCGCCCCAGGATAGCACACACTCACCCATCCCCATGAAACTTCTCGGCACCTACACAGGAACTCCTGGATGCCCCCTCAGAAACTATTTTTCATGTTGTGGTTCCCCAAATCGCCAAAGCTCTCAGATCGTCCTCTCCCTGCAGCAGCAACTTCACCACAGCACCCAGACCTCTGTCTTATATGGGGTTGGTGAAGATCTTTTCCGATTCTGTAGGCTGCCATTTTGTCTTGTTGACCGTGTCCTTTGCGTTACAGAAGCTTCTCAGTTTCAAAAGGTTCCATTTAATGTTTTTCTTCGTGTCTGTGCTACTGGGGTTATATTTAGGAGGTGGTCTCCTGTGCCAATGTGTTCAAGTGTACTTCCCAAAGGAAAGTGCTACATTCTTAAAGAGGAGTGGGCTCTTTGGACTCTGTTCCTATGAAAAATGATAAATCAGTCAAATACTTATTTGTCACCAGAACCTGAAAATCGGGTCAAGTAAGGGCTTTTTATAACAAAAGTAAAGCTGACTTTAGTTGCACTTTATTGCCTTGAAAAGTCCACCTTTTCTGCCTGTACTGTTCATCCTAAAATCCTTTTAACAGGTGCCAAACCTTTACAATTCAACTCAGAAATAAAAACATGTTGGGAATAAAATGATTTTGCTTTGCTTTAAGATTTGTTCCTAGAGAAATCCTCCTTGAATGCACAATTTTGTATGGCACCAGGTTTCTCTGTGCTTCTGAAAAACAAGACCACTTACGTGAATAATTAACAACTCCTTGGGATGACGCATTAGTTTCTTCTCCCGCTGCTGTGACGGCAAAAGAAACTGAAGAGAGAAACAGTTTGCTTCTGTTCACAGTTCAAGGGTCAGGTCCACTATGGTAGAGAAGTCACAGTGTCAAGAGCTTGAGGCAGTTGAAATGATTGTATCTATATTCCAGAAGCAGAGGCAAATGGGTGCTAGTGTCAGGCTCACTTTCCCCATTTTATACCATCCCCCATCGTCTGCCTCGAAGTGGTCCTCCCCTCAATAAATGTGGGCATCAATCCAGCTAATCAAGACAATCCTCTGCAGCCAGATCTCAAACCCTATCTTCCAGGTGATTCTAGATTCTCAAGTCATAATACTAACCATCACAACACCACTCCTTGTCAACTTGACACCTAACACTTCACCGTTAAGCTATAACCTTTCACTTCTTATTCCTGTAGGGTTGTGACAATGTGGTTTAGCCATTTTCTGTCTTAGTTTTGGGTTCCTTCGTGGAATACCCTGATAAAAGCAACTTAAGGAAGAAGGATTTATAGTTCACCTTAAAGTTATAGTGGCTTGCAGTCTATCGTGTTGGTGAAGACACAGCAACATGCAGTGAAGGCAAGGCCACAGAAGCAGGAGGCTGACTGGTCACCTTGTGTCCACACTCAGAAAGTAGAGCACACATATGAAGCAAGGCCAGCCTCTAACACTTTAAGGCATGTCCCCAGTCACCTACTTCCTCTAGCAGGATTTTAGCTCTTTAAAGTTCTACAACTTCCCAAACAGCACAACAGCTAACCATGAGTCTCTGTGGACATTGCACATTCAAACCTCAACAGAGGACTTCATGCCTTTTCCAAGCAGTCATTTTCTAGAAAAGAACAACAGACAAACTAGGAGATTTTGAAGCTGAGGGCAGTTTTTGGCTATGTTGATTAGAGTGATAGGAATTTTTCTGGGCCGGGCAGGGGGAGCCATATGGCAGGTCCCTATGATCAAACTCTCTCCCTCTCCTCTCTCCCTCCCTCTCTGTCTTACACACACACACACACACACACACACACACACACACACACACACACACTGTGGTATGAATGTTCATAACTACAGGTTCATATCTTGAAAATAATCATCAAAGGAATAATTCTGATGGTATTAGATAGTGAGCATTTTCTAAGTAATTAGATCATGATGACAGAATCCTCATAGATTGAATTAAGGGGGTTCCATGTATGAACCCAAAAGTGGGCATTCATCAAAGACTAAATTTGATGGTGCTTGATTTTGTTCTTCGTAGCTGCTACAATTGTTAAAAATATTTTTATAATTTATAATTTCATAACTTATTCACCTTTTGGTATTTGGTTAGAGAAGCTTGTAAAGACCAAGACATTGTGCGGTACCCCTGTGTTTTCTAAAGTTAACATGAGATGAAATGATACTTTTTTTCCATTGTCAATATTCAGTCCTCAGACACTTCTGGATTTTTTGGCCTGTGTAAAGATCAACTAAATTTAAAGCTTTTAGCATCAAAATATTGAATAATACACAGAATTCATATTTTCAGTTGGATCTGATGCAGCCTTGCTTTCTCTTGCCTCCCACTTGAAACAATCTGACAAGCTCCTGTTTAATCAGGTGGATCTCAAGAGCCTGTTTAGAATCCCAACAAACTTCCCACCTCCCTAGTTGCTCACATAAAAGATGGGTTTGCCTTTGTTGGGAAGGTCACCTTTTCTGCGGCTGTAATTAATTCTTGCCAGGTTAATAGTGTTCCCCGTGATTCACACAGGTCTTAAGGGGAGAAAATTGATAATCTAATAACCATAGCAAAGTGAGACAACCTTACTGCCCAGGCCAGGTATCTGGCTCTTTATCTTTTTGGCTGGCTTGACTTGGTCTGTACCTATGATCACAGCTAGTAGGAGGAAATTAAAATAAAAAAGTTCCCTCATCTTATGTCAAGGAGCATCTTGGCCCCTGTTTTCAAGTACAAAGGCATATTCTTTGTCAGACCATTCCTCTCCTGAAAGCAGAGGCTTCTCGTGCAATAAGATACAACAGCTTAGCTTGCATGAGGTTTTTGGTAAAAGGCCAAGTATTCAAAAAACCATCTGCTTGCACTGCTCATAAATCACAGAAATGATTGCCCTTGATCTGAAGCCATTCTCTATTATAGAGGATATTGGTTTCCAAAAGATGTCACTGCATATTGAAATGAGGGGGCCTCTTCCAAGCAGAAAATTCCTCTTCGCCATTACATTATTACAGCTGAGTAGAATTATGTCATGTTAGTCCTCAAAGGCAGAGAGGCTCTCAGAGAAGATGCAGGTAGAGAGCTGGCTGTAAATTTTGCACCTAGCACAAAGGACAAGGTGTTAAAACTTTTAATGCTCTGCTCTAGCTACATGCTGTAAGAATCTAAAATGATTGGGTGCAAGATCTATTTCTGAAAATGTCTTTTAACTGAATGTCCATCTTGTCACCCATGACACTCTTTCTTACCAAGAGCAGAGACTGCAGTAGTTAATAGAATGCATATAAAGAATGACTGTACTGCAAATCGCCTATGAAATCTAGACAGTGTTATTATTTAGTACTTGGGAAACCATCTGCGGTATACTTGGCTTTCTGCAAAGCATAGGGGAGAACAGGATGTCTGGCCAATGGCTTTGATGATCTAAGTGAAACACAACCTTTGGACGAGCTGGCATGACACAGGCATACTCCACTGATTTGCCCTCTGTTCTAGGACCCAACGAAGTGCGGGCTCTGAAACTCACAAAGCACGGTAACATTCCTGCAACATTCTTTGACGCCAGGGTCCACTCCAGCTGGGATGATCTGACAGCATGCTACCTGGTGACCTGCAGAGAACTGGTTGCAGTCACAGGTTCCTGTGCAGTGTGTTTGTCCTGAAATAGGTTGCAATAAGGGCTTGCTCATCCTGAGCTTGCTTCACCATCTGTTTGAAATCATAAGGAGCAAAGTGGGCGAGATGCACAGGAAACTCTCTCTAAAACTATGATGAAGTGAAAGTTTCTTAAAAATAAGTCTATCGAGAACATGGTCTCTAGCCAGACTCTACTCTATATGTGTAAATTTCTATTTATGGACTTAGGTTCTAACCAACATCTAACTTAGAAATACCAGGAATCCATGGAGGATGCACTTAGCAAACTGGTTAACTGGATGATGTTGGAGAGTGAGGGATGAAAAAAATGAGTATGTCATGGTTAAGTAATTACCTGGATTTGTGCTCCAGTTCTACAGTCTTTGAGGTAGGTTTCTTTAGGTAGGTTATCTAACTTCCGTAAGTCTTTATTTTCGCCACTGATGATAATTGTATTATCTAAAAACCTTGTAAAAATTAAAATGAGGGCGTCTATGCAATACATTTTCAGACACAACTGACGCCATGATGGAGGTAACTTCAGACAGTGGAACCCACCACATAGGCAGCAACACCTGCCGAAATGAGAACAAAGACTCAATTCATTAAAATCCGTAATTCTCAGAAAGTTTCTAAATAGACTAACATTGCTCTCTGGCTTCTATAGTTTACTTCAGTATTACTGTTCTTACTGAATGAAATGTGTAAACATGAGATGTGGTTTTTGTGCTTAAAAGCCTATCCTAAGAAAGACTTAGGACCCCATTTGGGCTCCCAATACCCAGTGCCGTTGCCAGATGGCTAATAAAGACTTTCAGTTTGCTTGAGCTTGTGTCTGAGTGGTCTTCTCTGGTGGACATGTCACAAAGTGTGTGTGTGTGTCTCTGTGTGTGTGTGTCTCTGTGTGTGTGCCTATATCTATTGTTATCTTGAGAAACACAAAGTCTGAATAAACACCCAGTAAGGGGAGATAAAGTCATTCCTCTTCAAGTGCCATTTCTGGAGCAGACTTGAGTAGTGTGGAGAAGTTAGAGCAGAGGCAACCAAAGTCACGGTAACCCTATAACATGGGGCAGGCCAGCTGCTTCTCTGTTTCATCAGGTCCTGTGAATAAAATTCATATTGAGCCAACACTGAGCACCTTGCGAACTGGCACATGTGTGAGCACACATGTATTTTTCTGTGTGCATGGATAGTTCAGTTTTTGAGGAAAAGAAATAGGCTTAGTTACTGCAAGAACAAGGTTTTATTTCAAGGAAACCTAGGACGTGATTAAACACAGGATACTTTGCAGCTATCCTGGGCTTCAAGAGCCTGGAATGAGGTTCCCAACTGTGAGGACAAGAGCAGTATATCCAGGCCCTACAGCAGCTACAAATGCTCAACTTTTCATCTCTCAGAGACGGTTGCTGACTCCCCACGGCACCATGGATCTAGACAGAACAGTTGTCCCAGTTCACTTTACCTTTCTCTGGTCCTCTAGACTTCCAATAGCTCACTGGCCATCTTCAGTAGCTTCTCCTTCAGAGCTGGCTTTCAACCATTGGGTATGCGCCACAGGTCTTTCTACTGAACTGATTAATCAGCAGCTGGATACATCCCCTTGTCAGGGACAAGGATTTTTTTCTTTCCTTTTAACTGGAATTGTAAAACCAGAAGAGAGACCTGAGGTGGAAGAGCTGGGTTTGTCTGCCTTAGCACTACCGACATTTTAGACTCTGTAATTTGCTATGGGAGCTGCAGCATGGAATATATAGCTGGATGTCTTCTACGCACAGACTCATTCTTTTAAAAGAAATGGGACACATGTGCAGATAGATATTCACTCATTTATTTATTTATTTATTTATTTATTTATTTATTTATTTATTTATTTATTTATTAAAGATTTCTGCCTCCTCCCCGTCACCACCTCCCATTTCCCTCCTCCTCCCCCAATCTAGTCCCCCTCCCTCGTCAGCCCTAAGAGCAATCAGGGTTCCCTGCCCTGCCCTGTGGGAAGTCCAAGGACCACCCACCTCCACCCAGGTCCAGTAAGGTGAGCATCCAAACTGCCTAGGCTCCCACAAAGCCAGTACGTGCAGTAGGATCAAAAACCCATCGCCCCTCTAGAGTCAAGTCTCTTGCCAACCCTAAGATGGCTCCCTTAATTAGGATATACATTTCTCTGCTCCCGTATCCACCCTTCCTATATCCCAACCATCCTATTCCCCCAAGCTCCCCCCATCCTCCCCTTCTCACGTTTCTCACCCCATTTCCCATTAGCCCCATGCCACCTTACCCGCAATTTCCCAGTTTTTGCCCGGCAATCTTGTCTACTTCCCCTATCCAGGCGGATGACTATATGTTTTTCTTTGGGTTCACCTTCTTATTTAGCTTCTCTAGGATCACAAATTATATGCTCAATGTCCTTTTTTTTTGTAGCTAGAAACCAATTATGAGTGAGTGTCCAGGGAGATGTCCCCAGCTAGTACCTTGGGCAACTGAGGAGAGGGAACCCGAAATGACCCTATCCTATAGCCATACTGATGAATATCTTGCATATCACCTTAGAACCTTCATCTGGCGATGGATGGAGATAGAGACAGAGACTCAATTTGGAGCAACGGACTGAGCTCTTAAGGTCCAAATGAGGAGCAGAAGGAGGGAGAACATGAGCAAGGAAGTCAGGACCACGAGGAGTCACCAACCCACTGTGACAGTGGAACTGATCTATTGGGAGCCCACTAAGGCCAGCTGGACTGGGACTGAAAAAGCATGGGATGAAACCGGACTCTCTGAACATGGCGGACAATGAAGGCTGATGAGAAGCCAAGGACAATGGCACTAGGTTTCGATCCTAATACATGAACTGACTTTGTGGGAGCCTAGCCTGTTTGGATGCTCACCTTCCTGGACCTAGATAGAAGTGGGAGGACCTTGGACTTCCCACAGGGCAGGGAATTTGGACTACTCTTCAGTACCTAGAGGGAGGGGGAATGGAGTGCGGGGAGGGGGAGAAGAATGGAGAGAGGGGGAGAGGGGGCGATGTGTGGGAGGAGGGGGAGGGAAATGGGAAACGGGGAGGAGGTGGAAATTTTAATTAAAAAAGAATAATATAAAGAAAAAAAATAAAATAAAATAAATGGGAAAAAAAACCCTATTGCTATTGTTCTTGAGTTCTCAGTAGTCCTCATTGTCCGCTATGTTCAGTGAGTCTGGTTTTATCCCATCCTTTTTCAGACCCAGGCCAGATGGCCTCGGTGAGTTCCCAATCGAACATCCCCATTGTCTCAGTGTGTGGGTGCACCCCTCGAGGTCCTGAGTTCCTTGCTCGTGCTCTCTCTCCTTCTGCTCCTGATTTGGACCTTGAGATTTCACTCCGGTGCTCCAATGTGGATCTCTGTCTCTCATCGCCTGATGAAGGTTAATATTCAGGAGGATGCCTATGTATTTCTTTGGGTTCACCTTCTTATTTAGCTTCTCTAGGATCACGAATTATATGCCCAATGTCCTTTATTTTTGGCTAGAAACCAAATATGAGTGAGTACATCCCATGTTCCTCTTTTTGGGTCTGGCTTACCTCACTCAGGATAGTGTTTTCTATTTCCATCCATTTGCATGCAAAATTCGAGAAGTCATTGTTTTTTACTGCTGAGTAATACTCTAATATGTATATATTCCACACTTTCTTCATCCATTCTTCCATTAAAGGGCATCTAGGTTGTTTCCAGGTTCTGGCTATTACAAACAATGCTGCTATGAACATAGTTGAGCATATACTTTTGTTGTATGATAGGGCATCTCTTGGGTATATTCCTAAGAGTGGTATTGCTGGGTCCAGTGGTAGGTTGATCCCGAATTTCCTGAAAAACCACCACACTGCTTTCCAAAGTGGTTGCACAAGTTTGCATTCCCACCAGCAATGGATGAGTGTACCCCTTTCTCCACAACCTCTCCAGCAAAGGCTATCATTGGTGTTTTTTATTTTAGCCATTCTGACAGGTGTAAGATGGTATCTTAATGTTGTCTTGATTTGCATTTCCCTGATCACTAAGGAAGTTGAGCATGACCTTAAGTGTCTTTTGGCAATTTGAACTCTTCTGTTGAGAATTCTCTGTTCAGCTCAGTGCCCCATTTTATAATTGGGTTGATTAGCCTTTTACGGTCTACTTTCTTGAGTTCTCTATATATTTTGGAGATCAGACCTTTGTCAGTTGCTGGGTTGGTGAAGATCTTCTCCCAGTCAGTGGGTTGCCTTTTTGTCTTAGTGACAGTGTCCTTTGCTTTACAGAAGCTTCTCAGTTTCAGGAGGTCCCATTTATTCAATGATGCCCTTAATGTCTGTGCTGCTGGGGTTATACGTAGGAAGTGGTCTCCTGTGCCCATGTGTTGTAGAGTACTTCCCACTTTCTCTTCTATCAGGTTCAGTGTGTTCGGACTGATATTGAGGTCTTTAATCCATTTGGACTTGAGTTTTGTGCATGGTGATAGATATGGATCTATTTTCATTCTTCTACAGATTGACATCCAGTTTTGCCAGCACAATTTGTTCAAGATGCTCTCTTTTTTCCATTGTATACTTTTAGCTCCTTTATCGAAAATCAGGTGTTCATAGGTTTGTGGGTTAAAGTCCGGGTCTTCTATTTGAATCCATTGGTCGACTTCTCTGTTTCTATGCCAATACCAAGCTGTTTTCGATACTGTAGCTCTGTAATAGAGTTTGAGGTCAGGGATGGTAATGCCTCCAGATGATCCTTTATTGTATAATATTGTTTTGGCTATCCTGGGTTTTTTGTTTTTCCATATAAAGTTGATTATTGTCTTCTCCAGATCTGAGAAGAATTTTGATGGGGATTGCCAAGCCGACAGCTAACATTAAATTAAATGGAGAGAAACTCAAAGCCATCCCACTAAAATCAGGAACACGACAACGCTGTCCACTCTCTCCATACCTCTTCAAATAGTGCTTGAAGTTCTAGCAATAGCAGTAAGATAACATAAGGGGATCAAGGGGATTCATATTGGAAAGGAAGAAGTTAAGCTTTTGTTATTTGCAGATGATATGATAGTATACATAAGCAACCCCAAAAACTCTTCCAAAGAACTCCTACAGCTGAAAAACACATTTGGTAATGTGGCAGGATACAAGATCAACTCCAAAAAATCAGTTGCCTTCTTATACACTAAGGATAAGAAAGCAGAGAGGGAAATCAGAGAAGCATCACCTTTCACGATAGCCACAAATAGCATAAAATATCTTGGGGTTACTCTGACCAAGGAAGTGAAAGATCTATTTGACAAGAACTTTAAGTCTTTGAAGAAAGAAATTGAAGAGGACACCAGAAAATGGAAGGATCTCCCTAGCTCTTGGATTGGGAGGATCAACATAGTAAAAATGGCAATTTTAACAAAAGCAATTTATAGATATTCACTCTTGACAGTGCATCCATGACAAAGTAAAGACCTGATAGTCCCCAAGCCTAGCTTGGTGAACCAAGGATTTTATAGTGGTTATGTACAGGGTCATGGGTGAGGAGCGATTCTAGAAGCATGGCTTGATCTGGGATGTCCTGTGTTGCTTTTATTGTTTGATAAATAAAGCTGTTTGGGCCAATGGCTTAGCAGAGCAAAGTCAGATAGGGAATCTGAACAGAGATACAGAGAGAGTAGATGGAGTCAGGGAGTAACCACCAAAGGAGAAAGACTGCTACTTGTAGGTAGGCCACAATCTTGTGGTGATACATAGATTGATAGAAATGGTTTAATTTAAGATATAAGAGCTAGCTAGAAATATACCTGAGACATCGGCCAAACAGTATTGTAATTAATATAGCTTCTGTGTGATTATTCATGTCAGGGCAGTTGGGAAAGGAACAAGCAGTCTCCAGTTACAATGGGTGATTCAGTGAATGACTAAAGTCTCCTCCCCCAACACCCAGTTCATCACCCACAAACTTGTTACAAATGCAAATCAGAAGATCTGGGGATGGAGTCCAGTGATCTGTGTTTCAACTAGCTTTCCAGGTGTTTCTGATGCAGCTAAAGTTTCGGCTATGACTGCCAACTAGAGTCAACCTAGCATTTAAAGAATATTGAGACTTGGGAATCAGCAAGAGACTTTATAATGAACTCATGATTATAATGTGCAGCCAAGCCTGAGAATCAGTACCAGCATGAAAGGCTTTAAATCTCTGTTGTAAAGTTCTCAGAGTCCTATGGCTTCTTCATATCCCAAATCCTCACTATTCAACTCTTATTATTTGTAAGCTACTCTTACAATCTTCCAATAGTGTTTTTGATTAGGGTATCCAGAATGCATTTCTGTTTCTTGGAAACTTATCTCTACAGTTACCATAGTCACTGCACTGTGAAAATGCAGTGGGCTCTCAGGAGATGTGGAGGGTAGTTATTTGGAATTAGTCATTGGAGTGTATATGTAAACACACCCTTTCTTACTTCACTATGAACTAGTACCCTGTGGTATTAAGGCCCCTAGATAAATTCTTCTTGCCTGTAGCCTTGGACAATGTCACAGCTGTGAGTAACCAGCAGGCAACGCAAAGCAGCTGGGCTTGGTCCCATTTCAGGTGCGTCCCCAGGAGTAGGTACTATGTGGGTTCATTATATTGATGATGTCTAGTAATGGATCTGGAAGAACAGGGGGTGAGAAGCGCCAAGACAATTTGGCTCTATGGGAAGGAGGTGACTGCCACTGGAGTTGGCGAGTGTGAACTCTGTAGCACTTTAATGATGTAGAGTGTGTCGAGACATCATTTACAAAGGAAAGGAAGTATTTCCATACCTGGTGTCCCCTATCATGGAAAGGGTAGGACATGTGGTGTGGTTTTATGTCATACCATGAAGAATCATGTTTTGCAGTCTCTGACCTTTCTATCTGGACCATCATCTGCCATTACTAATTTTTGCTGTACCAACACCAAGTATCTCAGTTGCTCACAAAAACAAGCATTCATCTCTCCTTCACTTGCATTGCACGGTGACCCTGCAGATCTAACCCAAGGTTGCAGGCAAGGCTTAGATATACTCCATTTGTCTTCCTATTGTAGGACTCAGTCGGAAGAATGTCACTCTGTGGGGACATGATGTGTGGTTGGAATTTATGACTCTGCTCACAAACATATTTCCTCTTTAATTTTCCTTCATAATATGAAATACAGTTATATTCACTTATATCCCTCTGATAAAGGCCAGCTAGCATTACAGTCCAATCCAAAGTCCACGAATGTGAAAGTGAGCTCTCACCGTGATAGGAAAACAGAGGAAAGTACTCTCAGGACAAAAGAAACAAAGCTGGCTTCTATGACAAATTTTACCTTGCTTTTTCTTCAGCCCTTACTTTGGAACTGAGACGTTAGCATCACTGTTTATCAGTTGGCACTTGATAGAAAATTAAACCTCATGCTTGGTTCAGTGTGAAATTCTGGCATTAGCTAATGTGTTCAGTTCAGTGTTACGTTAGGCAGTGTCTCTGAAGATACCAGAGAAGACTGTGGCTGTAAATATAACACTTTGCTGTTTATTTTGCCTGAAAGAAAACATGACTGGAAATCAGGCTGTGTATAGATTCCCCGAAGGAAGTCATGGTTAACCCTGGTTCTAAAAGCTCTAGATTAGAACAATGGGAACAAGGAGGTAAGGTACGGGTGGGTATGAATGCATCTTAAAGAAGGGTGCTTGGATGAGAACAATTGTTTCTCAAGGAAGCAGAATAGAATATTTGCCACTGGATACACAAATATCAGTATCTTTCTGAATATCAGTAACTTTCTGAAACATGATTAATAAAAACTCAGGGTCAGAAATTGGAGTTCAACCTGAAGATCTGAAAAGCAAAATAGCCAGCCATTGGCTCTTACCTCAACCTCAGTCGGAAATGGCAATTCTACCTCCTGGAATCTCAGGAGGAGACTGCATGACAGAGAACTGTTTCTTCCCATTTTGTAATTCTCTCTAGGGCTGGGATTAAAGGCCTGCACCACTGTCATTAAAAGCATGCACTGGCCAGTTTCTATGAAAACAAGTGTGGCTACTGGGATTAAAGGTGTGTGTCATTATGGCTACTGAGATTAAAGGTGTGTGTTACCATAGTCTGGTCTGTAAGGCTGAGCAGTATGACTGTTTTACTCTCAGATCTTCAGGCAGTCTTTGTTTATTAAAATACAATTAAAATCTGCTACAACTTTTGTTTATTAGTTAGTATGGTGTTTAATCAGTTCATTCAAGAATGTGGGAGGCATGATGATAGAGACAGATGCTAGACTTGCTATGGGCTCAGCTGCATGAATTTCCCAACTGACTGAATTTTCCAAGGAAACATGAAGTGAGAACACACAAGGTCTGGTCAATAATTTATTAAGGGGTGCAATGGGAAAACAGACACATGAATACAGAACAAGGTAGATGACACTGCTGATCCAGTTGCTGGTGTCCTGCCATTCTGCCCAAGGGTGATGAGGATCAACCAGAAGGCTTGCTCTTGCTCCAATCACTGAGAAAGAGAGAGCATGAGATCCTTCTCCTCCTTTCTATTTAGTCATGTATCCAGGAAAACTATGCTCATAGAGTTAGTCACCCAAATGTCATTGGCCAGATGGAACAAGCTCCTACATCATTTCCCATTTTTTTATTATTAAGAACATTCTAATCCTAACATAAAACTATACACAAGAACTATCAAGTATTGTCCAGAAGAAAAAAAGGTAATAATGTAAACAAAAATGAAACTACAACTAACAAGAACAACATCAAGCAAGAAACTTATTATAAATGTCCAGACCATAGATAAATGGCAAATTACAAAGATTACTCCAATAACTGTTCTATCCCGAAGAGTGTTAAGTCTTGTATCTAATATGTCCTTAGTTAAGATATGAGATGATTATAACTCTATCTAGTCTTCAACCCCATCAAAGACCTGGGAAAGGAATTATATTATCCCCAGTAAATAGGAAGTACAATCAAGAGTTTTCCAAAAATGCAAGAAATGACAGGAACAGCTGGCTGTTTGGAAAGTCACCCAATGTTTCTTTGTAACATTGGGACATCCAACTTTGGCTAGGCTTAAAATATCTGACAAACCATTTTCAGAAGCAGGAAAATTTGAAAGACTGTGGTGGCATTTAATTTGTATTTTCATAAATAAGGCTTGCCTGAAGACCAGAGAGTAAAATAGCCCCACTCGTTAGTTTTACAGACCAGTTAGTGATAACACACACCTTTAATCCCAGTAGCCACACTAGCTGCCATAGAAACTGGGCAGTGCATGCCTTTAATCCCAGTCTACACACCTCTAATCCCAGCCCAAGAGAAGATTATAAAACAGCTCTCAGTCATAGTCTCTCATTCTGAGATTCTTGGAGGCAGGATTTGCCATTTCAGTCTGAGATCGAGGTAAAAGCCAGTGGCTGACTGTTTTGCTTGTCAGACCTTCAGCTGAACCCCAATTTCTCTCTCTGAGTTTTTATTAATCATGCATCAAAAGACTGTCCTATCCTGTCTTGGCAAGGTTCAGTAGTCACTTTTCCTTGTGTCTTGCCTGTCTAGATCAGACATTGTGCTTACTGCCATCAGTTGAAGCAAGGACAGTTTTTTGTACAATAGGCCAATTTTGCCTGAAAATTGCTAGATTAATTTCATTGGTAGAGGAAGTCCCAAAACGCCTAATAAAGACTCTTCTTGTGTTTTTTAGTGGTGACTCTAATGAATATTTATAATGAAAAGGAGCCAACTGACCAGGATAAATTGCAAAATAAAAATTTTGAGGAGAAAAATAGCACCAGGAAGTGGAATGGAGCTAAATCCTGTGTTCAAGGAGATACATAGATTAAGAAGTTGAATAAAAGGGAATGGTGATCTCAGGGCAAGATCCTACTGAGCCAAATTTCCAACTTGTGAAAAGGAACTAAAGAAAAGCTCAGAGTCATATGTGGTGGGGTACACCTTCAGTTCTTGCCCTGGGAAGGCAGAAGCTGATGGATCTCTGAGTTTGAGGCAAGCCTGGTCTATAGAACAAACTTCAGGACAGCCAAGCTTAGGCAATGGAGGACAGAAAGCTAATGAAGATGTAAATGAACTAGGGGGCTAACTTCAAGCTCCAGTAAGCAGCAGAACTTGATGGTCCTGGCTTTAGAGTTAAGGATAGAAGAAATGGGTTATGGGATTTGCCTCCACACCTAAAAAAAGGTGTGAATGTGCCAAGAATACCCTTGAATGGAGGCCTAATAGAGAGGCCATTGTATGAAACTGTGAGTTAGAGCCTGGATTCCTTGCAGAACCCAAGATGGTAGAGATGCCAGAGTCTTGGGAAACCTGCCAAGGAGAGCTGATAACAGGTAGTGGTACCAGCCCAATAGAAAGAAGTGTGTTGCAGTCAACAAAGTGGAAAGAATTTGGGGATGTAGGGAGCATTTTTTCATCGAACCTGGAGATAAAGAGTGTAGAGTTTGCCCAGCTGGTTTTTGTTCTTGTCTAGGTCCAGTATTTTCTTACTATGCTTCCTTTCTTAAGTTTTGAAATGGTAATGTATATCCTGTGACATTGTATGTTGGAAGTATGTGATATGCTTTTGGGTTTTTAATTTTACAGGTGATTACAGTTACGAGAGTACATGAATCTCAGCAGAGACTTTGAACTTTAGATTTTAAAACATTGTTGAGGTTGTAATAGACTGTAGGAACTTTTGAAACTGGACTAAATGAATTTTGCGTTATGATCTTGTAATAAGCTTATGGGGGCCAGGGAGGGGAATGTTGTAATTTTAGTGCAATTGGCCCCTGTATTTTCATACTATAAGAACTATAAGAAGTGTGGCTTTGTTTGAGTGAATATGGCCTTCTTGGAGGAAATGTGTCATTGTAGGGCTGAACTTTGAAGTTTCCTATGCTCCTGGTTGTTGTATGAGAGAGGTGCTGCATTACCACTGCTTGTCTAGCTTAACCCCCGAAATAATCACACGGAAATCTGTATTAATTAAATTACTGTCTGGCCCATTATCTCTAGCCTCTTATTGGCTAGCTCTCACATCTTGGTTTACCCCATTTCTATCAATCTGTGTTTACGACGAGATTGTGGCTTATGGGAAAGCTTTTAACCTACGTCAGGCTCAGGCAGGAGAATCATGGCATCTGCCACATTGCCTTCTTCCCAGCATTTTGTTCTATCTACTCCACCCACCTAATTTTCTGCCCTATCAAAAGACCAAGGCAGTCTCTTTATTTAACCAATGAAAGTAACACATAGACAGAAGATCCTCCTACACCACCAGGTACTGTCAAGGGTCTCAGATGACTTTCCGTTTCCTGCGAGATGTAGGACTCTCAGCCACTACTCTATACCACATCTGTCTGCATACCACCATACTTCCTGTCACCATGATAATGGACTGAATCTCTGAAACTGCAAGTGAGCCACCCCAGTTAAATGTTTCCTTTATAAGAGTTGCCATGGTTATGATGTCTTTTTATGGCAATAGAAGCACTAAGATAATATGTTTGCATATATATGTACACATATATACACAAATATACATATTTATATATGAAAGCTTCTGCAGTAGTATACTTCCATGTTTTTTCCAAAAAGTCTTCAGTATTATTAATCACTCCTCATACTCCCTACCCCCCACTGCCCCACTGCTGTTTAACCTTTCTGCTATATTATTCCATTTTAAACTTTTATACAAGAGCATTTATTCTCCCATCCCTTAAGAGCCCCTAATCACAACCCCCTTGTAACTAATTTTTTGACCTTACTATATCTCATGTAAATGAGTAATACAGTTTGTCTTTCTGTGAGTGGTTTATTTCACTCAATAGACTCTTCCAATTTACTCCCATGGTATATCATGTGACATAATTCCCTTATTTTATAAAGATTAATAATTCAGTTGTTGACATATCACATTTTCTTTGTTCATCTATCAGTGGGCTAGAGAAATATCTCAGAGGATAAGGGCACTGGCTGTTCTTCCGGAGGACCCAGGTTCAATTCCTAGCACCCACATGACAGCTCACAACTGTCTTTAACTCCTGTTCTGGAGAATCCAGCTTCCTCACACAGACAAAGATACAGGCAGAAACACCAAGTCACATAAAATACAAATAAATAAATTAAAACAAAGAGTACCAGGAGATATATAACCTGATACAAATTCTTGATGGTAATGTGTCATCTCTGAGCCCTGGAGCAGGAAGGACTCTTGGAAGTCTGTCATTAAAACCTCATGCCAGGATAAATGCTTGTTGGTGGCCTGTCTTGCAAAGGACTAGGCTGGGGGCCTGGGAACAGACTCTCTTCTGGTTTTGTGCTCTTTTGCAATGTCACACTCATCTTTACTTCTCTGTTCAGGTTTTCCCCTCTTATTCCAGGCTTACTTTTGACTCTCCTCCCTGCCCCTGCCACATCTCCATTTCTGTTCCAACTTTTGCTTCCTTCTGTCCTAAAATAGACTCCCTCTGCTGGCCTATATGAAGACACTTTGTATCTATGGTCTCTTAACCTTAAAATTCTGAAGTAAATCTGCTAATTCCCTTTTTCTCACTGACACAGCAATCACAGGCTACAGAGATCAGGACACGAGTATCTTCAGCCGATTCAGCACGAATGCTGGCTCCCTTTTAACTTCTACATGATCAGCAAGAGTGACGTGGTATAGTGAGCCACCTTGGGATGTCTTCTGAACTCAGACTTGTAAGCATAAGGGACTTACACAGGCAGCAAAAGAAAGCACAGAGGTGCATTTGAACCTTCCACCCAGAGAGATGATTTTGATGGTTTCTAGAGTAAAGAATCTGTAAAGAAATATTCAAAGTTGTTGGTTGTGTTTTCTGGCTATCAGGAGCAGGGAAGATTATTCTGGGAGTGGATAAGAAGAGAGAGGAGAGGAGAGGAGAGGAGAGGAGAGGAGAGGAGAGGAGAAGGAAGGAGGAGAGAAAGAGGGAGGGGAGCATGGGAAAATGAAGTGAAAAATGCTTGTCAGGTAGAAGCCTGAGGTTTCTCTGTCCCTCTGCCTGTACCTTACCCTGTTGCTTAAGTCTTCCTCATGCATGAGTGACTGTCCCTGACTTGACAACAGCTTCCCACTAGGTCATGAACTGAAGCTTCCAGGATGCTATGCTTGGAAATAGTTCACCTATGAATGATGCTATAGCAGGCTGCAGAGAGCCAGCCAGGGAAGGATGGGGCAGGAAGTGAACATAAGAGAGAGCCGACAAGGTTGTTGGGCAGTCAGGGAAAATGCGTCTAATGCCAAGGGTGGAAACCTCCAAGCCTTTGGAATTAGCTGACTAGAAATCAGGTCTGTTGTTAATGTGCTTCTTCCGGCGTGATAGTGGAATGTGATAGTCTCTGGCACTGCACAGGGACGCTTCATTGGAGGCTAGAAGGAGAGTGAGCCTACCGTGTGTAACGTCCTGTCTAGCCCAAGAACTAGCTGACTTACCACAGCGCAAGAAGCAATCATCCAGCCTCACTTATGTGGAGCACATTAGGGTATCTCTAAGTGGTACCCATGTCTCTTCAAAGTATTGAAGTATGGTGCCATACCAGACAGCACTGGAAAAGCAAAGAGATTGTCTCTGAAAGAAGCAAAGGGTTAGAAATGGCAACAGCACTGTAGGGGTGTCCTGAGCAGTGGGTTTCTGGCGGGCAGAGTAGGGATGAGGCAGTGAGAAGCTGGCAGCTTTTGAGTGCAGTGGAGTGACAGCATCATTCATTGTCCCCAGGCTGAGTTCTGCTTAATTCACAGAGCACAGTGACTTAAGAGTTCTCCTCAGTTCTCCTCTTCTACTTGTTTCCTATGAGAGACGAGACCATTGGTTGCTAGGGTTACCGTCTAAATGTGAACTTCACTGACATGGCATCTCTTAATAAGGGCAAGTCCTTCATGTATTTTTGATAGTGCGCTGGTGACAAAATCCTTCTCAGTTTAGCAGCGTAATACCGCAAGAGTGAATTGTCAATGACAACATCGGGTGTATTCTCTGGGCTTCAGGGATTAAATGAACAGCAGCCACTGTCAGGCCCTGATGTGGCTTCAGGCTACCTTAAAAACAGCAGCTGAATTAAAGGCCCTTACCTGAGGGGAGGGAAGCCTTCCTTCCCCAGCAGGGAGATCCTACCATTAAGGCTCAGCCTGACCTTCCTGCTTTGTCTCTGCGGAAATAGAGACACGTTCCCTAAATGGCAGGACTTTACCGAATCAAAATGAGCAAGGACCAGGGTGCCGCGCGCGGCGCGCTAAATTTCCATCTTCATCCCTGGCGCCCGCATAGGAGGAAATAAAGAAGGCCTCTATTATTTGTTATCAAAAGAGAGCAGCCCTCCTTCCCCCTTGTTTCTTTTGTGCGGAGACACAATTATCTGTAGAACAAGTAATTCATTCTTCAGCTCTCTGGATTGCCTTTCTGCACACCGAGTTCGGTATTATCGCTTAGTGGATGCCAATGGTGTCATGGGGCGGCTTCGATGTTGAGGGTGATATGTATTAGGAAAGAATTTGCGCTGGGGAAACAGCCCAAGCTTCAGGGAATTCAAAACAAAAACAAAGCCGCACAGACCAATCTGTTTCATACTTAATGAGGATAAAATAAGCTCGCGGTTTTTTTCCTGGTAGGTTCTTTGATGTTCCATTAAGTCATAATTACTTAAATTACAAAATGCGCTGGTAGCCTATGCAATCTAAAGACTTTTCTCCTTTAAATCACTATGTGTAGGAGTTAAACAATTTCTAACAAATTGGAGAATCTATATCCATTGCATTGTTGTATTGTTACTTGCATATTAAAATTTAAAAATTAATAAAAATCGAGACTTTATGTTACCAACACCCTCTATTTGAGTGTGTTTGCGTATGGACAATGGAGCCTAGTTTCTTTGTGACGTCTATGAAAGATCACAATGTTCACAGTGCTGGTTGTTTTGAGACCAAATTCCCAGAGAATCTGCAAAAAATGTTTTTAAGGCAGAAATCGGAGAGTTCCGTCTATTGCGTTTACACGATTAATGATGACCATGAGCGATGCTATCTATCAGTTTCGGTGAATATGCGCTCACCGAACAGAGGAAGGTGATTTTCTGAAGGGCAGCAGGACGGTTAGAAAGGAGATTCACGCAGTTTGTGTAGGGTCAGTTACCTCATCTCAAACAGCACCTAATGCCGGCTCAGGGCAGTGTTCCTGCAAAATGAGAGCATGTCTCCAATAAAAAGTCACCTGTGTCTGCAGAGGGAAGGAATGCATTACCCCACATCACTTTTCCAGACCAAACGGAACGTGTTTGTACTTTGCAACTGTAAGCATGAAGCAGGGGCGCGAGGGTGGGGTGGGGGAGCCGGAGAAAGATTGGAATTTTGAATTAAAATGGCAACAAAACCCAATAATGCATTTATTTCAAAACTAAGGATATGCTGCCCTCTGCTGGCACACACAAATATTGACATGCGCTATGTGGGCACCGCAAAACCTGTTTGGTTTTTTTTTTTTTTTTTTTTTGGATTTCAGAATAACCTGGACAGTTGTTCTTATAGTATTTACCCAGTGCTTAATCCTCCCACCTACCTTCTGATGCAGTGGACTAAATCCACACAGCCTATATTTGCCTGTTTGGTGTTCACACTATCATGAATTCAATTCTCTCGCATCTTCCCTCAGCATCTTCTTCTTCTACCTGCTTCAGCGCCTTTGGAATGATAACGGGTGAATACAGTTTATAGCCTTCTTGGTAAGATAAAGTGGAGCAATCTCTCTACATTTCAGGAATTTGCTGGTTTTAAAAGAAGGTAATTCAGTTCCAGAAGTTGGAGTAAATCTTAACTGAAACTAAAGACAAAATTGGAATCAACCGAGGAAGAGAACCAGGAAGAACGAAATGGAATTGTCTTCTTCCACCATGGCACCTGCCTTCCCGTCTCCTTGGCGAACCAACTTGGTCATTCATGCCAGATGCGGAGGACCACTGTGCGTTCTCTCCTTCACCAACAGTCACCACGTGTATTCTTTGACATTTTTTCTTGAGTAATTGTACTTATTTGTACGTAAATTTTGAGTTTTCTTTTGGCCCACAATGGAAATATTTTATCCAATCTATTATTTGTCTTTTAGTATTATGTTTCTAACACTTTAAAAGCTATGTCCTTTGCAAAATTTAAATTTTCTTTTTGAGTCTCAGCATGTAGCATAGGCTAGTCTTGAACACATAGTTCTGCGTAAGTGCTGAGACACGAATCATTCCACTTCGCTTTAGATTTCATTACTATTAAAATTGGGGTTTTCTTTTGTGTCTTTAAAGCATGTGATAGCTAGTCAGTGGTGTATGCTTTTAATCCCAGGACTTGGGAGGTAGACGCAGTCAGATGTCTGCATCTGAGACCAGCCTGGGCTACAGAGCGAGTTTCAGGACAGTTAGGACTACACAGAGAAACCCCGTCTCAAAAAAGTAAAGTCAAACCCAAACTCAAAAAGAATGTCCTCATCTCCAGCAAACATTTTCTGTCTAAATCTTTTTAATTCATTGTTTTGTTCATTCTGCTGCCGCGGCTCTATTTTCTGCTCTTTGGAGACCTCTTCCCAACAGGTGCTGCAGACTCAGTTCACAGCGCCTTATTTTAGGTGAAATTAAAAACGCAACAAACAGAAATTCTCAAGGAGTAAACTTTCAGGTTCACATCGAGGCAATATTAAACAATAATTTTGTTGGTAGAGAAATTGTTTTCCTTGAACCAAATACTTGATCATATATATCCATCAGAATTTCGTAACAGGTAAGGCATTAATAATATTGTTTTATTTTACATTTTCAGTAACCATGTACTATTCATGTTTCGTTTGAACATTTTGCCTTCTCTACATTTTGAGCCTTCAGACTCTGCTTAAATTAAAACTTGGTGTGTCCCGTAATTCCGTGCGACATTCATGATGGGTCATCATAATAAGGCGGCATGTAAGTCTCTGGAATATCTCTGATTTACTAATAAAATTATAGGTGTGCACTGTGCCGGATGAATCATAGAAGAGACAGATCAAAGAATTACGTTTTGTAAGAACGAATAAGAACTCTTCTTGATGCAGCCAGTGAATCTCGTTAGCTGGTTTCTACCAGCATCCACTGTTAACGATGACTCTAGCGGGAGTGAAAATAGCCAGTACCAAAGACTCAGGGACAGCCTGTTGTCCATGACTACACTGACAATTTAGGCCTGCTGGGTTCTTAAGAAGCGCTCTGGAATAACCGGAGACTTCATTCCAAAGGCAGGACTGGCAAGCGGAAGAGTTCAGTGGTGATCACAGAGGTTGTAGCTGACAATTACCTGGGGCCACTGACCTCTTGACAGGTGACCCTGCTGCTGCTGTCTCCTGTCCTCTCTGTCCTGGGGAGACAGTGTGTCTCGGAGGGGAGTCTCTGAAAGCGACTAGGGCTCTTAGCTGACCGCATTCTTACACAAAGCATTGCCATTGCTAGAAGAATGAGAGGAATCCTTCAGTTAACTCAAAGGGTTGTGGTGGAGGGAGAGAAGCTAGAAAGGGGCGTGGTGAGTCTGCCCTTAGTTGCAAACTCGTGCTTTGTTTACCCTTTCCATGCAGTAAAGCATCTTCACACAGACCCTGATCCTCAAGGCCTGTGTGCACGGCTGGGCTGACACCAGAGAGGTGACTTTGGCAAGGTCACGCTAAATCTGGCTCACTCGCTAAGGAGGGTTGGCTCAGCGGAGGCTGACAAAACAAAGGGACACAGGGAAGGGAGTTAGCGAGACACGCTGAAAATCCACTCGGCACGGATGTGAGAGCAAAAGCAGTAGTTCCCATTATCAGTTCAAGCTGTGATTTCTAAATATTTCCCTCCGCTTGTTTCTGTTTTCTTATTTTAGCATTTTAAATATCATTTCACCTTCTCGGCGCTTTGGTTTATCTCTCTTGGTTAAAGCTCACAAAGTCCTATTTGCTGCATACAGCGTCTCAAGTCTGCCATCTAGTGGAATAGAACGGTCAAGACGGGTTTCTCCGGCGATCATTTCAAAAGTCCGTCGAGGGCTGCTTTGGGTAGAAATGGCTCCTTTCATCAGACTTCAAAGACGCGTGGTGGTCTTCAGTTGGCGAGACTTGAGGACTGCAACTAGAAATTTCATTTAATTGTCTCAAATGGCTTCTAGATGAACCACTATGTTTGCTGCGGTTATTATTTTGAACTTTGTAGAGCTCTTGAAGAGCGGGTTGGGCCAAACTTTTCTGTGGCAGTGAGATAATGGGAGAGATGGACGACTTAGGGAGAGAGGCGGAGGTTAAGAGCAGGGACCTTCTCCGGGTACCTTCAAACCTTCAAAGGTCACAGGGTCATTTTATCCTGTGATTAGGAAGTCCCCAAAGGCGCATTATTAAGTTCCTGTATGAGGAGTGGTTGAGCTGTGGTGAATGTTCTTTGCAAGCAAAGAGAACTCAAAGCTGTTACTGCGAGATGACATGGTGTGGTTTATATCATGTCTTCATATTTTTCTGCATAGTTGGATATACTACTATAAACTGATATTGTTTTTTTAAATCTTAGTTTTTATTTTAAATTGTATAGCCTGATTACGAAGATTATATAAGTTTGTTATAATAAGAAAAAGATAAGAGATATTTGAAGGATTGCCTAATCAGCTATAATTGATCTCCAGAAACAATTCCTTTAGAAACATTTAATTTTTTTAGTTTTTGAATTTATAATACAATTGCCATAATCTCCTCTTTCCTTTTCCTCCCTGCAAGCCCTGCCATGTATTTTTCTTTGTCTTTCCACATCATGTTTCTCGATCCCATTCATTTCCCCGTCCCTTCATATCTGCCCTCTGCACTCTGCCCTGGAAATCCTCGCCCAAGATAAAATAAAATAAAATTTAAGAAGAAAAAAGAGAAAAGGGAAAAAAAAATCTTCCCATGGAAGCTGTAGCGCGACACAGTGAGTCACACAGGAGACCCTTATGTTCACATTGCAAGAGTTGATTGCAAGGAGTCACTGGTCTCTCTTGAGGCCCCTGGTTTCTGCTACACTACCAATGCTGGTCCCTCACTGGGATTCCTCTTGATACCCTGCTGCTGCCCTGTGTCTTGGAGACCCTGCTGCTTAGGGTCTGCACAACCAGCTACTTCCCACGTACCAGCAGATCACAGATGAAGTAGATGTTGAGGTGGGCCAGCTCATAAGCCTGGTTCTGGACCCGGGTAGTTGCTGGGTTGGTCTCCCCAGTGCTCACCACCAGGGGGAGCTCTCCAGCACTTCGCTGGCTATTTCACCTCTTGCAGCAAAGAGCAAGGGGCTGGGCCAGTTCTGTTTTCAGCACTTCTCCTATTTTCTCATGGAACCACTTTCTTACTGAGGTTCCGTCCTCTCAAGTGACTTCATCCTGTGTCAAGTTGACATAACCTATCCAGAAAACACTTTCTCTCTCTCAAATTCATAGCTTCCTTTAAAAAATTGTTCTTACATATGTGGATCTGTGGGCAGCAGGTATAAAGAGAGACACTGGCTTGGACTTCTGAAGCCTTAAAGCATCAAAGCACCCCTCCTCCCTTGTCCAGTGAACTACCTCCTCCAACAAGGTCATATCTACTCCAACAAGGCCAAGTCTCCTGTCCTCTCAGTTTATCAACAGGGGACTAAGCATGCAAATACTCTCATCCAAAGAACCCGCCCCCCATGCTTAATACACAAATTTTTCTTGCTGGGTCCCTTTATTATTTCCTGTATGTATATGATCTCAGTGCTGACTACATGGTATTAGATAACCTACTGGAGAGGCTGCCACCGTGAGCGTGGCTGCCCAAACAAAATTTGAACAACGATGATACTAATGAAGATGCTAACATGGGAGAGGAAGGTTGTGTGGCCTCAAACCCAGACAAAGAATTATGGGCAACTGCGGAATATACCGAGAGCAAGAGACCAGGCCCTGAGTCCTTTTTGGTGTATCTGCTCTTAGAGTTTAATATCTTTGTAATGTAAACCACTTAGGATTTTAATTTGACAGAATTTTGATCAGTTACAAAATGAATATCAGTTACAAGATGAATATCACCCCCATATGATTCAGGAGCACAAATTTTAATGGTAGTTAAACACTGTAAATATATTTATATATATATATACTTATATATATATGTAAGCTTCCTTATATATGCGTGTGTGTGTGTGTAAGCCTCCCTAACTGTTAAAAGTGTAGATTTTCTTTTCAAATATTTTCTAAGAAATATTGTCATCTTGATCTTGTGAGATGCCCTCATTGATAAGAGTAGCTTATTTCCTGAGGGCAATTACCTTGACATTCAAGACTAACAAGTACTTTCTTTTAATTGACAAAGTTGCCTTATATGAACTTGGAATGATTGACTGTGTTCAGGCTGTCATGGTGTAGCAAGATCGCTTTGCCCTCCTCCTTGGCAACACGGTCATTTCCATTCGACTGAGTGAACATGCAAAAATTATCTCGTGGGACGGCAGGCTGCGTGTCTTTTCTTACTAAATGACTTTGTGTTTACTAGAAATTGCATTTCTTGTGTCATTATTTGAACATCTTTTTCTCGTGGCACTGCTCTGTGTTGACTTATTAGGGCTGTCAGTCCCATTAGCCATTCCTCACAGTATCTTCTGCCGCCCATGTTCCCAGCTTGCTCTATTGCTTTGTTTGGTTTGTGACTTTTAAGTTTTCTGTGGGGTAAGAAGCACTGGTGTTTGCTTTTCTCTGTGGTTTCAGCTTTCATGTTCAGAAATAGCTCTTTCATTTCTCCCCTTCATCTCAGGCTTTTGCTTTCGCTCTTCTGTTTCCATTCCGTAGAGGCCGTACCTTTTCATACCTCTCTGAAGGCATCCTTCAGAAATGAAAATCAGGGTTTGTTCTTCTATTTAATTGCTTCCTAGTGTAATTTTACACCTAGCCTTTGAGAAAAGGGAAACAGAATTGTGTACAGATGATAATTAGTGAAAACTTTCCAGTTGTAGAAGTCATTATTAGTTTATTTCTAGTATTATGAAAGCTTTTAATCTATATTGTTATATTTCCATTAATTTCTAATGTGACACTGGGAAATAGCAGAGGATGAATTCTTTGATAGAGCCATTTTAAGCCATGTACCTATTTATGTCTTTGATCCTGTAAAGACTAAGAGGGAGGGTAAAGAGAGAGAAGGCTGGAATTGCAGAAATCAAGATCAGTTGGTGTCTGATCCTGACACAGGGAGCCTGGTGTCCCCAGGGAAATCAGGGATCAGGTTAGTTTTTTAGACAGCTCAACTGTGGATATTGAACCAAAGAAGCTTCGTGAGTCTCAGTGACTGGGTGTTTGGTTGTATAAATATTTCTCTTGGGCTAGGGAGACGACTTGGGGGACGTGGTGGAAAGTGTTTGCTGCGCAAGTGTGAGGACCTTGGTTCAAATCCCAGAGCTCACGTAACACTTACAGTGGTAGTAATCATGTTGTAATCCCAGCACTCCGAAGGGAAATTGGGGACAGAGGCAGGAGAGGCCCCAGAGGCTGCTGGACCAGCTAGCATGCTGCACAGAAAAGCAAAACAAAGCACAAGACCTTATCTCCAGCAAGGCAGAAGATGAGGACCATTGGTGACCTCCCTTGTGTTCCATGGCACATGCACTCCTTCATTGGCAGCTGCAAGCATACACACAAATAAATAATTGCCCTGAAGTTAATAAACCATGGCGTCTCATTTTTCTTCCACCTATCCTCATTAAAGTGTTAGATAAATAAAATAGATAATTATGACGTTTCAAGCTCATGTCCATAGGTGACGTGAACCGGCCCAGCCAGTCTGTACTGTACTATAGCCACACTTCACTGTTCTCAGCAAGAGTTCATTTGAGATCTGTTAATTACAGCACTCAGAGATGAATTCCTCTGTGAGACTATACTTGTACCTGCTATTCGACAAGATTTATTCCAACTATTGCCAGCAGTTTAGAAACCTTAAGTGAGATTTGTGTTTCTTGCAGCCAAAGACTAATAATGTCTGTTCTTGGACAAAGCTGGAAATTATGGTTATAAATTTTCTCCTTGTTAATGTGCAAAATAGAAAACTCTGTTTTCCCACGTTCTCCCACCATTCTGCTTTGACCTTCCTGGACTTTCAGGTTCCCAGTGTTTTCCTTTGCGTCTTCTTCAGTCTGTCAGGAGAAGCAAACCGGGGTTCAGAGTCCTAATTGAAAATCAGTTTTCTTCTCTCATCTTCACACAGGTATTATTTCAACAGTATAGCAAAAGGCATGTAGACAGTTAATGTGCTTAGCCTTGTATTTAACAAATGTTAATATTTTCTTGTTTTGCTTGAGACCTTTTCGCAACTGAGTCATCTTGCTAGCCCAGTTGTAGATATTTTTTGTAGGCTGTCCATGAACATTGTAACTGACAGAACAGAGTCCACAGCTAAGGTTTTCTGAGGCCGAGGTCTTACCTGGTTCTTGTTGGTCAAGCTAGCAGAGGTCTACTGCTGAATCCTAAATTCATTAGAGCTGTACCCAGAGCAGGTTCCTCATTTGTTGGTCGCGCTCCATATATCTGCAGCTCCTAAAGCCTTGACAAAGGCAGCATGGCAGGTTATTCCAAAGACCCCAAATGGGTCCGCTGGCTTCTCATTTAAGTTCATTTGCACATTTTCCTGTCAGGGTTGCTAGGCGGAACAGGCTTGGCAAGTTTATCTTCAAAACCATTTAGAGTAATTTGTGATGGAGATTGGGGGCACTTCAGTTGCCTGACAGCTGCTCCATAGTCAATCATGATGGCAGAGGTAAATTAATGCCCTGGCTTGCTCTCTTGAGAAACGTCTATCGAAACAATCTTATCCAGGAGAAATGCAACTGTGCAATATTAAACAGAACTAAAAAGTGTCTTTTATTTTTAATTTTTGGATGTGCCAAAGCTATGGGTAGGCGCTTCACTTGACTGCTGACCTCAGCTAGAGATGCCGAAGCACCCTGCTAAGATTGTGTGACAAGTTAGAAGCATGTCTACGTCTGATGCCTGGGGTGAATGCAGGGCTGTCTAGGGACTGCAGGTTGTTAAAAATGCTTTTGGTGTCTTATGAGCAGAAACGAAATTTGTGGAAACCTAAGTAGCTCAGACAGGGCAAGGCTGTTTAAACCAGTGGATTCCACTATGAAAGTGAACACATTTTGTAATGCTTTGGTATTATCCCAGGAAGCAAGGGGAAGATCAAATATCCAATTTTGACTGACCTGAAGTTAAAAAGTATATGATTTAGATATTTTGGAGGATGACTTTCCATTGTTCTTAGAAAATTTGACAAATATTTTTTTGCAAGTCTAAGAAACAAAAGTTGAGTATTCTAGCTTTTTTGATAGATTTGTCTTTTTCTACTTCTTATTAGGTAGACAGCATACACATCTAGTTCTTAAAGAGGATGTTTTAGCTTAAAGTAACCTCCAACACCCACCCATATCAGCCTCTCTATTTCTCTCTGGCTTGTGTAAAGAGACAGAGATATCACATTCAATGCACCATGTTAATTCCAGGAAAATGTCTCAAAGAACACCAGACTTCTGTGTTTCTGCTTGGGGTTCTAATTACAATCAAGGCCAAGCAGACAGATCATTGTTCCCTTGTGTCTCCACACAGCCATCAAATTTTAGTGTTATCCTTTATTTAAATTAATTAAAATAGGTATGTGTGTGTGTATATGTGTGTATGTGTGTATGTATATGTGTGTGTATGTGCGTGTGTGTGCATGAGTTTATGCCACATGAGTGCAGGCTGCCACAGAGGCCATGAGAGGATGCTAGGTCACCTATAGTTGAACTCTAAGTGGTCCAGCGTGAGTACTGTGAGCCAAACTCTGGTCCTTTGGAAAAGTGATGGAGGTGGGTCTTGTATTAATCTGTTGCTTTCATTGGTTAATTAATAAAGAAACTGCCTAGGCCCATTTGATAGGCCAACCCTTAGGTAGGTGGAGTAAACAGAATAGAATGCCGGGAGAAAGAAGCCGAGTCGAGGAGTCGCCATGATTCTCCCACTCCAGACAGACGCAGGTTAAGATCTTTCCTGGTAAGCCAGCTCATGGTGCTACACAGAATATTAGAAATGGGTTAGATCAATATGTAAGAGCTAGCCAATAAAAGGCTGGAACTAATGGGCTAGGCAGTGTTCAAAAGAATACAGTTTCCGTGTAATTATTTTGGGGCATAAGCCAGCCATGTGGGCGGCCGGGTGCCGGGGACGCAGCACTGCCGCTCTTATTACAACAGAAAAGGAAGATGTACACTAAAGCCCCGAGCCACCTCTCTAGCCCTGAGTTTGACCTTTTTATCTCAACATCTGTGTTTCTGGACAGGAGGCAACAGGTTCCATTTCCCACGAAGAAAGTGACAATGTGGTTTATTTGTATCCTTATGGCTAGCCGTGAGAAAAGTAGCGGTCTCACGCAGAGATCTGCCTTGCAAGCAACAACCCGGAAGGAGTTATCCCACACCTGGCTCTAGAGCTGTTGCTTCTGTTTGCAGTAGCTTCTGGCTTCGAATTAGAGTGCTTTCCAGCAAGCAGGGTATCAACCTCCATTTAAAAAAGTTTGGCTATAAGATTTTAAGTTTCACGTGTTTTTGTCTTCTCCTTACTTTGATTAATCATCCCTACCTTCCCCTGTCTTGCCCCCACTTGCACATTTATTATCCCCACTTCACCATTTCCACATTTCCACCCTCTCTACATTCACATTGTCTGTGACCTACTACCCTCCATCCTTAAGGCATCTCCACCCTAAAGGCCTCTCTTTAGACTTCTGGTCAATGCAGGATGTATAATTTCAATACAGAAAGGTAGAGACTCATAGCTCAGATCCACACTGCAGAAGATCATTTGGGGCTTGCTCGTTTGTGCCCAGTTTACCTCATTCAGATATGTGTGTGTGTGCGCACACGCGTGTGTGTGTGTGTATTTCAGTTTCACCCATTTATCTTCAATTTTTTTTTTTTTTTTTGGTTTTTCGAGACAGGGTTTCTCTGTGGCTTTGGAGCCTGTCCTGGAACTAGCTCTTGTAGACCAGGCTGGTCTCGAACTCACAGAGATCCGCCTGCCTCTGCCTCCCGAGTGCTGGGATTAAAGGCGTGCGCCACCATCGCCCGGCTATAAATGTGTAGTCCAGACTGGCCTCGAACTCCAGATCCGCCTGCCTCTGCCTCCTTCAGCAAATCCTACCGGTCTGCGCCACCAGAACCAGCTTATCTTCAAATTTACAATTTCACTTTCTTCATAATTGAAGAACACTCCATGTGCATGTGTGCCAGCATGCTGCATTGTCATTACCAATTCGTGGCTGATGGGCAGGTAGGCAGATTTAATTTGTCAGTGAACAGACCTAGAGCAAAGCATTGAGTCCTTAGAGCCTAAGACGCCGAGGAGTAAAAGAGCCGAGTTACACAGATAAGTTTCCTTCCTAGATTTTAAAGAACCTCTACATTGATTTGCACAGTGGCTCTACAAGTTTGCACTCTCCCAAACAGTCGATAAGTCTTCCTCCCCTACTATGTCTTTGCCAGCCTTTTTTGTTATTTAATTTCTTTCTTTATTCTGTATATTCTTTATAGGTACACAATGAATATGATCACATCTACCTTCATTCCTCCCCTCCATACTCTCTCTGATCCCCTAATAGCAGAACATTTGCCCCTCTCAACTTCATATCTTTGTGTCTTTGTTTTTGATAATCTGTAAGTCTACTTAGTGATTCCCATATGTATGTGAGTTTTGGAGCGGCATTCACTGAGCAGAAACTGCATCCTCTTTCAGCAACTGTCCACTGTTAATAGCTCCTCAGTGAAGGCTGGCACCTGGAGCTCACCCAGCCCATCTATGGTTCGATTTTGGCTGGCTGGATTGTGTACAAGTCTTATGCAGATAACATCAACCGCTGCGAGTTCAGGAAAATGTTAGCCATGTCATGCCCAGAAGATACAACTTCATCAAATTCCTCTGCATCAATGCACCCCAGTCAATATAACCACGAACAGGAATGCAAATCACCAGAAATGTTGGTGTGGATGTGGGGAAAGGTGAACTCTTACACATTGCTGTGGGGATGTAAGCTAATGCAGCCATGTTGGGAATGATCCTGGAGGATTCTCAACACAAGCAAAATTAAGACAAGCAAGCCTAGAAATCGACCTGCTGTGACCCAATTATACCACCTTTGGGCATGTACCCAATATACTTTATATCCTACTGCAGAGTTAATTGTTGGTCTCTGTGAATTTCTGATTTATTCACGATAGCTACAACAGATAGAATCAACAGATGAATGAATAGGTAAACATGTAGACAATGAAATATTACTCTACTATAAAGAAAAATGAAATCATGAAATGTGAAGGTAAATAGGTGGAACGGAAATACATATATGTACATCCACGCACACATATATTTACATACATACATACATACTTAGAATACAAATAGAAGTCAGGACACTAGAAAAGGTATTTTTTTTTTTTTTTTGGTTTTTCGAGACAGGGTTTCTCTGTGGTTTTGGAGCCTGTCCTGGAACTAGCTCTTCTAGACCAGGCTGGTCTCGAACTCACAGAGATCCGCCTGCCTCTGCCTCCCAAGTGCTGGGATTAAAGGCGTGTGCCACCCTAAATAGGCACATTAAAGGATTGAGAATAGTAGATTATATATAAAATGAATGTAGAGAGATGAACAGTAAACTTTCAACAGGTAGGGAATGAGGGTGTGTGGGTAAGGCCCAGGATAGAGGGGGAGGGCTAAGCCAGAAGAACTGTGCATAAAGTTATATAGCTACCTGCTATCTCACAAGCCTATTTAAAGGTAATTGCAGGGATAGTGGGATATATGCTAGATGAGCAAAGAAACAATACAAAGTTAAATAAAACTAATGGTGGGAGGAGGGGAGAGAGGAGGTAATTGTAGGTGTTTTCATGAAAACTAAGAAATCACCTTATGAAAACCCACTAATTAAGCTAATGTAAAAATATAACATAAAAAGGAGTTGAATGGAATTATTCTACATGGGCCAAAAATGTCACACCCAGAAGATATGGGTTATTAATTGAAAACTGCAATGCCAGGCATGGGAACCTCCCTACCAATTATTGTTGCAGAGTTCCCAGAAGTATCTAAAACCAGCAGTCTACTGAGGTTGCCTTTGTTTACCCAGCATATCTCTATAAGACCCTAAGGCTGAGAATTCTTCCCCCTCTGACTGCAGGGGTGAGAGAAATCATTTGATGTTTGATGGCAGTTAACCTGATGGAGTGAGATGGAATCTCAAAGTTGTTTTAGCTTGTGTTTCTCTCATAACTAATGGTACTGAGCACTTTAAAAGTGCGTGTTTGCATTTGTGTGTCGTCTTTTGAGGGCCCTCTGTTGTGATCAGCAGCCTGTTTATTGATTGGGTTTTGGTTTTCTTGTTCCTCTGTTTTCTGATTTATTTGTACACCCCAGATATCATATCTAAATTTGTTAATGTTTGCATTGTCTACCAAGAAATGGCCTTGCTTAGAGAAACTTCATGTGGGTTCCTGAGGCAAAAACCAAGATGAAGAGAACAAGTTAAGTTAAGTTATAAGAATTAGTGGGATAAGCATAAGCTAAGGTTGAGCATTCAAAACTAATAATATGTCTGTGTCATGACTTGGGAGCTGGTTTCTTTGGTGACCCCAAAGAAAACCTGCTACACTACCAGCCTTTCAGTAGCGTGTGTGTAGCTAGCTACAAAGTTAGAGGTGAATGACTAAACTTTAACTTGTCCACAGACCTAAAGGGTGAACTGATAACAGTAAAGACAACAAGCTATCCCTTCCTGGCCTAACACCACCTGAGCTAAATGTTAAAAATCACACAATAAATACATTTAGTTATGACTCTTTTCTGGTCCCATAAACAACTATTATCTGATTAGAAGTTAAACCAAATAATACTAAGGTTATATCTTGCCTCTTTGGTTGTCCCAAGTCTTATATCATTCCTAGGTGAAGTCGGTTTTTTTTAATTAATTTATTTTTTATTGAAAATTTCCACCTTCTTCCCTCCTCCCACTTCCCTCCCCTCCCCTCTCCCCCTCCCTCTCCAGTCCAAGGAGCAGTCAGGTTCCCTACCCTATAGGAAGTCCAAGGTCTCCCTGTTTCCCCTAGGTCCAGGAAGGTGAGCATCCAAACAGACTAGGCTCCCACAAAGCCCGTCCATGCTGTAGAATCAAACCCAGTGCCATTGTCCTTGGCTTCTCCGTCAGCCTCCACGGTCAGCCACATTTAGAGAGTCCGGATTGATCACATGCTCCATCAGTTCCAGTACAACTGGCTTTGGTGATCTCCCGTTAGATCAGTCCCGCCGTCTCAGTGGGTGGACGCACCCCTCGCGGTCCTGACTTCCTTGCTCATGTTCTCCCTCCTGCTCTTCATATGGACCTTGGGAGCTCAGTCCAGTGCTCCAATGTGGGTCTCTGTCTCTATCTCCATCTATCGCCAGATGAAGGTTCTATGGTGATATGCAAGATATTCATTAGTGTGGCTATAGGATAAGGCCAGTTCAGGCACCCTCTCCTCTGCTGCCCAAGGAATAAGCTGGGGACATCTCCTTGGACACCTGGGAACTCCTCCAGAGTCAAGTCTCTTGCCAACATTAAAATGGCTCCCCAATTAAGATATCTACTTCCCTGCTCCCCCATTCACCCCTCCTCCTCCCAACCATCCCATTCCCTCAAGCTCTCCCCATCCTCCCCTTATCCCTTCTCTCTCCCCATCTCCTCTTATCCCCACCCCACCCCCACCCCCGTGCTCCCAACCCCTGTCCGGCAATCTTGTCCAGTGAAGTCGGTTTTGTACCCATGTGATAAAAACTATGAAAACACAAGTCCTAAGCATTCAGCGCATACTCCTTTTCCTGATTTTCCTACCCTACAAGACAAGGCTCTTTGCTTGGTTTTATTATAAATATAACATTCTAGCTTTTCCTCTTCCCCTGATAGTGTTGCCTTGATGTTCTGGGCATCTCTTCCTCTATTCCCAGGAAATTGTCCTTTGTTTCCTTTCCCTGACAGTTTTAAAATTGTTTGATCAACAAGACCAAGAGTTGCAGAAAGAGAACTCTGTGCCCCTGTGACAATTACAGTGAACACAGAAACATTTATAGCACTTGTATACTTACATATTATATTTTCATGTTTATGCATAAAACCTACAGTTTAAGTGGCTTCAAATCCAAGATTATTTAGCTGTCTTAAAAAAAAAATAAAATCCGAGGCAGAAAAATCAATGGCCTTTTATAGTCCTTTATAAATAAACCATGACTGTAAACTGTTCTGCTTTTGAGTTGGGACATAGAATTCTGGTGGCTCCTTGGTAGAGTAAGTTTTATATGCAGGCGGACTGGGAAGACTTGTCTTAATCTGTGGAACCTGGGCTGTGTTATCTTACATGAAAACGGGGGCTTTACAGATGTAATTAAGTGAGTGATTCTGAGGCAGGAAGATTCTTCTGCCCTTTCTAAGTCAGCCCCATATAGTCACACAGAGAGGAGCAGGGTAAGGATGAGAGTTACTAGGAGAATGACAGCGGCAGCAAACAGCTCCAGATGAAGAAGGGAAATCAGTGGCCAGGGACCTCTAGAAAGAAAGCAGGCCCAGGAAGCTCCTTTCTGGTGCTCCTGAGGGAAGGCTGGTTGGCCTGCCTCATGCTTCACACCATGCGTTGATTTTAGATCCCTGATGCTCAGGCGTTTGGGGGAAAGACAAGTGTGTTGTTTTGAGATACTGGTTTGTATTCATCTGTTTTAGCAGAATTTGAATACTCAAAGAAGGGCACTTATCTGCCCCTCCTATTCAGCGCTCACTTGTCAAGGAAAGGAAGAAAAATGTTCTTATCATGAGTAAAAACAAATGACTTATGATGAAATCTGCTGTGTCCTGGAAACCATCTCTAGGGCCATCGAGGAATGAAGAAAGGACAGACAGACAAACACAGGTGCACTAAAGGTATGATCTCGCAGGGTTCCACTGCAGAGAGCTGGAATCTCAACATATTAATTTGGCACAGCACTGGGCAAGGAGTTAGTTGTCTGTGTCTATGCCAGGAATAGTCTCAGGCCATAAGCAACTAGGTGGAGGAGGCTGTGGTTGCTAGTCTTTGCAAACACTGAGTTTTCATTCATGAACACTCACAGAGGATTCTGAAGGAGAGCTTAGCCATCCCTTGTGAAAATGTGGCTCCGCCAATGTTTCATGGATTCTAGGCCTTAGAGTACTCTAATGGCTGTGTTCCTCATGGCTTCACTCATTCAGGGCTTCCTCTGCTCCCTACAGGTGTTATGTCATAATAAATCAATCATAAATTGAAAAAACAGGAGAATGAAAAATGCATTCAATAAAAGACTGAATATCACAACACAGTCTACATTAAACATGCTCTAAACACTTAGGTAAGTTGTATAAAACTACCTAGTTTAAAGACTTTTTAATAATAGCTTTGAATATGTTATATAATATATTGACCACCATAGTAGAAGTAAAAGCAGAATGCCTTTTCATCATAAAAAGTAAAACAAGAGAAAATAATAACAACAGCAACAAACCCCTCCAAACCAAAAACCAAATCAACAAAAAAATCCATAATAATGAGATGGTCTAAATAGGAAAGAAAGACAACATTCTCTTCTTCTATACTTCTATGGATTCGTTGTGACAACTTCTCACTGGTAAAGAGTAACATTTATTTAACTGAAATTAATTTGCTGGTATCTGTCTCAAACACGTGTGTTGCAGCTCCCTGACTGGTTGTCAGGCAGGTATGGTTATGCTCGTGTGCAGGCCTCACTGCACATTTGTTTTCCTGGAATTGGGGACCTCAGTCTTAGGAAATCAAAACTAAGTAATCAGAAATGGAGCCTTTTACAAAATAGAGTGTTTTTGGTCCTCATAGTGATTGCACGTTTCCCTTGGAAGGACACAGGTTTGTCTGAACCTCTCTATGGCTTCTTGTTTTTGACTCCAGCTAGCCTGAGGGAGCGTCATACCCACCCAGTTAACAGAATCAATAGTGACTGAGATCAGTGTTTTTCGCTCCTGCCATTAATTCTTTGTGACAGATTCTCGGTATTTCCAAGTACTTTTTTTTTTCTTTCTGAGATATGTCTATACTTTTAGGCTATCCTGTGTCGTTTTAGACATAGTGCCACTGATGTAATGTAAACCACATCAAGACATAACAGGAAGAGGCCTGCAATTGTAGCACAATGGTTGGACACTCATCTTGTATGCATGAGGACTCAGGTTCAATTCACACCAGGTACTGCCATCAGAACAAAACAAAATAGTTTCCAAGAACCTAGATTTCTGATGATGTAAATGAGATAGTGATTCAGTTAATCCTGCAGTAGTCAGGTTTCCTTGCTGTATGCCATACAGGATGGTCATCACTTAAGCAATTTGAGTCAGGATGACTTATAGCTGCAAACAAAAGAGAACATTGGGACCAAATACTTCATCTTTGGGCATTTTATCAATGTCTCTACCAGAGCAACCTTGACTAATTTACACAAACTTCTCAGTCTTCTAAGTTGAACTTGATCTCTCTCTCTCTCTCTCTCTCTCTCTCTCTCTCTCTCTCTCTCTCTCTCGTTTTAGTCAGCATGTGTCTTATTCCGGTTGCTATTTAAGCATAAGTTTTACTGTTCGTCAGAGGAGAAAAACTCTGGGTGATATATTGAGTGCTATTTGGCACATCTTCTCAGCCACTTCTACTCCAGTGTTAATTAATCTCTAGAACTTTAAGTCTCTCCTGATAGATCTTATTTTATAGCCCTTTAATTTGGAGTGAGAACAGCTAATTATATTCTCATCTAATTGCTCTTTTTTCCCCCTCTGTCTTAAATTATTTTTTACTTTGAAACTTCTGTACTTCAGAAACTTGGGCATAAATTGTCTTAGTGTGAGTACTTGCTTTTGGGAAGCTATTCAATTTCAACCTGCTACCCTGTGCCCAAATCACATGATACCACATGATAATTAAATCAACAGTGGGCAGTGTGTGGTATCACATGATGTAATACCAGCACTTGGGAAACTGATGCAGGAGATTCACACTTCCAAAGATAACCTGGATAGCAAGCTCCGTTTTCCAAAACCATTCTACAGGAAAAGAAAGGAAGGAAGGAAGGAAGGAAGGAAAGAAGGAAAGAAGGAAAGAAGGAAAGAAGGAAAGAAGGAAGAAAGAGAGGAAGGAAGGGAGGGAGGGAGGAAGAGAGGGAGGAAGAAAGAAAGGAAAAGTCAAGATGTGACCATAATAACCACTATGGAGGCATTATCTTATTCTTCACACATCTGCAGTTCCTTCTTTTGTTTCCTTCTCATTTTATCTTTCCCAGATTAGTATACTAGTTTCCAGTTTTCAGGGCTGCCATATCATTCCAGCTTGTAGCTTTTCAAGTTCAAACTCTACATTATAATATTTATGTTCCTTTAAGCAATATGAATATTTCTCTGTTTAACAGAATCTTAGACCAATAGTAATGCTTGTACAACTTATTAAATGTATGCATATCATCTCATTTTTAATTTTGTAAGAAGAGATGAAGGGGTCTCATTCTTTTCTGCTTTTGTAGGATCAGAACACTACATAGTACAAAGACAGAAAGAGGGAGGGGTTCACATACATTGTCCTCCTAATAGCAAGACTGTATCTGCACCCCACCCTCTTTCTGTCTAAGTTCCCTCTTACCTTACACTCTGCTATGGGGCCACACTAAAGTCTGTTATTATCATGTCTACTGTTTAGTATCTTGTGCATTTTCACTGATTCTTGTTATAAATCCTTCACATGCCAGCAGTCTTCAGTAGTAGCAGCTTACAGAGCCAAGCTCCATGCGTCTGCTCATCTTCCTGGTTTATCATTAAAGTATATGCTTTCCTTTCCTTTTCTTCTTCTTCCCATTCCTTTTCTCAGCATGTTTCCCCCAGCCTTAGGGATTCTCTAAAGACCTTGCCTTCCACTCTTCCTCTAAAGTTCCTTCTGTATCATGTGGCTGAACTCCATGTCACCTTAACTCAAAAGACATGGCTTTTTCTTTCTCCTCTCTGTCTCCCTCCTTCAGGCTGCAGCCAATATTTATAGTTTGCCACCATGGGTTTTTTTCTTCAGTTTCTGATAAAACTGTCCTTGAGTTTAAAAAAAAACTTTATTACCATCATGTTGCAGATACTCATAATTTTCCTTGTATACACTTAACATATTTCTTGGGACGTGCCTCTACAATTTCACATATATTTCCAAGCACTAGTTTTGATATTGCAATCAGGCATATAAAACTTACCAATGCTAGACTATTTCTAAGAATTTCTACCATGGAAGAATATGGTTACAGCCATTCATATTTTAAGTCTTTTTTACATGTACTACTTACATACTTGCTTGTAAATAGGCTAAGACCAATGTGTGTTTAAAGGAGACAGAGAAGTTTTCTATAGTGTTAGGGCTGGGGTGATCCTGACACTGGAGCTTTGCCCATCTCAGCACAGTCATTCTCCATGGATTTTCCAATAAAAGCAGCATCATACTGCACGTCTCAAAGGAGAGGTGGGGGATGCTTCCCCGTTGATCAACTCACCTTCATTGTTTGGCAGAATTCTCTGCTCCACTTTTGACTATGCAACTTTCTTATGCACAAACTATGTTTCCTCTTACTTTTTGTGCATGTTTCCTGTCTGTTTCACAGTGTGTCCTTCAGCTTTTCCTCCCAACATATTCCTTTCAGGTGACTTCTCTTTCTCCACATGCCAGCATTAGTTACTGCCATTGTCATAATTTACTTTTGTTACTTGCCTTTTCACCAGCCAGCACACCACTGCATTTCTTTCTGCCTTCATTTATTGTCTAATTCCCATTATTAGAATGTATGCTCCATGAAAGCAAGTTTCATCTATTTGTTTTTTCGTGCCATGGCTTTGAAGGTAAGAAGTTCCTGGCACTTATTAGACTCAATTATTATTTATAATAAATGACGGGCTAGAGGGATACACATTACATCCCACTGCTCTTGTCTAATAAGTTCACACTGCATTTACTAATGATTTTTTTTTGACATCTCATCAACTGAGTGGTTTTCTATCAAGTGCTTGTATTTAATTCTCTGCAATCCCTTCCATGCTGTAGTATAAACAATTTACGCATGACTATCATATTAGTGAATCAGTTGGGGAATGTTAGAGCTAATTCTTTTTCATCTGGTAAATATCACCCTAACTTCTCCTGCACTAGACATTAGGCCCTCATTAGTTTTCAATTTCCTCTAAATAGTTCTGGATGGAAGACAAAAGCTTCTCCTCTTGCTCTTTATAGCCAAGTTATAATAGAGTGAGTGTGAGGTATGTAGATAAGCGTTTATTTCACTTTTCCTCTAAAGGCTTGTTGCCCATTTTCAGACCCCTTTCCAACCCTTTTTATTAGCTTTAAACACTGAGAATGGTTCTATAATCATGAAGACAATTATTGGGAATCCATGTGTCCATGTTGGGGCTATTCTGAGTCCAGATGAGCTGTTCTTTATTGGGTATGTGCTCACCATTACAGACAGAAAGAGCCCCCTTTCCCAGCTGCTCTCCCTAATGTACAGAATCCTTCTTTCTCAGTTCATTAAGTTTAACCTCAGGCTATTGCTACTTTGCCAGATACCTCCTCTTTGTTGTTGCTATTCTTTTGGCACATCCAAAGATGGATCTTTCATTAGCAACATTAATCCAGGAAGTTTTCATTTTTTAAAAGTCACTTTGTGAGAGAGGGGTTTAGGTTGAATAGCTTTCTTTCTCCAAAGACAGACATTTTTTTCCTTTTATTTATATGCATGAGCCTCAGTTATCATTATTATAAAGCCAGCTTCACAGGTGCATGAGTTGGAGGAAATAATTTAAATTTCATCCTCTGTCAAAACTCTTGAGTCAATTTCCAATCAATGGTTGATCTATTTAGAATAAATAAATTGGGCTCTGGGTGTAGTTTGGGCATAGATAATCTCAAAATTGATTGCCTAGCATGTGCAAGGTCATTTGTTGCATCCCCAGCACCACACAATTAAGTTAGTTGTATACAAAAGCATATAAATAGATATATGATTGATTAAAAACTAAATAGCCTCATGGTCATTAAGAAAGCAAAATTGATAAATTTTTAATGTGTCTGTGATTTTCCACTAACCGTTGACCTTTCTGATGGAGACAAAAGTTAAACGAATGTATGTACAAGATTTTGTGTTACTCATTTACCAGAATTTGGCATTTTGTTATGTCTGCCTATTGCTGAGTTTTTAGAATTCTGTAGCTATAAACTTGTTCCAATAAGTATCACTCCAGCATTAACACTGTGTGGATGCTTTACAATAGCCATTCATTTACCTTTCATCTCCTTCACACATGTGCACACACACACACATAATATATTGTGTTATCCTGCTAACATATTTTCTTCTCTCTCTCATATATACATACATATGTGTATATATATATATACACACACACATACACACAAACATATTTCTATGTATTAGAATAAGTTCTGAGAACTGAAATTATTAGGTCAAAATTATTAATTTCAATTAACATAGTGTTGACATTGCTTCTTATTGACTTATATTTAATTGCTAATTAAAGTGAAACTTTAAAATACTTTTTTATCTTTGTAAGATAATATACTGTGGAAATTTATTTTCTAATCTATTGGGTCATCTCCTCAGTATATCAGTTGGTTTTGTTTTTTTATCTTATCAGACCTGGCAAGACACGCAGGTTCCAGTGCTTGCAGGGGTAGGTATTGCTCTTATTAATTCCATACAACACACTTTCCGTCCGCATGGCATTGCACTCAAAGACAGATATTGCATTAAGCTGTGTTGCTTCATCTCCTTTGAATGTGAGTTACATAATTGCATTTAACTGTTTCTGACTAGAAATTCTTTTTGAAAGCCACATGATACCTAGATTGAAGAGGATTCTACTAAAGACTTTAGTTTTTATTGCTGAACAAATCTTTACATAATTATTTTTGCCAGATCTGGCCTCTGTCTCTCTTTTTATAAATCATTATGGGGAAATTTTTAATTTTATTTTCCTGTGATCCCTCAGCCTGTACAAATGCATGCTGAAGAGTCTTTTCAGGGACCACCAGAAGCCATGAGTGGTTAATCTTTGTGTGAACGTATTTCTTCAAGCCACGTCCCACAGAAGCATGACAGTATCACCAGGAGAAAGGGAGCGGAACTCTTTCGTGAAGAAGCAGTACAATGTGATAAATGTTGGGAAAAAGAATGCTGTTGGCAATTATGAACACATAGTCCTTTCCTAAAGAGAACTCGTGAAATGAGCAGTGACCCGTGAGCTGTCTGTAGATCAGCCGAGGGGGTCAGTGGGGATATAGTTGACAGAAAACAGATGTGGGCCCTCACTGCTTGTCAACATGCATGCTTTGTCTTCCACACCACCCTCTGGACTGACCAGCTGACTTTCAGTTTGAAATTCATTTTATTTCTCAGAGAAGTCACATCAGTATTCCACATTGCTTTCTCTGTGGAATGGACTTATTCCTTGGTTTATTATTGCGTTTCATGGTTGCTGAATGGCTGTCTCTATACTCCCAAAGCAATATTTGAGGGTTTGGGAATCACTTTGATTGTCCCAGTGCTTTGTTTTGCTTTTGTTTTTCTATTGTCTTTTGTACTGAAACAAATAGCACATAATTTAATTATTACTGACTCAAAAATTAATTAGTTTATGACTGAATAGAACAATTAGACTCCGTTTATAGTTTGGAATACAGGCTTTGTTTTTGAATTTTCAATTGTCCCTTTCTTCATTTTCCAGCTTTCTGAGATTTCTGACACATCCACCATGGGATTAGATGTGCGTCTGAGTTAAATAAACTCCAGGGGAAAGTACAACGGAACTTTCCTTACAGACTTTGCTCTCACTATGTTTTCAAATCAATGGCACTGCCCACTCAGCTCTTTGATGCTCTGTAGTGCCATCTTCTATTCTGTTTATATCACATGTTATGTTTGTGTACCATAACTTAGACAGACAGAAATACACAATAAAGAGTGTTCTCAACAGTAGAGTGTCAAAACTGGGAACTTTGGTGGAGTTTTCTGGTTTCTAAACCCCTGCAACCTCTTTGTGTGGAACCCCGTACAGTTTTGGATGACTTCATCAGTCTCCTATGCCTAGGCTCCACCTTATTTCTTGCTATGTTTGTGCTCAGTTACATGCTATTCATGACTGTGCAGCTTATTAACTTCATTAATTAGGCATTCACTAATCGATTATTCTTACTGTGTGTTGAGCATCGTTCCAAGCAAGGGATAAACAGATAAGTTTCTCTCCCATGTGTAGAAATGGAGGTGGTGGCATCAGCAAGCAAAATAAAAAGAAAATGAGATACGGGAAATGACGAAACCATTGATTAAAGCGAAGTAAAGAGAGTGTGAGAATAGAGTGACTGTGGTCATCGTGATGAGCTTCCGGAAAAGGTGGCATCCGACTGGAGACCCCGCAGGAAGCAAGGGGCTGCTGGGTCGAGGTGACGATTTTTGTGATGTCTTTGACCTACCCTGGCTCTTACATTCCCCCGACCTCTCTTCGGCAGGATTCTCGGAGCTTGGGATAATGTTTGATTGCGGGTCTCTGCATCTGTTTCCATCAGTCACTGGATGAATGCTTTCTAACAGTAGGAGTGGTCATCAGTCTGATCACAGGAGATGACCAGTTCAGGTTATGTATCCACTATTGCTAGGAGTCTTAGCTGGGTTGTAGATTCATGGGAGTTTCCTTTGCATTAAGTTTGTATTTAACCCCAACACGCCCCACACCATTTCTAGTCATCCCTTTCAGTAGTCTTCCCCTCCATCCATTCCCTAACCAGACCCCTCTAGTTCCCATCCCCACCAGCCCCTTGTCCACACAAGAAATGTCTTGTAGGGGGCTGGAGAGATGGCTCAGCCGTTAAGAGCACTGGCTGTTCTTCCAGAGGTCCTGAGTTCAATTCCCAGCAACCACATGGTGGCTCACAACCATCTGTAATGAGATCTGGTGCCCTCTTCTGGCCTGCAGATGCACATGCAGACAAAACACTGTATACATAATAAATGAATAAATAAATCTTAAAAAAAAAAAAAAGAAATGTCTTGTATTTACTTTCCAGGGAGATTCATGCCTGCCTGCCTTGGGGCCTCCTTGTTACCTAGCCTCTCTGGCGTTATGGATTGTAGTATGGTTTTCCTTTACAGCTAATATCCACTTATGAGTGAGTGCATACCATGTTTATCTTTCTGATGATTTTTTTTCTAGTTCCATCTATTTCTTTTCAAATTTCCTGATGTCATTTTTTTAACGGCCGAATAATACTCCATTGTGTAAATGTACCACGTTTTCTTCATCCATTCTTTGGTTGACTTTTAAAGAGAAACCTAAATTTCTCAAACTTTTTATATTGGAATTGCAAACAAATGACAAATATAAAACAAAGAACTGTAAAAGATTTGGATAATCACTAAATAGATGTTTTTATCGATGCATAAGAAGCAGATGATGCAAATAAGAGCACAGACCCACATAGTTAGAATGAAAATGACTTTGGATTTATGTCTGTCAGCAATATAGATATTTACAAATAACCCATATGAAAATGTAGAAAAGCACATTACATCTCCACGCGCCGTCCCATAGCTGCATTAAGCTCAGTGACAGAGTTTGCCAATCTGCAGTTGTTTGTACATAGACATTTTTGTGCATTAAAAATAAGTATACATAATTTAAAATAAATTACATTACACAATTTACAAAGTAATATTAACAAAAAAGTTCACAGACTGTTGCCTCCTTACTACAGCAAAATAAATATTCAGGTAGTTAAATTGACAAAACTGTACCCACTTACAGTGATATAATTTAAAGAAAGAATGAGTATAAATTTAATAAAATTATATTTTACAGCAATGGATACTGATCTCTTTAAAAATTCTGTGATAAAAGGAGCAGAAAAAAGTACCAGAGAAAGAATCTAAATGTTTACTTAAAAAAACAAAGCACAAACTATCCAGGGAACTTATTGAGGCTCAAAATTAGTTAATAAATAAATAATTACTTAAATAAAAGAAAATTAACAACTACAAAACAGAACAATAAAACTTATAATCAGTTATATTCTAAGTAAAGTAGGTTTTTGCCCACTGACAAGGTGGCTTGGTTCAGGTGTTTGCAAGTTTCTGGTCTGGTTTGACAGAGCAGAATAAAAATGCAAATTTAAATCTATTTGTTTAACATTTTAAAAAATTCTTTTACTATTGCAAACATAAGCACTTCCCACTGTCTTTATTACATAAGGATGATTTTTATCACACTGCAAATATCTTATTGATAAAAAAACAAAAAGAAATAAAAGAAAAAAAAGCCACTTACTGGGTCCACACCTCAGTGTTAGAAGCCTGTGCTTCTGAAGGCGGTGGAGTGGGGATGAGGTGGCTATCATGAGGAGAAGAGGGAGATTCTGTTCTCACACCCAAAGTAGACCCCGAATACTCAAGTGTGCTCTGCAGGAATTCTTATAGACTTGTTCAGGGGCTGCTGGCTCCCTCCTTCCTCCGTGCAAGAGAACTGGACAGAATACATTCGAGCTGAACTTAACAAATATCGAGATTTGAGGATGTTTCTGCAAATCTATTCAGGCTTTAACTCTCCCTAGAATTAGGCTTTTTCATTCATTATGGATAGATACAGACTTTTTCACTGTTGTGCAAAGTGGGGAGTGAACAAAGATTTTAGATGAAATTGGGAGAATAAGAGGGTACTGGCTAATAATAGAAATCGACATTTTTACGCTGAAGATTTTCTATTCTTCTCTTGGCATGCCACCTGCACAACTCTTCTTTACTCTTTATTCATTGCTTTGATAAGAGTAGTCCACTTAAATAAAAATATTTACACTCTAATTGATGTTTGTGTTTCAATAGGAAGAGTTAATAAATGTGCTTCACTCTTCCTTGTAAAATTCTGGGCGTGTTTAGTGGAAGGAGGTTTGGAAGGAAGTAGACAAGGCTCTAACAACCAGTAGGAGAGTAAAGTTGGAGAGACTAGGCAGAGGGAAGCATCACACAGAACCAAGGATACAGAAGTCAGAGGAGGTAGGTGTGAGGGAAATGCTGCTCTCTTCCTCCAGAAGCAATGGCTTTATCTTGGAATGTTCAGGAACCTAGTCATTCGGATTAAGCCACTGTGACAATTGTCACCTCTTACAGCATGTTCTGACACTTAGAGTCCCTGTGGAGAAGGACTAAGCACACTCATAAAGGATCTATAGCCATGCGTTCCAAGCCAAGTGCCTCTCACAAAGCAAACTTTTCTTTTGGATGTCTTAGTAATCTACGCATACAAAAGCCACTGCTAATTTTAAGTGCCCAGCAGAGTGTCTTACATGAGATAACTCATTAAGTATGTCTTCTTATAAGTATTTTGTGCTTTATTTTATAAATGACATGCTTTAGCATACTCCTTTTCAATTAGCTTAAGCTACACTCAAAAAGTTTTGAAATTGAGCTTATTTATAGTCAGTATATTGGACGGCACTGAATATAGGCAAATCAGTCCCTTTCAAGCAGCCATGCTGCTCCTTCTTGGACAAAAAAAATTATATAAATGCCTGCATTTGTCCTGTCTTTTTAAAATCAAGTAGAAAATCTCTCGTCCTTCCTTCCTTCCTTCCTTCCTTCCTTCCTTCCTTCCTTCCTTCCTTCCTTCCTTCCTTTCTTCTTTCTCTCCCTACTTCCTCCCTCTTTACCTCTCTTCCAATCTCCCTCTCCTTTCATTTCTGCCCAGAGAATTTTTTTTGGAAAGGCAAAGGGCTCAACAGACAAGTCTTTACTGTTTACCTCCTGAATTATTAGATGAACCAAGAGAATAAAATTCTGGTGAAATTCCAGTCTTTATTTCCCTATAAACTCAATAAAGACATATATACATGAATATAATAATCATCCATTTTGTTCAAATTATCCAAATGGATACATTCTTCTTTCCACATTCCTAACAAGAATCAATGCAATATCAATTTATCCTGATATTGAATATCCAATGTTTCTTCAATATTAATGTGGTGTTTTAAATAAAATTATTTGTTCATAAACACCTTTCATCTTCACAATATTTTATAACTTTTGATTTCTTATTATATCCTATTTAGGAGAGCACTGATTTGTCATTATAATTAATCATGTTTTATAAAATACCTTAAGTGTAGTTTGTGTTAGGCAAAAATTTTTATCCCCCTTCTCAAGATCATTAGGTGATGCCCATATTTAATCAGATTGTTATAGTATTTCACCCAATCAGAGTAGATTATGTTTCAACTATTTTGGACAGACAGAGTTTATTTTATCCAAAGAGATTAACTTGAGGATTATTCGGAAGACCTCTGTTGTGTGTGTGTGTGTGTGTGTGTGTGTGAACAATCACAGTTTTAGAATAACATTATTTTCCTTCCTCTTCATGTTTTACCTCAACTAAATCCTTGACTTAAAGTAAAGCTCACCCTTCTCTCTGCTCTCTTTAAAACGATATGTATCATCTAAAGCCTTACTTTTGGAATCAATAAGAAACACTTATCACGGTTTTTCAAATTGAATTATATATAAAGATTTTCATTTGGGGGATTACAACATTTTCTTAGTCAGAATTCTTCTGTAATCTTTGCAGAAAAAGCTGTTATAACGGACAGCAGAGGGAGCTCAGACCCAGTCTATGAAGGTAACTAACTCATCACCCAAATCAGCAATGTAGACTTGTTTAAGATTAAAAACAAACAAAACAAAACAACAAAACCCAAAAGGTGTTTATTGTATTTAAAAGACTGGAAAGCATAATGGTCCCTTCCAGAGGCTATTTGTAGTAGTTACTGCAAGAAATGAGTGACTGTTGTTTTCATTTCAGTTTAACTTCTTTTTTAGAAGAAGAAAGTAAGATAGATTCCACAGTGGCATTTCCCAGGCTATGCTAATAAACATAGAACCACCTCCCCAACAATCCCTAAGTAATGACTATAAATTGTTACCTGTGAGATTAAGCCTGATAGACAGAGAATAAACAACTGAGAACTAGAGATTGCATAATGTAGAACCAGCTCTGAAAATACACCTAGAGTGTAGTATGTGTATATACAGCCTGTTGGTTTTTTTGTGGAAAGGAAGTTCTATTGGAAAACAGTAATGATGTTCTTTTTCCTGACGAGTTTCTTCTCTGGTGACACTGCACAGTGGCAGTGTTGTGAGCTCAACTACAGACTTGACTGAAAACATTTCCTGTTTGATTTTTTTGCTTAAAAGATTTGCTCTAGAGACTTAAGCAAGCTCTGGATGAGATCATTCACTCTTCTTTTTTTTTTTTAAATTTCAGGTTATAAAATCATACTTCTTTAGATTTCAGCCATGAGAATAGCAAAAGATCATGGCTATGAATACAGCCTACATGGCAGAATGTCAACCTCACACCAAAAAAGCAAATCAAGGAGAAAGAAAAGCTAACACATAAGTTTGATTTTTTTTTGTTAAAAAAATCATTGATACATTATTTTCTCCATCTGCTCAAAATTACGAAGATAACCAGTCCTTTTTTCTTTTCTTTTCTTCTTCTTTTTTTAAACAAAGGTAACAAATATATAAATCTTATCAGAAACAGCCTTCCAAGAGCAACTGTAACCCAACCAGGGGATTCCACCTTTTGGAGGTTGGTTTGTTAGGGATTTCAACACTTGAATTTTTCCTGTGTTGTCAATTTCGTAATGGCTGTAGTGAGAAGGAAGAGGGTAGACAGCAGATGTCATAGCAGATTCAATCCTGTTACCATCAAGACTGAACTAACTCTCTTCAGAGTACAAACTCTTGCAAATGTCTCCACAGCACTCTTGGCACAGATATCTTCATCCCATATGAAAAGAGGCAGTTTCTATGGCAATACTGGTTAAGTGCCTATCATGCTGCACTAATATAGTGCGAAATGTGCCTTCCATACAGCAAAAAAAGATGTAGGCAACCAGTGTGAAATTAGGGAAAGTAGAAATGTATTAATACACGCTTATTTGTTTTCTAGACAATAACCACTATAAAATCCCGAACTTGAGGATTCTGTCTTCTAAGATACTAGTACATGTCCAGCATTCACACATTGGAGAGAGACAAGAATAGTCTTTTAAAAGAGTTTGTTTCTGAAATGCAGGCCAATAAAAGCCACCATCAACCGTGAAGATGCTATATTGTTCAATGTATTTTCCCTCTAGCATAGGACTTACGTCATCTTTACTGTTAAAGGTTGATTATTAACAAGTATAAGATGACATCATAATGTAACTCATTTGATCAAATATATGCATTGTTATGCTTAAGTGTAGAATTGTAAAGCCTTCATTATGAACTGTTCATGCTAGAAAGTTTTGTGGGTTAGTGTTGCAAGCATTCTTGCATGTGGCTTCCCACTTGGCCAATTTCCTCACTGATTTTCAGAGATCAAAGTGTCTCTTTCTTCAATCAGTAGATTTCAGGAAAGATGATACAAAACTCTCAAGACACAACATGCATTCCACTGCATCTCTTAGGATTCTCAAGGTTGACTCTCTGTATGTCAGTGGTTTTGTCTTGAATATTCCCAGTGGGAGTACAGTTTTCTCTTTTTTTTACCCCTTAATGATGGTGTTCATAACAGTTAAAGTTAATTTAATCAACACATTTCAATACTGATACTGTGGCCCCTGGATGGCTACTATGAAGGCAAAAGGCCAAGTCTGGTTGTTTCCAGGAATACTCAGTGTTACATATCGGCATCTCCATCATATGCTAAGGTTAAAGGTTTGAGGCGGTTGTTTTGTCGTCTTTGAGGTTTCTTTGGCTTTTTGCTGTAGGAAATTCAGGAAAAAAAATGAAGAAAGAAAGTCAGTATTTCATGTTAAATATTATTGTTTGAATAAAAAGCAAAACAAATTGGCTGATCTAAGTTGTCTCATTTCTAGCCTGCCTTTTAGAATATGACTTTGTGATCTCTGAGTTTCACAGTTTCAAGAAACTGTGTTATAACTATTTTGTAAAAGCCAGATTATTCAATTTCCTGATTGATAACAATAAAAGTAATAATATAGTATATTTTGGGTTTGTCCAGAAACTTCTACAAATAATGCACATTTATTTAAAAATACATTAAAGTTTGTGGGGCAACTAGCAGTGGAATCAGTATTTATCCCTAGTGCACGAACTGGCTCTTTGGAGGCCAGTCCCTTTGGTGGGATGCTTTGCTCAGCCTAGAGACAGGAGGGAGGGCCTTGGTCCTGCCTCTAGTGATGTGGCAGACTTTGTTGACTCTCCATGGGAGGCCTTACCATGTCTGAAGGATGGATGCTGGGTGGGGTGCGGAGAAGGTGGGGGGAGTGGGAGGACTGGAGGGAACTGGGGTTGGTATGTAAAATAAGATTCTTTAAAAATAAGAAAAGAATTATCATAACATCTTCCACTACGGAAAATTCAATATAAAATATATATTACATACCATTCATGAAACGCAATATTCTATGTCATTTATTCATGAGAAAATTCTTGGGAAAAAATGACCTCGAACAGTTCTGACTCATTGCCACAATCTGAATGACTCAGACAAGACAGGCAGAGTTCAGATTCTCTAATCTTAAAGTTTGTGTTCTCCGTTTGGAAGTTTGTGTGAAGTTGGAAGAAATACAGCAAGTGCATTTCACACACTAGCCTGTTCCTGTGGTACTGGGAACTGAAAGGGTTTTCTTTGAAATAACAATCTTATCTATCCTTCTGGATTTAGAAACCTTTACTCACTCACCAAGCTAGATAAATCATGGAGACGACAAAGACGAACAGCACAAATGCCCCTGCTGCGACACCATAAACCCAGGTCTTTAGTCTCCCATCTGAGAAGAACAGATATTAGTATTGGTGTACATTAGTCTGGAACATATAGGACAGGTTTGAATATGCCCCTGATCATTCACATGTGACCACGGGTTCAAGACTCACATTGAAGTCTTTCCTAGTACAGATGCCACTAAAGGAAAGCAGCTACTAGGGGTTAGGCAGCACGGCATTCAAAAGGAATTAGCAATGGAAACAGTCGAAAAGCGACCGATTGTGTTTACGTTCAGGTGTGGAGTTCATGCCGAAATTTTTTATATGAAATCTTATCTCAGATTCATTACGTGCATTGTTCTACCCACTTATGCTTTGACTTTTTCCAGCTATATCAGGAATGGTGTATTATATTAAAAAGATAAAAACAGCGCAGCTTTTGAGAAATTCATAAACCTAGAGTAGATGCCAGTGGGTATTTGACCATTTGTTGTGGTTTCAACTGCTTCGTACCAGATGAAGCTTAACATAATATTTGTTTTGCAAATACAATCTATTATCTATTCTATACTTATACTGTGCATAACAATAATAGAATTGGCAGAAATAATGACACAGAGTAAGAAGCAAAGGATGTTTAAATGTGTCTTTGCTAACTATTTGATATTTGCAATCACTTGTGAAAGGCACAACTTTAGTTCAGTTTTTGGGCTTATTGTCCTTGAAGTTAGGCTCTGAGTAAACTTCAAATGTCCATTTCTAGGGATGATATTGTCTAACTTAATTTGATGCAGACATTTGTATACATTGTAGCAATAGGTACGTACAAGTGTGCACTCAACATTCAAATCACAATATGATATGAGTACAAAAATTTCATGTGGACAAAAATGACTCTATGGAGATTTATCCAATACTCATAATTAATCAAATGCAACTTAATACTAGGTATTTTGTTTGTTAAAGGTCCAGTTGTTGGAAACCAATTCAGCTGATATTCTAAATATCACTTCCTTTTAAACCTGGAGGTTTAAAAGTGTTTTATTCCCTGTTTATTTCCTCTTTCTTTCTCTCTTTTTCTATCTCCTTCTTTCTTTTTGAATTGAGTTTAAAATCAAAAGGACTACTACTAGGTTTCTTTGCTGTGAAAATTATTTAACAAATATTCAAAATTCAAAGGGTGTATTTTTTTCAGAATATGTGCCTCCTTACTATTTTGACATGTTCATCTTGGGAAAATTATTAAACAAAATGAAAAGGATACTTTTATTTAAATTGAGCAAAGTGTTCTCATTTTGCAGTGGATATCTGCATTGATCTTTATTAAGGTCAAAGTTGCTAAGTGGTAATTTGCTCCCCTAGCTTGGAGAGGAGAATTTCTAACATTTTAACAGACAAATCAGCTTTTCAAAACTCAATTGTGTTTTTAGCTAAGAATGTAATAAAAGTAGTGATTATATGGATAAAGGTAATCAATCAGGTACTTAAAACACCTTAAAAATTCAATATTGGTTTTCTAATAATGGAAATACTTTTACTTAACAAATCATAAATAGAGGTATGCTAGTTACACAAGTTTCTCCCTTCATTTCTCATGTTTCTAATGAAATAATAAAGTTGATTATGTCTGACTTTGCATGGGTGTTCTCCAGGTGAGAGAGAAAGAGAATCCATGTTGCTTATGGAGCATTAGTAGGGCACTTTCTGAACCTGGAGACAGTGTGTACTGTCTATTCCAGTTAGAGAAAGTATACAAAGTAGAGCACAACACTTTTGCAGGCCTGCAAGCTTGTTCATGTGCAGATCAAGTTTATTCCTGGATATACTAAGAGCATACACTGTAATAAGACAATGGCTTGGTCCGTGTCCAAGTGTGATCATCCCATCAGGAAAGGAAGGGTCTAACTCTGTCTCTGTATGTTTGCACTAGTAAGGATTCTGAGGGATTGGCAAACATTAACGTTTGGAATGTTACTTCCATCTGAGCCCCCTGTGATATGGGACTGCATTTGTCTTGGTCTTTGTGAAGGTTCACACCACAAACTCTGTATGTTTAAACTGAAAACTCCAAATGTCTTTGTAGTTTTATTTGTCTTTGTTGTAAGTGAAAACAAATTTTCCTTCAATATTTTCATTATTACATAGCTTTATTCAATGTATATTTATTATACTTATAACTTTAGGACTGGGCTTTTGATAAATAATATCAACATTAATTTTTTTATGAAAAAAGTAATTTCAATTCTACACATTTGCAGAATGGGTTCTTCTTTCAATAAGGAAAATAAAATTACATAAAGACAACTGCAATGTTAAAATGAGTAAATGGGCTAAGAAATAATCATTTACTTGAAAATCCTTGGTTGTTAAAACATGCTGTGGCATTGTTACTAGTATAATGTCTAAGTAAAGAATTTTGTGTTCTTCACCTGGCCCAAATGGCTGTAGAAACCAGGTCCTGCCCCGTCCTGTTGGGTTAGTGGAAGGTTGGGTTGGGTGAACTGCCCGGCTGGTTTTCACATCGCTTCTTTTGTCCTCCACAGTCGGAATCACCACCACTGGGATAAGTGTACATTGCTCAAGGGTGCTGTTGGAGGACATGACTTCGGTGTACCCTTCTTCACAGCGACACACCTTCATCTGCAGAACAGGGAAGTTTACACTACTCTCTGGACGTGATCTAGGAAAGTATCACTAAGCATATTCAGAAAAAGAGCATTAGGAAGCATTTTTAAGAGGATTGACCACATGCAACATCTGCCTTAGCTACCTTAACCCAGCCTATCCATGATACTTCGCCAAGTCATTCTAAAGGTAAATAAAGGGAGTACATTGAGAGTTGCTTACATAGTTAAAAAGAAATGCTTCAAAGTGAATGGTTCTGGCCTTCAAACATGGCAATCTGAGGGCAGGGGAGGCATTGTACCAGAGACAGTGGGTGACAATTTTTGGAGAAGGCTTGTCCATTTTAACGAATATGCACATACCTCACTACAATATGAGTGGGGTTGAGTACAGGGTGGGTTACAAGACCTGTCGGCATCAGGCTGGCTCACCACCAAGCAGCCCCCTGCAGAACAGAAAATCATATTTTAACAAATGACTCCTCTTGCTGTAATAAACACATACACTGTTTTAGATTTGTCTTGGAAGTCTGGAACACTTTGGAAGTTGCAAGAAGTTCTGTACTTGTGAAATGGCTGGCTAACCTCCATCACTTTCATTAGTCACTTGGGACCTTTATACCCAGATGACAGTGTTGTGGCTTGTGTTTTGTAAGCATCCAGGACACATTGCCAAGAGGCTTATTTTCTAGCTGCTATTTTTGAAACACTAATTTCATACAACCTATTTCTGATAATAGTCAGAAAAAATAGGTCATATAATCTGTTTCCTCAAGCCAGGTACATCAATTGAAAAGCAAAATATTTTAATTTTATTTTATTATTAAATACTTTTATTGACTACTCAGAATGATAGTTTTCACATCCCTTAAAGTAACTTTTCAATTTATTTGATCATTACACAAAAGTGCTTATTAGAATTCATATCTATTTTTAAGGAAAATCACTGTTCTTGTTGCTAATACCAGATACTTGTGGTGTCTGGAAAGAAGACCAATGTAACTAACAAGTCTTTTCTTGTGCTATTTTCCAATTTGCCATTGAAATTAATTCTCCTAGTTTACTTCTCACATACAATACAAACTGTGTATTGCCTATTATTGCACTTTAAATATAGAAACAGTTGTCTGAAGAAACAATATTGGTGGTATAGATGTGACCCATAGTTTTGAATTGTACTACTCACCTGAACAAAACTTTAGCCAAACAAATGATTTTTTTCATTTATGGAGTTCATAGTATTTTAGATCAATCAAAGGTTCCCATCATTAATTCTTTGTTTTTCCTTTAATCCTACAAATTCTTTTTAAGACTTTATTAATTTTTTCATATTAAAATGCACATAATAATGTAAAATAAAAGCTATCACATCACAAAAGCAGTTAGTCATTGTAAGGCACACACAGTTTAATGACCATACTATCTATTACTAAACATAAGAAGAGAAAGAAGGGGCTGGAGAGATGGCTCAGAGGTTAAGAGCATTGTCTGTTCTTCCAAAGGTCCTGAGTTCAATTCCCAGCAACCACATGGTGGCTCACAACCATCTGTAATGGGGTCTGGTGCCCTCTACTGGCCTGCAGGCATACACACAGACAGAATATTGTATACATAATAAATAAATATTAAAAAAAGAAGAGAAAGAAAAGCAGTCCCATGACTTTCTTACAGTGACAATCTGTAGATTACAGCAACTTATCCACAGAAATAATGTACTTACACCTGTTTTCATAGGGAAATTCATCTAAACAGTGGAAGAAGAATGCATCTAGAGGTTATTGTAAATAATTGTACACTGGCTTCTTGGTAACAGAGAAAAATAATTGTATGCATACTTTTTATGTATTAAAATAAATTTAAATGTGACATACTGATGAATCTTTAAATTTTGACTTAATTTTGATTTGGGAAATAGTCTCAGTTTCAGCAGAGAAACAATAGAGTCAGAGGAAAAAGCAAGTGAATATTATTTGCTTCTATATTTGGAAAAAAGCAACCACATAGAATTTCCTTAGGAATCACTTAAAGAATGTTGTATATTCCCTTCCAGGACCTGAGGTAAGTGAATGGCATCTGGGACATTTGGTTTGGAATGATTATACTTCCCTGTCTGTGCTTTTTATCATCCATTTCTCTAGAATGGAGTTTGGGTTGATTGTTTTCGTTTCATAAACAATACTGTTCAGACAGCAAAGAGCTTCCTGGTGGGAATGTTTTCTATTATATATTATATGTCCACTGGGAGATGCTATTATCAAAGGCTTCTTGATGGAGTTTTTATTCACAAAAATTCCATCTTCATAAGAATGTAGTTTTGCATTCTGTTCTGGCTTTTATAGGGAATAAATAAGTAATTAGGTTTCAATAAACCCGGGTCCCTTGAAATTGGATATAAAAATTGATGTTTTCCAAGATGCACATTGATCCTGGCTGAATCCTTTGATCTCACTGTATATATGAAAGATAAATCGCAGTGGGCTTACTCAGGGTCAACCTGATGCATACTACTTTGTTTTTCTTGCAGAAGAGTTGAAACAAGAGCCCCAGTCAGCAGGTGTCCTGGGCAGCTGACAGTCAACATCCCTCCTGCCTCTGATACGGAAATCCCTAATAACTAAATTATTTTAAGATGATAATTAAGGGATAACATTTTAAGTTTGTGTTTATGTGCCTGAAGTTGAGATTCTGTTTCAGACTTTGATTTTTTTTTCTATGAAATTTGCAGGCTATTCAATATAGATTCATCTTGAAGTCTTTCCTTTATGTTTGGAATGGGCCCTTGACTTTACTGAGCTCATACAAAGAACTTGTATATTAAAGAAGTCCATTGGGGATATCTTTCAAAAACCTTCTTTTGATTTTCTTCTTTGGAAGTATAATAATAGTTTGTGATGGGAACATAGCAAATGTCCCTCTCAGATGCCCTGGGTTTGATTTTACTGGTAAATCTTTCTTATTAATCACCAAAATGTCTTTATAATAGATTTGATAATTTAGGTATACTATGTTTATATGTGTATTCTACCTTGACCTGTATCATCTTCAAAGCACACAAGCAGAAATAGTGAAAAGCATAATTATTATTTTCTTTTCATATAGTAAGTTATTAATGTATAAAATCTTTAGGGAAAAACAGGAAATCACTTATATTCATTTATTAGTACTAAGTAGTATTTCAATGAAATACAGTCTAATGTCTAAAGGTGACAGAGAAGAGAGAACTTGAAGCTGTGTTTCACACCTTTACTCCCAGTACTCGGGAGGTAGAGGCAGGCGGATCTCTGTGAGTTCAAGGCCAGCCTGGTCTACAAGAGCTAGTTTCCCCCAGGACAGGCTCAAAAGCTACAGAGAAACCCTGTCTCAAAAAAAAAAAAAAAATGAGAGAGAGAGAAAACTTGAGATATTTAAAAATAATTTGTCATCGGTCACCACACATGTACAACACAAATTTCTTGATTCCAACAGCGTGTTAATAATTCAGTGTCCTTCAGTATTCAGCTACACATGTTACAGGAATAAATGCAAAAATCAAGATACTGGTGTTTTACCTGTCACGTTTACGCCATCTGACCTTTGACACCAGACTGTGCGAGAGGAGCCCTTCCAAGCACTCGCCATCCACTTATACTCGTAACACTGCCCATCTGCAGGCACAGAGCAAGCACTGATGTTGCATTACTTGGGACCACCATGAGAGAGGGTTATCAACACATGCATGAACGACTGAAACGGGGCAGGAAGTCTACTGCTGGGGATTACTATGTCAATGGGCTTCCTGAATGTTGCAAAACAAGTTTGATAAAACTGTAGTTGTCAACCTAAGTCCCCACTAATGTTCCAACATATCTTTTATCCTGCTACTTTATTCAAGACACTGGATACTTCTAAAAATTTTAGTTCATTTCTATTTTTTTATACACTGAAATAAGGAACACAGAGACAAATCAGAGAATAACTAACTGTAGAATATATTCAATTATTTATCATGTAATTCTAACAAACATTACAATTTAGCCATACTTGCTTTACTTTTCATTTGTTTGCTCATCAATAAAATGAGTTAAGAACTTATTATTTCATAACATCATTTTCTGATCCTATCTTCTAATTTCCTAGCCACACCACATCATTCTGAGGTAAATATACACCTTTCTATATCATTTTTACTTTTTACTATATATATATATTTATATGCATATTTTATTCAACATTACTTAATAAAATTAATACTTTATTCAAATTAACATTTGTTCAGTATTGTAGATTCGCAGTCAATTATGATTTATATATAATTCAGGACCTTATTTGTCATTGTTACAGATGAACTATCTCAATGCAGCTCTAGTCAATTTATTTTAACTGCCACATGGAGTTGCATTGTATCAGGTTTTACAATTTATTTGTTTTCTTTGGTTATGTTATTTTAAATTAGTGCCATTAACATGTCCTGTTGGTCAGCCTGAAGCAAGTATATTGGTGCTTTAAAAATATAACTATCTAGAAAGGAAATCTCTGGTATAACTGCAGACAGCTGAAACTTTGCTAAATATTGTTCATATTTTGCACTACATGACGAACACCCAACTGTAGCCATGGCTCTATTGCTCTCTCTACACACAGGAAGACTTAGAGTAACACATTTAATTTATTTTTAATCAGTCTTGGCTGTATAAAAATCTACCTTATCATAATAACATAAGTTTTTGATAAATAAAATTATCAAACAGTTTTAAGAATGTTTTGGATTTCTTCTGGAAGAAATGGCTTATTGCTATTTCAGGCATTTTATTTCTTATTGACACCAATGTCTTTACTCACTGAAAAAAGGGAGTTATTAATTTTAAATAGTAATCATTACTATATGTATCAGGAAGCCCAGACTGTCTTGATGTTTCCCAACAGAGTGTGTAGCTCAGTTCCGTGTTCAGCTACATGCCTCGTGTAAGGCTAGATTTGCTATTTAGCCTATCCTACTACAGTGCAAGCAGTTCTGTCAGTGCTTAGAGTTGGTCGTAAGAAAAGGCCACTGAAATCTCCTTTCCTTTGTGGTGTAGAATTGTCTGTAATCTGTCAATCATATTTTAAATAAACGTTGATTGGTCAGGTAGGAAGGGGGCAGGAAAACCAAACAGGAAGTAGAAATGATGTAATGAGAACAGGAGAATTCTGGGAAGGAGGATGTTGATTCTTACCACTCCTGCCCAGATCACCTAAGGAGCAGGATGTGATCTGCCCCACTGAAAAAGGTACTGAGCCACATGGCTAACATAGATCAGAAAAATGGGTTAATCAAGATGTTAGAGTTAGCCAGTGAGAAGCTAGAGCAAATGGGCCAATCAGCTTATAATTTATGGAGAACTATGCGTGATTTTCTTTGAGGCTAAACAGTTGTGGGGTACCAGGCAGGACAAAAACCCCAACAACAAGCAAGCCGGCCCTTCATGTTACATATTTTCTCATTTTTGTTTTCAAAATATTTCCTAGTTCTTTTTGTCTTTAATTCCCCCCAAATTAACCTTAGTATCCACTTCTCAGATTGCCATAATAACCTTTTCAAATAGCATGGAATTTGTAGGTAAATACATGTAAAATTCACGTTGTAGCATTGGCGCTACCCATGCATGAAATGGTCTACAGCACCAGTACTTTAGTCTTTTATTCATTTCAGTTCAGAGTTTATGGTTTTCCCGCACATTTTTGTTAGACTTAGGTACAGCTTAAGTAAAGTTTTTTTCCCTAGTGAAAACTTTATCATTGAATTTTTCTGACAAAACTAATTATTTCAGTGTTAGTTTAAAAACCATGCTTCCAAGTTTTCCTCTTACTTTCAAGTACTTATATATTTAAGTGAATTATTATGAACATTTTCCCCAATTTTAGTATACATATTTTTATTGTACATGGGCTCACAGTCACATTTTATACATATTAAATATGAATATGAATTTAATACATTTGAATTTATAGTAATTAATAAATCCATGGCATAGATTTTCTATTAGTGGTGATAGATTAATGACATCCTAACTGTTTTCATTTAGATATTTATGTTTATTAGTAAAACTTCTTTATAGAATTTTACTTTCTGAAGTTTTCTATGTGTAATAATGCAAAATGTTCTCTTTTTCCTTTACCTATTTGCTTTGAAGTTGTCATTTTGTTCCTTTGTCATATAAAACACGCTATCATTTCTGTTGGCTATTTATTCTGCTTTATTCAATTTTTATTTATTAATATAGGCTACATACTACTTACCTTTTCTGATCCTTAAAATTTAATTAAAATATATTTACTGCATTTTTACTCTCTCCTTCATCCAAAATCTCCCCCTTTCTTTTTTTTCCCATTCCTCAAATTCATGGTTTCTTTTTCTCAAGTTTTCATTCTTACATATATACTTCCTCTTAAAAAATAAAATTTCTTGCCGGATGGTGGTGGCATACACCTTTAATCCCAGCACTTGGGAGGCAGAGACAGGTGGATCTCTGTGAGTTTGAAGCCAGGCTTGTCTACAAAGCAAGTTCCAGATAGGCTCCAAAAGCTACAGAGAGACCCTGTTTTGAAAAAGCAAAAATAAATAAATAAATAGTTAACATTTCTTGATTTGAATACGCAGCTTACTTTTGCTCTTCCCCACATATATGACCATATAAGGCCCTTAGTTCTCCTGTAAATACTTCTTTCCTTACTAAGAGCTAACAGGTAACAATCTGTCTGACTTTCAGGTTTTGATTGTGTGTGTAGGAGAGGATGTCTTTTTCTATTTTGCTATTGATTTCTAATTTTACTTCACTGCCATTTAAGATTAACAATTCATTCCTTTGACCTGGGATTTATTTAATTAATTGCAAACTTCAAGCTTCTGTGTTTCTTTGCCTACTTGGTTCTAGAAATTGAGGATATTTTATGTGGTTGGTAAATTTAGTAAGATTATATTGACACACACACATATATACATATATGACATATATAATTATATATGATGTCATATATATGGTACACATATAATTACATATATGGCACACATATATTATACATATATACATATTCATTATATATATAATTCTTAGGTTAAGTCATTAGATCATTACTTTTCATCCTAAATGTTCTCAGCATCTTAGTTCTCCTCCTCCACTATTTCAACATAAGGTGATCTTTTCTTTCATATTTACTATTTATTGCTTGTCATAGTTTTTAAAATTGTTTTTCTTGAGCTATATATTTTTCTCCACTCCCGTCCCTTCCCCCCTTTCCCCTTCTACTATTACCCATGATTTTTATGCTCCCAATTTACTCAGGAGATCTTGTCTTTTTCTAGTTCAACTGTAGTAGATCCATGTATGTCTCTCCTAGAGTCCTTTCTGTTGTCTCTGGGATTGTGAATTATAGGCTGGTTTTTCTTTGCTTTATGTCTAAAAGTCACTTATGAGAGAATAAATATGATAATTGTCTTTCTAGGTCTGGGTTACCTCACTCAATATAATGTTTTTTTAGATCCATCCATTTGCCTGCAAATTTCAAGATATTATTTTTTTCTGCTGTGTAGTACTCCATTGTGTAAATACATCACATTTTTCTTATCCATTCTTCGGTCAACGGGCATTTAGGTTGTTTCTAGGTTCTGGCTATGACAAATAATACTGCTATGAACATAGTTGCACAGATGTCCTTGTGGTATTACTGAGCATCCTTTGGGTATACAGCCAAAAATGGTGTTGCTGGGTCTTAAGAAATGTTGTTTCCTAATTTTCTGAGAAATCACCATAATGATTTCCAAAGCAACTGTAACAGTTTACTCTTCCACCAGCAATGGGGGAGTGTCTCTTTACTCCATATCTTCTCCAGCAAAAGTTGTCATCAGTGTTTTCGATCTTGACTTTTTTTTAAATCTAATTTTATCCCCTTGGTCTCCTTTTGCATTCTTATTGCTGTAGCTAAAACTTCAAGTACTATATTGAATAGATACAGATATAGAGAGTGTGGACAACCTTCTCTTGTTCCTAATTTCAGTGGGATTGCTTTGAGTTTCTCTCCATTTAGTTTGATGTTGGCTGTTGGCTTGCTGTATAGTGTCTTTATTATATTTATATATATTTCTTATATCCCTGCTCTCTCTAAGACCTTTATCATGAAGGGATGTTGTATTTTGTCAAAGGCTTTTTCAGCATCTAATGAGATCATTATGAGGTTTTTAAAATTCAGTTTGTGAATGGTGGATTACATTGACAGAGTTTCATATTTTGAAACATCCCTGCAACTCTGGAATGAAGCCTACGTGGTCATGGTGGATGATTTTTCTGATGTGTTCTTGGATTCTGTCAGTATTTTATTGTGTATTTTTGCATCAATGTTCATGAGTGATATTGGTCTGTAATTGTCTTTCTAAGTAATGTTTTTGTGTGGTTTGGGTATCAGGTTAATTATAGTCTCATAAAAAGAGTTTGGCAATGTTTCTTCTGTTTCTATTGTGTGGAACAATTTGAGGAGTTCTTTGAAAATCTTGTAGAATTCTGTTCTGAAACCATCTGGTCTTGGGCTTCTTTGGGTTAGAAGACTTTTGATGACTGTTACTATTTCTTTAGCAGTTATAGATCTACTTAGTTTGCTTATCTGATCTTAATTTAACTTTGATAAATGATATTTATGCAGAAAGTTGTTTCTTTTAAGTTTTCCAATTTTGTGGAGTATAGGTTTTCGAAATATGACCTGATGATTCTCTGAATGTCCTCCATATCTGTTGTATGTCTCTCTTTTCATTTCTGATTTTGTTAATTTGGATACTCTGTCCTTGCCTTTTGGTTAGCTTGGATAAAGTTCTGTCTATTTTGTTGATTTTCTCAAAGAACCTATTCTTTGTCTCATTAAATCTTTGCATTGTTTTGTTTCTATTTTGTTGATTTCAGCTCTTATGTTGATTATTTTCTGCCATCTAGACCACCTGGGTGAGTTTGCTTCTTTATGTTCTAGAGTTTTCAGGTGTTCTGTTAGCTAACTAGTGTGGGATTTTTTTTCTTACATCTTCATGTAGGCATGTAGTACTATGAACTTTCCTCCTAACAATGCTTTCATCGTTCCCCATAAATTTAGATATGTTGTGTTGTCATTTTCATTGAATTTTAGGAAGTCTTTAATTTCTTTATTTCTTCCTTGACCCATTGGTGATTCAGGTGAGCATTGTTTAATTTCCATGTGTTTGTGGGGTTCTGAAATTGGTATTGCTTTTGAATTCTAATTTTAAGCCATATTGATTCATAAGATACATGGGGTTATTGCAATTTTTTGTATCTATTGAGGTTTGTTCTGTTACTTAGTATGTTATCATTTTTGAGAAGGTTCCATGAGGTGCTGTGAAAACGGTATATTATTTTATGTTTGGATGGAACATTCTATAGATGTCTGTTAAGTCCATTTTGAGTCATAATATCTGTTCTCTTATTTCTCTGTTAAGTTTCTGTCTGGTAGATGTGTCTAGTGGTGAGAGTGGGGTGTTGATGTTTCCCACTGTTAGTGCCTGAAGTCTAATGTGAGATTTTAATTTTAGTTGTGTTTATTTTACCTATGAGGGTGCCCTTGTATTTGATGCATAGTTGTTCAGTATTGAGATTTCCTCTTGATGGATTTTTCCTGTGACTAATATGAAATGTCCTTCTTTGTCTCTTTTGATTGATTTTGGTTTGAAGTCTATTTTCTTAGATAGGAGGATAGCTACACCTTCTTGTTTCTTAGGTCTGTTTGATTGGAAATTTTTTTTACCAAACCTTTACTCTGAGGTGGTCTCTATCTCTGAGGTTGAGGTATGTTTCTTATATGCAGCAGAAGGATGGATTTTTATTATCCAATCTGTTAGCCTGTGTATTTTTATAGGTTAGTTGAATTCATTAATATTAAGGGATATTAGTGACCAGTGATGGCTAGTTCCTGTTATTTTAGGTTTCATTGTTGGTGATGTCATTGTGTGTGTTTTCCCCTTCTTTCGGATTTGCTGCAGTGAGATTATCTTTGTCTGTGTTTTTATGGATGTAGCCAACTTCCTTGAGTTAGGGTTTTCCTTCTAGTATTTTGTATAAGGCTGGGTTTGTGGCTAAGTATTGGTTGAATCTGATTCTGTCATTGAATATCTTGTTTTGTCCATCTATGGTGATTGAAAGTTTTGTTGGGTATAGTAGTCTGGGCTGGCATTTTAATGTCTGCATAACGCTTGAACATGACCTTCTGGCTTTTATTGTTTCCATTGAGAAGTCAAGTGTAATCCTGATAGATCCTCCTTCATATGTTACATGGCCTTTCTCTTTTGCAGCTCTTAATATTCTTTCTTTATTCTGTATGTTTAGTGTTTTGATTATTATGTGACAAGGGACTTTTTTTTTTGATCCATTCTATTTGGTGTTTTGTAAACTTCTTGTATGTCATAGGCATATCTATCTTTAGGTTGGGAAAGTTTTCTTCTATGATTTTATTGAATATATTTTCTATGCTTTTGAGTTGGACTTCTCCTTTTTCTATCTCTATTATTCTTAGGTTTGGTCTTTTCATGGTGTCCCATATTTCCTGGATATTTTGTGTTAAGCTTTTGTTAGATTTAATGTTTGCTTTGACTGACTGATGAGTCTATTTCCTCTATTGTATCTTCAGCACTTGAGACTCTCTCTTCCATCTCTTGTATTCTGTTGTTTATGCTTGCATTTGTGGTTTCTGATTGTTTTCCCATATTTTCTGTTTCCAGAATTCCCTCAGTTTTTTTCTTTTTGTTTCTATTTGTTTTCAAGTCTTGAATCATTTCTTTCATCTGCTTGACTGATTTTTCTTGATTTTCTTTAAAGAATTTGTTGATTTCTTCCATTTTTCCTCTTTTCTTCACTTTCTTTGAGGGATTTTTAAATTTCCTTTTTAAGGGCCTTAAGCATTCTCCTAAAGTTATTATTTAGGTCATTTTCTTCTGCTTCGTCTATATTGGGCTGTTAAAGTCTTGCTACTTTAGTGTCACTAGTGTTTGTTGGTGTCATGTTGTGCTTTGTGGTGTTGAGTGTTCTTAATTTGTCTACCCATCTATTTCTCTGATTGATGTGGTTGGGGCTGTGCCTCTGGGGATCAATCTTCCAGGTGCCAGTGGATCCAAGGCTTGGATGGTTGCTCCCCGTAGTTCAGTCAGGGACATGGTACCAGTCATCTCAGAGATCACTTGGTGTTTCCATTGGACACTCCTGGCAGGTGCTGTGCTATCTTGGAGGTCATTTGGGCCTGCTCTCATGGAGGATGCTTGCTTGGGCCTGCTCCTGCTGGCGTCGCTGGCTGGGGCCGGTTCCTACAGATGTCCATGGAGTGGGCCTGGTTCCAAGGAGGTCTCTGTCCTGGGCCTGATCTCTTGGTGGTTGCTCCCTCGTACTTGCTCCTGTGAAGGTCGCTTGCTCAGGCTTACCCTGGCAGAGGTCACTGTCTCAGGCTTGTTCCCTGGCTGGGCCTGGTGTCACAGAATTCTCTGGCTTGGGCTTGCTCTCTTGGTGGTCGCTCCCTCGAACCTGCTCCTGAGGAGGTTGCTTGCTGGGGCCTACTCGTGTGGATGTGCCTGGCAGCCGGGCTCACAGCCCTGCTCCCATGGAGGTCCCTGACTTGGGTTGGTACCTCAGAAACCTCTGGCTCAGGCCTTCTCTCTCAGCTGTTGCTCCCTCATACCTGCTTCTGTAGAGGTTGATTCCTTGTACCTGCTCCTGCAGAGGTCACTGGCTGGAAACTGCTCCAGTGGATGTCACTCTGGAGTCACATGTCTTAAACATTATAGAACAAATCTAAGAATCTGAGTCTTACATTCTCCACTAGATACAAAGTCTTTTGTTGTTATCAAGATGTCGCCATAGTCCAAACTGTAACATTGTAATGCACTGAGGGTCTGGATACCGACTGGTACTGAGTGTCCTGCAAATATTGAAGGACTGCTTCTGTATATGCAATCATGCATAGACACCTGAACATGTATTCATATGATGCTCTATGTCCAGTTATTGTGAATTTAAAATTGCTACTTCTTACCAATAATTGATTTATTAGCTTTGTAGACTATGTTAAAGGGTCTAATTTTGCTATGGTTTTGTAGTGTTTAATTTTGCTATTTGTTCCCATTTGTTACACAAATGAAAAATACTAGATTTGTGTTTGATCACAGATTTTATTAATATACAATCAGTTTTTCCTAATTATCTTAGGTTTCTGTAATTTTTAAAACTAGGAAATATTTTTACAACATTCCACATTTTAAAACAGAATATCCCCTCCACTGTGTGTGTGTGTGTGTGTGTGTGTGTGTGTGTGTATAGAGCCTCGAGGCAAGTATCTAAACACTACAGTACCATTTTGGTTGTTGGTCATCCACACAGAATCTGTCTTTCGCTGCTGTTGAATATACTGGGCTAGGTGGCTCTTAAGCTATTGGAGATTCTTCTGTTTCTGCCTCCAATCTTTGAGGATTCAAACTCAGATCTTCATACTTGCATGGTAAGCACTTTACCTATTGTAGCACATTCTTGGGCCCTAGGAATATTACTTTTAATTCTCAAATGAATAGAATTCATGAATTGAAGCACTCACCATCACATGACTTGGTTTCTAACATCTGCTCTGGGCATAGATGTTGATTTTCCAGTTCCTGTATAATCACAGCTCTGGATCGGACCTGTATTCCACCAAAACCAAGATCCTCACCGTTCACACAGGTCAGCTGACACAGACTCCATGAAGACCAGTCATTCAAATAGCAGTCACCTGTAAAAAACAGGTTTGTAATTTATAGCCCCAGGGAACAGTGTTGCAGATACTCATTTTGATTCCAACTGTGCTAGGCCATGTTTGTAAGTATGCTAATGACATGACATTTATGATATTTGAATATACAATAAATATCATTTTATATGTACTAAATATGCTATTTGGAGTGATGGGGTGATCTCTGTGTGACTTAATGTTATAAAACATAAGCTATGACCTGAAGGAGTTTTCCCATCATGGTAATTTCCTAAAAGATGGATAATATTTATCTAAAACCTAACATGATGTTTGTTGCTATTGTCAAAGGAGCTAGTACAACCTAATAATATATAGAACTTGCCTCTAGATATTCATAAATTTAAATGAGCTTTAAGTTCAAGGTGCGATAATCAGTGATTATATAATATTTTTTTTCTTCCCAGAAGCATCTAGCGGAGCCAAGCTGCTGAGAAGTTGACACAGTGGAAGTTAGACTGACAGTTTCTTCTAGTCTACATCTCCAATCAACTACACCCCTTTTGGAGGAAATACATAGTACCTGCAAAATGCCAAGTACCATAAATGCACAGCAAGTTTCCACAGTCTGATTATATATCTATGCAATCAACATCTAATCAAGAACAGACCATTCCCAGAACCTCAGAAACCCCCACCATGTTATTCTTGAAATCATATTCTATATACTATATATACTTTTTTACATTTGCCATTTTCCACTCACTGATGTTTGTAAGATCTCTTATGCATTTAAATGTTCTAATTTGAAACTCTTGTGACTATTGAAGTATAAGCTTGTGCTGAACATATGGGTTAAATGTGTGATTTTCTTGAGCATATGCATAGGAATAGAGTTACATGATGGATCCATGTATCCAACATCTTTTACCATTTTGAGAACAGGGCAGGAGAGAGGGAGAGAAGGGTAGAGTTGGAGATATAAACAGAGGAGGATAGGGAGAAAGAGGAGAGTGAAAGGGAGTGAGCATGAGAGGGAGAGAGAGAGAAAGAATAGAAGCTGAGTGGGTTCAGAGAAAGGTGGTGGTGGTAGATCTGGGAGCAGTTGTGGGGAAGGGGTGAATATGATTAAAATATATTGTATGACATTCCCAATAAATTAAGGAAATCTTATTAAAAATCTAGCACATTTTGAAAATGCCAAGAAAAAGCAACTAGCAAAAGAATTAAGAAAATTGTAGGAATGCTTGCATCTCTGAGATGTCACATTTTGGGTTACCCAGTGTTTACCAGGAAAACCTGGTGTAGGTAAAAATAAAACAGAATAAAGAGTAGAATATGAATTAGGAAAAACATTTTCATCTTTGAAGGGTGTGGCGTAAATTTATTACCCCAATGGTTTTAGTGAAAGTATAAAAGTGTGTTTAGTACTAGGAGTGTTCCACTCTCATATTACTATTAAATCTTGACATGGATATTTCAAGATGATGATTATGTAATGAATGGACCAGAGCAGAATAGAATTAGTGGATTTCTCTGCACTCCATGACAATATCGAATAAAGATACATATAGAGATTAAGCCTACTCATACAAAAAAGTTTCTTGTCACTTAGGTAAAGTTATACATTCATATTCTACTCTTTAAAGCTGACTGTGTCAAATTTGTCTAGCTTTCAAGATATACAACAGAGGGTTGGGGATACAGCTCAAGATATTAGAGACCTCATTCCCTTCAGCAATGCAGTGGTTCCCCGACTCACAGAGTTAGTACTGGTATTACTGAATAAGATTGTTAATGCTCTTCATTTGGACTATATACATAACCTCTTATTGACTCTGTTACTAGGATGATGTATCTAAAATATCTAAAAATATGAATTGTGTTCTGTTGTTACCTGGACAGGGCTGGGTGCATGTTTCCTCGAGAACTATCTGCTTATTACCATCTATGATGAGCTCAATGTCAGCGCAGAATTCTTCATCCACCACTTTGCTGAAATCATCAGTTGAGCCATCAGTCACCACACAAGAAATATTCCGTGTCCTGGTTCCTTCTCCACACTGGGCATCCTGGAATGGAGGGAGAAACAGCTAATTAGAAAAAGAAAAATAATTCATTAGAGAGCTCATGGCTTGTAGTCATTTTTGCATCACTGATTTTGATTTATGAATAGCTAAAGAAGCATTGCAAACCCCTGGGAAGAAGCCATATAGGGCACAAGCTATAAAGCATACATGGAACAATTATTTGCTTTCTAGACAAAGACAGGCAAATAAATTTTCATTAAAATGAATCAGTCTCCAAATGATTTTAAAAGTACAGGACAGGGGGTGCTTGCTATCAAAACTAATTAAAGGACTGGGTATTTGCAAAACCACTAAAATGTTTATGAGGGAACCGATTATCTCTAATTCAAAATAATTCTAGAACCAAGACTTAGCAGATGAAGAATTCTGACAACCACATAGCTTCCCGAGATTTGATACCTGAACTTGGCATGGAGACCACTGGCCATATTGCCAACAATAGCATGGTTTCACGGGGCAAGGCTTGGACTGTTCCATCAGGGAAGGGCAAGGTCTCCCATCACCTTGAAAGGGCTGGGTCACTGTTCGTCTTCTAATCATTTTTCCTTTAAAGATATAAAATGATACAACTTCAGGGTGTTATCATAATAGTACAAATAGATGGAGATAGTACCATATGTATCTTCCTTGGGGGAACCTCAGAAGAGTCTTACCTGTTTTTACAAGGTAGACACCTTTCTGTAGCTCAGTTGATATCATTTAGAGCAACAGAGATATTTTCTTTTGTGTGGCTTGATCACTAGCCTAATGGTAATTGCATTACAAACCAACCTGTGAGTCCGCATGTTTGAGAACATTCTGACCATGGCGACCAGTCTGAAAGCTGACAGTTCAAAGGGCATTCCACCATGCAGGATGTGTTCATTTGCCAGTTCTTCTCCAGGCCAAGCTGAAAGAGCAGAGATAGATATGTTTGTATAGGCAGGGAGACAGGACCTTGAGAACTGTCAGTGGAAAAAGGAATGACAAGAGAGGAGGAAAGTGGAAGAGGAAAGAACAGAAGAGAGCATAGAGAGCAGTGGAGATGTGGAGACAAGAGGGAGGAAAAGGAGACAGGAGAAAGGCAGAGGGGATGAGAGAAAAGGAGCAAAGATAGCTGCCTGGCATAGGGGAAAGTCACCAGAAAGACAATTTTTCTAAATATTAAGACTATAGTCAACCTCAAAAAAGTAAGAGCCAAGGACAGAAAGTGAATTCAGGGGTGTACTGACTCTATACAGCTAGCTGTGTACTGTGTAACATTTTCCCAGGGAACTCCTACAGTTGATAAACCCCTTTGGTAATGTGACAGGATACAAGATCAACTCAAAAAAAAAAAATCAGTAGCCCTCCTATATATAAATGATAAAAAAGCTGAAAAAAAATAAGAGAAACCTCAACATTCACAATAGCCACAAATAACATAAAATATCTTGGTGTAACACTAACAAAAGTAGTGAAAGCCCTGTTCAACAAGAACTTTAAGTTTTTGAAGAAAGAAATTGAGGAAGATATCAGAAAATGGAAAGATCTCCCATGTTCTTGGATAGGTATGATCAACATAATAAAAATGGGAATCCTACCAAAAGCAATCTACAGATACAATGCAATCCCCATCAAAATCCTAACACAATTCTTCACAGATCTTGAATGAACAATACTCAACTTCATATGGAAAAAATGAAAGACCCAGGATAGCCAAAAAAATCCTGTATAATAAAGGAAATTCCAGAGGCATCGCCATCCCTGACATCAAGCTTTATTATAGAGCTACAGTAATGAATGCATCTTGGTATTGGCATAAAAACAGACAGGTTGGCCAATGGAATTGAATTAAAGATCCAGATATTAATCCACACAGCTATGAACACCTGATTTTTGATAAGCTAAAATTATACAATAGAAAAAAGAAAGCATCTTCAACAAATGGTGCTGTCATAACTGGATGTCAGCATGTAGAAGAATTCAAATAGATCCATACCTATCCCCCCCACACATAACTTTTTCCATAAGTAATGAAAAAACAGAATTTATCTAAAAATTAGTTGAAAGTTCCTATGTGAAGAATAAAGAAGTATAGATGAAATGGCTTTGTAATATTTCAAAACTCAAAATATCGCCAAAATACAGACCTATAATTTTATCTTCTTTGTGTTATTTGTCTTTTATGTAGACACATTAAGCTGAATAACCAAACAGTTTTAAAGACAAACTGCCACTTAAAACTAAAGATAGAATGTACTAAAAAAAAAAAAAAAAAAGAACAGTTTGGGAACTGGAGTGTAGCTCAGTGATAGAGCAAAGGGCTATTATCCTAAAGGCTCTGAATTTAGTCTCCTGCACTGAAAATGAATGAATGAATGAATGAATTAGACCACTAAATTAAAGTCTCATAATGATTTTTAAAATCTACATGAGGTGAAGAGATAAATGTTAGGGTGATATAGTGAATGTAATGTGAAATACTAATGATATGCTGTAATTTCAGAAGGGAGTGTTTAACACAGAATCATCTGTTACTAACTTACTTCATTAGACAGCGTTTTGGCTACCCATTAATTACACTTTTACACTCTGTTTCTTTCTCCTGATATTTATTTCATCTTTTTACTCTATCTGCTTGTTCCTCTGTCCTTCACTCATCTATTTCTCTCTGTGTGTGTGTTTGTATCTATCTATCTATCTATCTATCTATCTATCTATCTATCTATCTATCTATCATCTATCTATCTATCTATCTATCTATCTATCTATCTATCTATCATCTATCTATCTATCTATCTTCATCATCATTATCATCTATCCATCCATTCATCCAAGTATATCATCTGTCCTATCTATCTATCTATCTATCTATCTATCTATCTATCTATCTATCTATCCAAGTATATCATCTGCCCAAATCAATACATCTATTCATGTAAATATGTTTCTAAGTAAATATTAATAATCTATTTAGGATTTAAATAAAAGAAAATGAGACACAATGACTAGGTATCAAACGAGTTAAAAAAAAAGTCAAAACTACCAAAGGGGCCGGGCTGTGGTGGCGCATGCCTTTAATCCTAGCACTTGGGAGGCAGAGGCAGGCAGATCTCTGTGAATTCGAGGCCAGCCTGGTCTACAAGAGCTAGTTCCAGGACAGGAACCAAAAGCTACTGAGAAACCCTGTCTCGAAAATCCAAAAAAAGAAAAAAGAAAAAAAAAAAAAAAAACACCAAAGGGGAAAATGCACTACATAAACACAAGTGAATTTAACCCTAATTTTCCTCTTTGCTGGGCAGTAATGACACATTTCTTTGTGCCTATTAAGGAAGCAGCAAGAGTTACCTACCACTGTGGAATTTAATTCAGGGTTTGCACAGGGGTTGGTAGGTAGGTGGTCTGACCATTGTTTACAAAGATAGCAGAGTTTGCAGAGCCAGCTGGACTCCCAGGGATATATAAAATGGAGTGTGGCTGTTTAATTCCCACAGAGACTAGCTTAGGTTTCCCTAAAGACAGCATTTGCCAGGATGTTTGGATTTGAGCCTGCAGTTGTCGCTGCAGACTTCACATTACATGAAGTAATTTAAAATAGTCTTGAATGCTTTGGGCTCACCTTTCACAGAGGTCTCATTTCATGTTCTTGTAAGGAGGGAACATCGCCTGCACTGGCACTCACCAGCAGCTTGTGTTCGATCACAGACCACTCTCTGGGAAGGTTGTGGTTGTTGTAATAATCTCCACTCACAAAAGTGCTATTTATTGTTGGTTATTTTGCTTAAATGGTATTAGTTTAAAAACTCATATTTAACTTACTTTAACATAACATGTGAATAGGTTGACTCATGGCCCAAGTTTTAGTTGTAGGCATTTATTAACTAAACAACTTGATGTTTTTAGAGTATCTGAAAGTCTCCCCTACTGACAGAGATGTAAAGAAGTTAAAGTTTTGACAATGACACTAAGTGGATTCAAGTAGTTCCGCTGATGGCTTTCCCTTCAGAGTTCACACTATTCTGTTTCAGATCTACTGAAGCGCTTAGTTAGTCTGAAAATGACGTTGTGGATTGCAGAAGAACAGGGAGCCAAAAAACAGGAATATCATTGCCATTGTGGTTTGGAACTCAGAAAAAACTCACTAAAAGGTGCAGCTTTATGAAAAGAAACGCCAGTGCCATGTTTCTCTACTGCTCATAAGGTTATAGCTAAGAGGGATGACATTACTTTCATTCAACGGTTAACTATAAACCATAGTTTTTCTCAGCCTTAGAGATAACGGTGACAGACTTTATTCCTTTGCTTGAATGTTAAGCTTTCTTATCCAGACATGAGACCTAAGTACGTAGATTTTCGCAGCTGGGTAGCAGATATTAATATCGAAATCTGCTCTGAAGCTGCATGTGATCAATGTTTAGCAACAGAAAGAATAAATGATGGCTCTTGGCAGGTGTCCAAGCTCCGCACCCAATTCACATGAAATTACAAAAGATGATGAGTGGTCTGATTAAGATTTATTGCCTTTATTCACCTTGATTGCTTATTGTTTCCTAAGCATTTCTTCCAGAATGGGCTAATTAGCATACCTTTGAGCTCCAAGCAGAAAAGAATACAGGAAATTATCTGTGGAAAGGAGCAGTGTGGATGCTGTCTCTTTTCGAGAGGGCACTAGACAGCCTGTGAAAACAGCTGTTGGCCATGCACTGTGGGGCGCACTCGTCACTAGGCTCCATGTGAATTTGAACTATTAGGGAAGAATTTCCTGCAAAGATTATCACAGCACTCACCCACCTCTTCACAATATTTCAGGTCAACGGACTTGCCATCACTTCGAACACAGTCCAGCATCCTTGTTTTAATGCCATTTCCACAAACCGCCTTTTCACTCAGCTGACATGTGCTCCAGTCTGAACAGAAAACACCCATCAGAACAGGAGGCGATGCATGAGCAGATTTCCGAAGAAGCTCTGATGACCCAGATCCCATACCTAATTCACAACTGCTTCCTAAGCCACACAATCCATCATCCCACATGCAGAGCATATGGGTCCCAGCATTGAACATATTAGGAGTCAATGGAATTGCTGCTGTTGCACATAGCAGTGGGGATTATTCTTTAAGGCAGATGTCTACTTACTTGATAATCTTGACAGCTAGCTATTTAGTGATATTGTAAAAACGGCTTTGCTCTATTGATCAACATCATTTCAAAACATTTATTTTAAGAACAGTAGAATTAAAAAATTTACTATTATGTCTCTTTCAGCAAAGTCAGCACAGTTTTAATTGATATAACTACACAGAGTATGCATATATGCTATGCATATGTAACTACATAGTTATATATACTAGTACTCTATGTAGTTCTAGTATCATAATGTACTTCATTTATTTCCGTAAGTAGGGTTCTTTCAAAAAATGCAAACTCATTTATTCTGCAAATAACTTCAGCATATTTATTAAACTCCCTTATTTGGTATCTTTTGTGAAAATCATTCTTTCATCTTTCTCTACGCTAGAACTACATACCCTAGACAACTTTGATTTCCTTTGTGTCATCAAAACAAATCATAGAGAAAACTAAAGAGACAGGAGCCAATGTGACTGTTGTTTCTCTTTTCAATTTCTTGAGCTTATTTTATTGTGGAATTCACTTGGGGAAAATCCAAGTTAGCTTTGATGCTGTACCAAACCAAAGGAACAAATGAAATTGTTTTGATGCGTATGCTTTGATAGTATTAAATGAAATTAATGAAACAAATGCAACTTATTACAAGTCTACTTTTTTGAACATTAATTTTTAAGATTACAGAATTTTACATCATGTGAATGTTGTTCATAAATGTCCCTGTACCACAACAATTATTTATGTTGATGTTGTAAGTATCAAACATCTGCTAAAAAAGAAAACATATTTGCACCCTTCCAAAGTGGGAGAAGGTTTTAAATAGGATTGTCTGGAATATTTACCACCTACTATGAAAATTTTGTCTTTGTGATAGTTGCATTCTCTATATTTTGGTGTTTACTAAAATATAAACCAGACAACTATTTCTTCATGTCGTTATTTCTCAGAGTGTAGGCTGTGTCTTCAAATGGCACACAGCGTAGCTGGCCTAGGCAGATGAGACTGCCTGGAGCTGCTTTACATGTGACTGTACCCCAGACTCTGTGAAGACAAGATGACATGCTTACCTGTGACATTGTAGTCATAGTGGTAGCAGTTTTTGTTCAGACTACAGGGCTCCTTCTCCACGGCATCAGGGCAGACTCTTCCTTCATCAGCAGGCTGTCTGATAGGCTCAGCTGACCTTTGCCGGGAACCACTTGGATTGCAAGGCTTACAAAGAACAATATCATTTTTCAGAAAGGTAAACTCAGTCTACAAAAGTTAGCATGTTCCTGGGGCTGGCAGTAGAGCACTCAATTCATTGACTAATTTGAACAAGTCAGTGAACTTCATTATGTTTCAGAGTTTTCATATGTAAAATGTTAAGTGTTGACTAAGAGTCTGATGTCCCATCCTAGCTAGAAGATGTTTAAGTCATTACCTCATACCTATATAAACACATTCATATGGCCATATTTAGCAACAAAGAATGTTAATCTCATATGTTATAATGATATGTATGAAAGTGTATATGTGTATATGTATATTTGCACCCATGTGATGTGTGTTAATTGACATAAACCAGTTTAATGGTGACTTCACATAATTCTCTAGGTATTATGACTTTTCTTAATACATACATTCATATAATCAATTTAGCATGTATAGAATGGCTGGCTATTTTCTTCCTGGTGTAGCTTTCTGAAAACATGTGCCTTCTAAGAGTAGAAAGGAACAAACAACTTTGGATTTTTTAGGCCTTAAGTAGTTATTGCCCTGTCCTTTGATCTCACTGTATTTTGATCATGTCACTGAAGCAACACTTTTTGTATTTAGAGAATACAAATTATATAAAGGTCCTGCTACCATCTCCAATGTTAGCACATTGAAAAAATTTCTGTCTTCTCTATATTCTTTGAACACAACAATTCTTTGCACGCAGTAAATGCTTTTTGTTTATTTATGAATGTCTTGGATGAAACAATGTAACTTATAAAGTCCAAAAGGCACACCTATTCAACTAGCTGAATTTTAATCTCATTTCAAAATCTCTTTTGGCAAATGCTCAAGAAAACAAAGCATGTTTCATTAACTCTTTCTTGTTACACACAGTTGAACTCAGTATTTTTCTAAGATGGTTACTTATGGATATTTAAAACAGAACCCAGATGGACATAGTTCCTGTTTGGTGGTTCCTATTATTGGCATTCCTGCTAAGGGATTTAAGAAACAGCCCAAGTTCAACAGCCTCTGCTTTATAAAAGCTGAATATTCTTTTATCACAATCTCTGATGTTAAGAATTCCATTATTGTAAGCAGAATCAGACACTGTAGTATACAGTTCACTGCAGAACTAAAACAGGAATTCATTTGCAGATTCTCATCAAGGCTGGAGTCTTCACTCTTCTTTCAATATCTGTTCAAGTCATATATTGGGTCTGTTTGTTTCTGAACAGTCAATTGGTTTCCATTTAGCATTTTAACAGTGTTAGCACAGAGATTAAAAAGGCAAATCTCCTTGGAAAACACAGACTATAAACTTGCCTGAACTGGCCCTTTACTGTAATTTGAGCAATTTAATAGTAGGTGCATCTTTCCAACTTTTTTCACATTGTTTTTCGCAGCTGTGCAGGGCTAAGATAACTATGCTGACACAGGCTAATGTCATCTGAGAGGAGGAAACCCCAGTTAAAACAATGCTTCCATAAAAGTGGGATGTGGGCAAGCTGGTAGAGTTTTTTCCCTTAATGATTAATATTGGAAGGCCCGTCCCATTGTGGGTGGTGTCACCCTGGGCTTGTATTCCTGAGTGCTACAAGAAAGCAGTATGAGCAAGAAGGAGGGAGCAAGCCCCTGACTTCTGTATCAGTTCCTGTTTCCAGGTTCCTGTCCTTCATGAGTGCCTGTCATCACTGCTCTTAATACAGATATATGGAACTGTGAATACAATAAATGCTTTCCTCCCCAAGACACTTTTAGTCACGATGTTTCATCAGGCGATAGAACTCTAACTAAGACACTAACTTTTCTGCACATAGTTTCAAGTGATTTTCTTCCTCTGGTTGGGTCTAGGGCCCTCACTGCTATTGAAATGTAGAGTTCTGTCTGGTGTGAACTCATTTGGCTTCGTAGGAATCGGAAAGCACAGACTATGTGTGACAATCAGGATGTGATGGCTGTTCTTGCTGTCAATTTGACTACATCTGGAATGAACTAAAACTCAAATGACTGGGCACATCTGTGAGGAATTTTTTTCTTAATTATATCATTTAAGTGGGAAGATACACCTTTATTCCAGATCTTGGGAGTGGGAAGATACAGCTTTAATACATATTTTTTGAGGTGTGAAGATCTGCCTTTAATAGGAGCCACACCTTCTGTTTGCAGCCTGTAAACCTGGAAGAAGGACACTCTGTCTGCTTGCTTACAAGCATGCAAACTCTTGCTAGCACGTCCACTCGTTCCCTGCATTAGAGCCTACTTTGGGATTCTGGCACTTACTGAAGAACAGCTGAGACAGTCAGCCTCTTGGACTGAGCAATTCCTGGATTCTTGGACCTCAGTTGATAGACAGTCATTGTTGGATTAGCTGGACTACAGCCTGTAAACCACTCTGATAAATCTCTTTCTCCCAAGAGATAAGCTCTGTAACTTGCTCCTGTAGAGAACCCTGACTGATCCACAGGTGAGCCACTTTTACAAGGGAAGTATCATTCCCAGTCCCTTCTGTGAGACAGGCACTAACAAGAAGTGGTTTCAAGAAGAGGTATTCAGGGAGGGTGCAGTTTGGGCACGTGATCGTTTTCTTCTCATGATTTTCACAGTGGATTCCACAGATGAAATTCAAATTGTCACACATCCTGTTACAATGCTGTTCTATTGTAAAATAGATGCTGTTGCACTCACCAGCTGCTTTTGAATTCAGTGACAGGGATTCTAATAGCAGGCACAGTGAACAGAAACTATGATCGTTTGGTTTCTATTTTAAATGTTCACAAACAATTATCTTTGAATATTATAGGTCTCACCACGTGAAGCCTTCTTCCTGCACAGTGTCTTTCTCAGGATCCTTTACTTCCTGGTGTCATCAAGCCTACTGGAACACTCCCCATGTGCAAAAGAGTGTTCTTACTGTTTAAACTAAGCAGATTTGACCAGAAGCAAGGGCTATCAAGCGGACATCATTAAAGTCACTCCACTAGAGTTTTGTTCTTTCCTCACTGTCACTACAGGGAATCCTTATGACCATTGCAGTTTTTAATCTCCTGTGCAATCTGAAAGGCCAGTTGAAGGCACCATAGGCTGGTTTAGGAGTGTAGTTGAAAAGAAGCAAAAAGTTTGCAAGAAGGCAAGTTGTAGAAACATTGTTGAATTTACATTACTTACTCATACAAGGAAGTGGCCAAGAAAGCACACCTTGCTTTTTAAAACAAGACTCATTGCTTTTACAATGAATTTTTTAAAAAATATTTTTGAATTGAATTATTTTTTTCTAAATCTTCAAAAATTAAGCAAATTCCATTTTACCCAAATGCTAATAATCTCACCAAGGCACACTGGGTCCACGGCCCCCACTCAGATATCACACAGTCTTCGGGGCATGGGAGTTTACATTCTCTTGAGCCCAGGGGCATATCTTCTGGGTCACATAGGTAATCCTCCACATGTTCAGAAGGGCCGTCTGCTGTATTCTGCATGCATCTGAAAGTAAACATGCACACCAGCAAAAGAACCAGGACGATTAGAATGACAGCCAACACACAGGATGGGTAGTTCTCACTAAGACATCAACTGATGAATAACATTCTCCCAAAGTGGAGAGTTGTAAGAAACCATGCCTCTGCAAACATAGCTAGTACTTCTTTAAGATTATAAAAATATGCTCATATGCATGTTCATAATACTTTAATAAGATAGTTTCAGTGCTGTAGGGGAGACCCAGCCAATCACCTTGCTTGTAGGGAGGGGTCCCCCGAGGATATTTTTTACTTATAAAGATTGCGGGTGTACTCCCCGCCTTCCCTTCTGTTTTCCTGTTCTCCCCTGGAACCTCGGGTTCTGTAAGTCTATTTCCCAATTAAAACTGAATATTTTACTATAATTTATGTCTGCCATTCATTTACGTAACTACATTTTGGCACCCAACGTGGGGCTTTTCGGATACCTGCCCTGAATCAGAGCCTCCCTGGTGGCAACCACTGGGAGCCAGCGCCCTCCCTCTGGAGGCCTCTCCCTCCAAGCAGATTGTACCCTCTCAGCACAGCTCCTTGCCGGTCCCATTTGCCTGACTACAGTAGCACAAGCAGCTGAGCTTCTGAGTCAGTGAACATCTGCAGCAACTCGATTTTTCCTGGCGCTTGCTAGAAAGTCGACAAATTGGCCCTGCCCGCCATATTAAACAGAGCACAGCCGCAGCTCAGCGGATGGCTGACTCAGCCCCGCATGAGTCTGTGTGCCCTGCCCTGCCCGCCAGACTTGCTCAAATCTAGCAACAGTGGTGCAAGCGCCTCTGTATTCAGGCCCCCGCCCCAGCACCTAGCAGTAAAACAGCGTGATCAGTACACAAATTAAAACTAAATATTTTATTATAATTTCCGTCTGCCGTTCATTTACATCGCTACACAATGCCCTGGTAAATGGTATCAAGTTGCTTTGCAAAGGAAATAATTTTTTACACCCATATGTGAGACAGGAACTACTGAAAAATGATCCAAAGAGATTCTGAGAGAAGATACTCTTGACTCATAAGTGATGGGGGCTTAATTACAGTGCAATATCCACACAAAATGCTTCATTAGGTGATTTCCAAGATAAGGCATTGATCAGTTTGTTTTGTCATTTAAAAATTAATTTTAGCTGCCAGAAAGAATACTCTGAACCAAACCTGAAGAACTGATTTCAGTTGCTAGAAGTCAGTAGGAAAGAGAAAACTAATCCCTGCAAACTATCCTCTACATAGGCCATGTGACATGTGTGTGTATTTCTGTGTGTGTGAGAGAGAGAGAGAGAGACATTGAGTGTATGACATGTGTCTGTGTGATTGTATGTGTACGTGGTTTTGTGTGTGTATATATGTGTATGTGGTTGTGTGATTGTTTGTGTGTGCTGTGTGAGATGTGTGCTTGTGTGAGACATGTGTGTGTGTGGCATATGTGTATACAAATAAATGAAGTGAAATAATTTTAAAAACCATTAAAAAGACAATTTTAGTTCTCATCTGCTAACTTGAAAAGAAAGCCAGAAACCAGAAGAAAATTCTGATTAGAATGGCATGACTTCTCTAAGTTTGGTTATTTGATCTCATACCATGATTTATTCTTAATTGTTAGTTTTGCTTTTATTAGAAAAAATTTAAATATTAGTTCGTACTATTCCATTATGAACAATCAAGAGTTCCTCTTTACTGATCTCTTGAGAAGCTAATTAATGTGGATTCCTTTTACCTTAGTTAGTAATCTCGGTGAACTTTCATAGTGGCAGAGAAAACCCTGATCTTTGGTCTATAATGTAGAAAAGGTCAATGAAATTAATGGGTCCAGGAAGGAAGGTGCCTATGGGAAGATTAAGAGAAAGAAGGGTTCTTAAACCTCCTGAGCCGTGTTTTAGAAGTTGGCTGAGTCATGCCACAGTTATATGCCTGCCATTTCATCTTTGCTCAGAGATTTCTAGCAGGAAGGACACTGTGTCTTTAAAAATATAACCTGAATAATTGCTGTTCATTAATAATTGCCGATACTAAATTTAAGAAAAATGTTTCTATTAAGGGAGACACCTTGAAAACTTGGAAAACTGTCAATAATAGTATTTTGATTGGACATACAAGCTAAAAAAATCTATAAATACTGATCTCTGTGATTTTTCAAAAAATTATTCACAAAATTAATTAGCAGATATTTGACGATTTAATTGTTGAAAAATTAAATTATGAGTTCACTTAAAAGGGCTTTTAGTTATATAGGAAAAGTTTATCTTCAGTAGCATTCTAAAAATGTTCTTTTGACAGTGGTCTGGCAAAGACGTTGAAGACAAAGCATTTCCATATCCAGAATGTGGAATTGATGCTGAGATCATAGTCTTAGCAGATATTGATGCAGCACACAGGATTAACTTGTAAAATTGCCTATTGATCCAAGTTAAGAAGATATGTCCGATACCCTAATAGGTAGCTATACAATACAACTTTATTGGTAAAGGCTTTTATCTTTCTTAATTTTGTATTGTATAAGTAACTCAAAAATTCAGAACAAATAATAAACTGCAAATTTACTACTCAGGGATAACTTCTCTTAACAAACTTGATTTAAAAGAAATTATTATTTTGTAAACACATTTCCATTTCATAAAATAGAAACAAACTCTACCTACCAAGATGTTTGTTTTATTTGGCATGAACATTTTTTTAATCTAAAATTCAGAAAAGATACTTGAATTAAACTTTGGCCCAAATAAAAGTTTTAAGTTTGCTTCTTTCTTAGCCTTGTCCTTTCTATTCTAATGAGCAATAATAGCTGTTTGAGAAGACTGATGTATGTTAGAAACACAGACTGCAGGGCCACTTTGGAGGTGACAGACTCATTACAGATATGGAAATACAGGATGCATTACCTGCACGGATGGAACACAACCGCCGAAGGAACAGTAACTAAAACGGCCTCTTTTTATTTGTATTGTCACTATGTGCATAAAATTGTAAAAACAAAAATGTCATTGACAGCATGCCCTTTTCTTTGCCTAGCCTCTTTGAGATCATGGCTTGATTCCTAGCACAAGGGGAAGGGAAGAAAAGAAAGATGGAAAAGAAGAAAAAGAGAAGGAAAGGAGGGAGGGAGAGAGATGGCAGGGAGGAAGGAAACAGGGGAGAAAGGAATTCTTATTAGGAAGGACCACTTCTGTTATCCACTTCCTTACATGCCATTCCATCCTAACTGAGAAAGATTGAACATAGGTAAATACAAACCTGTTCTTTTATATACTCATCTATCTCGACATGTCAGTCCACATTTGCAGAACATCCTGACCCTGATTAGCAGAGGATAGAGTTTGAACCCTGTGCCACTCAATCAGGGACAAACAGGCACATTATTACACGATCAGAGATCACGATCAATACTAACCTCTCTCTCTCTCTCTCTCCCTCCCTCTCTCTATTGCATCAACTTCAACACATAAATTTATCTGAAAAGTTACTTTGTTTCCAAAGTGCTTGGAAACATGAAAAATAGCTATTTACAAAGAAAAAAGAATCATGTACATAACAGTTGGCAGAAAGTGCAATACATATTCTTTTTTTAAAATAATTTTTCACTATCAAAACAAGCAACTGACCGAAATTCTTCACGCAAGGGAATGATTTTTAAGTTTGGAGGGTAAAATTTTAATTTGGAAATAGGGGTATAGACAAAAAGCTCAGTTTTACCTTTTCATTTCCTATCTCCTCACATTCCTTCCTGTCTTCATCGTTAGTCTACCTTTATTTTGGCCTATGGAAATTATAAATGGGTTTTTGAGACAGATTTTTTTTTATCAGAAACAAGGTTATACAAATTTTTGTATGTAAAATTTTTATGGTATTAACATTAATTAAATAAAACCTTTACTGAAATATATTGTGAGACACTATTAAATAATTCTAAAGCTTGTGATAAGTTTTTTTTTTTTTTTTTTTTTTTTTTTTGGTTTTTCAAGACAGGGTTTCTCTGTGGTTTTGGAGCCTGTCCTGGAACTAGCTCTTGTAGACCAGGCTGGTCTCGAACTCACAGAGATCCGCCTGCCTCTGCCTCCCAAGTGCTGGGATTAAAGGCGTGCGCCACCACCGCCCGGCCTTGTGATAAGTTTTATAGATGAGAATAAAGTAATGTCTAGTTCTGGATTTATTATGATTATATTTTAGACCCTTTGTGATGAAAAAAATATTCTACATTTCTGTTGTCCAACAGAACACCCACATGTGGTAGTTGAGAATATGAAATTATGAATAGTGTGATTGAAGGTATGCACTCAAAACTTTATTTAACTAATATAAGGTGGCACTTAAATAGCCACACATGACCAGTATCTACCCTATAACACATGATAACTGTATTCAAATAAGTGAGAGACAATACTAGCCAGAGGTTGAAGAGAAGGCTTCCTGAAGGAGATGAGAACATTCAAATTCTAGCCAGGATTACAAAAAAGAGCAGGAAGTCAAGGCAGGGTATTTGAAAATGTGTGTTTACATCTATATTTGGCTTTTCTGGTAGGGAAGATGGAGGATCCGGGTTCAATTTCCAGCATTCATGTGACTAAATTAGTAGCTCCTATAGCACACATCTGTAATCCTGGTACTGAGGAGGTAAAGACAGGCGTATCCCTGGGTCTCATTGGCACACTCCAGGTTCTGTGAGGGACCCTAACTCAAAAATAAGGCAAGGAGTGAATGAGATAAATACCCAGATCTCTGGTTCCAGACACACATGAACGTATATAAAAAATACATATTTATAAAAGAAACATATTTGACTTTTAAGATGTTGCTGAGGTTTAACATCTACACTTATAAAGCTTCCTTTCAACATGTATTTCCAATGGTCAGCCCTGAGACATACTACATACAAGTAGCATACAGATCTAGCAGGTTGTATGTATGTATTTAGAAATATATATTATTTGTATATATGCATATAATACATGTATATAACAGTAATTAAGGAAAAAATAGACCATGAATTTTCACATTTTCAAAATTTCCATGGGCCAGTTCTAGTGGTTCTAGAGGAGAACCTCTAGAGGTTCTAGAGGATAGTTCTAGAGGAGAAAAGGAAAGGATATATAATTATATTATAATCTCAAAAATAAAAATTTAACTTAAAAGTTGTTGTAACGTGGAGCTTTTAAAGTTAGGAACTAGAATACGCAAACTGCTGCTTGAAATAGAGGGTCTTAATTTCCAGGTACCCAGATTCCCTAAAACCAAAACTAACAAAAGTTTTCAATGCGGTGGAGAAGAGGAATGCTCTGTGTTGTTGCCTGTGAGATGGGAGATGATGGCCATCTTGCCTCTCTGCCATTCTCCTTGGTCTTACCTCACTTTGCGGGTCTGCACACCCTCTCCACAGTTCTCTCGCATGTTCACAAAGGTCACCTTGCAGACACTCCATGGCTCTGTAACCCATATGTACTGATTGCAGTCACTGTGGCACGGGACGACTTCATACACCTGAAACACACATCTGGTATCTCAGGCAGTGGAATGAGAGTGGAGGTGGGTGAATGGAAGGCACCTGTATCACCACAGTCCTTACTCCATCAGCCTAGTTTCATTCCTTCCCCTTACTGTTCATGCTCTCATTTAGTAAGAAAGATCTAGTCTAGTCAAGACGGGGAGGGTGGGCTGAGCTGCATCCCCTGCCTCTTACTACACAGTGGGCATAGATCTAACCCACATTCTGGGACAGATTCAAAACACAATTTCATAAACTGACATTTAGAACATTATATTATATTCTTCTGGACTATTTCTTTAGTTAAAAGTTTTGTGTCTTTGTTCCTTAACCTAGGGCACTCAGGTGCTAGACACCCAGTGAAAATTTGTCAAATGAATGAATGAATGAATGAATGAAATGAATATTGTAAATATATGCTTTCCAATTAAATGTAATTTAGCCAGCTTTACATATAAATGTGTATAGTTGTAAGAATAATCATTTCTTTTTTCATACAAGAAACTAAATTGATAAATGAAAAGAAATAAACTCATCTTTAAACTAATCCTTAATCACTTGAGGTATGGAAACAAGGTCCTAAATTAATTTTACATGATGCATAGCTACAGATCCAGCTGTCAGCAGCAAGGACCTCACAGAGCACAGCCAACTGTTTGCAGTTACTGTCCACAAAGCTCTCAGTTTCAAACACAATATATTATGTTTGTTTCAGGAATTCTAGAACAAAGAAGCTACTGTGCTGTGTTCCAAAGAGAAAAATAAGTAGAAGAAATAAATGGACCATGATCTACTGCAACCAAGAATGCAATATTAAAGAAAAATATTTTAAAAATTTTCAAAGTATGTGAAAATCCAATTGTGTTTCCTATTTTATACTCTCTCACACACTATGGTATATAAAGGATTTAGGTAATCTGTCCCAGGAAACAGATTTAAACAGTCCTTTGGAGCTATTTTTCACAATTTAGTGGACTAAAAACCAAAATAAAACAGAAGTACCCCAGATAAGAGAAAAACATATGCAGTGCTGGAATAAGACTGTAGCTAATCCACAGCCAGCACAGGTCCATTTGGTGTGTTAAATCAGGACCATTGTCACATGGCTCAACATCGCCCAGCTTACTTCCAGGTAATGGACAAACTGAAATGAAGGAGACCTGTTGCTATTCCTAATCCTTTGATAGATGGATCGTTATTCCTCTTTGTTCGGATAAATGCAAATTATTTCATAGTCACATCCTAATAACCATTTCAGCCCATCATGCCTTCCTCTCTCCTTCAAGTTAAATAAGGGGTGCCATTTCCTCATCAAAGTGGGACAGCTGAAACCCACTCACTCCACCCCATCGCCTCAGGCCCTACAAATAAAGAAATTCTGGTAACTAAGTAAAATAAATAGGGAGTAGGCAGAGGAAAATCTAGGTGAGAAAGTAAGGATGTTTTAAGAACTCTTAAGAATCAGGAGGTGAGTGCTTACCTGTGCCTGGAGTGTGTTTGGCAGGAATGAAGAAAATGACAAGAAAAAAGAAAGAAAGGTTGAAATGCCAGTTATTTTCATGAGCTCACAATCTACATTTCAGTTATAAGGGCATATAAAACATCATTTTTGTAAAAGATTAGGATGTCTTCCTTAGCCTTTAAATCAACCATTTAACATGACAAATTTAAGATGTAGAGACAAAGATTGCACAACCAAGGAAAGGATTCTATGTGCAGGGTGACAAAGGTTCAAAAAACTGAGTGGATCTCAGAGCCCCTGTCATGGTAAACTGATCTGTGACTGCAAATAACTTAGGAGACAACTGAGAAGTGGGCTGTTATCTATATATTGACCCACCTACAAATCCATTTACCCCTTCGTCCACTTTAATCCACCCATTCACTTTTAGTGCAATAAGAACCTTAGGACATAACCTTAGCTAGGACACAGAACCTGAGTCCACTTTTACGTCCATGGACAGCTATATTTTCACCAAGGAATTAATTATAGTGAAAATCTCCATGCTTTATATTTTCAAAAAATTAACACACATTTTGTGCATTTTATTTTCTTGTCGATTTTACTAATACTTAAATCCCTGGTTATTTTGGAAAGTGACAGTGAAAAGGTCTTTGTCTAGCGATTTGTATGGTACAGACAACTTGGCTGTGGTCATGTGCCCTTGGAGACAGAAGAGCTCAGGCAAATGTGGGATATTAAAATTACATACTGACGTATTGGAGCACACACATGTGACGTGTTGTGTGTATGTGCACATCAGCTTGTTAGGATCATGGGTCATAACTTGTTAATATTTAAATTTGTCACTGGAAAATTCAAGATTTCCTAAGTCATAAACAGGCATTCTTCTGGATCATAAATATGTCACTTCTGCTATTCTGTTTCATATTCACACAGTTATAGCTTTGCAGACAAATTTCTGCTTTGGAAATGAACACTAGCAGTGTAGAAATACAAAGTATTCAACGACAAGGCAGTTCACCTGCCAGGAGATGGCGATAGCAGAGTGTATAATTCTCTCTCCATTGTCTAAATTCACCAACTTAGAAAACTTTAGACTAATTGAGAATACTTTCCATGGACTTAATTCTTCCTTGTCTTCATTCTTATTTACTTAAAATACTTCTTAATGTTTATAATTTACTTAACATAATTATATAATTATAACTAAAATTATAGCACTATAGTTAAAATTTAATAATATAACTTACTTAATATTTATTTACTTAAAATATTTATTTACTCTTCATGTGGTTTGCTTCTATTGTTAGCAGCAATCTTAGGTTAATCAGAAGGAAACTGCTGATAACAATGTAGTTAGAGTTTAAAATGAGACAGTCTTTGTCCCCATGAAACAACTTTACATATTTAAATACTTGGTTCATTTGATCATGGCTCTAATTCAAAACGCAACATCTGCACACACTCTGCAAACTCCATTCTGTGCTAATTTACATGCCGATCAACTGTGATAACAATTGTCTGTTCTGTTACACTTAAATTAATCACAATTCCGTCATTAGCCATTTTACTCTTTATCTCCAATAGAATACAAATAACAATCATTGGCCGCAGTTAATGAAGTATGCATGCAAACTCTGATACAGCTTCAATGTTAGAAAAGGCAGAGACTAAATTGCTAGTACATATATATATATATATATATATACACACACACACACAAATATATATACATGTATATGAACTTTGAGAAACTTTTTGTATTTTTCACGAACTAGGTTAAAATGAATAAATAGAATTTCTCTTAATTTTAGAGAATATTCATGTCCTTTCTTTGCTTTTTCTTTAGTACTTCACAACTGAGAACTCTCTCTGGGAGTCTACGGAAACCATAAGAATTATGTGACCTTATCACAACAGTTATGCACAGTTGCATGACAGATTAAATACCTTGCCATTACTCATGAGATAGGTGTCATTTCACCTCTATGGAATTGTATACCTATCTAGACGCTTGCAGGATTCTGAATACCCAGAGAATTCAAAGATGAGATATATATATATATATATATATATATATATATATATATCTCATATATATATATTTCGAGATTTTAGATTTTAGTAAATTACACGTAATTGACTCAGACCTTATAAAAACAGGATCGAGCATATTTCTTATTCAGGAGCTGTTATTTAATTTTGTTCATTTTGGGCAAATAATAGATCCTTGGGAACTCAGAAATATCTTAGTACACTTGGTGTTAGGAAAATACCTGGTTGACATGATCCAGTTTGGGGCAAGGCCTTCCCCCATTATAGGGCTTTTCTCGCAGCCACTTGGACCGGACCTTCACGCCGCTCCCACAGGATTTGCTGCAGCGGGACCAGTTGGACCACTCGCTGAGCTTGCAGTCTGAGGGGCAGGGAATGATGCAGGCTTCTTCTATGTAACCTGAGCAGAGGAAAATGGAACAAGAAGCAAGGTGCTGAGTGCCCTTCTCCGACTCTCATACACCATTCCAGCTCATTGAGAAAGTCCACTTTTGACTTGACAGCACACGCAAATGCAGAGATGTCTGTATCCTCAGGGACTCAAATTAAATTCTGCAAGGAAATGACACATCTACACCATGACTGTGTTAAAATAACCGCCGAGTAGCTGCCACATGATCTGCTTTGGATTCGTGCCCACCATGTTTCAACATTTCTGACTCTGTGACAGCTTTTGTTTAATTGACAGTAACCTGTCGGCTAACCATCTCACTCTCAATGCTGCCAGAATACTGTTAAAACTCTCCTAACGCAGATTTCTGTGACACCTTATGTGTTAATGCCACACACCTGCAGGGCTGAGTCTCCAGCATTCTTCCTCAAGAAAAACCCATCTGTCGCAATAAACATCCGAAAGAATCTATTTAACTTAGCACCTTATGCTCCCCCGTCCTTGGAAATCAATTCTGTGGATGGAAATTGAAGGCTGTTATGCCAGCAATGTGTCATATCTCCACAGCACAGTTACTATTAAAGACACACCTCATCTTGGGTCCATTTGACTGTCCTGGAATTTTAACTGTGTTAGGCATAAACCAGAAAACAAACGCAGAGGGATGATTGAAGAGGCTAGGATCTCAGGGAAAGCGATGGCATATACTCATTCCGTCAGCCCACTAGCTAAATAAATAGTGTATAGATTTGATTTGAAACAGGCTGCTTTCTTTGATTAGTTCTTTGCTACCAACTTGACATTATCAAATTATCCCTGTTAGTCTCAAGGCAAATAGATGGAAAAGCAAAATTCCTCTGGTCAAAAGTCAAATGCCTGTTCTTTCTACTGCTATAATTCTGTCTTTAGAAAGAAATCAAAGTCAGTCAGCTTCACCATTTTAGATCAATGGCACAGACTTGATCATGCAAGTGACTATCATAGTGACAACCTACGAGGAGACAGGTAGATTGGAAACATTTTGAACTAAAAATATAGCATAGGAATCAGCTTATGTTTTAAATTTTTGTGTATTTGCTAAGTTGTACATTTATCACCATCTAAATAGTAGGTTTCTAGATCATTTTTAAGGTCCTTTTCTGAATGCTGCCCTGCCTATCACCACTCGATAGCTACTTCTCATCTTCATATGCCAACCATATTTGCTGTTGGGCTCTACAAAATTGCCTTTTAATTGACATTTCAAATAAATGAGACCAAATAAAACAAAATCCATTTTTGTTTTTGTTTTGTTTTTTCTTAGTTTAATTTTTCAGCACATCGAGGCAGGAAAAGGCAACCCAATAGGAGGAAAAAAGTCCCACATGTAGACAATAGATATTCTCTAATAAACAAACAAATAAATAAAATAAAATATTCAGATGTTGATGAAATCCACCTTTTTTTCCCTCTGTGTTTCCTTGTGCTTTGGTTTCATGTCTAGAAAACTATTATCTAATTCAAACTCACAAAGGTTTATATTCTTTTATCTGCGAGAGTCCCATAAATATTAACTTTGTCTTTGGTTTAAATTTTCCTCATGACTAAAGGGCCCATCCTTTTGCATGTGGTCACTGACATCACCTATGGTGCCACGGCATCAACTTTCTGAGTCATCCTGGTTCCGTTTTTTGCAAGCTTTTGCCCTCCACATTAAAGGATGGGTTTCTTTCTGGACCCAAGGTTACATTCCATTTATCTCTATCTCTGCTCCCATCTAGTCCTACTCCGACCTGACAAGCCTAACTTCAGTGAGAGCTTTGAAACTGGGAAGTGTGAATATTTCAGTTTTATTCTTCCTCAATATAGATTTTGTTATTTTTGAATAACTTATGATAGCATATGAATTTTAGAACAGCTCTTCAACTTCTACAATTAAAGACATTGGGGATTCCAATGGGAATCACCTCAAGTCTGTTTAAACTTGAATGTCTTACTATGTTAACAATCCAGGTAGTTATTTTCATTTATTTGGGTCTTTATTTTTTCTTTCTTTCTTTCCTTCTTCCTTCCTTCCCTTTTCTTTTTTATTTATTTCCTTCCTTTCTTCCCTTTTTTTGTCTTATTTTGTTTTGTTTTGAGACAAGTTTTCTCTGTGCAATTGCCTTGGCTGTCCTGGAACTCGCTCTGTAGACCAGGCTGGCTTTGAACTCATAGAAATCAGCCTATCTCTGCCTCCTGAGTGCTATGATTAAAGACATCTACCACTACTACCCAGCTCTTTAATTTTTTCTAATGACTCTACTTCGTGTTTTTATAGTATTTAGGTCTTAAATTAATTTTATTAATTTATATTTTATTTTTACGCTTTAAGTATATCTCTAAGATAAAAGTAAAATATGATATCTTCAAATACAGGGCAATCAGATCATCTTTAAATTAAGTGACAGATTTAGTATATAACTTTGTTTCCAAATTGTGTTGAACTGAAACAATACCAAAATGCTGGCTATATTTTCTATAACACTCTCTGACTTCACCTCATAAATTGTTTAAAAGGTTTCAAGAGTATAGCTTTCTTCTATTACAGACCTTCAGACAAAGCGTTTGTGGCAGAATCTGCCTTTTCAAAATGAGCATGAATTCTTGTGTTCATTCACCTTACCTCTATTTTTTAGCCTAAAAAATTTTAGTGAAACAATGATTGATGCATATATAATTCAAGAAGTAATACGCAGAATTTCTTTGTATACTTCCTCTGGCTGCTTTAACATAATCAGAATGTACCTCCACCTGAGATATTGACACTGACACAGACCACAGAGCTTTCTGAGCTGGCATCAGTTTTGCTTGCACTCATTTGCATGCATAGCAGTTGATGCAAGGGACACTGTGGTACGACATTGGTGACACCCAGAAAGTCTGGAGGAGGAAAAGACTCATGGCATGTTTTTTAAATAGTGTTTACTACCTTGACTTCTTAGAGTGCAGAACAGTTTTATTTAGAAGCTGCATGTAATTAGAATTATACAGAAGGTAGTTTAGATATTAAGGGTCCTCAGAGTGTCCTCATATGTTGAGCATTGGTTCCAGTTTGTGGAGTCAATCACTCAGAAGTTGCAACAAGTGGGTTCTAAATTCGTCAATAAATCAGTCATCAATGATTCATAATTTTATAGTCTTACTGGGAAATGATGGAAATAGGGGATAAGATCTAGGTGTGCTGTTAATAGGTGTTTTTGACATATTGATCTTTCTTCTACCCTCTTGGGCTTCAATCAAGCAGACACAGATCTACTATAACTTTCCACCACATTCCATGTATCCTCGGGACAGAAATTGCAAAGTTATCTAGATAGGCACTGTCAACTCTAAAACTGAACCAAAATGAACCCCTTCTTCTTTATTTTCAGGGATACTCTTTCACAGCAACGAACAGCTGCTAATTAACCCATAGTCTGTGGTGATTTGTAGGCTTTTTCACTCCATATTACATTGTGAGATTCTTCCATATTCTGTATGCAGTTGGAGATACATTTTATTGTGTGAATGTGTTTTGTCTTAATTTTTCATTGTATTGGTTGGTGAGCATTGAAGTAGTTTTAAATAAAAAGTTAATATGAATACATCTGCTATGAATATTTCAGAACATGTATTTTGGCAAGTTACGTATATACTTTGGTAATTATATTTCAAGGAGAGAAACATGTGTTGGGGCATTACTTTATATCACTTTATTGTAAGGGAAGTGTGAAGCAATTTAAAAATGCAATCACAAATTTGATGCAAAGAGGAAAGAACAGCAAAAATTTCCAAAAGATGAGTGTCCCGATGGACCCAGTAAAGTTATAACAGTCACAGACTGTTACAGACAAGCAGAAGGTGACCATACTATTTTGAATATATTCTTGATTCTGAAAAAGGAATCTAATGTTAGACAAGAACAAAGTCTAACAAAGAACCAATGGGGTACTTCATAGTGCTTTTAAAAGTGTAGTTTTTCTTTTAATAAATTGCAGTGACTGACTTTGTTGATTTTAACTGTAGTTTGAGGTGTGTAATAAAGCCACCTTGAATGTTTTGGGCAGAAACCTTTTAAAGCCTAGATCTTTTGTTCTGAAAAGATTTAAGGTGTTTGACTTTAGACTGATTTATTGTGTGTCACTGCAGAAGAAGGTATGACAGTTTTACATCTGATTTTTCAATAGAATAATCCAGAAAATATTTCAAAAAACACCTACCTATTAAATTTTTAAAATGCACAATTTAGGAAATAAGGGCAAAACAGCAGAAGACTATGTTTTCAATCTCTTGTTTTTATTTCCCAATGTGTAGCCACATTCAATAATTGCCTGTTGTGTTTATCTAGCACTATTAAAACCTTGAATGCTACCAGTGAATTGCCAGATAAGCATTCCCTTGCCTGTTCTGCTAAGATCATTTTTGAGAGCAATTAACATCAAACAATCACAGGAGATGGAACATTTCAAGCATTTTAAGGCTAAATAAATTGCTGGCAACTTAAAGCAATTGATGGTTTCTGAGGAATGCTAAAGCACAATAAATGACTTCATGTTTAAGATGTTAAAACTTTAGCAATTCAAAACCTATTCTGATACTCAAGAAAATCAAGCTGAGAATTCTGATCATATGTTTTCTGAAGCTTTTATATGTTCTGCATACTGCTGCAGTTAGAAAAAACAAAAAAAGTTATCAAGTTTCAAGGGGCAACCACAGGACATACTGCCTCCGAGTTATATGCAACCACTGCATTCATTGAGTTAAGAACATGCAGATAAAGAAGCTATCAACAACCTTCACAATTCGTAAATTATGTTCCTGAAAGGTGCACTGTATATGATTAAATAATTCATTCTGAAAGCACATAGTGAGTGTTGGTTTGTGTGATTTCCACCTCCGTGAATGAGTAAGTCCAGTGAAGTCTCTGAAACATTAGGATTAATCTAAAAAATAACTTCAAAAATATCTTCTACCTAATATGCATAAATTATCTGCTTATAACTGCAACCAAGAACAGGGTAATTTAACTAGATTTTTATCAGGGACTGGAAAAACCAGAAAACATTATTTTGTAAACTATATATTCCAAACTCGTAATTTGATAGCTTACAGAAAACCAAACTGTAACATATATTATCTAAACTCCAATATTTAAGTGTTCTGTCCAGCATCATATATTAGAATAAAAGTTGTGAATCAATATTGGGAAATTAATTATCATGGTGAAGTACTCATGACAAATATCATTTTGATCTTATCTGTTTGCTTTAGATAAGTACACATATTTTCTATGTACTTATACACATTCTCAGAAAACTTAAGCATTGTTTGAAAAACTGAGGGATTTCTTATGTTAGCACTGAATAATCCTCTACTTACATCAGAAAGCTTCCATGGGATCAGGGAGGTGGCTCTGCAGCAGGGGGTACTTGTCTCTAGTCCTGAAGACCTAAGTTTTATTCATGAAGCCCACATGATGAGGAAGATAACTCACTCCAAGAAGCTGTCCTTTGACTTTCATGAATATTGTGGCATGCGCTTCCCACCACATACACACAATCAATCAATTAATCAAAAAGCTATTTGGATGGCATTCTGTACTATCACTTTATATAGTTCATATGAGGTCTCTTTGCTCCCTTACTGACATTAGAAGCTATGAGAGGTCAAAGGTTAACAGGAAGAGGATTAAAATACAGTGGTGGAAACCACGAGTAGATAGTTTTTCTACACTTGGTTTATTATTGAACATAGTCAATTGTTCTCCGCTGTAAATATAATGTAAGGAATACAATGTGTTAATTCTAAAACCAGAAACCAAATCCAAACAAACATGGAAGATTTTGAAGACTGCACTGGACAGCATAGCCTGGGGAACTCTGTGAAATCATTTTAAGAATGATATTATTAAGCAGGAAAATAAGTTGAAGTGTGAAGATGTGCTGGCTAGTTTTATATCTTCAGGACACAAACTAGAGTCATCAGAGAAAAGAGAATCTCGACTGAGAAAATGTCTCATATGATTGGTCTGCAAAAGCAAGACTGTAGGCCATTTTCTTAATTAGCAATTCATGGGGGAGACTCTAGTCCATTGTGGGTGGTTCTATCCAGAGCTGGTGGGCCTGGGTTCTCTAAGAAAGCAGGCTGAGTAAGCCCTGGGAAGCGAGGCAGTAAGCAACACTCCTTCATGGCTTTGAATCTGCTCCTGCCTCTAGGTTCCTGTCCTGACCTCCTTTGATGATGCCCTATGTTGTAGATGTGTAAGCTGAATAAACCTTTTCCTCCCCAAGTTGCTTTGGTTATGGTGTTTCATCACAGCAATAGAAACCTCAGCTAAGGCAGAAGAACAAGCATACAAAACTAAACTGCAAGGACAGCTGTTTTTCTGTCACATGTGCCTTGAACTGTAGCCATGGGGATTCCCAAAGTCTATTGCTCTTCACCTCAGGGGTGGGGCTCCCCACCTCCATGTTGGGGCTACAGGGAGACCCGGAAGTATGCAGCTGAGAACGCATCTATCTTAAATCAGTACCTGCACCATCACTTTCTCTTTGTGTTAGGTGTCTACAGCAATTACCTATTTCTCTGGTTCTTCAACTTTGAGCCCATTTATCTCAGGAAAAGTCAGATGCATACAATCTGCCTTCTTTTCACATTTGAAAAGCAGAAAAATACCCAATTTTTGGATAACTATATAAGGCAATACTAGTGGTATGTGTGATCTCAAATGAGAAATTAAAAATTCTGAATTGGATTAGACATTAAATAAATTGTAGCAACTGAGAAGACTTTTTGGAAATATTAGAACTCTATTCCAGTTTGTTTATAAAATTCTCTTCATTGCCTCTTCTGCTTTATGTAATGAGATACACACTTCCTGGGCTACAAGTAACCATGACAGAAAACAACTTCTTATTTAATTTTACTTCTAATCAACTTTTAATAGTAAATCTACATCCTCTCACCCCAGAATCCTAACACAAATGAAACACATTTCAGTTACTTTGTGCTGAATGGACGTATGTCCTATCTGAAAAATCTATTCTATGCACATTCACGATTATTTTTATCAGTCACATTTTGAGTGTTAGATGTAACATAAAACACAGCTTCTCAGATTAGAATCTTTGCAAAATATCAAACTTGAATGGGTATGCTGTGAATCTTATAGGTGCTTACAAAATCTACTGAGTAACACCTTCTCTGATTTTTATCACTTGTTAGCAAAGTAGGCAAAGAGCGAAAGCAGGAATAATTTAATACAAATTGCCCTTTTCCAAAATTAAGGTTAGGAGGAAATAGACACCACACTAGTGGGGTGTTAGAGAAACTGTTCACAACTTCATCTTTGAGGTGACAGAAAGCAAATAAAAAAATAATGAAAGTGTACTATGCTATCTATAAAGCGTGTAGGCTCTGAAATGTCAGTGTGACATCACATGGCAAAGGAAGATTAGAGAGTTATTTAGTCATGACTATTGAATTCTCCAAGTAACCTGTGACTAATATGCTTAAGGCAATTTGTGCTCTGTTTGCAAACAGAAAAGCATATAACTTGGAGTGCTCTCTTCCTTCTTGAGCAGAGTTGAAATCACGTTCTCCTGTCAAGGCTTTGACAGATATATTGTAAAGAGTTTTGACAGATATACAGTTATGCTATTTTTATGATTTTAAGAGTTTTCTTATTTATTCATAAATACCATAATCAAATGCTAAAGGCATATTGGCCCATAGAATTTGATTTTCCGTGAGCAAATTAGAACTTGGGCATCTGATTAGAATCATATAGACATTTTGCAGCACATATAGTTCTTATTTGTTCCAAAGATCACAATAATTTTCAGTGATCCATTTGGCTACCTTTCAGGAATGTGTTGCACAGTGAAGGTAGTAAGAAAAAGGAAAGTGTCATAGTGGTCTTGGTCAACTGTAAGCACACCAGGAAGCAACTCTTTTCATGTTGGAAAACTCTCTCTAGTATTTCATTCATTCATATACTCTGCAAATATTTATCATGCATCAACTCCTCCAGAGGCTAAGAATATGTCCATGTCTCAAGCATCCTAGAAAATGTGTTCATGCATGATAGTAGATGAAAACACATGTAATGAGTGTAATAGATAAAATATATGGTATATTTATAAGGTGATACATGTTTTTGAAGTAACAAATGTGGGATTTTATAGTGTTGGGTTGGTTAAGAGTTACATAATAAAGTTTTATCGCTTACAGATGAATGAAACTCATATATATATATATATATAAAATAAACCAATAAATGCTTGAGATTCTTTAAAATATTAGGGTTAACTAGCATAATTGTTTTAAATTTCATAATGAAAAGAATAGAAATTTATGTAATCCTATACTTCACATTGAAATCTGATCTTATTAAAAGACAAAAACTTTATACGGACGGAGCAGAAACCATTTTATAAGATCTAATTGTAGGGATATAACTGTAGCATTTCTCAGCCTAGAGTTTAGCATTATATGAAAGCCAATGCTGGGGTAATAAAACCAAACCCCAAGTTTAGAAAATTAAAAAAGGGTGACCCCATGGGAAATAGTCTAAAAGAACATACAATTAAACTGGGGAAAGTTGAATTGCATAACGTTGTAATTACGATAACATACATCACAGAAGATGGACAGCAGTGATTAAACAGAATTGCCCCAAGGCTAGTGAGAACTGAGTAAGAGAATAATATCATTGTACTTTACACACATAGGGGTCAACTTTATGCTTAAATTGAAGCAGGAAGACAGTTTCTCTTGAAGCTACAACGAACTCCACATCCATCATCCTTAGAGAAGGTTGACTTGACTGTGAGAAGGTACAGAGTATGCCTAGAATGGTGTGGCCAGTGCTGGCATTTCGTAAACTATCAGAACTGACTACACACATCACAGACACGTAATTGTAAAACAGAAATCTGTCTGCAGAAATTAAATTTCCTTAGCTGCTGCTTAGAATCGATCTGTGTTAGCAAATGTTAAGACACCTCACTGGCTATATCCCTATTATAAATGAAAAGAGATCACAGAAGGTGAGGATGATGACAGAGACACTGTCATCATTAGAAATGACAGAGATACTGAAGAACTCAAATAGAATGGTGATCTTGGCAAAGGGTTTTTCTTAGATTCTTCCACATTCCTCCTGATATTTTTTTTGCTGTCTGTACCTACCCTGGTGTGCAGAGTTGTAGTCTCCATGCTTCGACTTGATCACACTAGGTAAGAAGTTTGCCTTTGGCTAATATCAATGACATTTCTGTTTTTAATCTTTTAATTATGTGACTTGTTAGCTAGCTAATTGTTAGAGTCTTATAATTTTCTAAGAATTATTTTCTAGGTACTAGATATGTGTGCAGCTCTGGTGAAATACTTACCTAGTATGCCCAAACTTCTATTTTCGATCTCCAGCACCACAAAAAATACAAGTTTTTCTCTTCCAACCCTAAAATATGATTATTAAAGTTCTCATGCATTTAATTAGTAGACCACAGAAGAAGTGAAACTGCATGAAAGCCATGCTGGAAGCTCAAGGTAATATTCAAATTATTTCAGTAATCAACACATTGAAGAAATTAAATTTGAGCAAATACTTGTATCCTGCCCTCCAAAAGAAACTCAATTCCAATAATTTTCAGTTTTACATTGAATAACTATGTAAAATTTCATACATTATCATCTCAAAATAGGAACTGTACCTATATATTTGGAATCTAATTAGTAAAACATTCATTATTTGATGCAAAGTGATTTTTTTTACAGATATTTTCAAAGTTTAAACCCTGTTTGCTTACAGCTGTTGCTCAAATGCAGAGAGATCGTCAGTTTGGCAATGCAATCTTACTAATCTGAAAATACTTATATCTACAGCTTCTGCTGTGTGGTCTCTTCAGGGTTTAAAAAATAAGAACTGTGAGACAAAGTTAAAATAAAGGGCAAGATTTTTAGAAGCTCCTTTGCTGGGAAAGGTTTAAGGGACTCCAAGAAATATGTCATCACGATAGTACTTTGATGATTTATAAACGTGAGATGGTACTATTAGCTTACATTATCTTCTGGACCTTATAATAAAACTGGACCAGCCTTGATTCAATCGCAGAAGCTATTTCTGCGAGGTTGGAGGGTAACTGCTGTGTACTTGCGCCTGGCGATTTAATTCATCCTTTCCGGGTCGTTTCTATAACAAGGTAGGACATTACTGCCTAACTTTAGCAAACACCTTTCATCTCTGACTCAAGCAAATACACTGAAAAATGACTTCACTCTACAAAAAAAACAACAGATTTATTAGGGTTAAGGAATAGTGGTGATATATTGCTACTGTTACATTCAGATCAAAACTTGAGGGTTCATTGTGCACAGTGGCTCCAGTAGCCACTATTTACAAGTTTTTGGCAATTTAATTATTGTCTGTGCAGTTTACTTTACAAAGTAAAAGCGGACAAAGTTTTCTAGAAGGATTTTTGTTTGTTTTCCACCCTAGTCTCAACTCAATGAACAGAAGATGGACAGATCTTTGAGAGTTTTGTCTTTTCTCTCTATTACTGTAACAACATTCTGGGCATATTGCAAAGTTTGCCAGGTTGGTCTTTAAAAGTCTCCCTCATTTAAAACATCAATCTCTTTGAATTCAAATCTTTTCTCCTTTCAGTCCCTTCTGTTCACAGATCACTTAGGGATTGCTGGGTCTGTTGAATGAACAGGGAATACATTCCAAGGAATTTTTTTTTCACAGCTATTCTTGCCTTCCGTTTTAAGAATGTGAGCCTAATAAAGTTGCTTCTAGCCAACTTGGGACTCATCAAGCAGCTTTGAGTCACTAGACTGTGCTGCCTTGTGTCCTGTTACGCACACAAGGTGGACTATGTGGTGCCCAGCCTTCCATTTAGAACACACTTGTGCAAACTTTCCTTTTCTCTCTGTAACACCTCCACTACCAAAGAGCAACACGAGAACTGCATTAATATTGGGTTACCATGGCTGTTGCATCGCGATGTTTCCACAAGTCTTCCATTTTGATCGTAGCACGCCATCGCTTGGTAACGGTATCCTTGTCCACATTCCTTGCTGTCTCCTTGGACCTTCATTCCCAACAGCACTTCAGCCTTCCCTTCCGGTAAAATACAGTCTGACCAATTTCCCACAGGCTGTGCGTTGTACTTGTCACAAGGACAATACTGAGTTTCAATCAGAGGGTACAAGTGGGAGTTTTTACATTTTTCCTTCTTTTTACTTTTCCCTGTAGAAGAGAATTATGTTGGAAAATAACATTATTATTTTCTAGCATCCTTAGATCTTTCACATTCTTATACTTCCGTGTTCTGCTTTTGATTCTATTCAATAGTAGCCTATAAATAAATGATAATTTTCATTTCTAAGTGCTTTCTAAATACATTTTTGCTGATATTGGGTGCTTTGGACTTTGCATAGTGGAACTTTTCTTGCTTTTCATTTAAAAATAGTCCACTTTGCAGAAATGATTGTAGTTGATTTTCACACTCTTTGAAATGATTGAAATCCACTTGTTTGTTCTGACTCAGGAGTTTGTGGCATTTGCATAAGCCTCTTCTTTTTAATATATGCAAAAATACAAGCGGCAGAGAGGTAGACAACTCACTGCATTGCATTCTCCTTTGATGACTACAAAGAGGTAGCAGAGTTACAGGGGTTATATAAGTTATATTTGTATTTTAAAATTATATATTAAATTCTGCTAGTCATATCATATGAAATGCTCATGATATGTAATTATAACTCTGTCACATATATATTCTTTAAATGCATTTTGAGATTTAATCACATATTTAATTCTAAATTACACACACTGATACATATATATAGCTATATATGATTTATATATGTGGTATATACACAAATATGGTTTATATATGTATATATGTGGCACATATAGTATACATGGTTTATATATGCATATATGGTTTATATATGTGGTATATACATATATATAGTTTTATATATGGGATATGTACATATAAGCATACACATATGTAGTTTATATATGTGGTATATATGTATATACATATATAGCTTATATATGTGTGCTATATATACATATACATATATACAGTTTATATATGCAGTTTTCCAGGGTCTTCAGTCTTCGGTTCATTTTATAATTTGACATCTCTAAACAGTCAACATTTTTGGTTTCTTTTTTATTTGCCCCTGACTGTATATTCAAATGAATTCAGCTTTAGTGTAGTGCCATGCATTCTAAACTGCAAGCTATGTTATTGCTTTTTCCACTTTTTAAAACCATTGTGACTATATTTAAATGTAGCATTCAGACATAGAATTAATGCCACATTTCTGATCATAGGAGATAAACTACTCACTGAATTTGTGCTCCTGAGATGGTAAAGGGGTAGCCTCTACTCCCTGTTCTAGGCACTTCAAACTTTCTGGACAATGCACAAATGATGCATGTTTAAACAACAACAATAATGTTTTGTTTTATTTTTTGCTTCATAGAGAACTAAGTTGCCTATACTTTCTTCTAAAATAATAAGCTTTTATCATTATTACCTTTCATTAAAGTACACTCCTCAATATACTGAAATACTCAGTGTAACTACAGCAACAATAAGAGTTTTCAAAAATATTGTCAGAATGCTCTTGGTTTGAATTTCTGTGTGTTTTGTGTCATGCTGAGAGTTTCCTTTAGCATCCCAGTTATTCTTACCAACAATAGCACGCTTTCTGGTCCTAACGGCACCGCAGTCTCCATTGCATGAGGAAAACTTGGACCAGCTGGTAAATTGACAGTCATCTTGGCAAGGGATCTGGCAAGCCTGTGTTAGGGCTGGCACAGGGCCTGCATGCTGGAGGCACTCCTGGATGCTAGCCTGTCCTCCATCTTGCTTTCGACAAGTAATGGCTAAAAGAAAAGCATGTGTCTAATTACTCCATAATTTAGAAATTAAAAGCATTTTTACAAAGTGAGGAATCCTCTTCTAATTCCCAGATTACAGAAGAAATGTTGTTAGAATATTTCCAAGAATCACAGTAGACATAAAAGTTTGTGTGTGAGTGGTGCACTGTGAGTACATTTGGAAGTCAGAGTTTAACATTGAGTGCCATTTTCTACCTCTTTCTGCTTATTTTTGATACAGGGTCTTTCACAGAACCCGCAGGTCAATCGTTGTCTGTCTGGGCTACAAACCCTAAGAATCCTCTGGCATTTGCTTCCTAGCACTGGATTATAGTCATGCTCTACTGCACCCTGCTTTTATGTGGGTGCTGGGAATCACACTAATTTCCTCACGCTTATGCTGTATATACTTCACTCACTAAAGCATCTCCCCAACCTTTGTATATCCTTAAAATAACATATAGACTTCATTGGCTGTTGTGGAACAGGAAAACATACCGTAACACACACACACACACACACACACACACACACACAAACACTGGCATTTCACAAATTTTGCTAGATTCTAAGAATGATATTAGTCCATTTTGCATGTGGGTTTTGTTTAGAAATTTTACCGAAAACTCTTGAAAATGATCTCATTTGTGTTGACCATGGAATATTTGCCACAGTGCTAGAAACATATCATGTGTCTCCAGTGTTGTTTAGAAAATTAAACAATCTAAAATTTCTATATACAAACGTCTCAGTGAAGACTCATTTGTTAGGAAACTGAGGTGGAGGAACATGCTTATGTACTTACCTTACAGCCATATTAGCATAGAAAGCACCATTGTCTTCGACAATGAGCGTGTACTGGGGTTCTCCTGAGTGCCTAATAGGAAGTATCAAAACCCTGCATGACTTCTGATCTCAAGTTTATCATATCACAGAAATATTAACTCTGAATTTAAAACTAAATTTGGAAACTTTTAATAAGCTTAAGGTAGCATGTCACTAGTAGAATTCTCATGACTATGTAAGGACTTTAGAGACGATCAAACAATTTTTATTTACATAGTGATTCCTTCCAAGATATTGCTTCAGTGGTTTATTTAAAGCAAGAAGCAGTTTTATTAGACACGAAACACGAATAGACAATATTGCATTTTATGGAACTGATCTTAAGGAAAAAGATAAAATGATAGTTTCTTTTCTCTTTACCATTTTACTCTATAAATTATAAAAATAATTCATTCATTTATCAAGGAAGTCAAAGAAACATTAAACTTTCATCCTGAATTGAAATCTTCATTAAATTATCTTAAACGGCCTCATACACACTGGCTTTATGGCCCTTTCAGGTCTATGGTGGAGGTCTATGTCCCTGCTGCCAAGCTCGCTCAGGATCCCATCATCAGAAGATTAAAGGAAGAATCTGTCAGGTTGGCCTGAATTCCAGCTGGGACACAAGGCTCCCAGATTAGGCCATGTCCTCTGTACCTGTTAGCTGAGACATAAAAGACCAGCGCACATCGTACAGTGGGCATTCAAAGAGAGGTAGTTGACAGTTGGAGAAAGGAAAGATGCTCCCTGCAAGGTGAGCACCATGAGGAACAAATCCATGAAAGATTATTTTGGTCTGCAGGAGCAGTTCCAGGACTTTAAAGCACTGAATAGAGTCTCATTTGTACATTCTAGTTTTGTAGAGCCAATTTATATAAAGAGAACAGAGGTCCTTGAATTGGGAAGCCATACTGCTTGGAATGGTGAGCTTTGTGAAAACCGGGTGATGACAAAAGGTCACTCTCACCACTTTTGGGGAGGCTGGCATGGTTCTGTGTTTATCACAGAAATCTGAGGTTGTATCAGGCTGAAAAGTGAAATAAACTGGTTAGCTTTTGAAATACAGCTTTCTAATTAAACTCAAATGTTTTTATTTTATTGGCTAAGGACATGGTCCTGAGTATTCAATTCTTTTGCAGCTCTGATGATATCAATTTGCTGTCTGGATGGAAGCTACCGCTCTAGGAGATAATGTAGTATTGCACGTAGCAGAAGCATCTGGAAAACTATTTAACACTCTGATTCTTGGATTTATCCAGCATGTGTCTTTACTGTGGTCAAGAAATAAAAACCTTGCTCAATCTAGAGGGAGGACCTTGGTCATGCTTCAAAGTGAAGTGTCAGACTTTATTGACTCCCCATGAGAACTATTACCCTGTCTAAGGAGTGGGTAAGGGAGCAGGGTTGGAGGAAGATGGAGGAAATTGGAGGAGGGGAGGGAATGGGAACAGGGATAGCTATTTAATATGAGAAAAGACTATATTTAAAAAATTCTTGATAAACTAAAATGCCTGAAAGACACTAAAGGAAATGTTCAACATCCTTAGTCATCAGAGAAACGCAAATCAAAGCAACTCTGTGATTTCATCTTACACTGGTAAAAATGGCTAAGATCAAAAACACTGATGACAACTTAACCTGGAGAGGATGTGGGGTAAAGCGAATACTGCTGCATTGCTGGTGGGAGTGCAAACTGGTAAAGTTTTGGATATCAGTATGGCAATTTCTCAGAAAATTAGGAAACAGCCTACTTCAAGACTTTTGGGTATATACCCAAGAATGCTCAATCATACCACAAGGACATGTGCTCAACTATGTTCAAAACTGCATTATTTGTCATATCCAGAATCTGGAAACTAGCCGGGCGGTGGTGGCACATGCCTTTAATCCCAGCACTTGGGAGACAGAGGCAGGTGAATCTCTGTGAGTTCGAGACCAGCCTGGTCTACAAGAGCTAGTTCCAGGAGAGGCTCCAAAGCCACAGAGAAACCCTGTCTCGAAAAAACAAAAAACAAAACAAAACAAAACAAAACAAAAAACTGGAATCTGGAAACAATCTAAATGTCTTTAAACCAAAGAATGGACAAAGAAGATGTGGTACATTTACAGAATGGAGTGTACACAGCAGAAAAATGACATCTTGAAATTTGTGAGCAAATTGATGGATCTAGAAAACATCATATTGAGTGATGTAACCCATACCCAGAAAAACAAATATCATAAGTACTCACTCATTCATAAAGCAAAGAAAAATAAGCTTACAATTCACAATCTCAGAGAACCTAGACAACAAAGAGGACCCTAAGAGAGACATATATGAATCTAATCTACATGCAAAGTAAAAATAAGATAAGATCTCACGAGTAAATTGGGAGCAATGGGATCATGGAAAAGAGGAGAAGGGGAGAGAATAGGAAAGAAGGTATCAGAGAAAAATATATAGTTCAATAAAAACAATTTTAAAAAAATCTTGATTTTAAAAAATGAAAGAAGCACTTTTCAAAGCTGTTCAGTGTTCAAGGCACAAGAGTTCTGGACAGACTAGTGGGTAAGATAGAAGCTTCTCACGTACTCAGTAACCCTTGCAGTATGTCAAGCTTTGGAAAAGTCTGGGACTCTAAACAAGTTATTGTTCTCTGAAGAAAGTTTTGTGGGACTTGTACAGGTATGGCTCAGTGTGAGCATACATTTATTTTGAAGGGAAGTCTTCTGTAGTACCATAGAGGTGGAATGTTCTGATGGGACTTCCCACTTCTCTTTATTCCTGCCATTTGCAGATAGGATCAACCACTTACACACCACAAACCCAATAAGTTGCTATAGTTTATTGGCAAAGTTGCCCCAGAGATACTCTAAAGAAAGATTTGAGAAATGAAAATATTTGACATTTTACTACCTAGGATATGTAGAACCTCCAAGAAAGGTTAATTAGGAATATTAGATGTGTGACCATATTAGAATTCTTCTGTAGTATTTGTAACTAAAATTAAGGATTCTAAAAATAAAGTTAGTGGTCTTAAAAATGAACATTTCTCTCTGAAACAGAGACTCAAATATAAATCTTTTGAGAAAGTTAGTAAAGTTGCCTTGGGTTCTCCATGAGAATCTCAGTCTATCTCTCTCTCTCTCTCAAGTCTTATTTCGGAATTACTCCATGTATCATCACATTGTGGTGTCAAAAGGAAAATAAAGATGACTTCACTACCAACATAATTATATAAGTAAATTAACAGTGTTGATAAATATACTATTCACAAAAATCCAATGGTTATTCTCTCATACTCAGGCCTGGCATAAAATTTTGTTAGTGCTTCAGTTAGCTGAAATGGAAAACAAATGTGTAAAATTTTCATAGTTGTTTTCAGAAATCTGCTCAGCACTCCACTTCCCTTATCTGGGATTTTCAACAATGTGCTTTTGGAATGAATCATACCATGCTATCCAAACAAGAGCAAGAACACCGTTTGTACAATATATTGAAAATTTATCATACATCTTAGTCTGTTTGTATTCTAACTTAGAGGAAACACAACAGTTCAAACATAGAAATGCAATCTAAAGTGAACTTCCTGCAACTGGGTGAGGAAAATATAAATGTTTGGAAAGGGAACCATCTGGTCTCTCAACTTTGTAAGCCTTAAAAATCATTTGTGAGCCCTTAAAAATAGGGCGGTTTTAATTGTAGCATAAGTGGGGCATACCAACTTGGTCTGTTGGCATTTCAGCAAGCGACACAAACCCAAGCAATTGTGCCTGTACTTGCATCTGTCTTCATGTATAATGATTATGTAGATTCTCCTTTGTGTTGAGGCCTTATTAGGAAGATGGGTCAAAATAATGCTATCCTATGAATAGTGGATCACAAAATCTTCTTGGTGAAATTAGCAACTATCAAACTAATTATTTTAAAGGGAAATAACACACCTTGCAGTATGTTGACTATATTCATTTGCTTCACTTATGAAATATAAAGATACAAATATCACAGCAAGATTTATGTGTTGTAAAATTAAATGACTCTAGCTGGGTAAAAGCATGAGAGACACAAGTATGAATAACTATGAACTAAAGATGAACAACCTTAGGCAAGCATCAAGATTCAGGTAATATGAAATTATAAAATATTATAAAAGTAAATAAGAAATTTAGTTTCTTCAGCAAATAAAGGCTATAAGAAAAAAACTCAAAGTGGGATTAGATCAAGGTAATTCATAAGGATACACTAATCAAAGAAAATTTGCAGACCGTAGGGGGACAAATTTGAAAAAAACAGTGTGTAATCATTTTTATGAGTGTACAGGATGTGTGCATATGTTGTGTGTGTGTTTACATGTCTCTGTGTGTTCCTGTGAGAATGCTTATTCATGTCACTGTGCATGTGTAGTTCAGAAAGTGCCCTCAGAGTGATGCTTACATTCCTCTTGCTTGAAGACAAGGCAGGCTTCTGGTTTTCACAGATATGTGGATTGGCCGACTTGGCCCATAACCTTTCAGGGGTTCTCTCGTTTCTGTCTCTCCTCTCGGTGCTGCTGCCTTGGAATGACAGCATGTGCTGTTGTATTCAGCTTACATGGGTTATGGATATGAACATTCAGGTGCTGTGCTTGTGTGGAAAGTGCCTTACATGCTAAGCCATCTCCCTAGCCTGGGTATGTAGATAATTTGAGATCACAGGGGAAAATTAGATATGGCCTAAATATTAGACAACATTAAACTATTATTAATTATATTTGAAGTAATAGTATCATTTATCATATCATATCATATTAGAAAAGAATAAAATGTCTACAGGAAATAAGTATCTTATCTAGGTGCTGCTTTAAATACTCCAGGAAAATTATTTTGCAGTGTTCAGGGAATGACAGGGGACCAAGATGGCAACATATCTAAAACCTATTAAGCTGAATAAATGATAGCCACACTGTGAATACTCATTCTGGTGTCCCCATTTTTGTGTGTTTTTAAAACATCTTCCAAATTTAAGTGTCAAAGTCTAATAAATTGAGTAACTAATTTCAGAATATTTTTGTGTGACCATCTCTGAATTATATTTTATATTTATTTTAAGTTACATGATGTGTGCTTACATGTAGAAGTATGCAAACACCAGAGCAGCTGCCCACAGAGGCCGTAAGAGGGTACTGGATCCCTTGGAGCTAGAGTGGGTCTGATATAGATGTTGGGAATTTAACCAAGGTCTGTTACAAAAGTGCTAGAAGCTAGGAGGGCACAGTACACACAATTTTAATCACAGTACTCAGGAGACAGAAGCAAGTACATTTTTGTGAATTGAAGGCCAACTTTGTTTACATAGTGAGTTCCTGGATACTCAGGGATACACAGAAAGACCCTGTCTCAGAAACAGAAACAAAAACAAATAAACAAAAGCACCTGCAGCCCATGTTCCTAAACTGATGAGCCATTAGCCACAGAAACTGTGTTTTAAATAGAAAAATATTAAAGACTAAAGGAATGAGAGGAAACAGAGAGAACACTGTTAGCAGTTGGAGATGGGTACACGTTGATATGAGTATCAGATTGAAGTTACTGACAGAACTTGGAGTCTGCAAATCTAACACCACAAAAATGTCCCTACTCACCTTCATTTTCTTGAAGAGGTAGAAACTCCCCTGTTATTCAGGTTGCACTAAAGTGGGGAATTCAACGAGACTGTGTATTACTCTGCAGTATGTAAGCCTGTGCTGTCGTTTTGCTTAACTAATTAGAGTGAAAGAAATTGCTAAATCTAAAATGTGCATACAATTCATTACAGGAAGCAGAATCTACATCTTGATGTAATGAAAACTGCAGAATTATGTGTAACAAAGAGGTCAAGAGGCTGTGAAACCTTATTTATTACATTGAGGTAGGTACAAACATGTTGTAACCTACCACAATAGTGACATCCAGACATCACATGCTCAGTTGGTAAGTTGAGTGCATGAGTTGTTTTCTCATAGTTTTATGAACAAATGGCAAAAATGGGAATGAAACCATATAAAAAATGAAACAGAAAAGGCTTGTTACCAAGAGACCTAATTGTGCTTAGATCCAGCCTATAAATAATGCAAGAGCTTCCCAGTTGTTTCCTAGGTAGACATAATGATCCTGGTCTTTCTTTGTAACAAAGAGATTTTCACTAACATAGTTGCTAAATTATACTTTCTAATTACAATTTGTGAACACAAGCCTGTCAGAATGGAAAAAGAAACCACTTCTTTTTAAAAAATTCCTCCTAAATAGTTTCCAATGATCCCTATGTCATTGATGCAGATAATGTGTGTGAAAATATCCACCCCTTTTACTAGGAAAAAATGTCATCTCCCAAAAGATTAGCTCAGATCTAGTTCAGCTAGTCTGGAGAGGGTATTTCAGAAGGTTTAGTTAACTGCATGGCCATGTGTGGAACATCCAGGAGCAAGCATGGTCAACGGACGGTGCCACGTGTATTTTATGAGCAGCTGTTTGAAAAATGGCAAATACTGGCAAACAGTTGATAACAACGGTCTTGAAGGGCTGTAAGAGTGAATCAGAATGTCCAAGGCAACTAAGATGTTGAGATTCATAGACTATCAGGAGAAAGCACTTGAAAATGGAAATCATTATCAAAGCTTTGAATAACAGTTATAAAAGTGAAAAGTAGAAAACTTAGGAAACAATCAATAAATACAATCAGTTTAAAGGTTTTAAAACTCACTCATAAGTGGTTTTTAAACTTTATAAAGCAAAGAAAACCAGCCCATACATCACAATCCCAGAGAGCTTAGACACCAATGAGGACCCTAAGAGAGGCATACATGGATCTAATCTACATGGGAAGTAGAAAAAGACAAGATCTCCTGAATAAATTGGGAGCATGGGGACCTTGGGAGAGGATTGAAGGGAAGGGGAGAGAGAAGGAGGGGAGCAGAGAAAATGTAGAGCTCAATAAAAATCAATAAAAAAGAAAAAACACTCTAACATAAGTTTCCTTAAAGCAACATTCCCTCTTTTTTTTACTTAGTTATTTTCTGTTTATATTTCTGTTTTAAATGAATATAGTAATATATATTGCTGAAATAAACTGACTCAGATATTTGATCTGATCTGAACTTTAATAATACCTCTAAAAAAAAGTTTTTTTTTTTTTTGAATAAAATGGACAAGAGTCATAGGCAAAGGATAGGGCTCAACACATTGAAATCCAAGATTTAAGCACATTTCTTCATAAAAAGCAACGTGTTGTGCAGTTAAACATTTTTATCTCACATTCCACAAATTATTTAGATTTAATTATGATTACATAAAGTATCTCTGACAGGAGATAGCATTGGGATGAATATAAATATTGAACTAAAAATACTTTGAAATTATTTGTATGAAAGATTTATATCTAAGTTTTATAACTTTTGTACCATGCTCTTTCACTAATGTATAATAAATAACAAAACCCAGAATTTCATACTGATACTTGAATAACAGAAGCTGCTCCTTTCCCTTAGAACAATTGTTGAGAAAAAATAAGAAAACAACCTGAAACAGGTCATTACTCGTATTTTTTTAAAGTTCCTTGACCTTTGAACTTTTTTGGCTTCCCCTCTTCTCCAGAGGTGCCCTGTTTCTCCAGTCTCTGTACCTTTGATCTGTGGTTTCACTGACTCAGACACTGTGCTGCCATCCATGACCCTACAGGAGGTCATATTTTAGATGTTTGCATAGTGCTGCTGCTGTCCAGGCACTGAGAAATCCTCTCAGCCCCAGTAGGGGTAAGAGGGCTTAGCCTTCAGCTTTCTTTTCATGTCTGGACTCTGAATCCCCAGCCTGGTTCAGTCCCTTGGCCTAATTTATGTCGACCAGGTATACCAGTACTCTACTGAGATTGTCCAACCATAAGGAACAGTAATCCTTAATGTTCCTCAAACTTTCTGATTTTGTAGAATCCATTGGTCTCCAAAGACTAATCTCTCTGATGGTTTTGAAGAGAGGCTTCCGGTCTTACCGGGACCTTTGATCTTTTCTATTATCCCATAACTTTGTTTCCTAGGCACTGATTATTGTCTTTAGGCCCTTGCTCAGTCTAGATTGGATGCAGACAGCCAATCAGCCGTTCTGTGATCTTCTCAATTTGGATGCCACATAATCTCACTGTAAACTGGGCCACCATGTCTGCTCTGATGGCTGGTGAAACAAGACATGGAGAACTACAAACCCAAAACTTTGGTGCCTGTATAGATACTGGCTACATGCTGGCTAAGAGCTAGTGCTGGTTGATCTGTGGGATGTGAGGACTTTGGAATTAATTGATGGAGAAATTTGAGATTTGTCATGCAGTCAGGAGAAGAAGGCATGGGTGTGGGCTGCCCAAAATTATCATAGTTATGAGCTCCATGTTTTACTTCTAATGTAAGTCCAGTAAGATAACTTTACTCTTAAATATGACTATGATTTAACAATGTATTCACCTGGGGGTTGGAGAGATGGCTCAGCGGTTAAGAGCATTGGCTACTCTTCCAAAGGTCCTGAGTTCAATTCCCAGCAACCACATGGTGGCTCACAACCATCTGTAATGAGGTCTGGTGCTCTCTTCTGGCACCAGAATATTGTATACATAATAAATAAATAAATATTAAAAAAACAATGTATTCACCTGGTAAAGCAGTGACTTCATCTTCGAAACAGCATCTGGAGAGCAGGAGGGTGAATAGAGGGACAGACAGCACAGGCTGCAGCTCTATGGCATGTTTAAGTAATAAATGATGCGAGCAGTATGAATCAAAATTTTAACATCAACAAATCTTGTTAATCATCTCTTTAAAATCTCTTTTCTTTCTTTTTTGTTTTTAAGCCATTAGCTAATTCACTACTTCTGTTTAATTTTTTTTGTTTTAGATTTTAATTGAAAAAAATAATTCATTCTTTTTCTCCTGCTCTTCCAGTCCCTGAGGGATGTCTGTCTGCCTCAAATGCATTTGGAGAAGCCCCAGAGAAACCAAATAATACTCTGCCCTTAAGTGTATAGATTTTCTATCATGCTCTTTTCTTGAGTCTTCCTGTGTTTAAATGTAATTTCCTCTTTCAGTGGTGTATGGCAATAGTTATCTCTGATATTTTCCTCCAAATTTTCTGACATTGTTGTGCTTATCCAACAATAATATATGCATTGCTAATTTGCCTTGAAACTCAAATCATGTATATTTTAGAATATTTCATACTATATGAAATTATCTAGATATTTTTATTCTCTCAACTGGCAAATAACATGAAGCAACATAAGTTGTGTGGCATGTATTTAACAAATTCTTGTTTATGAAACCATTATTATATTGAATACTATTCAGGAATTTACATTGGCTTTAGGGACTGGTGTTACCATGTTTATACAGTTCTTTGAGAAAGTTCAGTTTAACAGACTTGTAGACCCTTGTGTCGTGATAGGAAGTTTAAGACGTTGAAGATATGACCTGGGCTGTGTTTCCCCAAAATTCATAGATTGGGGCTCTACTCCCGATGTAATGGAGTCATGAGATGAAATCTTGGGTAGGTAATCAGGGTCATATGTGTTTACACAGGAATAATCTCTTATGATGGGATTGATGCTCTTACAAAATGAGACTAGAGAGAGCTTCCCCTCCATGTTCACATGCCTCTATGCCCAGCCGGCCTCTGCCTCGCTGTCTCCATCTCTCTATCTCTTTCTCTCTCTAGTCTATAAGTTACAGAGACAATGCTCTCTGATGGCCAGAAAAAAAAGGCTTCACCAGAAATTGTGCTGCTTAGCACTTTGAACTTGTGGTATATTGTTATAGCAACCAAAGCACACCACCGATTGTTTATTTATTTTACAAAAGACTATTAGATTTCTATAGGAATACATATTATGTTTAAAGAAAGTTTCTGTCCAAAACTGTCATGGGGTATAGGAGAGTATCTATTAATATAATCTGTTATATGTTTTTAGTGATGTGAAAGCTCGTGTCTTCTGAGAAAAACTGAACCATAACAGGACCTAGCAAGTGATGTGCTGTGATGTGGTTATTTATTACACAAAACAAACACTTTTGCTATTCTCTATGCAATACATCATGGATAAGCCAGAAATTAACATCTAGCTGTGATATGATTCATCATTAGAGAGAAGAATTGCAAAAACCTAGAACTGTTTCTGGTTCTTTTCTTCCACATTCTTTGAATTTTCGAGTCTTATCTTTAATTATTTTTCCCTTTAAAACATTACTGTTGGAGTTCAGAAAACCACCACTGTATTCTTATATTTCCTAAAGAATACTGTTATTCAATTCTAAAGAGAGGCATTTTATTAGTATAATAAAATAGATTTTGGAGCCTTCCTTTCTAGTAACACTAAGTGGGTTTCTTCACTGATGGCCATAATTCAGAAATTTGAGCTAAGGACAAGATAGAACTATCTGATGCTAATGATTGCAGTACTAATAAAAGTTGTGACTATATCAGTTACTTGATTCTCATTTACATTGGGACAAATAATTTTTTCTGTAAATCTGAGATAGTAAATAATTTTTGTTTTCTGAAATATATTGTTTCTTGTAGCTACTCAACTTTGCCATATATCTTGAAAGCAGCCATAGATAATGCATAAAAATGGGTATGACTGTATTTCAATAAAATGCTAACTACAAAGAAACAGGTTGTGGGCTGGATTTGGTTGACAGTCCATAGTTTAGGCAAATCATTTGATAAATGCCATAAAATAAATATATCTATTTTTAGAGTTCTAGCATGGTGTTCAATAGTAGTGGTTATATTTTAAGTCATATAATTGATTTCTGATGTAAAGAATGAAATGCTAATCTAAAGTACTAAGTTATAGAAATATTAATTTTAATCTAGATTTTTTAGACTAAAAGAAATAACTAAAGAACTTTGGAATGTGTGTAGGCTGGAGAAAAAGGAAATATACTATTGGAAAAATATTATTACCATATTTTAATATAAATACATATGATATCTTGGAGAGATGTGAAGTTTTTTGTAGTACAGCAAGCCATTTTATGAAATGTTGATCAAATAACCACCTACCATTTATGTCACCTTTACAGTTACATATCCCTTTCAACCTTAGATTTGGCACTTTGTACTTGGTGACTATATTAAATAAATCATACAAATTATAGCCTTCCAAATTAGCTCTGCATTCAGAATTAAAAGTTTCCACCAACGTAAATAATATGAAGTTGAAAATATTGGAGTTAGGGAGTACAAGGTTCAACTTTAATTCTTATTTCTACTACCCATTCTGTTTGCTGTCATGAAGTCATACAAACATCTTCACTATTTTAAATCCAATGTCTCTTTATCTCTGTACATTTTCATATGTGGCTCTCATCTGAACCTCTGGTACTTCAGCCTTTTATTGTTCCAAGAGTATCTTAGCCGGAAGCTGGACCCAAGTGTTTTGACATTCTAATTTATCCTGCACATGCTGACAGATAAAACGCTGCTTTTATCAGGCCTTGCTCTTTTCACTTATTGAACACAGTCTCAAACACTGATCCTGACATTTATAGGTCTCTGCAAAAATCTCCCCAGGCTCCAGCTCACATATCTGTAGTCTCAACTATCTACTTTTCAATGAGCTTATTAATTACATTTCATAACTCCAATACTTAGCTTATAGAACCGATAACTTTGTGCATTCCTCTTTCCTTTCTGCTTATTCTAGGTAGATGGGACAAGTCAAATGGAAGCTGGTGCTTTAAGTCTTTCCTGCTCCTTCAACTTCAAATGATCAGATTTGCGATCAATTGCTTTTAGTGTCTACATCTTATTTGTTGGGTGAAAGTAAATGACCTCATTTCCCTAAGAAATGCTAGCTCCTTGGTTTCAATCTCCCCATCCTTTTTTCAACACCCATGGTTTTTCTGCACAGCCTCCTTAATGCAGCCACAAATGAATGTATGGCTAGAATAGGAAGTCTGACAAACTAGACAACACAGAACTTCCCATTCTATAGACTTTGATGACTTAATTAGTACAACATGATTACTTCAATAACTAAAGGAATACGTTTTCTTTCATTTTATTTTGCCCATTACCATATGATGTCAATGATAAAGACACTGAGACATTGGCAAACTAATCATTCACAGTTTTGGAATAAACCATGAACATCAATATAAGAACACATTTCTTTCTTTCCAAGAACAAAAAATAATTCCCTCATTCTCATGCCCATAGGATCATAGGCAAGAAAAAGAAATCTCCATGGTGTGTAATAATAAAGACAAGAAGTTTGTTTTCATGAAAGTTGTTATCTTAAAGTGAACTACATACAAACCAGTTACTATAATACAAATTTGTCCTCCCAGATTTCCTGAAATGTATTAGATTTCTGGGGCAGAATGAGCAGTGTGGGGACTGCGCCAAGATTAGAAAGTATTGCTTAAAGACTGGGGGAGGAAGAGCCACCAAACAGGAAGTCAACAAATGAACCTTCAAAAGCTGAAAGACAGTGACACTGAGGAAGCCATAGACAACTTCCCTTTTCCCAGAGAAAGTGGGTAAATGTATTAGATATTAAGAAGTATTCACTAGGACCAGAAAACAACAAAGTCTATGAGATTTAGAAATGCTAACGTCAATAAACACCAGAAGAAATCAGCCTCTGTACAGACCATGTGTCAAAACAGCAAGATGCCCTTATTCATACTGTAGCTACTGTGCCCTGTGATATCCTGTGCACAGTCATCAGGGTTATGAACTGACAGGAAGGGGAAGGAATTATCTTTTAACGAAGACAATGTGAGCCCAGTTCTACAAGACTTTTGTGTTTATCCTCAAAGGGAGGAAGTGAATCACTCAAGTTTGTTTAGCTTTTAATAGCAGAGTTTTGAATTATGAAGCCATTTCACGTGTGTCTTGGTTATGGCTACTATTGCTTTGATTAGGCACCATGGCTAAAACCAACTTTAGAAGGAAAGGGTTTATTTGTATTATGATTTCATATAATTCTTTATCATTGATGGAAGTCAGGACAGGAACTGAAAGACAGCAGGAATGTGTAGAGAGGAAGTGATGCAGAAGGCATGAAGCAATGATCATGTGCTCAAGGCTTGCTCAGCCCACTTTCTTATTGAACCTTGGACCATACAATGAGTTGGGCCGTCCTATATCAATAACTAGTTAAGAAAATGTACCTCATGCCTGCCTATATGAAAACCTGTGGAGACAATTGAGGCTCCCTCCTCTCAGGTGCCTCTAGCTCTGTCAAGTTGACACAAAACAAGCCTGCATAATTATATCCAACATTTCCTCTAGTGGTATTCTATAAAATATACCTTTCAGATTCTGACCATTGATCTTTGAGAATTATTTGTGTGTGGTTATATATTAAAATGGAAAGAATCCTACATTTGGACCAGAGTTTTTCTGTTCCACATAGAAGGACTAGATGAGGAAATCCTACCTTGCATTTGTACTAGAATTTGCAATGAAACTTGTATATCTTGACTTCCAAACTAACCCATGTCCTTGATCATTAGCAACTCTGTGTGGAACCAGAAATGTACATGAATTCACACTTGGTTTAAAGGGAGAGTGGTCAGCGAATGATAAGTCTTTGCTCTTCTAAATTGTTTTGAAGAAAAATTTACAGTGGGAAGGGTGACTCATTTCAATATGGCTCTAATCCGAGCTGTTTTTTCCTAAGGTCTATGACAGAGATGAGACTGAAAGATGGGATCAAAACTGGTGACCCAGCAACCAAGGAAGGCTATCACTTAGATAGTCCCAGGCTGTCTCAAGGAATGGACACATCCCTGCTAGTATCACACACACACACACACACACACACACACACACACACACACACACACACACACACACACACACACCAGCCAAGGAAAGATTCACCCCATCAGAGAACTTCTCTCTGTCTTTGGGTAAATAAATGTACCTGGACCCTAAACCTAGAGCTTTTAATCTGCACGTTTGCCAGAACCTCTTCCCACCCTCTGCAGGAAGTCAGCACTTTACTTCAATTTTCAATATTTCTGTATTTTTCACCATCAGTATGAGATGGTCTGTGTTGCCCAATTCACTGCTTGAGACACAAAGGATCAGAACATCATGTTAGATTATGGGATATCACAGACAACATCCTCCACAGCAAATGGACTCAATGGAAGTTATTCAAGTAAAATGCAATCCTAAATGTCACCATGTCAATAATTATTGGTGACTATGGACCCATAGACCCTGAATTTCCTGTGACACCCTCGCTGCCTGAGGAGCAGCTCTGCAGCTCCTCTGAGCACGAGTTCCTGATGGCAGGGTAGTGGTTTCTGAGGGTCTTGCAGCTGAGAGTTATGGCATGGCCATTCGTCAAAGAGACCCTATATAAGCTGCCCTGGAACACAATAAAGGGCATTCTTGGTGTTACCTGTGTCTGTGTGTTTTAATCTCCAGCCCCTTGCCCGACTTGTGAACTGTACCTAGCATGTAGAGCAGGCATTGTGCTACAAATAATATCAACAATAGAGTAAAATTTTATTTCAAATGAAGATTTCTTAAAAGAACCATGTAAAAATAGATTATTTTCAAAAGGATTTTTTACAAGATTAAAAAGGAATGTTTTTTAATGTAAAGGCTAGAATTCATAGTAAAGTCTATAAAATTGGAATTCTGTCCTATATTTTCAAACTTTCGTATCCTCATTAAGAAAATAAATACTAATGAAAGAGCAAAGCACATCTTTAGAGGTTAAAGAAAGGTAGAGGCATGTGCAATTACATATCAAGCTACATTTTCAGTATATGTATTAATTATCAACAGTTTGTATAAGTTAAAATAATGAAATATCTAAACACCAACTTTTCTATTTCATGCATGGGTATAAACAATATACTCTAAATCTTGAAATTTATTTCCTACAAAGTCCAGCACTTAATGCAAATCTGGAAACTTTCTACCACACACTTCTGCAGGATTCTTTGTTTTGTAGAAGTGCAGACAGTCTGCACTTCATGTACTGCAAGTTTTGAGTAAATAAATATGCCATTTAAAAGCCAGCTCCAGTATCATCAGGGTCATGGATAACTTCTGTGATATTTGGGTTGTCACCACTGGGAAATCCAGGAAAGCTCTCCAGCTATACTACATTGTGTGAATGAACAAGTATGATGTACCAACAAGGATGTATGAATCATAGTGATTTTTAAGATCTCAAATAAAGTTCTATAAATTGTCATTGTTGAAAAACACACAAATGTTGACAACCAGTTCTGCCAGCACCATTTGTTGAAGATGCTCTCTTTTTTCCATTGAATACTTTTAGCTCCTTTATCAAAAATTAGGTGTTCATAAGTTTGTGGGTTAAAATCAGGGTCTTCTACTTGGTTCCATTGATCGACTTCTCTGTTTTTATGCCAATACCAAGCTGTTTTCAATACTGAGGCTCTGTAATAGAGTTTGAGGTCAGGGATGGTAATGCCTCCAGACGATCCTTTATTATATAAGATTGTTTTGGCTATCCTGGGTTTTTTGTTTCTCCATATAAAGTTGATTATTGTCCTCTCAAGATCTGTGAAGAATTTTGATGGGATTTTAATGGGGATTGCATTGAATCTATAAATTGCCCTTGGTAGAATTGCCATTTTTACTATGTTGATCCTCCCTATCCAAGAGCAAGGGAGATCCTTCCATTTTCTGGTATCCTCCTCAATTTCTTTCTTCATTGACTTAAAGTTCTTGTCAAATAGATCCTTTACTTCCTTGGTTAGGGTTACCCCAAGATATTTTATGCTATTTGTGGCTATCGTGAATGGTGATGCTTCTCTGATTTCCATCTCTGCTTCCTTATCCTTTGTGTATAGGAGGGCAACTGATTTTTTGGAATTGATCTTGTATCCTGCAACGCTACTAAAGGTGTTTATCAGCTGAAGGAGTTCTTTGCTGGAGTTTTTGGGGTCGCTTATGTACACTATCATATCGTCTGCAAATAATGAAAGTTTAACTTCTTCCTTTCCGATTTGAATCCCTTTGATCCCCTTATGTTGTCTTATTGCTATTGCTAGAATTTCAAGCACTATATTAAAGAGGTATGGAGAGAGTGGACAACCTTGTCGTGTTCCTGAACGTGTAGAAGAATGAAAATAGATCCATATCTATCACCATGCACAAAACTCAAGTCCAAATGGATTAAAGACCTCAATATTAGTCTGAACACACTGAACCTGATAGAAGAAAAAGTTGGAAGTACTCTACAACATATGGGTACAGGAGATCACTTCCTACGTTTATCCCCAGCAGCACAGACATTAAGGACAACATTGAATAAATGGGACCTCCTGAAACTGAGTAGCTTCTGTAAAGCAAAGGACATTGTCACTAAGACAAAAAGGCAACCCACTGACTGGGAGAAGATCTTCACCAACCCTGCAACAGACAAAGGTCTGATCACCAAAATATATAAAGAACTCAAGAAACTAAACTTTAAAATGCTAATGAACCCAATAAAAAAATGGGGCACTGATCTGAACAGAGAATTCTCAACAGAAGAAATTCAAATGGCCAAAAGACACTTAAGGTCATGCTCAACCTCCTTAGCGATAAGGGAAATGCAAATTAAAACAACTTTGAGATACCATCTTACACCTGTCAGAATGGCTAAAATCAAAAACACCAATGATAGCCTTTGCTGGCGAGGTTGTGGAGAAAGAGGCACACTCATTCATTGCTGGTGGGAATGCAAACTTGTGCAACCACTCTGGAAATCAGTGTGGCGATTTCTCAGGAAATTTGGGATCAACCTACCCCAAGATCCAGTAATACCACTATTGGGAATATACCCAAGAGATGCCCCATCAAATGATAAAAGTATCTGTTCAACTATGTTCATAGCAGCATTGTTTGTAATAGCCAAAACCTGGAAACAACCTAGATGCCCTTCAATGGAGGAATGGATGAAGAAAGTGTGGAATATATACATATTAGAGTACTACTCAGCAGTAAAAAACAATGACTTCTCGAATTTTGCGTACAAATGGATGGAAATAGAAAACACTATCCTGAGTGAGGTATCCCAGACCCAAAAAGAGGAACATGGGATGTACTCACTCATAATCGGTTTCTAGCCATAAATAAAAGACATTAAGCATATAATTTGTGATCCTATAGAAGTTAAATAAGAAAGTGAACCCAAAGAAAATCATATAGTCATCCGCATGGAGAGGGGGAAGTAGACAAGATTGCAGGGCAAAAACTGGGAACTTGCGGGTGAGGTGGCATGGGGCAAAGGGGAAATGGGATGAGAAACATGAGAAGGGGAGGATGGGAGGAGCTCGGGGGATTGGGATGGTTGGGATATAGGAAGGATTGATACGGGAGCAGCGAAGTATATACCCTATCTAAGGGAGCCATCTTAGGGTTGGCAAGAGACTTGACTCTTGAGGGGTTCGCAGGTGTCCAGGGAGATGTCCCCAGCTGGTACCTTGGGCAACTAAGGAGAGGGAACCTGAAATGACCCTATCCTATACTGATGAATATCTTGCATATCTCCTTAGAACCTTCATCTGGCGATGGATCGAGGTAGAGACAGAGTCTCAATTTGGAGCAACGGTCTGAGCTCTTAAGGTCCAAATGAGGAGCAGAAGGAGGGAGAACATGAGCAAAAAATCAGGACCACGAGGGATGCACCCACCCACTGTGACAGTGGAACTGACTTATTGGGAGCCCACCAAGGCCAGCTGGTCTGGGACTGAATAAGCATGGGTTGATTCCGGACTCTCTGAGCATGGCGGACAATGAAGGCAGATGAGAAGCCAAGGACAATGGCACTAGGTTTCGATCCTAATACATGAACCGGCTTTGTGGGAGCTTAGCCTGTTTAGATGCTCACCTTCCTGGAAGTAGACAGAAGACCTTCGTCTTCCCGCAGGGCAGAGAATTTGGACTGCTCTTCAGTATCAAGAGGGAGGGGGAATGGTGTGGGGGGAGGAGAAGAGGAGTGGGGATAGGGGGAGGGAAGTGGGGGGAGGGGGCAATATTTGGGAGGAGGGGAGGGAAATGGGAAACGGGGAGCAGGTGGAAATTTTAATTAAAAAAGAATAAAAAAAAAAAAAAAAGAAAAACACACAAATGCATAGTTATATCATTATGCCATAACCAAAACCTGCATCAGATTTTCTTCCACCTATTAATGAGGGAAGAACTCAACAGTTATGTGTTCATTCCAAAGAACAAAATCTCAAAAGCTAAGTTTCTGTTTCTTGTGTTTTGTAGATTAGGGTAAAGGTGTTCCTATCTGCTCTGTTCTGTATGCCAAGCATGATATCAAAACAAAATGCAACAAGGCAGTGGTGGGGGAGATACAAGATAAAATGATGAAGAAGTGCAAAGCAAATCGACCCTTGTGTGCATTCTCCCACCTCTTGCCTGCCGTCCAGGCCCGCAGCCTTCCTGAGCTCCAGGGACATCCTGTTGAATGTTCCAAGGAACTAACTGGCACCTGCGCCATTTGTGAGTCTTCCACCTACAGGAGGAGAATAAAATCTCAGTGAGAAGAAGCAAAATGGCAGGCAAATCACAGAGATAATGTGTTAACAAAAGCAGGCTGTTTATCCATGTTCATTTTTTACCTAAGTTAAATTTAGCTACTCACTAACCCCCTCTAAAGGCAACATTAAATACAAAATTCTTCCTATGGCACTATAGACAAGACTATATCATTGGCAAGTTCTGTAGAAGCAGACTTCACAGAGTGACAGGAAGCATTTGAACTTCTTATTTATACTTCCAAGAGATGCCCCAGCTGGCATCAGAAGTATTGCATTCCATTGAGTCAGTGAACTTTGGATGATCACTGCAGAGGTAACAGCAACTGAAATTATAATATTCCCCTACTGGAGTATAGGTATTAGGTTGAAGGAGGGGATGAGGGGAACTGGGGGAATCGGGGTGATTGGGGATAAAGGAAGGTTGGATAGGGGAGCAGGGAAACTCATACCTTAGTTAAGGGAGCCACCTAAGGGTTGGCAAGAGACTTGAACTTGGAATGGCTACCAGATGCCCAGGGCAATGTCCCCAGTTAGTTCATTGGGGCACCTGAGGATAGGGAACCTGAAATGAACCTATCCTATAATCATACTGATGAATATCTTGCATATCACCATAGAACCTTCATCTAGCGATGGATGGAGATAGAGACAGAGACCCACACTGGAGCATCGGACTGAGCTCCCAAGGTTATAATGAGGAGCAGAAGGAGAGAGAACATGAACAAGGAAGTCAGGACCATGAGGGGTGCACCCAACCACTGAGACAGTGGGGCCGATCTATTGGGAGCTCACCAAGGCCAGCTGGACTGCTACTGAAAAAACATGGGATAAAACCAGACTCTCTGAATGTGGCGGACAATGAGAGCTGACGAGAGGCCAAGGAGAATGGCACGGGAACCTTCATCTGGCGATGGATCGAGAGAGAGACAGAGACCCAATTTGGAGCAACGGTCTGAGCTCTTAAGGTCCAAATGAGGAGCAGAAGGAGGGAGAACATGAGCAAGGAAATCAGGACCACCAGGCGTGCACCCACCCACTGTGACAGTGGAACTGATCTATTGGGAGCTCTCCAAGGCCAGCTGGACTGGGACTGAATAACCATGGGTTGAAACTGGACTCTCTGAACATGGCGGACAATGAAGGCTGATGAGAAGCCAAGGACAATGGCACTAGGTTTCGATCCTAATACATGAACTGGCTTTGTGGGAGCTTAGCCTGTTTGGATGCTCACCTTCCTGGACCTAGATAGAAGTGGGAGGACCTTGGTCTTCCTGTAGGGCAGGGAATTTGGACTGCTCTTCAGTATCGAGAGGGAGGGGGAATGGACTGGGGGGAGGAGAAGAGGAGTGGGGATAGGGGGAGGGGAGCGGGGGGAGGGGGCAATATGTGGGAGGAGGGGGAGGGAAATGGGAAACGGGGAGCAGTTGGAAATTTTAATTAAAAAAGAATAAAAAAAATGAGAAAAAAATAATATCCCCTACTGAAAGCAAATTCCAAAAATCAATACGTTGAGAAAGCAGTCAGTAATGTTCATAGTGTAAATACATAGTAATGACATTTGTCACCTCTGAATTGGTGATACATGTATGAATACGGCAATTTGCCACTAATCATCACTTAGTTATCATGTTGTGATCACACATTTCTTGAATTAGTGCCATAGTATATAGTGTTTCATCGGGACTGCAATGACACTCTTCAGTAAGGTTCAATGAGAAAGTTTTGGTCTTAATGTTAAGGAGGCCAGGATCCTGTAATAAAAATTTCAGGTTATGCGTAGTTTCAATGACTTCAGCTTTCCTAGAATTGCCAATAGATGAATAGAACAGACTTCTCCCTAGCATTTCAGTAGAACTATGCCATTTCCTGAGCCTCAGTGCTCACACTCATGAGAAACAGGGGCTCTTGGGAGACAAGAGAGACAATCTTGGTTATTATTCCCCAGTGACAAAGAAGTCCCTTCCTAAGGAACATGTATCTTGTAATTATAAACTCTTTTATGCATTTCTTATAATTTATGTCAATATAAGATGTTCTTCTCACCTACTAGAGGTACCTAAACAGTTGGACATTGACACATATTTTTGCCTTCAGAGAGGTAACATCAGAAATGGAGAGGCTCTCTGAAATACAGGTGAGGGATGGTTGCTTGAGCAATGAACACCTACTGAGCTGGTGGAAAGAATACGAGCTTGAACAATGTAATCGGGAATTACCCAGTGCACCATGTACATCCTTTTCACTTTTACCTGTAGCTGTGACACGTGGGAGGTGCCTCACAAGCCTTCTCTTCATACAAAGGGTCTGAGCAGTCCCGGCCTCCATTGGTTGGCAGCTGAATAATGACCCGATGTCGAGACTGCTTTCTGGTTCCAGAGATCCCTGAAAGGAAGCAATGCTTCAGCCTCTACACATTGCACATAACAGAATCTCTCAGCTGAAGTTGCTGTTGAAGAAATTCCCCTCATTCTAGGGACATGTGCTGTGACATGCCTAAATGAGAGGGCTTATTTCATCTAACCATTTACTAATTGTCTCTTTTACAGACTACTTATATCCCAAACCCAATCAGTTTATATTTTAAAATGTAAAGAATAAAGAGAAACTCTTCCACATTCAGCCAGTCCTTCTATTGTCAGTTGCAAAGTAATTGTCGTTTCGTATTTTTTTTACCCCCTTGAGAAATGTGACAGACCTAATTAAATCCTTCCCCTTACTGTAAGTTTATTTTCATGTCATCTCATATAGCCATGTTTGCCACATGGGAATCATACACTTGCTGTGACTCTTCCTTAGGAGAATATATCCAATGTTATAAGGTTATTTTGTTGTTACTCTCTTAATTTGAAACTCATGACTTATAAAGTATTCCAGCTATTTATTATTCATTCTAAACAGCCCAAGAGCTTCAATTCAGGCCACACTCTGAGCATCATGCTCCATGTAGAGAAGCAAAAGAAGTTTCCTAGAGAAAGACTTTTTTTAGGGAACTGTCAAAAATAGCAGCAATTACTTTAAATAAATAACTTCAAATGATATCTAAAAATGGGTCAGGGGCTTTATCTTCAAGAAAGATAACAGTCTGTCAGTATAAATGTATTACTGATTAAATAATGTTCAAATTCGCTTTTTGGATTTTAAGTAGAGATATACAGTTAATCAGCTTTGATGAACTATATTTCAACTTTCAATACACACATTTTTTAAGGGTGAGTCGCTGTATGGTACACTTTCACTTGGAAAGAATTCTGTATAGAATTCTGTATGCAGATAATATAATTCCTGATATGTTTAGACTATTTTGCAAGATTTTTAAATATTTCATACACAGTCTACAGGAACAGTGGGGTCGTAACAACTGAAGCTCAAATGGAAAGAAAATAAAACATTTCAAAAGTTATTGTGGTTAAAAGATAAAATGATTTGAAAGTGAAAATTTTCACACAACAGAACCCTTTTTCATGAACTCAAGATATTCCTTAACACAGTGGTGGGCAAACAATGGACGTCAAGCCTAGAGAGGACTCCTAAGCCAGACAGATGAGCTGATCAGGTACCTGTGATTTCTGAATAACTCTTCTGAATAAGCCCTATAGAAACAGTAAGAATAACAGCAGATAGCTGAGCCCAAACCATATGTACTAAGTCAACATTTCTGATAGGAGGGTTTAAGAGTCTGTTTTCAAAGCATTCCAGGAGCTTGTGAAGAATGGTTGTGGGAAGGAAGAGCACAGAGTGACTGAATAGATGGTTATGTGCACCTTGTTCCAATTTAACATTCTAGATTACTGTAAATTGTTAGGATTGTTTCCATTGTGTGTGAATCATGTTTATAGCCATGGTAATTATGTTAATGAATAATTGGAATACTATAGTTAATGGAGTAGGGAATTGGGGACTGGAATTACTGGCGACTAGGAATTGAAGTATTTGGGAGCACTGCTGTGAACTTTTTATTGTAGCAATATAAATCTGAATACTGACTCTGGATTTTACATATTTAATAAGCTATGTTCAGAGATCTACGAAATGTCAGTAGAAATTTAATGTTACCAATGTTTCTCTATTTATTATATTGTTCAAATGATTTCTCACTTCAAGTTCAGGTGATAAATGCCTCTGACAATCCAGAGCTAGGGGTATTTCCATTTCTCTGGGTATTTTTCAGAATCCATTAGGCTTTTATTCTTCATTTTTGTCAATGGAATCTCAGATCTAATTTTCCTCTCCATTACATGAGCAAACATTAATATTGAGTTTCTCTTTGTTATTTTTCTTGGTTCGCCTTCATACCCTCCCCATTCACTACTTAGTTCCACCTCACCATTCTATAATTTTGAATATTTATTTTATTTTGGTATATGCTTAGGACCAACATTTAACATTTCTAAAAAGAGTATGTAAACTAAAACAACATCTGATCATTTGGTTAAAAACTGAGGAGAGATTGCTTTACCTCCTTCCATCCCTCCCTTAGTTTATAACTCTTATTTCTATGTCAGCAAGATCCTGAGCTGGTGTTCCTGAGCACAGGAGTCTCATGTCAAATCCAGGAGAGAACTATCACCTAGTGGCAACCTGAGTTTTAACTTCTAAGAGTTACCTATATATGACCAAGTGATCAATCCAACTCAACCCATTTTACCTCACATTATACCAAATCAGCACCCAAGTGTTCCTTCATTATCATTCAGATCCACAGCACTGTCCAGAGGCATAACTTATTAGAACTTTTTATTCTTTACCACCTCTGATGTTTTTATTTACACACTCATTTGGAATACCCAATCTTTCATCTTCAGTTATTCACTGAAATTTTCTACACTTCTTTTAACAGACACCACATAGTTCCATTTAGCTATTTCTCATTCTTTCTCCTTCCTTCTACCTTAAAAAATCCTCAAATCTCCCAAACTTCTGACTTTAGTCTCACTGTCTATCTACCTTGTGGCAGTAACTTTAAGAATCTTTATTAATTAGTTACTTTGTTATAACCTTTGCTGTAACCCTCTCTTTCTACCTGTTTCATTTCTTTGAAAACAGCAAGTTTATTCCATTCTAGACACTGTATTCAAAATTATACTTTCATGCATCTCATGGACTTCTCTTTTATCTTGTATCAGTTATTCAGTGTTCTGTTAAAACTTTAGTGTTATAACCATCAGTACTTGCATATTTTTATTTTTAAATATTTTGTATGCTGACCATTTCCCCTACTTGATAGGTCATCTAATTATTTAATCTTACTAAAATTCTTCAGATTCAATATGGACCAATATGAACTTTTTCTAGCATTTTTGTCATGCTCTAATGTTGCATTTATTACCTCATTTCTATTTCAATGTAACCACTATTATTATAAATACCCATAACCATCCTTCATGCTACATCTCCTTCTCTTCTTCACTGATTTTGCTCAAAGATAATTATTTTTTTAATTTCTGCACATTCTGCTTGCTGAATATGAGTTAAGTTATATTCGCAGTGTGTTGAGGAATTTCTTTATAAGTGAAAGGCTAAATGAAAATTTGATATTGCCTATACATTCTACCATAGAATATTAGTGTGCTTATTTTGTCATTTTCCAAAGTGAAATTACTGCTCTTTTTTACCCCTGTTTTTATTTCACTGACCCTCACACTCAGTGATGATGCTTTATTTACACAAATTAAGAGGTATCTATAGGATATCACCATGTTGACTGTGATCAAGCTTGACACATTGTAGCTAACTGAAAAGCACTTTAGAGTAAAAGAATGACTGTCTTTAATGAAGGATTAAAATAATAAACATAATAGGAAATTGATAATAAGATTCAGTTAAAATTTTCTAAAGGAGTTTTATTCTATTATGATATAAATGTGTTTCCCAGAAGTTTCTCAGAAAAATTGCTCCCAATACACCAAACTAAAGCATTTGCCACGTAGTGACCACATGCAAGTGTGCTGTGTCCACCCTATAAGATTTTGTAATTATTATAGACCAAACCAAAACCTGAGCCAAAACAACAACAAAAACCCCCACAAGGTTTCACATGTAATATGATCTAATGTAATGTAACATAATGTGATGTGATACAATGTAATATATAATCTTTATCACTGAAGTGATGAACAGCACCAGATACTTCAGAGATCGCAGCTTACAGCAAAGTATGGTAATTGATTATGACCAAGAAACTATAACTGTATTTTATATGTCTTTACGGAAAATAAATAAATAAGGTAATAAAATCTATTTTAGAAACCAGAAAATGCCATAGCTTTTTAGAAAATTAATGTCATTAACATTTTCTTTTCTTTTTAGTTAAATTAACATTTATTAAACCATTAATAATTTTACAAAAGCTAATGTGAACTGGGGTTATAGCTCACTTGGTGGAATAGCTATTGGCTTGGTCTTCAACAGAACACTAACAAAAATGGTATGGTGCTATATATCTGTAATCTCAGTCCTTGGGAAGTGAGGCCAGGAACATCAAAAATTCAAGATCATCCTCACCTGGACTGAGAGAATCTGTCTCAAAAACAAAAAAGCAAACTAATGGCAGTAACCCTTCCTCTATTAAAGCTACTGAGAAGTTTAAAAGACATTGAAATAAAAAATTATTTTGTTCCACTAGCAGTTTAGTTTTATATAATACTTAATAGTACGCTATAAAACATAAAAGCAAACATTCTATATGTGGTGGTATGCATGTCTAATCCCAGAAACTGACACAGAGGAACAAAGACTTCCTGCTCAACAGATGAGAGGTTATATCTCATAAGCAAAAATTCCCAAAACTTGTGCTTCACCTATGCACAATGACCATCTGCAAAATCAATCAATTAAACATTCAAAAATGAGTGGTTTAAAATAAAATTTAGCAAGTTAAAATCGCCATTAAACTGGAAATTAACTCTTAATTGCGAATCTCCAGTGAGAGTCAAGAAGCTTAAACATAAAGAAAACATACAGACAACGCACAGGTTGAGATATAAAATGAGTAAATAGAAGGTGATTTTGTCTGTCACACTGAGAGAAAATTTGCTGTTACTGTGTAAGTGACATGGAAGGTGTGAAAATTTCTCTCAGCAGGAACACTAAAAGTCCATGTCCTGAAGGGCAAAGAAAGATTTATCAGGGGACTGACCATGATAAAAAAGACTCTTTGCAAGTCACAAAAGCAAAACCAAACCTCGCAGGGAAGAAATACTCATCCTGGAAATGCCTCATGGTCATTTTTATCTTTGCTTTATTCCCATCTTTGGGCTACATAGTAGAGTCCACAGTAAACCTGGTCTCAGGCTATTTCTTGCCAGTAAGTTTAGAAGTCATATCTACTGGGCCATTGGAGACGCTCTTAAAAATTCACAAGAGCAGTATACATTCTCTCATGATTAATGAAAGATAAGATATACTAAATAAAATTTAGAATCATTTCAATTTGCTGCACACAATAAAAATCCAAGGTATACTCTGGCATTAAATTTACTGCCTACCAGGTACTCTAACGTGGTATTATTTCCAGGAAGAAACCCAAATGTTTTGACATTCATGAAAAGCTAGGACAAGGCCCTGTGCAAGAATCACAAACATTGCTCATCCAGAAGTCAAATGCCTGCTGAATGATTGTCCTGAGGGAAGAGTCTTCAGAATCTATTCCGCATACCTTCTCTGCATGAAGAGGGACATGGTGTCCAGTCACTATATGGAGTCACAATACAATCCTTCCTACAGGGAAGCAAGCAAGGCCTCACTGTTTCGGGCCGAAGGCTTTCAGGACACCTAGAACAAAAAAAAATATTATTCAGTCTTTAACAATCCACAAAACCAATTATTTTAATTTCCTACCAGTTTTCCTTGCTATACAAGTCACAGCCACCAGTCTCTTTAGTGGCATTCATGGCTGCTTTTAACAGGCACATTAATTCACTCCAACCTTACTTGGACAAGACTACACAGGCAAATGTGAATCCTTAATGACATTCACACTATCTAGAAGAAATATAACCACTATATCTTTCGCTTTAGGATGACCTCTCTACTAGTAAATATGTATTATCCAGTATGTACAATAAAAGAATTGTAAGAATTCAAATTATCAATATTAGGACAAAATTATTTAATCTGTAGCTAAATATTTCATGATAATAGGACAAAAAACATTATGACAGTATTTTTTATGTAATAATAATAATTATTATTATTACTATCATATGTATGTATGCATGTGTGTGAATAGAATGTGTGTGGGTATTGACATGTGCAAGTGCTTGGATGCTGGTTCTGGGATTGAACATAGGTCATCAAACTTGCTTGCTGTCTTTCTTCCTTCCTTCGTTCCTTCGTTCCTTCGTTCCTTCCTTCGTTCCTTCCTTCCTTCCTTTTTCTATTTTTTTCTGTCTGTTTTTTGAGATAGGGTTCCACTGCACAGCCCTGGCTGGCCTGGAAATCACTTTGAAGACAAGACTGGCCTCAAACTCAGAGAGATCCACCTGTCTCTGCTTCCCGAGTGCTGGAGTTAAAGGTGTGTGTGTCATGTCCAGTTCTGTATTAGTCACCATTAAAGAGTAAATAGTGAGTAACAATAACTAAGACTATGTTTTCCAATAATTTCTTTATAGCATTTTGCTTCCTATAACTATTTGCCTGCATGTTCTTTCTCACACATAAATATAATGCTCTTTACTATTATAAAAATGTGTCCTCTTACTTTAAAAATTCAGGGTTATTTGGAAGTCAATTTTTAAAAATATTTAAGATTTAACAAGACAATAACCTTCCTACTTAGTTGAGAATAAACTCGGATTTTCCTAATTGTTATGACTCTTTTTAAAATGTTGGGCAGAAAATATTTAAGTATGAATCATAAATTGATGTGTTTTTATGCTTCAGATTTTTATAAGACTGGAATTATAATTTTACTTGAAAACATCTTATGACAAAATACAACATATAATCTAAAGAATTCTTTTGGTATTATAGAGCTACTTGTCAATAATTCTTATTGAAAGCAATTCTTTTCAATAAGGCATTTTATAACTTTAACAATGGGAGGCCATTACTCAATTGCATGCTCTTCAAATATGTAACCTTAAATAAATCAATGGAATTTACAATGTTATCACTGACCCTCTACATATTCGTTTAGTTTAGAAATAGCCACAGCAAGATACTGGGCTAACTGTGGAGAGAAAAATTACCAACAATGAAGTCATTAAGCGAACACACGAAGATAAATTATCCAGCTTAGATTCATCCAATAAACTGAATTGTGACTTCCTTTGGTGAGACAATTGCTTTAGTCAACATGCTTCTTTTCCCTGGAACTGTTTGTATTTAGCATTTGTGGTTTAAATCAAAGAATTGATTCCTCCATCCTCCTAGTCTTATTCAAGGTCAAATTAAACAGATGTGATAGGAGTTGAAGTTTGTTACTTGGGAGGATAGATAAGATCAATAACATTGATTTTCCCATCTCCCAGTAATTTATTTTATTAAGAAGAGTTTAAAACAAGGCATCTATTTGCATTTTTGTTTCAAATGACTGGTATTGGAAAGTGTTCATTGGATTTAACCTAGCATTTAGGGAGAAGGGCAATAACATTTTCTTTTGGATTCACTGACTTGGCTTAATTTTCTACAGTTTTAAGGGCAAAGAAAGCTTATATGACTCAACAAATCCATGGGCATATCCAGGACATTGAAGAACAGCTGTAGGGCATATAAGCTTTTACTGGATTACTGTGGTGGTCTGATTTGAAGCATCAGTACACCCTTCTCGTTGAATGATCTCATGATGCTGGATCCACTGACTTGCAATCTTCGAAAGATAGAGGAAACCTTTTACGAATCAGTATACTATTGTTCATCCTGTCTGGTCTGGTGAGCATTCTGTCTCTGTTCTCATCCCAGCCAGAATCAGGCTCTGCCAGACTTGGGACTTTCACCCCTGCTGCTGCTATCACCATTGGATTTTAATATACTGCAAATTAATTTCCTGGGTCAGATTAAGAGCAACCTTAGTGTAATTCCCATTAACATTCTAGTTTGAATCTACCATAGGAAGTGTGCAGAGTTTCTCAGTTTATGTGAATCTCTTTGTCACTTCTTTTCTAATATATTTTCAAATTAGAAATGATAAATATAACTAGACTATGGTGCTAAATATCTTCAATATCTGGAATGCTAGCCAGATGAAAGTGTATAATAGGACTCTGATTTATTTCCATATATGAGATCAATTGCTCTCATCCCCTTGGCAAATGTCATAGAACAAAACCAAAATCATGCAACTGGAAAAGGGACAGATAGGGAAAAGGGGGCATAATAGGGATGGGGAGAAAAAGAGATGGGAGGAAGAGAGAGTAACTTGAATGCTTTTTATACACCCACAAATTTTTCTAAAAGTCAAAGTCACTGATAGCAAAAAGCTAAAGAAATATCTTGCATTCTTAAAACAGTAATTTCTAATGTTTATTGAGTAACTACATCAGAGTTTTTTTTTTTTTCATTATCTATCCCTTTCCATACTTTGACATTCAAAGCTACCTGGCTGATAATTAGGAAACACAAGACCACAGTTACACCATGTAAAACATGTTGGTTGTGCTGTCCACATTCCATATGGCTAAGGACATTCGAGTCACTAAAAATATTATTCTGTTTCAGAAAGTAAATTGGGTGTTCCCACTCAAAGGAATATTTGTATTTTTTTTTTTTTAGAAAATTCACTTGATTTTTCCTTCATGACATCACTTGGTTTTGCTTAAAGTTGTCACAAGATACCCTTAACACCTTGAGTCTCTGTTTTTTGTCCTTCCCACTAGCAAATTGTTTACCTTGTTGGTACCATCTTCTTAAGCCATACGAAACTGATATGTTTTCTACTTTTCATAACATCTGTCTTATCCCAAGGCTCTTGGTTGGAATTAAGTGGTTACTCATTTTACCACTGAAAAATATAAGTTGGCCTTATTACTAGTGATACAGTATTTTTCTAGGGGAAGTGAAAGATGACTTCTACTCAATTAAATAGATTGTCAGCCTCCAAGCCTAGGGATATACAGGAGGTCATGGATGACCTCCACTGCTAGGACTTTGTATACGGTCATTATTGATCAGCCAAGCCTAGAGCAAGACTTCTTTCTCTACCTCAATAGCATAATAAAAGCAGACTGTGTTGCAATAGAGTTGAAAGTGGGAACCAGGTAGAAAGATTTCTATAGAATTTATGGGTCCCATGTACAAGAGTCAGAAGTAGTTACAGCTTTATCAGCACCTGACACTGAAAACAAACAAATCTTCTCTTGAGGACAGGAATGGCAGACATCAAAAAACTCCATTTAGTGAAGCAAGCAGAGCCCAAGCCAATCCTCCCCACGGCTGACCACGGGATTTACTGCAGATATTCCAAAGGCCTTACTTCTTGGGTCCCACTTGGCCCACGTTGACTCGCACACAGATGACTTTCCGTGTCTGCATGCCCACAGAACATGAGGCCTCCCCGTTCCACGTTGTAGTCGTATTGAAGGATGACACTGATGTGTCCTCTATACACTGACCCCAGGGACCAGTTTGCCAGTGGTACACAGTGCAAGGATGCTCATTGCAGCTGCGCATCTCTTGCAAAGCACTGCTGTTGGGGCAGCGGATTCCACCTACAAAAATGGACAATGATAACAGATGAGACAGAGAACAAAAGGGAAATTCATTGTTCTCTCCTCCCAGGAATGTACAGGGCTGCTAACCACGACGCTGACCACTTGCTGAGCACATAGACCGATACCAGCACCCTACAAAAGAGGCAAATTATTCTTTTTCATGATTTAGCTTGAAATATAAAGCATACAGTATATATACTAGATATTGAAGATAATTTAAGGAGAAGTCATTGTTCTTCAGAAGAGCCCAACATCCAAAGCAAGAAAGCAAACAGTATTGTTAATAGCAAGCAACAGACAACCTCACACTGTGGATGAAAATATCTAAATGTATTTCAGGCACCATCATTTAAACTGAATGTCTTAATGGAGGGTTTTAAATAATGCTTACTTTAATGTGTTAGATTTTTAGGGTGATTACAAGAAAGAATGTTAAAATTGGATGAAAAATTAGAATCTTCTAGATTACTATTGAGAAAACAACAGGGTATTAATAGTTGTTCAAATCTATGATGTCATTGGTTGTGCAATGCACCATCATTTTATGTGTTCCAAAGAAAAAGTAATGGTTTGAAATTAAAATATTAATCAATAATTTCTGCTTATTTCTAATTTTTATGATTATTTAAATAGTATTTATGACTTAATTCCATGTTTGTTTGTTTTTTTTTCTGTTACAAGAAAAGATAGTTCTAAATTTCTCTTTTCAGAGTCCAGATCTTTGAATTCAGTGTACACTCATTCACATCAAAGTTTGTGTTCCTTGTAGTATTATCAAGTGTGACATCAAAGATGTTGGTGAGATCAGATATTTCATTTTTATTAAAAACATCATTACATTTATTTATTTTTGTGTGAATACATGTGCATATGTTTATGAATATATGTATATATGTATATATATGTATATATAATAATATATATGAACATACAAATGTCAAGGTGTACATGTGTAGGTCAAATGCAGTTGTGTGAGTAAGTTGTCTTCACCATATGGGTCCCAAACTGAACTTAGATCATCAGGCTTGGGGGCAAATACCTTTATCCATAGAGTCATCTTACCAGCCAAATATGATATTTCTCATAAAAATTTGTACCAAGACCTAGAGAGATGGCTCAACCATTAAGAGAATATACTGCTTTGACAAACAATGCATTATTTTTCTTAGCCAGAACCTGGAAACAACCTAAATGCCCCTCAAACGAAGAACGGATAAGGAAAATGTGGTACATTTACACAATGGAGTACTACACAGCAGAAAAAAATAATGACATCTTGAAATTTGCAGGTAAATGGATGGATCTAGAAAACATCATATTGCATGAGGTAACCCAGACTCAGAAAGACAAATATCACATGTACTCATTCATAAGTGACTTTTAGACATAAAGCAAAGAAAACCAGCCTATAATTCACAATCCCAGAGAACCTAGACAACAGTGCAGTCCCCAATTAAGCCAACATTAATCTAATCTACATGAGAAGTAGAAAAGAGATCTCCTGAGTAAATTGGGAGCATAGGGACTTTGGGAGAGGGCTGAAGGGGAGGAGAGAAGCAGGGAGGGGAGCAGAGAAAAATGTAGAGCTCAATAAAAATCAATTAAAAAAAGAAAAAATTCTATGAAGGAAAAAAAAGAGCATATACTGATCTTGCAGAGGATCCCAGTTTGGATTCCAGTTTGCTTCTGCCTTATCAGGCAGGTCACACCTGTCTATGTCTTTAGCTGATTTTGATTGTCTCTTTTTTGGCATATCTGGCATTGTTATTTCAGCCAGAATAGCAAAATTCACTATCATTATAAGCAACTATGCCATAACTTCTGCTTAACTGCTACATTTTAGAAATGTATTCAGGGTACAAAGCAATAATGCTGGTGATGTTAAATGGTAAGATAGACACAACTCTAATTGGTAGACTGTGATCTTAGGGTTAACACTCTGGAATCATTTTTGTGCAGCCATATTGTGTGAATTTTATAGGTGGAGTTCTAATTTGAGTTCACAACTGTCAAGTGAATAAAAATAGAAACCCAAGTATGAAACGATGTGACCAGTGTGTTAATGAGGAATGTAGGAAGATCATGTTTTTTAACCAAATGTGAAAATAAAAAAATAATGTATTGTTGAAGGCAGGGATTAGAGAAATTCAATGCTCACATCATTGATGATTTAATTCCTGTGGTAACACCAGAGATGACCTCCAGGGATTGGAGATATTTTTAGACTTCCCTCTTATCAGCAGCTAATCAATTGGCAGTTTGTTAATAACAATTTAGAATCTTTCCTGCATTGGTGAATAAGGTTATAACAACAGAGTGACCTGTCCTGAACATTTCCATTGGTGTCTCTGCTTCATGAAGGTAAAGACATATGTCACACTTCATGTCCTGTCTGTTATCATACAGTTTGGTGACCCTGGCAACCCTAGCTTGGACTTTTAGGATCTGAATACACTGAATTGTAAAACATGATAATTCTATTGGGGAGAAATAAGTGAGAATGCCGAGCATTCCTTCCTCCGGGTGCTAGATGTATTCAACCTTAACAAATTCATACCATATACATATGGTATGTATTTATGTTATATATATAGTATGGTTGTATATAATTAACATATATGATTATATATAATTAACAGTTCCTTTACATTTAATACTAAAATTTCTGACAAAATGTCAAATTTCTGTACCTATACCTTTTTCACTGTAAGAATAAGTATCCTGTTTAAACTGATTTTTAAACTCTGAATTGCTTTTGACACTTGAATTGACTGCTTGGCTTAGGGGAAAAATAATAAGAGAAAGAAAGGAACTTTTACACCATCAGCATAACACGTCAAGGAACTGCAAGATAGCTGTTCAGTTTGTAGACACAAAGGCTATTTATTTTCACACCCTAATCCACATTAAAGCCACATCAGCAGTTTGGATCTGATGTAGGATCCTTGCACCGATAAATCCTAGTGTGGTCTTAATTATTACAACATTGCAATTTTGAAAGTATGGTTTGTTGTAATCTGCCACTGTAGCATCACTACGTTGTTTGGGGAATAATTTTATGTTAGAAAATTGGTAACTATAATGTTGAAAATATTTATGGGAAAACCAAATTTTAGACATTTGGGAGTATTTCCATAGTTATGGAGAAATTCTAAAATGTGAATGACAAAATTAGTAACAAGTAAACTTGAAACTGTTCTCAAACATGCAAAAATATAGGCTTTACACTAAAACTGTTACTTAGATTTTTTAAATAGTTTCAGCAGCAGGAAAGAATTTATTTACCAGACAAAACTTCTGTTATATAAACAAATATTTAGAGAGGGGGGTAAGGAAGAATTAGGAGGAGTTGAAGGGGTAGAAACTGCAATAAGGATATATTATGTGAGAAAAAAATCTATTTTTAATAAAAATAAAGAAATAAACATTTATATACAATATAAAATATGCCAACTATTAGGTGAAACTGCTCTATTAAAGCAAGATGCATTGGGCTAGGGAGATGGCTCAATAGATAATGGTACTTGTTACAAACATGAGGACCTGAATTCAAAGCCTCAGAATTCATTTAAAGTACTGACGTAGCTGCATGATATGGTTACTTCAGCACTGTGAGGCCAGAAACAGAGACTGAAGGAACGTTAGGACTTGCTTTAGTAAGCCTCAACCTTAGTAAGAAACTATCTAAAGTGCATAAAATAGTAGCAATTCAGAACACCTAACATCCTTTTCAGACCTCCATGTGAATGCACAATCATATTCATACACAAATACAAGTGTGCATATATCACACACATATATTCTGTAAAAAAAAGAACAATCAGAATATGTAAAATGAGACATAACTTTTCCTAATGCATCAGTCTTGCAGAAGCTTTGTTAGGTTGCATATCGTGAGAGTTAGGAAGATGCTGCTTCTGGCATTGATGTATTTACTACTGATGTGACAGTTTAAAAAGAGCCCTACTCCCAGCCACAGCTAAGACTCCTAGCAACAGCAGATACGTAGCCTGAACTGGCCATCTCCTGTGAACAGATTGGTGCCTAGCCCAATTGTTCATCCAGCTTCTGATAGAAACAGATGCAGACCCAAAACCAAACATTAGGTAGAATTCAGGAATTCTGCAGAAGAGAGGAAGAAAGGTTTGTGGGAGGCAGGGGGTCAAGGACATCACAAGAAAACCCACAGAATCAACTAATCTGGGCTCATAGTGGATCAAAGAGACTGAACCAACAACCAGGGAGCCTGTATGGGACTGACCTCAGGATTCTGCATATCAGTTGGAGGTGTATAGCTTGGTCTCCTTGTGAGACTCCTAACCGTGGTAACAGGAGTTGTCTCTGACTCTTTTACTGGCTCTTGGTACTGTACTCCCCATATTGGATTACCTTGCCCAGCCTTAACACATGGGGAGGTGCTTAGTCTTACTATAGCTTTTGTATGCCATGATTTGCTGATAGTCATGAGAGACCTACCCTTTCCTAAACAAAAATGGCAGAGGAGTGGATTGGGGGTAGGAACAGAGTGGGGTGGTGGGAAGAACAGGGAGGAGAGGAAGGAGGAAAACTGTGGTCGAGAAGTAAAACACACACACACACACACACACACACACACATACACACACAGAGAGTCCTGTTCAATATGGTATGGTTACTGGATACCTGTATATGGGTGTGATACTCAGCATTTATGTTGGGTGTGTCAAGGTATACCAGAGGGATCAGAAATAGTTCACTCGAGGATATTGTGATGTGGTAAGGAAAATAGGTAAGAAGAGTAGAGTGGCTGAGACATACACTTGAGGAAATCTTTGTGGAGTTTCAGAATTATGTTGAGAGGTACATACTTTAATAACAAGAGAAGTAAGATTCATTGTCTTTTGGAGACTTAAATTTGTCTGGGAGAAGGAGGTACTGGGATGAACCAAGAAGAACTAGAATTTTAAATAGCAAATTTCTGAGATGAGAAGGAAGAGATTGTTTTTATCTAAGCAAAAATAAAAATAAATGCGAAAGAATTTGTAGGTATGGCTGTGGAGATTAGCATGGTGACATGTCAGTCAGAGTGTAGAGTTGATGTGGGAAATAAATGGCTGCAAAGACAAGGGAGAGGATGGGGTGTCCACTAGGAAGAGGTGATACTGTGTTTCTACTGTCAGCTTCTGTTGCAGCCCCATCCTCTCATAGCAGACTGTGCTTGGTGAGAAGCTTTGGTCCAGGGCATGATAAGTGCTTGGGAGAGCTGAATCATAAAAAGCATTAGTAGAAATGGAAAGAAGAATTCTCATTGTGCAGCCTCCTCAAATCCCCTGAATCAGGCGGATGGGGAAATGCCACCATCGACTTAGACACCAAGTGCTGTTCATATCTACACAAAACCCGGATCTGTGGGTCTTTGAATTCTCTAAGAAACACAGCTGCTTCGTGGCTCTGATAATCAAAATCACTAAACTGTTAAACACGAACATATTAAAATAGAACTATTACTTCTTCCAAGTTTTCTCTGTAAAATATGATTCCGAAGACTTCTAATTATTTGAGAAAATTGGTGTAAATTCTATTTCAATCTGCATCTATTCTCTGCACATGGCAGATAGGACAGCACAGTGACATTCGGTTAGTAAAGTTATATCAGGTCATCCTAAACTTTGCAAAAACAAACATTTCCTCATTTGTCACTCTTCACAAATGAAGTTGGTTGAAGATCTGCACGGGGATTCAAAAAATGAAAAAACACAGAAAATTTAACACTAATGCTTATATTTGGTTCAAATTTAAGACACAACTACTTATATTACACACACAACAGATTCAACTGTTAAAGGATTTCCTTCTTTTAGAACTTGACAACATAAATTTAAAAGTAGGTTTGGGGCAAACCCTAGTATACATAATATCACAAAGATGCTTACTCAAAAAAAATCATACAATATTTAATTAGTAAGTTCTTGATTTTATATAAGTAGAAAACAAGAAGTAAAATTCTTAGCCCAATATCGGCTCCTGTCCCTTTCCATGTGTATATAAGTGTGTTTGTGTGTATGTGTTCATGTGTGTGCAGGTATATGCATGTGTGAAATTCAGGGGTCAGCATCAGTTGTTGTCCGTTGGGAACTGTCCATCTTGTATGCATTATGATCTCTCTCACTGGGACTGTGGCTCACTGAGTAGGTGATGCTGGCTGGTCAGTAGGCCACAAACACCCCTCTGTCTCTGCTGCCCCAGATCTGGAATTACTAGAACACCCCACAACACTAGATTCTTTATACATGAGTATTAGGTATGGTCCTTATCTTTGCATAGTGAACATCTTCCCATGGAGCTCTTTCCACAACCTCTTACTTCCACCTGGTTTAAATTAAAGTTCTAGTCAACTTTTTCTAGTGTTCATGCCTTAATTATCTCTAGATGTTTCCAATTGTGATTTGGTTGCCTAACGATATTTCTGCATGAATTGTTTTGTAGGTATTTTTGTTTATTGCTGATACTATACTGTATAGTGTTATCTAAGACTGTATGGAAAAATATATGCAAACTATTTTCATTCTTTTGTTTTCTTTTAAATTCTTTGAGTTACCTTTATAATTGTAGCACAGAGTCAACAATTATTTTCTTGGACCATTTGTAAGACGGTGATGAATGAGGCTCATCACTCTGAACAATTTGATGTATATTTTCTGTAAGTTAGACATCCTTTCATACATAAACATATCCAGCACTTTGAGCCCCACCGAAACTTCCAACTATCCCCAAATAATTATCATATCACAAGGATTTAATTCAAAATCAATCATCACATTTAGGCATCCTGTTAATTGTTGGTCTCCTTTAATTGGAAACATTACTTCTGTATTTTCCTAACTTTTATAGGCAGTTCTGAAGATTTATTGTTCATTATTATAATTATATAGCACCTTTCTGACTGATGCCTTTCCAGAGTAAGATTCTATGCATGCATTTCTGGCAAGGTATATCATAAGTAATGGCACGTTGTTATTGCAGAACATTCAGGACATGTGATTTTGAGTTACTCTATTACTTTAAATTACTTAGATCACTAGATTAAGCAAGATTTGTTTCTTTTAAAGACATCTCTATTTCTATTTATATGTGTGTACCTGTGTGTATGCATACTACAGTGTGCGTTGGTGCCTGGGAAGCCGGAGGAGTTTCAGGTTCTCTAGAGCTGGAGTTACAGGTAGTTGTCCACTTCCCAATGTGGATGGTAGGAGCTGAACTGTGATCCTCTGGAAGATCAGCAAGTGCTCTCGAGTGCTGAAGCATCCAGCTCCACTCCCTATAGCATGCTATCCTGCAGATACAGTACCCAGTGATGGGATTGTCTCTCTTTAATTGGAAGCAATTATTTTATGGCCAGAAGTAGGTTGCCCCACAAATAAAAGCAGTCATCTCAGGATGGTGATGGAGGTGGGGATTCAAAAAATAAGGGCTTTTCCAGGATCTTGCCGTAGCAGACCTGGAAACACTATAAACCGAATCACAGCCTGGTCAAATATTAAATGTGTCCCTCTTGCCCTGCCCCAACTCTTCCCCTACTTAAACTCACATTCACATTAATAATTAGAAAGAATGACTGAAGGTTAAAGCCCTTGCCTTTGTGGAATAGATACATTTATTAACGGTTTACTATATAATTTTCCCCATTTTCTGAACATAATCTATTCAAATTAGAAAGGCTGTTTGACAAGTCAAGAAACATAATTTTCCCTCTGGAAGTCTCTATTTTGTTGTCTTGTTCAGATTCCTTTGGGTAAGGCCACCCTCTGGCCTATAGATCACTCACAGTTATGGTTATGTTAAAATAGAATCAGAAACCATGATCTGGGACTGCGGATATGGCTCAAAGGTAGAGCACAAAGGCCTAGTTCAATCCCCAGCACACGTGACTGACTTCCTGCTACATTACACAGACCTCACACTTATGCACTTACCATTCTCATTGATTTCTTCCTAGAAAAAAACTGTATAATCCCATCTCTAAATACTACATATCACTTTTATCTTTTGTTTTCCTATAAAATTATCACAGCAATTTTCATGAAAAGAATCTGAGAGACATTCCAAACTCTAATTTTTGTAGAATAATAAAATACTCACTTTCGCAGACTATAATACTGTTGATTAGAACACATAATTTAAGACTTATTATAGATGTATTTCTTTCAATAAAGAAAGTAGAAACCATTTTATAAAGCCCGGTATCATAGCAGTCTCTTTTCCTACAAGATTAAAGGTTATTTTTATTTCCAGCAAATAACAGGTATTAAGGAAATTTATTTTGCAGATGAGCTCTCCATTAGGTGTCTCACACAATTATTCTATGTTTTATAAATACCATTGGCTGAGCACAAGACATCCACTTACAGATATTCAGTCTGCTTTATACTTAAAATGATGTTTCGATATATGCCCTTATGGTATATTAGAGAAACATGTGCAACATCCCACTATAACTGGCTTATGATAGAGCTACTAGACTTAATTTAAAAATTATTGAAGACCCACCCTTTCAAATTAGGTGGATAATATGTATCAAATACTAGCCATGATTTCCCGCCTTTAAAACATTCAAGACCTTTCAGTGTGGAGTGACTCATCTACAGACAAAATGATATGCTGCAGTCTTGCAAGCACAGCAAAATCCTTGCTATGTGGCCCGGGGTGAAAAGTCACTCATTACTAGTCACACAGCAAATGTCTGCCAGGAATAATGGGTTTTATAGGAAGCAGGGTGACCACAGATCTAATTTTAATGAAACCCAAGACACAATCTGAGATGACAGAGTTTGAAGTCTGAAGGTAATCTTTTCAAGCTGGAGGTGTTTAGGAGAGCACAGAAAAGTTAAGGTTTGTTTTCTCTAAAATTTGTATTTTTCTATAAATTTTCTATTTTCTTAGCAAACAGTTATATTTTTATTGGGAAATATTTGAGGGGTCTATAAAAATTATAAAATTTTCCAAAGGGTAACTTTTATATATAATATGTTGCACTTGTATATTAAAGCTGAGGTAATTAAATAGTCTGCATAGTTATTATGCAAAATAATAGCAAATATTGTTAAATAAGATTATGAGATACTATGATCAGAAAGCCTGGAAACATAAAAAGGCACAGATGACATAAAATCAATCAAAATCAATTCATTTCAGGGATTAATAGGTGTATATGCTTATTATAAAGAGAAATTGTGATCTATAAGTCCTAAACGTAAATAAGAAGGGTCATTTAGTGTGGGATGGTGCGTGGCACCCTGCATTCCTGGAGGAACATGGACCTCAGTGTGAAACAATTTGACTCCCGTGCTTTCCAACACTTCTGTTATCTTCCAAAAATACAAGAGCTTGACACTGTCTCACCCAGTCACACAGAGGACAAATTAGCATTTGGAGAGCAGCACAGAGCAATTACTGCCTTGTATTCCTTGGCAATAAAGCTTGCGGGTGAGGTGTGATCTGTAAAAGTCATGCCTTATTCACCCCATAGGGTGAATCTGTGCTTGGGTCGTGTGGCTCTCAGAGCCTGTGCTCAAAAATGCAAATGGTAGAAAACACACACAGTGTTCAGCCAAGCAATAGCCATGCTAAAAATTAAAATTAACTTTCTTATTATATAAATGACAATTCTATGAGACATTAAACTACCAATGGCTAAAACAAACTACTGAAATAGAAAGCAATGGAATGTTTGGATTTTTAGACCATTTCTCAATTTCTTCTGCTTTGTACACTTTGGACTAAAAGAAACATGAATTAGTAGCTGAATGAAAAAAAATAAAAAAAAATCATTTCTACTTGATTAAACATCCATTTTCAAGGTTAATTATAAGGAATAGAATGAAACCATATGAACAGATATTTAAAGTCTTTCATTGTTGGAGTTCTGTCAGCTAGTTTTCATAGAATGTTGTCTTACACACGCTACACAGTAAATGGCCATCAGTTTTCAGAAGAAACAGTCATGAGGCTGGAGACCTTACCTTCGTCACCTGCATAGGCCAGAATGGACCGAGCTCGGATCTGTTTCCCTTCTGTGGTTTTCCCTGAGCAGGTGTGTGAACAGGAGGACCATGTGGACCATGCAGTGAGCACACAGTCCTTTGGGCATGGGGCATCACAGGCCACAGGAATGGGAAAGATGGCGTCTCTGCATAGCTGTCTGTCCACTTCTTCTCCTAGGAACCACATGAACACCAACATTTATCATTATTAAGTCCATGTCAAATGAATGATTGAAATAAGACAGGTGTCCAGATGAATTAGACTATTGCCCATTAACTCTTAATTAAAAACAAAATGAAGAGAAGAAATAATTGTGATGATAAAATGTTAAAAGAATATCAGAAAAATACAAACATAGAAACAGACACATAAAGCCCTAAATAAATAAGGGTTCCTTAATCATCAAAGGCAAAGGCATATAAATCAACATATTACTGAAAGTATTTTCACCCTACAGTTACTTCCCATAAGAGATTTTTTTACATTTAAAATATTAATGTACAATAAAGAGCATTATGAAATTATGTTGCCCTCTATATTCAGAGGTGAACTATGCTTTACAGTGACAGATAGCTATAGCATGTGTCAGTGTTTTCATGAATCAACTCACAGAAGTGTTTATAAATGTTATTGTTTCTACCAGAGAAGGCATTTTTATACAACTAGCCACCTTTCTCTTTCTTAAGTACCCTCCCCACTCTCCAGAAGTAGGCAGAAAAGGTAAAGAGTAGAATAGAATCACCATGCCAGTTCTTAAGATGGCCACATGGGAAGAGGGCACACTGATGACAGGACAGAACATGTGCAGAAGCAAGCAAGTATCACCCAAATGCTTTAGCATCATTGACAGTTTCAGTGGGTCTTTAGGTATAGAGCTGTTTCTTTATAGCAAACAACACTTCATATAACACTCTCTCCCGTTGCCCCAAAACTCATAGATACATAGCCAATACATGTGGTTTGAATATGAAATGCTCCCCACAGGCTCATGTCTAAATGATTGGCCCCCAGAGGGTGGTGCTGCTTTGGGAAGGCCTGGGGACTTTAGGAGATGGCCCTTGACTTGAGGAATTGTGTGACATGGGGAGAGGCCTGTCTTTGGGGTTATATTCTGCAGTTCTTCTCTGCTTCTTGTCCTCCATAAAGTGGATAGCCCCTTTCTGCTTCTGCCATGGTATTCTGCCTCATCATCACCCCTGAACCAATGCAACCAAGGAGCATGGATTTAAATCCCTCAAGCCAGGAACCCAAAGGAACAATACTTACACTTCACTTCAAGTTCTTTTCCAGGTATTTTGTCACAGTGATGAGAAAGGTAACTAAGACAATGTTTGTTAATGTCTTATGAGTCAATGACATGAGATAAACAAAAGGCCAGAGAAAAGAAAGTATTATTGTTAATAAATAACGAAGAGAAGCAAGAAGACTGTGAGAAACATGGATAACAGGAGATGTCTGTTACAAAGTCGCGACTCTGTTGCCTTGGTTACAAATGTGCTCCTAGGTTACACTGAGTAGAACGAAACAACATATCATGTAAGCCATTGAAAATCTTTCTTCTGTTTGCTGTGTAACATATCCACAATCCTGGATGATCTTATAAAAATTGTGAGTGTTGTATTAGACATTCAGGGGAGAAAGGTCTCTTACTGTGCCATTCTTGACCACTATTACACTAACAAATCCCAACTAATTTTCTTTGGTTGAAGGCTAGGAACATTTTGTGCTGCACACTGCTTTAGACACGTTTTTGAAAAGTGGGACAGAAAATTAGAAGTAAATTGGAAATGTGCTAACATGTTGATAACTACTGTTTTGATAGGCCTTTTACGTTAGAAAAAAATCAGAAGTCAATTGAAGTGTATTTATAGCCACTACTTTGTAAGATCCTAAATCATCAGACTTCTTCACTATTTATGGCCACTACTTTGTAAGATCCTAAATCATCAGACTTCTTCACTAGTAAAAGAGGTTCATTAGAATTACAACGAGGCAGCAAGGCCTCATTCTTTAAAGTGGGGCTGGGACAACCTGTCCACACATAATGGGGCCCAAACCATGTGGGGTCTAGGACAGCCTGGCCACACAAGGTGCCCAGGCCACAAAGCTGCCATGGTGGGTAGCTGTAAGTTGACACCACCACGGAGGACCAACTTCTGAATAGCACCTGACAGTCCAACCATTAGATAAGATTAGATAGGACCACCAGATGTTCCCGAGTCCACTCTCCTTTTGCCAAGACACCTAGACAAATGTCAGCCAATCAGGGTCCTAAACCCTGGAAGTTCCCTTACCCTAACTTCTACTATGATAAAAACCATACCCTGACTGGGCTTGGCATTATCTACTGTTCTGTCTCAACAGATGGAGAGTCCAAATTTAAGCTCGAATAAAGGCTATTTGCTTTTATATATAGGGCTCGGTCTTCTAGTTGGTTTTTGGGGGACTCCATGATCTGGGCATAACATTTCTACTAGCTGCGAAGTTTGGCATATAACCCAATAAGACAATATAATTAATAGGTAGATACATAAATGTTAAGTAGAGTAGGAAATCATTATTGTGTAATAAGGCAGTTAACAGTTTATATTTTATAATTTATATAGTAATAATAATAATAATAACTTTTTCAATTAAATTGGACTTTTTCTTAGTCAAGGGATTATCTTTGTTGTTACATCTCTCCTCTCTCATTTCTTGTCCTGTGGAATGATAGGAAACCTTGAAAATGCAGCTGATAGTTAACAAATGTGACAATTCATGTCTTTTCCAAAAGTTCCCAATCATCTCACTCAGAAGATCAGCTGTTGCTGAGGGCTTTCCTCCTCCCTTTATTGGCCTGGGGGAGGGGAGAAGCAGTGTGATTTCTTGGAGATTCCCTACCCTTTTGTCCCACCCCCATGGGGGGGGGAGATAACCACCATCCCAGAAATTCTCAATAAAACTTTTATTACTTAAAAAAAAAAGAAAGATATAATTCTGCAGTAACTGGGAGTTCATGCCAAGAATACTGTAATGGCTTAAGTAAAATGCTGTAGGTCCCTGAGTGGCTGCACCAGGCAGTGGTCCTGAGATCATGCAGCAGGTCCCCTAAGTGGTGGCAGGCAGCAGGCCATGATACCATGCCCACGTCCCCAAAGTGGCAGCAGGAATGGGCTGCAAGTCCCAAGAGCAGCCAGTCCTCTGCAGAAATGACGCAATTCTCCAAGTTGGTGCAGTGGGCCATGAGGGGCAGCGAGTCCCAGGCAGGGAGCCGTATGGTGGGTGAGAGACCTCAGAGGGGCAGCCTCTTTCACGAGGAGAGACAGATGGATGGGCATGCATGCCATGGGACCATGCCACAGGTCTCCAAAGGTGGCTGCAAGAACCTGTTAGTGAGATTAAATAAGAGATCATAACACCACTTTTTGATACATATTTTATGTGTGTGGCAGGGTTGGGAAGTACAAAAATGCCATGTTGTGAGTGTGGAGGTAGAAATAAATAAACAACTTTTTGGAGCTGGCTTTCTTCTAGTGTGTGGAGCCTGAGGAACTGAATTCGAGTCTTCAAACTTGGCACATACAGTTTTTATACATTAAGTCATCTTGAGCCCCCATCTTTCTTGTTTCCTTATACTGTAATTCTATAGCTGGCACATAGTAGAAAACTAATATTTTGTGTATAAAATAAATAAACTAATGACCATTGTATTAAGGAAACCATCAATTCTGTTATATATGGATTAAAGAACTGCATTTGTTAAGTTTTCATGCATTCCAGAAGTCTAGGACCCTACCAAACTGTTCTAATTGGGAAGCCTTGTATAAATCCTCTATTGGCTGGAAATGCAGCCTCTCTTTCTTTTAACTAGAATGTGCATTTACAGCAGATCCTCAGGTGGCTTACACACTCATAAAATCTAAGAAATATCGCTCTAGCATTTATCTATGTTTGTTGTCTTCTGGTTTGAGCAGAATCAAACTTTCTCTTTAAAGGGCAACTACATAAATTGAATTTTCTACTTTGTAATTCTATCTTTGCTGGGGGACATGGTTTCCACTTCTTTTCATACAGAAAATATACACAGGTGAAACTGTGCCTTAAAAAATTGTTACTAGATGTCCATTCTGTCTAATAAATGTTGTATTTATTCATCTTAGCTACGTCTCAGACACTCAGATGTAGGCATCAATATTTTCTGAAACTTATTTTTAAATTTAATTTTTAGTGACAAATATTGAACCCAAGGCCTTGTACATGCTCAGTACATGCCATGACACTGAGCTGTACTCCCAGATCAAATGTCCTTTTTTTAACTTTAAGGGAAATTGAGAGTTATAAATCTTTGGTATTTGTGTCAAACAACAGAAGCGTGACTAAAGTGATAGAGATGGTAACTAATTTCCCAGTCTTTTAAACTGTATAGTGGTAAGAAGAAGCAAAACACAAAAGTAGTTGATGGATGAGGTTTGTCTACAAAGAAGTCAAGAAATTGGTACTCTTGAGTTGCTTCTCAAAAAAGTGGTGTACGGTGTCAGCTACACACTTCCTCAGTACAAACGCAGTGCTAACCTTTCTATGGTTATGTAAGTATATTGGGCTGATGTCCACTGAACAGACAATAATGCACCTGTGAGGGTTGAGAATCATTCAAATCTTTGGCTTTGTTTTGATGAGAGCTTTAATCAATGTGGCTAATTGGAACCTTTAGGGGCTTTATTATTTCAAAGTCAAATTCCCAACATCTAGGGCTAAGTCATGTGTGAATCACTAGTTAAAAGAAATAAATGTAAAAAAAAAAATCCAAGAGAAGTAAATAGTAAAATGTGTCTATGCTTTTTACCTGCAGTTTCATAGCTGAAGCACCTTGAGACTGTGAAGTGTCATTTTTACTTTATTTGTAAGAAGTGGATTGAATATAAGGTCACACAAAAACAGCCAAAAACCATTTTCTCCTTTATAGTCTTAGAACTTGTTTCTTAATTATGTTTGCTTTAGTTGGATAAGTATAGTTTTGTATCACATAACTTCAGAGATTATATAGATATGAATATGCATATAATCAAAGATCACTTAGAATATTTCTGAATAAGAAATGGAAATTTTTCTGCTGAAAAGTTTGGGGATACATATTTTTTCATCTTGACTCTACAACTATGGCACATTCAGATATTCCCTGCGGGACCTTTTGAGGCTCTGCTTATGTGAATTTAAACCCAGGACATGTGTGATGATGACTCTTGTGGTGGATGAAGTTCTGCAGCTGGTGCTGATATGAGCCAGCACATTCATTTCTTTTCTTTAGTTGCTCTGAATACAGTATTTTAGTGAGACACTTATGATGACATTAAAAACGTTTTATGTTCTCCTTTGTATAGTAAAAGGAAAATATACTCACTTTGGATCAGATTTAACATATAAATAATTTCAAAGAATTGTTTACATTTACATAACTCATTGTATATATCTACAAAGCTCAGGATTTTTTCTAACCTTGCAAACTCATATATTTTACAGAAAACATAGAACACAGAACTCAATTTTTAATTTTAAGACGTGCGCCACCACCGCCTGGCACAATTTTTAATTTAGATCTTTAACTTATACTTAGTTTTGAAGGCTAATTTAAATGTGTCTGTGAGATTCTATGAAAGAAATTGACCCAGAAAATTGAATTGGTGTGCTTATTAATTTTTATAAGCTGAAGTTAAGATATAATTGCTCAAGTTTATATCTATCTATTCAGTTTTTTTAATCACAATTGTAATTTTAAGAGTATATTTTAATTATTGAACAATGATGAAAACAAGAGACATGCTTATGTGGACAGTAGGAAGCTTATAAGGCCTCAACCCTTCACAAAGAACTATAAGCAACTACAGAATACTAATTTGAAGAAATAGCCTCCCCCAGGGATGAGCCACACCAATTGGTTGTCCCAGACCAAATTTTCAGCCCTGAGAACATTCATAAAAGTAACATTATACAAAGTGAGCAGATTATATTTAGGAATATATAGGTATATATGCATATAGAAGTGTATACTTATATACAAATGTAACCTAAAAAGCAGAGACAATAAATTTAAAAGAGAGGAAGGAGCAGTGTAGAGTAGGGTTTGGAGGGGTGAAATAGAAGGGAAAATGATGCAAATATATTATAATCTTAAAAAGTATGTTTTCATAATCAATTTTTCATTACTTTCATAAATTGAAACATGTATTTTGACATCTTTAGCTAAATCTGCAAATACTCTGTGTCTAGTCTGTTTTAATGAAGATTCCAAACTGTTCCATAAAACTCCCAACTATCTTTTCCATTCTACTGCACTTCCTATCACTAGTAAAAGACTTGAACATCTGCTTGAAATAATAATATTAAAAATTCATTCCGTTTCCAATAGAAATAAAATAGGAAAAGAGATTCAACATAGATTTTCTTCCTTTGTTAAAGCACATACCAGAAACTTATCACATTAATTTTCACAGATCTTAAACAAAATATAAAAGATAAACCATTGCTTGTCAAGGCTTTGAAAGTATTAAAATCAAGATTGAAAAAATAAAACACTAAGCTCATAATGAACTATGTTTTAACTATATGCTAGCATGTATGTCTTAGCACTGTTCCTTATAGGCTTGCCGAATTGTTCTAATTTGCCTTTTTAATTCTTTAATTTTTTTTTTTTGTGTTTGGGTGTTTTGCTTCAATGTATGTTTAATGTCCACAGAGACCTGAGGAGGGTGTCTGATCTTTGTCACTGGAGTGACACACAGTTGTGAGCCACCATTTGGGTACTGGTGACTGAAATTGGTGGCTATGGAAGAGCATTGCACACTCTTAACCACTAAGGCATCTCGGCAGAACCGATATGTATATTTTGTGGTATATATCTTGGCTTACACTATATGTCTATGTAAAGCATCTCTACTTACTATTAAAGTTCACTAATATAATGAAGCTGAAATAGAAAACAAAAAGAGATCTTAGACAGAGTGAAAGTAGATGCAAATGTTACCTAATAAAACCTGCTCTGGCTTCTCAGCAGCCCTCATTGTCCACCATGTTCAGAGAGTCTGGTTTTATCCCATGCTTTTTCAGTCCCAGTCCAGCTGGCCTTGGTGAGCTCCCATTAGATCAGCCCCACCGTCTCAGTGGGTGGGTGCACCCCTCGCGGTCCTGACTTCCTTGGTCATTTTCTCCCTCCTTCTGCTCCTCATTTGGACCTTGGGAGCTCAGTCCAGTGCTCCAATGCGGGTTTTGATCCCACTGCATGTACTGACTTTGTGGGAGCCTAGCCTGTTTGGATGCTCACCTTCCTAGACCTGAATGGAGTGGGGAGGACCTTGGACTTCCCAAAGGGCAGGGAACCCTGACTGCTCTTTGGACTGGAGATGGAGGGGGAGGGGAGTGGGGGGAAGGGCAGGGAAAAGGGAGGCGGGGAGGAGGCAGAAATTTTTAATAAAAAAAGTGGGAAAAAAAAACAGCTCTGTGGTGAGTCCTTAGCATTATAGTTTTAGAATTAGATTTGTCTATTCAGTCTCGACAAACACTACAGCAACTCTGAGAAATATCATTGGGTTATCTTTTATATTGTTTAAAAATCGTTGCTAAAGTCATACTGACATCGTGAATATGTATATTTACATATTTATTTGGTAGCCAAAAGCTTAAAAATTAAAATAATGGTCTCATATTTGCATTATCTTTTTTAAGAAGACTTTTTTTTTTTTTTGGTTTTTTGAGACAGGGTTTCTCTGTGGTTTTGGAGCCTGTCCTGGAACTAGCTCTTGTAGACCAGGCTGGTCTCGAACTCACAGAGATCCGCCTGCCTCTGCCTCCAGAGTGCTGGGATTAAAGGCGTGGTGCCACCACCGCCTGGCCTAAGAAGATGTTTTCTTATTGCCTTAATTAAACTCTCTGCAACTAATTGCAAAACTGATGGGTTCAGAATTAGACTACTGAGGAGCTTTTTACTGTATGTTTGCTCACCCGTACCCCAGTTAGACTATGAGAACCTTTTATTTAGGGGCTTGTGTTACTCTGGGTCTTCAGATCTGGCAATATACTTGATTCAGACACTGTCACTTTGCTTGTGAAGTGAGGAGAAATGGGTCTGAAATCTGTTACAAATTTGTTTTCTAACAAACAAAAAAATCCTCACTGGTGTTTGCTCCATTCCAAAATATGAGTTCATTAGGACCTGGCAAATTAGGCCTTAACATTTCCTTCATCAGACTAAACTCTGACTTTCTTCTGCATTCTAAGCCTCCTAGGATCTCCTGTGCTAGCTGCAGAAGACTGAGGTACAGTCCAATGCTGCCACCCTCAGCAGTCGGAGTTTACCTACAGTTTACGGACCTTGACTTAGGCTAAATGGGATTTGTAACTTCTGAAATGAAGTTCAGGATAAACCATCTTAAGAAGCAGTGTTGAAGATTTGTCAATTATATTTTAGTATAGGCTTAAGCCTGAAGATTGGGGGAGGAGTGAGGCTCAGAAGAAAGGAAGACTCACACAGAATGAGTCTGTGAGCTTATTTCAGACCAAGTCTCCCCTCATTGTTTTCATGGTAGTCATATACAGGATTCTGATGGGGTTTGAACTTTATCTTTGTACAGGATGGCTGCTGAGGAGTGTGTGACAAGTCTATAGTTCATAAGATATAAGTGTAGCCTCCATATGCAAGAAAGTAGGTGTCTTTTTCTTTGCTGTAAATAGTGGTTTTGGTCCTCAGGTGATGTCTGGGAAAGGGAATCAGGCCACGACAATTAAGGCCTGCATGTCCATTAACCCTAGTTCACTAGTACCTTGACATAGATATCTTTATATTATGAAAGAAATTTTATTCTATTTCTATGGCTGGAAGCCTCACAGCAAATGTTAATTGTGCTGGAATTCTTGCATTTGACTTGGATAGATGTTTGAGTCATTCTTTGGGATGAAGGCTCTTTCCACCCGTATTTTCTGTTTGAGCATTTATTTTAAAACATAACTGAAAATTATTTCTTTCTCCCATTGAAATCTATGTAATTCTCAAAGCTATTTACCAGTATTAAATCCTAGAAACTATCTTTCTCAGAGTTGAGAATTATCCCTCCTAAGTGATAGCAAATAAAGTAAAAAGTGCCTTGGTTTCCCATCTCCATGAGATGTGGAGGTGCCTAACATCCTTGTGTTGTGGTGTACAAACACAGATGGCCCATAGAGCAAAGCATTGAAACTCAGCAACAGCTCATTGTGAGAGATGGATTCCATTGATCTCATCTCCCTGCAGGGCTCTGTGTCACCTTGCCAGTAGCCTGCTCTTGCACTTAAAACACTCGCCGTCTTTTGTTTCTGCCAGTTTGACTTCAGCCTCTCTCCATTGTAACTGTATAAAACACACCATGTAATATTGGAGAAATTTTTTACTTGACAACTTCTTTATGTAATTCACGACATGAAAAATATCTCTAGCTTTCTTTTTATCCAATTATATATTTACCTATTAATATTTAAATATCTTTTTTTATCTTTTTATTGTTTATTTATTTATTAAAGATTTCTGCCTTCTCCCCGCCACCACCTCCCATTTCCCTCCCAATCCCCCATCAAGTCCCCCTCTCTCATCATCCCTAAGAGTAATCCGGGTTCCCTGCCCTGTGGGAAGTCCAAGGACCACCCACCTCCATCCAGGTCTAGTAAGGTGAGCATCCAAACTGCCTAGGCTCCCACAAAGCCAGTACGTGCAGTAGGATCAAAAACCCATTGCCATTGTTCTTGAGTTCTCAGTAGTCCTCATTGTCCATTATGTTCAGCAAGTCCGGTTTTATCCCATGCTTTTTCAGACCTAGGCCAGCTGGCCTTGGTGAGTTCCTGATAGAACATCCCCATTGTCTCAGTGTGTGGGTGCACCCCTCGCGGTGGTCCTGAGTTCCTTGCTCGAGCTCTGTCTCCTGCTCATGATTTGGACCTTGAGATTTCAGTCCGGTGCTCCAATGTGGGTCTTTGTCTCTGTCTCCTTTCATCGCCTAAATGTTTTTCTTTGGGTTCACCTTCTTAATTAGCTTCTCTAGGACCACGCTGAGCTTTCCTAATTTCCTACTTTCAAGTAAGCATGTCTGTTGTTTCCTTTGTTCAGGTCATGTTTAGGGAGCAATGTTGGTGAGACTTCATGGATGTAATTTCTCACATTTTTAGGAGACAAAATCTCACAGCAAACTCCTGTGCATTTTATTCTCACAATCTTTCCATGTATTTTCCCACAATGATCCCTGAACATTATGTATGAAAGTTGTGTTGCTGATGTATTTGTGGTTTTATCTCATGGCTTTCATGTGTTGTAAAGAAAAATTTCCTTACTGAGGAGAACTACATAATTTTGCAAGCACAGGAATAAATTGTTGGAATGAATTTAGGGGATATGCTAGATTAGTAAAGCAGAGGTGCTAGGTTGTCCTCCAAGTTCTAGTATTATGTAGCACTGGGTATTTGGGTAACTTTTCTGTACCACTCACCATTTACTTCCTGTTGAACATGCCCGAAGTCCAATTAGAAAGCTATTGGTTGATACCAAGGTGTATTTGCCAGGACAGCACCCTTAGATTGTTATTATGCAATATGGGTTGTGATTAATTGATGTGGGAGTCCCCTCTGTATGTTATGAATATGTTTTATTACTATTGGTTATCAAAGAAGCTGCTTTAGCCCATAGCAGGGCAGAATATAGCCAGGCTGGAAGATATATATATATATATATATATATATATATATATATATATATAGTATGTAGAGTCAGAGAGACACCATGTAACTGCCAAAGAAGACAGACACTGGATCCTTACCAGTAAGCCACAGCCTTATGCCAATACACAGATTAATAGAAATGGGTTAATTTAAGATGTAAAAGTTAGGTAATAGGAAGAGTGAGCTAACAGGCCAAGCAGTATTATAATTAATATAGTTTCTGTGTGATTATTCAGTTCTGGACCGCTGGGAAACAAAAGAGCAGTCTCTGACTACAAAATCATGCGACAAAATGGTGTCTATGAATTTGGGACTAACCTGCATGGCCAGCCACACATTTTGGGTCCCAGTGATTGTATGCCAGCTGATTGTATGCCCACTCATGGTTAGGAGGAAAGTAGCTAGATCATGCCTGCCATTTAGCATCCCTCCTTGGGAGAGTAGCTGGACTGGGTCTGCTAGGCATGCACAGGCAGGAAGCATGTTGGATTCCTGCCATCGTACATGGAGACATTTCTAGGCTGCCCAGCATGCTGCATGGCATATTTAGCTTTTACTCAGACTAAGAGGGTTTATATACTACACGGTGCTTCTCAGATTACGATGTAAGCACTGCTCCCAGCCAGCAGTCCTAGAGCTTTCCAGAAACTTACGTCTGCCATATTGAAAGGACAAGAGAGGCAGAGCCAGCATCCAGGGCTGCTGTGACTGTGTTTACCATTTTAAAATGTTCCTTGTCATAAAAGGATTTCAGATACACAATAGGACCGATTCAGACATAAAAGACCTCTGAAAGAGACACAGTGTGTTTTTAAAATGTACACAGGCTTGGAAGAGAGAGGAAAAAGAATATAGACAGTTATAAAAAGAAGTAAATGGTTTTAAATATAAGACTAAGTCTTTAAAAAGACAGTAAAAGTAATATAAAAGAGGAAAGATAGTAATCGATTAAAGAAGTAGAGAATAAAAAAAGCCATATAAAGATGGAAAATACACAGAGGGTCTGGATTATGTTTATTATTTTGCTTTCTTTGAATTTTTTGACTGCAGAGAGAAATTTGATTCTGTGGGCTGCTAAGTTAAATAACATAAAAGTATCTTGACTTCAAAATTTGACTCTAAGGATATGTTACTTTGAAAAAGAGATTCTGATTTTGTTTCAAGAGAAGATGAAAACCTGTGGAATTCTTCAAGGATGATGTTGTTTGATGGAACAAGATTCCAAGCAAGGTCTCTATGAACCCTAAAAATACTTCATCCAACAAACAGCAGGAAGCAATTTGGAGAAAACTACACCCAAATTCCCCAAAATGATTGTTTATAAATGTTTGTTTTCATTTAAAGGTGGTTGATTATAAGTTATTAATGGTCACAATAAATTTCTAATAAAAAATAAGGGAGATATGATATAGAGATGAATATTTTGCACTGGTATAGATCTTGGTCTCTGATACAAATATAAGGTCAGTTTCATTATATATATATATATATATATATATATATTCTGTTCTTGTTTAAGGTATTATGTTTAGACAGCTCATTAAAAAATTTAACATATAATTAAAAATTATAGATTAATAGTCATTTATAATAGTCAAGCTTGTAGTAACATTAGTTAGATCTTCTAGATTATATAAAGATATATTTCAGATGGATATGTTCTTCAAACCTTTCAAAGACATACAGAATATGGTATTTAAAATGTTTCAAGAACTTAGACTTTTCTTAACAGTGAGAGGTGTCTGCTTCTGGAAGCACCAATTACTTCAGAGAGATTGATGGGCACTGAAGAAACTCATTATGGAATTTGCCTTCAATGTGACAAGGCAAGAAACTGCTCTTGCTTGGACCACTTGCTGGTATGCTATATGAAATGGACATACAGGTTCTACAAAAAAATGGCTCCTGAACTTGACAAAAGAAGGTGAGACAGTAGTAAAGGGTTCCTGCTCCACCAAAGAAATTGTAAGACATTCTGTAGGACACAGAAGAAAGTGACTGACAAACTGCCAATACAGGCAAAAGAGTCTTTCAGATTTCGTGTTGGATACTCTGGGCCTGTAGGCTAAATATGGGTGCATAAAAACGTTGAGTGACTTTCCAGGAAGTGAGATGTCTTCGTCAATTCTTTAGTTTTGGAAGTTGCTTGAATAACACTTCCTGTTTACTTAGGTAATATGTCATTCTGGGGTCCTTGAGGAGTTGAAGACAGATAGTATAGCTTTCCTTAGTTATGATAAAAGACAAATTAGATTTGAAAATTTAGGCTCACAAAGATAAAATAGATATTATATTTTCTTTAATTTTGCCAGATACAAATAGACAAAATATTGTAACTGTAATTCTTGCTTGAACCTGTTTTGTTATATGCAATTTTATTATGTTAAAGTTAAAACCTTCCTTTTTAAAGTTTTTATTGAGCTATATGTTTTTTACTGCTCCCTCTCTTTCCTCTCCCCTCCCCTTCTACCCTCTCCCATGATCCCCTTGCTTTCAATTTACCCAGGAGATCTTATCTTTTTCTATTTCTTATTTAGATTAGATCCATTTATGTCCCTCTTAGTGTTCTCTTTGTTTTCTAGGTTCTCTGAGATTTTAAATTGCAGGCTGTTTTTTTCTTAGCTTTATGTCTCAAAACCACTTATGAGTGAATACATATAATATTTGTCTTTCTGTGTCTGGGTTACCTCACTTAATATGATTTTTTGTAGATCCATCCAATTGCCTGCAGATTTTATGATGCCATTTTTTTCCTTTGTGTATTACACCATTGTGTAAATGTACCCCATTTTCCTTATCTATTTTTTGGTTGAGGGCCATTTAGAAAACCTTCCTTTTTATTTAGACATAAAAGGGGAGATGATATGGGATTACCCTCTGTATGCTATGAATATGTTTTATTATTATTTCTTAATAAATAATCTGCTTAAGTCTATTGCAGGGAAGAATATAATCAGGTTGAGAGAGAGAGAGAGAGAGAGAGAGAGAGAGAGAGAGAGTATGTGGAGTCAGAGAGACACCATATAGCTGCCAAAAGGAGATAGATGTAGGTGAGTCATCTGTCTATGTGTTATTTTCATTGGTTAATAAAGAAATTGCCTTGGCCTTTGATAGGACAGCAGCTTAGATAGGTGGAGTAAACAGAACAGAATGCTGGGAAGAAGGGAAGTGAGGCAGACGCTATAGCTCTCCTCTCCAAGATTGACGCAGGTTAAGATCCTTCCCCGTAAACCACCATCTTGTGGTGCTACACAGATTATTAGAAATGGGTTAATCAAGATGTGAGAGTTAGCCAATATGAGGATAGAATTAATGGGCCATGCAGTGTTTAAAAGAATACAGTTTCCATGTAATTATTCCGGGTAAAGCTAGCCGGGTGGCGGGAAGTGGCCGGCTGCTCCTATTTCTACACATTAATAGAAATGGGTTAATTTAAGATGTAAGAGGTGGCCACGCCTTTAATCCCAGAATTCAGGAGGCAGAGGCAGGTGGATCTCTGTGCCTGACCTACAAGAGCTAGTTCCAGAACAGGCCCCAAAGCTACAAAGAAACCCTGTCTTGAAAAACCAAAAAAAAAAAAAAAAAAAAAAAAAAAAAGTAAGAGTTAGTTAATAAGAAGCCTGAGCTAACAGGGCTAGCAGTGTTGTAATTAATATAGATTCTGTGTGATTATTTGGTTCTGGGTGGGTGGGAAACGAAAGAGCAGTTCTGACTACAATTTATGCTGCTTTCTTGATACCATGAAACTAGTCCTAAGGAAGGAGGCATTCATGTGGTATCCAGCTGAGGTTCTCTAAGCCCGGTGTCTGAATTACATGGTATCTTCAGCTACTGGATGTTGTTAGCACTTCTAGGATGAATCCAAAGACAATAACAATAGCAATCAATAGCTTGTAATATTATGGAAGTTTCTTGGACAACCTTGTACAGCGACTCAAAAGAGGGTTTCTCAGGTCTGGTGTTGGGGTTTATTTTTCATACAGTTTGTGGTCTTTGGTGTGGGTGAGTCACAGGTGAGAAAATTTTATTTAAACCTTTTAGTTTATTTATGTATAATATTCACATGTATTAGAGACATTTTAAATATTGATAGTTAATAGTATGATTCTTTATGGCTTTCCTGTCATCTTAACTGTTTTATTATTCTCCTCTTGATATCAGTGTGGATAAGCCTCAAAAATCTAAAGTTAAATCTAATGTGTGGCCCAAGAATACTTAAAGGACTGGATATTCTACTTCACTGATACTTGCTCATCCATGTTCATTGCTATTCTATCCACAAAAAGCCAGGAAATCGAAACAACTTTGATGTCTCTTAACTTATACATAAAAATGAAAATGTGGTGTACATACACTCAGCCTTAAAGTAAAATGAAATCATGAAATTTGCAGGTAAGTTAAGAAAATTAGAAAACATCATATTGAATAATTTAACCCAAACACAGAAAGACAAGCGTCACATGATGTTTTCATAGACGTTCCTAGTTCCAAATCTTCAAATGCAAATATATAACTTTTGAAGGAACTGCAAAAAGTAAAGAGAGACTTGTGTGAGTGTGCACGTGTGTGTGCACACACATGTCTGTCTGTATGTATGAAGAGGGAAATGAAAATGGGAAAATGGCACTAAGTATTGAGAGAGGTAGGCAATTCATACTTTCATGTGTAAATAGGCTTTTTTTATAACTTCACTTCTCTTAATAGTTTCTGAGATTGCAATTACCTACAATTTCACTTTCCATATTTTACAGATTTTTAGTAAATTAAACTAACAAATTACTCTGCTTCAAATTCTGATTTTTTCCAATATACTAACAATGTGTCCTTGAGTACTTATTTACACATTTTAAGACTTAGTTTTTCATTTCTCAAATAGAAGCCAATATTTATGTTCACATATTTGTTGTATACATTAAATGAATTTTTTAAAACTAAGATCCTAGCACAATGTCTGCCACACTGTTGAAATATCTTTTCTGATGCAATAGTACTGTACCTTTAATGTAATCATACTGTGTCTATGATGCAATCATATCATGCCTATGCCATAATAATACTGTGTCTGTGATGCAATAATACCACACCTATGCTGTAATAGTGCCATGCCTATGATGCAATAGTACCATGCCTATGCTGTAATAGTACCATGCCTATGATGCAATAGTACCATGACTATGCTGTAATTGTACTGTGCTTATGATGCAATAGTACCATGCCTATGATGCAATAGTACCATGCCTATGCTGTAATAGTACCACGCCTATGCTGTAATAGTACCATTCCTATGATGTAATAGTACCATGCCTATGCTGTAATAGTACCACGCCTATGATGCAATAGTACCATAACTATGCTGTAATTGTACTGTGCCTATGATGCAATAGTACCATGCCTATGCTGTAGTAGTACCGTGACTATGATGTAATAGTACCACGCCTATGCTGTAATAGTACCATGCCTATGCTATAATAGTACCATGACTATGCTGTAATAGTACCATGCCCATAATGCAATAGTACCGTGCCTATGATGCAATAGTACCACACCTATGCTGTAATAGTACCATGCGTATGATGCAATAGTACCATGCCTATGCTGTAATAGTACCATGCCTATGATGCAAAAGTACCACACCTATGCTGTAATAATACCGTGCCTATGATGCAACAGTACCATAACTATGCTGTAATTGTACTGTGCCTATAATGCAATAGTACCATAACTATGCTGTAGTAGTACCGTGACTATGATGCAATAGTACCATGCCTATGCTGTAATAGTATTGTGACTATGATGCAATAGTACCAAGCCTATGCTGTAATAGTACCATGCGTATGATGCAATAGTACTATGCCTATGCTGTAATAGTACCATGCCTATGATGCAATAGTACCACGCCTATGCTGTAATAATACCATGCCTATGCTATAATAGTACCATGACTATGCTGTAATAGTACCATGCCCGTGATGCAATAGTACCGTGCCTATGATGCAATAGTACCACACCTATACTGTAATAGTACCATGCGTATGATGCAATAGTACCATGCCTATGCTGTAGTAGTACCATGACTATGATGCAATAGTACCATGCCTATGCTGTAATAGTACCATGACTATGATGCAATAGTACCATGACTATGCTGTAATAGGACTGTGCCTACTTCATCATCTGTCAGAAGAGATGATCCCTGCCCCACTACTGTGAGGATGAACATGGTCCATTATTAATTCCATTGTGATCTAATTAACTTGGACTAATGTGCTGATCATATTTTTCTAATTCTACTAACAAGTAGACTTGTATAAAAGTACCCTACTGGTAAATACCATTGTACCCATAGCATAAGTTTGATAATTCAGTGATTTTTCCATAGTTAATTTTGCAAAAATAATAAAATGATAAGTAAATGAAGAAATGTTAATTTGTTAAACAATTATTAAATGGTATAATCTATTTGAAAATGATTTGGAATTGTGGTATTTGGCTCCTGGTATTTATTTATTTATATATTTATTTTGGTGCTAAGGACACAACCTCTAAGCTTCTGAGCTCACGGTTTACCAACCCTTCACTGGGTAAAAGTCATACTATAGTTTATGAAAATTAGCTTTCAGTGATCCAACAGAAAAATAAAGCCATCAGCTACCTATAATGTTCCATAGTCAACTATCTCTGGACCAAATGATTAACATGGGATTTTAGCAACTGTACATGAAATAGCTATACAGAACTACAGTCAGTTTTTATACTCTCTGGGGCATCTTCTATGTAAGGAAGCCAGTTCATCTTTGATTTACTTCAATACTGTTAGACTGAATGAATGACAAGAATTATAGTCATGAATAAGAGAAGTAATATATTATGGCCATCTTTATGAGAAATCAATACAATCGCCAAAAGCTATCACATATTTTTACAGTCTATTGGTTTAATAAAGCTATCTTTAAAAGCTTATGCTCAAAAGTAGCTGCCTTTTAGAACACCATTTCCTTAAGATGACACACAAATTCTTGATAATCTCCTGGCTACCTCTTCTTATAACACACTAAGTCATCTTGTAGGTGCTGGAACATTTTGTATGTGCCTTAAAGAACAACACAGGCACTACAGAAATTGTTGTTTTACAATATTGAAATGCATGAACACATTTACAGTATAATAGATAAATTATATTAAAGAAGACATACTGATTAAAACAATATAACATTGGGCTTACTGATAAAAGATCTTCTGGCTATGCATGGCAAAGTCATTAGGGGAAATGTGAATATATGTATGAAGTGCATAACATGATTTTAGTCCAAACACGAAAGAAAACAAGGGCACATGTTGGAGGGGTATTTTACTCTTTCAGAACAGAGCAAATACTTTCTAAGTTTGACAGTGTGGTTTAAAGATGCTAAAGAAATTTATGATATAATTGTGGGGATCCTAGTTTCTTATGTGTCCTGGCTTATACAGAAAAACAAGATTTTTACTTTGGAAAATAAACTGGTTAGTCAAGGCATCTGTCCTGAGTGGCCAGAGCTGTTCTCTGTTCAATATTATGGACCAACAAGGTGAAATTATCATTAGTAAGTGATGATTATCACTTAAAAATAATCATCACAAGAAAATTACATCACTCTTTGTAAGTACAATTTTCTTCATTCAGTAATTACTCTTATAATATTAAAGAAAAACAAATAAACATGCATTTAAACTTACGAACCTCTGCCCTTTCTTAATCTGCATAAAGCTGAAATTCTAAACACCATTCTGAGCAAGTATATTACTATGCTACTTGTGTGTTCTACAGCTATGCTTAGGTAATAGTGCTTATTTGGGTGAAAAAAAATACACTTTAAAGGTCTCACTGTGTCTAAGTAGTGGAACACTGTAACAGGTCAGGAGAAACTCATTTTGGAAAATAACTTTAAAGGATTTGGAATAAAGCAACCAAAGTAGGCTTCTTTTCCTTAGTTACCATCATGTATTGAGTTATAGAGGTAGGATTTCCTAGCACCCTAGTGGTCTTTAAAGTCTTGAGAGAAGTTGGTAAAAATAAATAAACATATTTTACTTAAATCTTTATACTAGATAATTTTCCAAAATATATTTTTTATGTTATAGTCTACTTTTAAAATAAATCAATTCAATGTGGCATAACACAGTTTGGAAATCATCAATACTATGACTTTGGGAAATGAGATTACCACACAGAGACAACTTTTTACAAATGGATATTTAATTTCTTTAGGAGTTTATTCTTCTGTGGAATGTGATTATTCCTGACATTTCAGTAATGCTTTCATGAACAATTTGACCTTTGATACAGTTCTTTTTGAAAACCTGTAGCTTGATAAATAGGCAGAAATACTGCATTTATGATAAAAGTTAAAAGCCAAACAAAAGCCTGATTATAAAACATTGCTGAGTCAGATGAAATTTTTCTCTTTAGTTTAACCTTTCATTTTATTTTTAGCACCTGGCATATATGTGGTTCCTTGATTTAGACTTTTCAAAACCTTAGGCTCAGAACAAAGGCAATCACAAGGTAACTAAGCTTTAGCAAGGCCCTGGGCCATTTGTGCATAAGAAGATAAATGTTAATCACATAGCTAAATATGCAAGTAAAGAAAAGAGAAATAGAATAGAGTTCACATATGAATAGTTTTGCTAAAAGTAGGTAAGATGCTGAAGAATTCCTTATCACATTCACTTTCAAACTAATAGCACTTTTCATCCCTAATTGTGTCATAATTGCCAAACAGTATCAATGAGGAGAATATCAGATCAATTTGAACATGTTCATCTATATAACTGTATCTTCTAGCATTGTGTCCCATAATAGTGTTCTTCAAAACCACAAAATTATCAAAGCCACCATGACTGAGAGAAATCTTCAGAACTGTTTGGTTTATGTGCACATGAGATTGATGGATTAAAGACTAGAGACAGCTTATGTGATCAAATACAGAGAAAAGATGTAGGCAAAATGAGGTCCTGAAATAATGCTAACTCTTTTGAAGTCTTTATTATGAGGGTAGGAATAATAAGATAATGCACTTGGGTTTGGATGGACTTACAAATCTAGGAGGGAAATGGATGAGAGTAAATGCATAGAATTAAAATTATAGGGTTTGGAGAGTTAAGAATTTTAGGCAAGGTAACTTATGAAGTTAAAAGAAAGAATAATAAATACCCCAGTAAGAGAAGACTGGTATTTAAGTATAAATTATAGTTTAAGTATAAATTATAGAGTCCAAAGCATAAACATTGTTCATTTATAATACAATGCTCTCCACATTTTCCTTCAAGAGCAGAGAAACATAAAACCATAATATAGCATTCATGATTACTGACATATTGTTTACTCCTATGTGTTTGGTGTTAGATGTTTTGTGGTTTTTAACAGATGTAATTTTTCAATAACTTTATGAGGGAGATATAGTTATTATAGCCATACTATTTATATAGATTAGAACTGAGCATGGAATTGAAAAATACACCTATACCAACACAATGTTGCCTTTAGCACAGGAAACTTGCTGGACTTATTTGACTACTGTGCAATTCTCAGGTGGAATATTTTAGTATAAAGACATGCAGAAAGAAAAGATGCAAGAGATAATTTAACATAAGGATTAAAAGTGAAGCCTGTAATAGCAAAAGAAAAATGTCTAAGTCACACCTCAGGTGATGGCATGGCATTTTCAGTCATCAATCATATGGACCCAGGGTTTAAGGTTGAAGCATTTACTATTTTATTATGTTTGAGACTATATTAATATTATATAGATTATAGATATTCCTTCTGAGAATTGTGATAAATATAAGGTATACTAAGGAAGCAAATCCTTCTTCTTCTAAGAGCCAAGTACCTGTGGCTTCATGCAATAATTACTGTATTCCTTAGACGTAGGACAATGTATCAAGCTTTAAAAGTGGGCAAAATATGCAAATAAAATAGAAAAGCAAAAAATTTCATTAAACATCCATGGATTTAAAACATAGGATGTCAGTTTACTGAAAGATAAATAAAAACAAGTAAAGAAACTCATTAATCAAAAGTTAAATCAACCTCTACAATCATTGGAATGAGAACTAGAAACTAAGGTTAAATACTGTGAGGCAATCATGGAAGGTTGTGTTTATGTCATAAATCCTTAAGTTAAACTTTCTAACATAACTCACTTCAATAATTTTAATGGAAACATCTATTCTGCAAAGGACCAGTTGCTTTGATGAGTGTGTCACTCAACTGTGAAACAAATGGCTCTCATAAAAGATACTCTGTCAATTTCTTTCGAGGTGTCAAAAATAGGGCAATTTTTGAGGACTCAGTCCAAACAAAACCAACTCCCAAACCATGTTTCTTTAAAAAAATATATATAGGAAATTCTGACCATCCTTTATGTAAACATATTTCTGTTGTATCATGTAACACTGTGATCTTAGAAAATGATCTTCTAAGGATTACTACCATGGTGCATTGTACTATACTGTACAATTAAGGAAACAGGTCAAGGACCTCGGAGATGCAGGCATATCACAGAAGCTGTTGTCAAACTCAGTTTGGCTATATCACTGCCTCATCCACTTCACCCGCTATTAAATAGATTTAACTGGTCTAGCCTTGCTTAGGAAAGTCTTCAATGTATGAAGCTTTAGAGGCTGACAAAATTAAATTATCCATTGGGAGGAAATAGAATTGTGTATTTTGAATATCAGAGGATTGAAATTATTTGATAAAATGAGATAATAGTGAAAATATCGTGACTCATTTCATCAATTACTCTATGTACTCTCCCAAATGCTTTGAAAGTTAAGATTTACTAATTCCAAGCATCCATTTCCAACATTAGGCATAAAAATCTAATGTTGTTTTCCCTATTCAGCATAAAGTAGTAATAGATTTAATATACTTTCAAAATCTCAGTTACAGCTTATGTTTTGAAAAATTAGCATTTCATTGCAAAGGCATATTTATTTTTAGCTCAGAAGAGTTGAATGGTGTTCTAAAAGATAGAAGTGGTTCTTAAACTTGAAATTAGCATAAAAGCCTTTTCAAAAAGAGAAACGCTTAAGATAAAAGTAGTATTTTATACATGCATTTAAAATAAATAATAAAATGCATTAGTACATTTATATAACAAAGGTTACATAGGTTCAGAAGAATAAGTTTTTCTTTAGAGTCTGTTCAGTGAACAGTTATAGAAAATTTTACGTGCTTAAATGTAAGTTAAAGGTTCAAAATAATTAAGAAATAAAGCATGCTAAATGCTTGTCGTTTGTGCCATTATGACAAGCACTGTGACTTGATTTTTGTGGGGTTTATTACCCAGTTTCTTCTTCTGCTGGTACGGACTTGTCAAGGTAAGTGTCTGAACTTATAGGATGGAGAACATAGGAGCACTTCTCTAAAACTGTCTCTCTCTAAAGTACTTCTGATGCAAATAGTAATGTGAAGCCATAATCTAGAAGAGACCAAACTATCCAGGAGCAATGGTCCTTAGCAGGGACTAAGGCAAAAAACAAACAAACAAACAAACAAACAAAAAAACCAAAAAAACCCCCAGCAATTATTGCTTACTTGGCATTCCCAAATGGTTCTAAAAGTGTTGGAATGTTTGCTCTTTTGGAATTTTTTAAATTAAATGTTAATTAAATGCTGTCTTATGGAAAATGTGGATTATTGTTACTAATTAAAAATGCATGTTACTTCAAGATGGCTATTATTAGTATTTGTCTCATTTATATTCTGATAGTTCTGACACTGATTTCATTACTTTTTAAATATACCTTGTATTCAGCAGTCAAATAATAATTTTAGACATAATTTCTGTCATTAATTGTTTACTGCAATTGCCTAGCAAACCCTGCTCAATGTGAAATATTTCCTTGGTTCTAAATGGACCTCTGATCCTGTATTAGCTATCTGTATAGTTCTGTCCTGAACACAATGACTTTTTTTATAGATAAAGACCATGACCAAAAGCAACATGGAGAGGAAAGGGTTTATTTGGCTCACAGGTTATATCCAACATTTAAGAAAGTCAAGGAAGGACCTCAAGACAAGACCCTGTAGGCAGGAACTGAAACAGAGATCATGGAGAAATGATATTGACTTGATCTTGGTGACTTGCTCAGTCTGTCCTCTAATACAACCAAGGATCCCCAGTCCAGAAATGGCACTGCCCACAGTGGAATGGGCACTCCCACATCTATCACTAATAAGGAAATTGGCCTACAGACATGACCACAGGTGACCGTGATGGAAGCAATTGCTCAATAGAGGTTTCCCTTTCCAAGGTAACTCAGTTTGTTACAAGTTGACAAAAGCTAACAACAACTGACATGGTAAGATTTGACCTCTGGGGCCACAGTGGCACAGCTGGTATAGGGGTAGACAATCACTTTCTGATAAGATTTAAGGCTTGTTCTTCAGGACAAAGTACATGCTTGGTACTAGAAAACTGGCCAAGGATACCTGCAGTGTTCCCAGACCCCAGAGTTGAAACTAATCTTATTTTGCTAAATGTTTATAATATTATATTGGCCTCAAAATTCATATATCTGCACCCAGAGATTAGCAAAGCTCTTAAACGTCATTAATAATGACTCACAACTGGTCGAAGAGTAAGGAATAAATTTTTTTGGAGTTCTTAGCCACAAATGAGATATCTATAACACACACACACACACATACACACACACACACAGACAGACACACAGACACACAGACTCACACTGCTCTGCATGCTTATAGTTCAGGGATTCTTGAGGAAGAGGGAGTAGAAAGATTATAAGACATTGGTCAGAAAGTGTTGGAGGAAAACAGTGCTTTCTGGACATGATAACCATTCTATCCCTGATCTTTGTCATTATGAACTCCTTCCTTGGTATACTAGCCCAAATAAATTATTTCTTCCATAAATTGCTTTTGGTCTTGGTATCACAACAACTAATAACTAATATACCTCTTGAAATAAAAATATGTCAGTAAGAAATAAAAACACTGAATTTAATGACATAATCTCTAAAGTAAAAAAGAAGCACAGGGGAATCATATAAGAAGAAAAACATATAATCCTTACATATTTGGGTTTCACCTTTTGATGTCCACTTTATTTTAAGCCTCTCTTAGGTCTTCTGTAGATTTGAACTGTCAATGGGCAACTCTACCATTTTGAACACAGCTTCATAAACATCTAACTGAAAAATGTATGTTAAAGATGCATATCCTGTCTTCCGGTTTCCATTCTCTCCATCAATTGGTGATCATTAAGGAGATTAGACATTTGTTATGGAAAGTAGAAGAGTTTTCACATATTAAATTCTGTTATGTAGTAGAGTTCACAGGGTGCTATGGGAGCTACAGACAGACAAAACAAACACACCATGTCGATGGAAGCGAAAGAAAGCATGACTCCAGAGGCAGAAGGCTTTGACAGACCAACAGGAGCAGGGTTGACCACATTCTCTAACTTCTTGTTCATAAATACTGATGCCTACTTCTTAACTTTGCTTTTCTCCACAATATCTACTTGCATAGTTCAAGTCAAAAAGATGGATAGCGCACAAGGAAATAAAATACATGGAAAGTTTAATATATGTCATGACAGAGGCACAAGAAAATCATTTCTGGAGCACAGTGTGGGAGAGCATCAGGTTGTGTCAAGGAGGAGATGGTATTCAGAATATCTCTTGAAACATGAGAGAAATTTCAACAGAGATGTGAGAATGAGAGAAAATAAGTTGAAGGAAGAGCAGATCTGCTGAGTGTTTGACAAAGGACCTATGAGCTCCACCCAAATATTTACAGGCATGCTCTACACATGTTGGGTGCCTCATGAAACATAGGAAGCTAGCATTCTTTCTTTAAAAAGTGAACCAACTACTATCTTAGTAGAATCAAGGAAGAGAAGCACAAAACATATACATGTATATTTCTATCTGAGATTAAGTTACAAAAGAAACATTTTCTATTCATTATCCATTTACTGAGAACTTGGTCCTTTGGAAAATTAAGACTAAACTAGCACAGCTTCTACTGGCAAATGTCATCCCTGGGAGGTATGGAAAATCAGTGACCATAAATGTATTGATGATCATGCTCACTAACAAAGTACCTCTTCTGTAATAATACAATCAACTATCACTTTGGCATAAAAAAGTATGTATGATGACAGGCAAAAGTCTCAGTAGGTAGAGGATAAATTTTAGCCATGGAAACAGCAGGAATCAGTATTCAGATCATCAATCAGCAAATACACTGAAAGATTTTATAGGGAATAAGAACGCTGACTGTGATATTTAGAAATGGTGATTGACAGATATTGCTCTTCAAATGTCATCATTTAATATCCCTATAATTCTATTACAGAATTTTCTAAACATAACCAATTGACCTAGTCCAAAGAACACATAAGATTACTATACATTCAGACACTTTCAACTAGACCATATCTAACTACATATTTACAAATATACATACAAAGACTGTTGAAAAATCTTCAGCCTGTGTTATCCTTTATGTCTTACTTCAAGCAATTCTACAACTCACTTCAATTTTCTTAGATCCTCTGTGAGTTCAATATGGCCATTACACTCATCCAGCCTCATGTTCTTAAAAGAACATATGTAGACACTAAAGTTTTAAAAGATCATAATTGGTAAACATGATTTCTAAGACAGAAAGTTTTAGAGACACAGAGTCCAGAAGTTTAGGATGTATGCTTAAAGGAGTTTCATTTTGTTTAATAACATAATGCTTCCATTATGACTTTTACTTCAAATGACAGATTTGGGTTGATTTGTTTCAAAATGTATAAGACAGATAGATATATGAGGGAATCCAATGCATTCACTAATTTATAGGTTATCTAGTTTTCCAAAAATGAGGTTTAATGTGGCTTAATATATACATTATTAATTATGATTAAAAAGAGACTAATGATAAATTTGTTTTTTGAAAGTAGAGCTAGAGGATTTAGGTTTAATCAAATATTTGTTTATATGAAATCTTGGGCATTTGTTCCAAGTACCTCAAAAACTTTAATTTTCAGCTTCTTAGTAGTCAACAAAAGGGAGATTAATTGTAGAATTCACCATAATTATTTAAAAAGGTAAAACTGTTATTGAGTATAGAACACTAACAAATTTATTTCCATGAATTCCATTATGTGAATACTCCATAATATAATATAAAATTGTTATTATAATTTTCAATTGAATTTTTTTGTGGTAGTAGTTTCATTATATGTACAATTAAGAAAAATACTATTTATGTTAAGGATGATTGTTTATGGGAATTTAGAATAGGCTTTCCTAAGGAAAATATTATGCCTGATCTTTATATTTTAAAATATAAATTATTTCTAATATAAAGTCAAACAATATTTCTAATGGTAAAGTTTTAGTATTTCTAAAATCATGAGGATCCAAATACAGACAAATATGGCTAAAAATAAGGAAAGTAGAATTAACTTGACAAGAATCTTGATAACAGGGCCTTCCATGATAAAAAAGCCAATGGAAGGAAAGAGTCATTCACCAGAATGAGCTCATTCACAGCACCCAAACCCTCCTTTAACTCAGACAGAACACTTAGAAACCCATAAATCATAGTCTGCTTCCTATTCTCTCCTTAGAAAAGTGCATGTTTCCCCATAGGATACTGGGCACACATCCAGGTGAAGCAGGTCACTTTTGCCTAATAAGTAACTAGCAGAGATCAATATATCCTAAAATATTCATTGCATTGATTTATACAACTTTTTATATAATCTCATGTTTGTAGGTAAGATTTAATAAAAATATATAGTTTTAAGATATTTTGTTCATGTATCTATAAGTATTATTTTTAATGCATTATTTTCTTAATTTTGTTTTCTCTTCTATCAAATAGTCTGACATAAATCTATTGTTGGTAGTTCAAAATTAGTTTATGTTTATTAAAGGCTATTACAATACAAATTATAAATAACATATAAAATAATGATGGGTTTATGACTTAAACATTGAAAATTAGAATGAGATCATATCAGTGTTCTCGAAATAAAAAAGAAAGAATTCTTTCAAAGTTTTATCTTCCCATTGCTTTCACTTTTTTATGGGAAACTAGTTATTGCTTGTGATGGTTTTGTGTGTTTGCTTTTTAATTTGTTTCCAAAATAGTATAAACCATTAAAAATAAAGGTTCATTTTTCTTAATAGCTGGATAATATTCCATTTTATAAATATGCTACATCTTTTCTATCCATTCCTCAGGTGACGGACATGTAGGCTGTTTCTATTTTCAGTACTTGTGAATAGAATAGGCATGAACAAGATGAGCAGGTATCTCTACACTAGGGTGTAAAGTCCTTCAGGGAATATTCCCAAAGATGGTTTAGCTGAACCATGTGTTATATCTATTTTCAGAATTCAGAAGGACCTCTACATTGATGTTTACAGTGGCTGTGTTAGTTTGTAGCCCTTCAAAAGTGGATGAGTGGTGTTTTTCCCCATATTCACACCACCACTGGTCACTATTTGTTTATTTATTTAATCTTAGTTATTTTGAATTGGGTAAGGTGAAATCTCAAGGTAGTTTTAGTATGCATTTTTCTAGTAGCTAAAGATGTTCCACATTTTTAAGGGTTTTTCAGTCATTCTTACTTCATCTTTCAAAAAGTCTCTGTTTAGTTCCATGTCATATTTTTAAAATTGAGTTGTTTGATTTCTTGATCCTTAAAGTTTTGAATTTCTGTATATCTAGATATTAACCCTCTATTTAGTGTATAGCTGGTGTAGTGGTTTGAATCAGAATGACCCTCACAGGTTTATATATTTGAACGTGTAGGAAGAGGCATTAGGAGATGCCATCTTGTTGGAGTGCAGGTGGTTTGTTGGAGGAATTGTGTCACCGGGAGAGGACTTTATGGTTTCAAATGCTCAATCCAGGTCCAGTATGTCTCTCTTTCTGCTGCCTGCTCATCTATATGTAGACCTCTCAGCTACCTCTCTAGCACCATGTCTGCCTACATGGTGTCCCGATTCCTGTCATAATGATAATGGTCTGAATGTCTCAAATGTAAGCCAGTTCCAATTAAATGGTTTCCTTTATAAGAGTGGCCATGGTCATGATGTCTCTTCACTACCATAGAACACTAAGACAACTGGCATAAAACTTTTCCCATGGTGTAAATGCCACTTCATTCAATTGATAATGCCCTTGCTGCACAGAAACTTTTTAGTTTCATGAGATCTCATTTATTATTTACTGATCTTAATGCCAATGTTATTTGCATTCTGTTCAGAAAGCATTGTGTAAAAATAAATTATGCAATTTGCAGGTAGATGGGTGGAGCTGGAAACAATCATTCTGAGGGAAGTAACCAAGACTAAGAAAGTGGTAAGAAAGGTGTGCAGATGCTAAGGAAAGTTGAAAGAGGGCAAGAATATGGTCAAAACACATAGTATAAAATTCTCAACAACTAATAAAACCACACAAAATAAATGTATCAATGCATTGCAAATACTTAATTTAAAATAACAGCATATTTACACTATGCTTTCTTTGTCATACTTCGGCTATCCTTTTCCTGATAGTCTATATTAAATCTGTTTAGGTGCACCATTTAGAATTTTTATTGATATGATAAAACAAAACCAGCATAGGGAGGAAAGGGCTAGTTCAAGGTACAGCTTGTAGTCCATCATTGAGGCAAGTCAGAGCAGAAACTCAAGGAACCCAAAGTTAGGAACTAATGCAGAGGCCACGGAAGAATACTGCATATTGAACTGCTCATCATGACTTGCTCAACCTTCTGTCTTATAGCACCCAGGACTAGGTCACAGGTGAGCTTGGTTTCCCACATAAATCATAAATAAAGGAAAAGCTCTACAGTCTTGCCTAGAGTCAACAGGCCAATCATGGGGTCAAGACGTTTTCTCAATTAAGGCTCTTTCTCAAATGACTGTAGCTCATGGCAAGTTGACATAAGACTAGACAACGCGTGTAGGAGTCACATTATCTAAATTTCTCTGTCATTTGAACACTAAAAAGTAAAAATGTAACTAATTGACAAACTCAGTTCAACTATCTCAATGACATAACTATAGAGACTAATTAGAGACAATATTTTTCACTTATATTAATAAATATTTTTACATAAATACATTCTTAATATTGAGCACATATGAACTTATAATCTTCAGTTCTATATTAACTTTGTGCTTTCCTAGATGGAGATTCACAAGGTTCAATATATTATTTGAAAATTATTCAATAGTACAATTATAGCTAAAAACTTGCTTTTTTCTTAATAACTAAAAATAAGATTTAAAACGAAATATTTATTGTTTTATTTTATGCTTTAAAAATAATTGCTAAATAAAAAACAGATAGCATACAGTGTGAGTGATTGTAAAAAATAAAATCTCATCCATCTTTTTGCAACTTTATAAAATTTTCATAACACTAAAAAAATAAAACAGCAAACCATGGAACAAAAAATTGTAAGTGGTAAAGATAGTATTTTTCTCTAAATTATCTTAAGATTTCCAAATTTCTGATAAAAGAATTATAAAAGAGGATTTTTTGAATTGAGACAACATTTACTTAACTTTTTGATGTCATGAATAGAGAAAAAGGAATGTCTTTAATAATATGAAAACAAACTTTCAAGCTTTGATCTGGTTCTAGTAAAGAGTAAACAAAAAGATGGAGTTAATATAAGAGACCGAGAAGGAGTCCAGAATATTCTGTGACACTTTAAATATGCAGTAATTATCATACTAAAATGATTTTTTTTGTTTACTAAAATGATTTTTAACCATAAGTTAGAAGTATTTTTTATGTTTATTACAGTCACAGAAATAAACCCAAAGACAGTTAAAAATGTTGCTCTCTTCAGAGACTGCATCATTTAATAGAGTTCATCAAAATTATCAATTCTATCATGGATAGAAGATAATTGGTATAGAAACAATTATTAATAACAAATATTTTCATTGTTAAAGAAAATTGTCTCTAGAGCAAAACACTTTAACTGGATGAGACTCACAGAACTTCATTTTAAGGTATGATAAGGTCAAGACAAAGACTAGCACAAGGTTATCAACAGAGTGCATAACTTCTGAGAGGCAGCATCCAGCCAGAACAGAAGCAGAAGGTCCAAGGGAGATTGTTGAGCAGACCTAGAATTCCAGTGAAGAGCTGATTTTAGTCTTTGGTAACAGGGATTCCCGACATGGAGAATAAACATGACAGTGTTCTGGGTAAGCAAGACAGGTGGATAGAACATGCAGGCACAGAGAACAATTTAGGGTGTTGTTTTTAAGTGACCGGACTACTAGAGTGATAGTTTATTGATAGGGTATTAAACTATATTAGTGGCTATGAAGAGTAAAGTGTAAGGAACAGATGTAGGAGAGATTTTAATGAAGACAACAGCAAGGCCTTGAAAGCAGGTAGTATCTTGAACAAAGGAGAGGGAAGCCAAAGTAGCATTAGAGATTTTATGCATGGGTGACTAAGATAAAGTTAGTGCAATTAGCAGAAATTAGCACAAATAAAGAACATTTGGCACAATTCTAAGTTCTAAATGTGGTCCTGAGAAGTCGTGCAATGTCTAACCAATGACACATTCCTGTATAAACAGTCAACATGACAGAAATTAGTTCTCCCTTTGTATATTTAAGATTATGAAATATCTTCCCTCAGGACATCCTCATGTGGCAGGGAATTAAGAAACTGCTGAGATATGAAAGCTGAATCAAAAATAAAATAAAAATAAAACCGACTGGGTTTTTTTCTTGTTAGTAATATTATAATTTGTAATGACTTATAATTACAAGGAAAAAACTTACTATAGAACTATTTTGGGGGGTATTTAAGAAAGGTATCTTAGTTAAGGTTTCAGTCACTGTGAAGAGACACTATGACCACAACAATTCTAATAGAGGAAAACAATTTTTGTGGTTTATAATTTCAGAGATTTAATCATCATCACTATGATGGGAAACATGGAGGTATGCAGTCAGGCATGGTGCATGCCATGACCAGCAACACTTACATTAAAAACATTCAATTCTGGTGATTCACAGTTTTAGAGGTCTAGACCATTATCATCATGTGGGAAATATGAAGGCATGCAAACGGGCGTGGTGCTAGAGAAGGAGTTGAGAGCTCTACATCTTGATCCACAGGTAACAGGAAGTGAACTGACAGTGGAAATAGCTTGATCATAAGGAGACCTGAAAGTCCATGCCCATCGTCATACACTTTTTCCAACAAAGCCACACCTCCAAAGCCACTCCCTATGAGTTTATGGGAGAGCTAATTACATTCAAGTTCCACAATAGCATTCCTCTGTGTAGCTCTAGGTGCCATGAAACTTGCTCTACAGACCAGACTGGCCTCAAACTCAGAGATCTGCCTACTGTTTGTTGCCTTTCAAGTGGTGGGATTAAAGACATGTGCCACCACTTCCTGGCTAGAATTAAAATAGTTTTTATTTAAACACACATATTTTCTGTATTCCCAAATTTTCTGGGGTTCTGGTTGGGTGGCAGTGTTCATAGTCTGGTCCTCACTGGCAAACTGTCAGTCAGTGTGTTGAAATCTAGGGGTATCTTGCATGTACTATAACCTAAATATTCCATAGTTTTGCTGAGCCAATCACCAGAATAGAATCTAGACTCCAGATGTTGACCATGTTTTTTCCTGGTACAATTGGACTTTATTTCTTCTTAGCAGTTTAGGGGGGAGTAGGGTTAAGATGTACTCTTTTTTAGAATTACTTAGAATAACACTTTTATGTATTTTAGGGAAACTTAAGTAGAAACTAATCCTCTTCAGAGGAATAATCATCTGATCTGTATGGGATTATAAATACATATTAAAATAAAGAATATAAACAAATATTTACAGTACACAGAGGGATGATTTGGGTTTGAAAACATTTGCAGTCTTACAGATGTCTAATCAAGCAATAAGCAGCTCTCCAAGGGTTGAGCTCTCCAGGACACTTGGAGTAGATCTTAGAACTCTCTTTGTATGTGTAGGAAGTCAAAGCAGTAATTGGAATCATTCTACTTTGAAAGAATTATGTTATTTTCTTCTGTGATAAAGGGTAAAAGTGAAAAGAAATCAACACATACTCAAGACTATGGTTAATGCATATCTTGAACCCATAGGAAATACAATTTGGTAAAATGGAGTTCTGAAAAGGAATGCTCTTTGTCCCCTTTCTTGACTTTGACAGAGTGATTACAGGATTATTCTTAAAAAGAAACAGCAGGGAGACAGCACTGCCTTTCTTTATTTTAACAAGAGATAAACACTTCTATTTTCTGAGAACTGACAGGCACATTCTTTATAGAGATTATCAAGTTTTCACATTTAATATTAACCTTTCTATTGACAAAAGCTACATTTTAATCCATCATCAAATCCACTGTAAAATATTTTATTTTTTTATCAAATTAGAACCCAAGTATATTACACTAAGCTTCTTTTATGACTCAGCTTTGACTTTGGTTCATCATTTTCTCCTAACTGAAATCAATAAATTATATAGATCATATTTTCAGTTCCCTTGTACGGCCCAGACTTTTTATTTAAACCCATACTGCTAAGAAATACTAATAATATGCATATCAATTATTGGAAAAATATAAATATCATAACATTTTCAACTTAATTTTAAAGTAAAATGTGCAAACAATCAGAAAATCATCAAATAGAGTATAAGCAATGGACTACTTGTATATAGCAGAACTGATGTATAGTATTATTTTATTTTCTTAGGAACATAAAAAATGGTTTGAAATTAGAGGTTTGTTAATATTATATTTATGCTTAGAATGTAAAATTTGCCCAACAGTTTAGTGAGTTTAAACATGTAGTCCCTGTTGTTGGAAACTTTTTGGGACACAGTGATACACTTAAGATTTGGAAGTGGGTCACTAAAGATCTTTTTAGTATCTCATCCCTGCTTGTCCAGTCTATGCTTCTTGACTAAGGGCACAGTGTGGCTAGCAGTTTCTTGATCATGGAGCTCCATGGATCCATTCTTACACATTGAGCCAAATAAACTCTTCCTTCTTAAGTTAATTTCATTAGGTATTTTGGTGCTATAATGAAAAAAGTAAACAGCAAATATAGATTTATTACATACTGTCATGTGGTGGCCACGGATGTTTACACACAGAGTTCAGATATGAATTTCTCAACATCATCATGGAGAGGTGATGTGGGAGGGTCTTCTGTTTGTGTTGATTTCATTGGTTAATAAAGAAACTGCCTTGGCCATTTGATAGGCTAGCCCTTAGGTGGGTGGAATAGACAGAACAGAACGCTGGGAGGAAGAGGGAAGTGAGGCAATCGGCATGCCTCTCCTCTCTGGGTCAGACTCGATAGAGTCAGCTGCTGGGTCAGACATGCTGAATCTTTCCCAGTAAGCCACCACCTCGTGGTGCTACATAGATCATTAGAAATGGATTAATCAAGATGTGAGAATTAGCCGATAAGAGGCTAGAACTAATGGGCCAGACAAATACAATTTATTCGGGTATAAAGCTAGATGTGCTGGAGCTGGGCGGGATGAAAAGCAGGCCTGCCCGCAGCTCATCACTACAGGGAGGCTACAACGTAAATTAGAAGTGGGTAATATAACTTCTGTTATTACTTGATGAATGTCATTTGAAACATTTCTTATTTTGATGATAACAACTTATAAAGGGTATTTCTTATGAAACACAGACTCTAAAACATATGGTTATAGATTCCTGCCTTGTAAATTGAATATGTGATGTTGGAGCAAGAGAGCACCAACAAGACCAATTGAAAACAATTTCACTATACTGAAAAACTTGCTATTGTTCTCTGATTACCTTTCTTTCATTTCTAAAGTTTCTTTCTTTTGTTTTGTTTAATTTTCTAAAGGAAGACCCATTTGTTTCAACTTCCCTTTCTCCTGCAGCTGGAGTTCTTTTTCTAAATAATGATCACACCACCCTCCAAACACTTCTTATTTGGACAGACTGTTGTGCACATCGTCTCCTCTTTCATAAACTCTTGTCATCCACAGAAACTTTTCTCACATTTCTGCTTGGAAATTATGATAGGTCTGAATCCTTGTAGGTTACTAAATGTTTTCCCACAGCTCTGATTTTAGCCTAACATATCTTAACCTTCTGAAGAGTTGGTATTCCTCTGTTTACAGAAGTCCTCCGTCTCTCCCTCCCTTCATCCCTCCCTCCCTTCCTCCTCTCTCTCTCTCTCTCTCTCTCTCTCTCTCTCTCTCTCTCTCTCATGTGTTTGTATGTACTTGTGCACATTATGTGTGCCACAGTTTACATCTTAAATGTCTCTCCTAAAGGCCCATGAGGGTCTCTACCTTGGTGCTATTAGTACTTCTTGTTGCTACTATTGTTATTTTTTTAGTTAGGAGTCATGTCTTAGTGGGAGGTTTTCATGTCATTGGACACATGCCTTGAAAGGGAGAATGAGTCTTTGTTTTTTTTTTTTTCTTTATTCCCACTCTCTTTTTTTTTGCCTGGCCATGAAGTGAATGTAGTATTTTTACCTTATGATTCAACATCTCCATCAGAGGCAATGGGACCTTTGTTTGTAAACTAGAACTTTTAAAACTGTGAGTCAATATAAGCTCTTCTGAAATAAATTGATTGCTTCACATCTCTTATTACAGTAACAGAAAGCAGATTAACAAATTTTACACATGAACCTGTGTTCAATGTTATAATCACTGGGTTCCAAAACTGACTCTCAAAAAAATATCAAAAGATAAAACCTTGCTGGAGATATTCTTCAAAATTCAGGGATTTATTTTTTGGCCTCCTGTTTATTTTTTATCCTCATGAGAAGATAGCATCTATTTGCTCCAGTGTACTGACACTTGAGAGTAATGGAATTTGAAGGAACATCCAGATGTTAATAGAGTATGCAATTTTAGGCCAAGTTTTATCTGACGTCTGGCGGGCAAAGCTGGAATTTGCAATGAGAGCAATAACAAAAATTTATGTATAGAAAAATTGAGAATCGTTTCTTGAAAAGAGTTGCTGTCTAGGGATAAAAGAAAGAAATTAGTGATGGGCCAGAGACTTATTGACAGCCTATTATGTGGAGATAGTACTAAGAAATAGGCATGCAAAGATAATAGGGCACTCTCGAGCAAAGACTCACAGTACTACTTGGAGCATTAGACTGATTGCTTTCCAAATGGTGCAAAGTGTTCAGCGGTGACATAAAAGGAGGGGTGCCAAGGACAAATGGCAGAGTGAAATGACAGAGAGCATTTTGCAATTACAAAATTGCTTTGAACTTCACAAAGAAGCCCCCAGGAAGCTAGCAAGTGATTGTAAAACAGGCACATTGTGTAATCTAGCAAGGAAGAATTCATAGTAAGCATCTTAATAGCTACATAAAGAACACTTGATACTATAACAGCAGTATCTCCAGTAACTTCCATGGTTCTTCCCAATTAAAGTAATTTTTTTTTTCAGACCATCATCCTGGATGGCACTATCAGAACGTTGCTTTAAGATAAGCTATCTTTTCTCACCTGAACTAATGTTATTGCCCCCTTATTCTTTTTTTTCCCTGCTCAGGAAAGCTCAATCTCAACAAAACAATGCAAGTGATTATTTGAGAAGATGTCAATGGTTGCTTGTTTGCTCGGACGCTGGAGATGCCTATCTTATGATGAAAGTCCTGGAATGTTCCTTGCCTCTGCAATCTCTCTAAGCCCATCTTGCAAGTTGTTTCCCACTACATAACTTCACTGCAAGCACACTGAGTACTTGGCTGTTTCTCTGACATCTAGAGCATTTATCTCAAGTTGTTGCAACAGAGGTACATTCTGCTCTGTTCTCTGTGCTGTCCCCTTGTGAAATTTGTCTTTCTGTCTACTTTATGTTCCTCTACATCATCACTTCATCAACAGGGTTAAGTTGTGGTGACATGTTCTGGCTCTTAAGGCTAGAGAAGAAATCAAGTTCTAAAGAAAGATGATGAACTTAACTTTGATAGACAGTGAGTTTGAAATACCAGAAGGAGTTGGGTGGGGCTTCTGGGTGGCAGAGAATTGTAGAGCAGTAGTAACATTTTATGAGGAAGAAGAGAAAGGGTACAGTCTGTGGGAAACAGAGCAAGTAACCTGTGGTCAATTAAACATGACTACTACTTTTATTGAGTACTTCACATCAAAATGTGCGCTGTTTCACAATTTCTTTGGTCTGCTTAGCCTTTAGAATAACTCTGATCATATGATTTGGGGCAAGGGTGTTAAACTGATCTCTGAAGATTTCTTAAGACTTTTTAGCTGAGTCAGTGAAATCACTAGGAGATAAGTATGAGAGAGGAATCCTTATGAAAATCCAAGGAGCAAAGGAGAGGGTGGAAAAAGTAATGACAGAGATGCATTTCTCTGTTGATTCAACAAACTCTTGCCTAATCTGACCATAACTTATTCTTTTTATCTATTCTGGTTTAAGAAAACACACATACATAAAAAACTGGGTGCTCTTTCTGTGTTTTTACCTTACCACTGCCTATGACAACATGGGGTCTGTCTTTTCTTGAATTGGGCATTGAGAATGATAACTTTAACAATCAAGTGGTAAATTTATATTAATAGGGTGTAAATACTCAAATATTTACCTAAATTTCATGGAAAGTCTTTGTAATTTGACTTACTTAAAAAAATGACCATATATTCCTCTTGTTAGCTATAACATTGCATTCAAAAACCATTGTCCCAGTACCATTATTTTTTTTTAAAAAAGAAATTTTATTAACAACGTTTCAAAATACATTCTAACACACAGAGATCAGTATAATTGACACCTGATTTTTAAAAAAATCCATTATAGAATTGTGGTTACTACACAGCAAGACTGAAGTGTATCCTGTTGTCTTAAATTTTCTAAAAGCATATAATAACTTTTATCTTTACAACAAATTAAATAAGAATCTTAATCCAATTATATAAAATAAACTCTAACCTACAGTGTTAGATGATCCTAATTTTATGTAAGAGACCTCAGATTTAAACACAATACCCAATCTAATTATATTTCAAACACATTAACAGGCAGAGCAGCATAGCATTCTACTGGAAGGGAACTTCTTAGGAGATTTATTACTTAAATTATAGAAAGAATATTTGGTTATAGGATGGGTTCTTGCATTTACAAGATCAGTCTTTCTATGTAATGACCATATAATTTGTGTTAGGAAATAGATTTCAGTGCCAGTAAATGATAATACAGGTGAAATGCTATAATCAGCTAGCTGTGTAGAAAAGCGCACTGGACTAAACTTAGAGTTGTCACCCAAGCTATATAAGTAAATCTTTCTTAAATAAAGCTCCACTATACATTTAAATACACTTTAGGTTAATTACTGGTCTATCATTCTTGTATATCATGATATTCTTATCATTGGTGTTAATTTTGATAAAATATGAAACAAAAGCTTTTGTGTAGAAAAAGATAAAAATATTTATGAATATAATGTGTATTCAAAGTCATTAAATATATTCTGATATTTAAAAATAAGAATCAATCTAAATGCCTGCTTTGAGTCTTCAGGTATGTAGCCCTCTAAAGTTCTTTTAATCTCTAAAGATAAAATAGAATTATTTAAATTCCACAGAGGAACCCAGTAACCCAGACACTCTTGAGAGCAAAAGAGCTACCGTTAGTAATGAGCTGAAGAAACCAGCTGTCTCTTTCATACCAAAGGGCACTGATAATTAGCTGTGGCCTGCCTCAAGTTTCTTCCGTATCTTCCTTTGAATTTTTATTGATGTATTTGATTCCAGACACATCTCATATCTACTACTGCTTCCGAATTTCTTGTAGCTCTCTTCATGATAACAGAGGTGAAGTACAACTTCTCGTATTTTAATTTGAAGGACACGTCAACTTGTTTTGGTGTTGCTATTATGCAGGGAAAATAGAGTACCACACATTTGTTCACCAAAATGAACAACCGAAGTCTTGTCCTAAAATGAAAATCAACGTATCCTCATGGTCAGTCCTTTCTAGGCAAGAAGATACTCTCTTCCTAGTCTTCTTTTACTTTAGATACTATTTCTACTCTTTTGTTTATCATGGAATCTTCATTTGCATCTGTGCCCATGGTCAACATGGATGCCATGGAATCTCTTTCATTGGTTCTTTTTATCCATTCAGATTATCCAATCGTGATAAAGCTTCATTCTTCATAACTGACTGATGACCTTTATTTGCTAGGCTCTTGGAATGATGAGGAGAGTACTAACTTTGTCTGATCCACCTTCTTTCTTCCAGTTAGCAGTTGCGGTCTAGTGATTGATGCCAAATATATAAACCCAACTTATTTCCTTCTAGTATCACAGTCTTCAAAGTTTAATTTATACTGCTAAGATTTCATCAAATGACACCCAATGTGCAAACCAGGTTCCACTGTGCAGCAGTCTCGTTCCTTTAACCCTTAGATTCTCATGTTTACAAGGCTGAATCTTGTTCTACAGTTGGGTATTTGAAGTTCTGAAGGGCTCCACCATTCTTCAGATTATAAAGGTACCCCTTGTGTGTGTAAAAGGTTTGTACCATGTGCTCTAGATTGTACATTTAATTGCCTTTGGACATGTTGGAAATTGGTATGTGTTACATAGATGGCAACTACATGGCAGACCTTTTGAGTTTCCACCTCTGGTGAGCTTCACTGAGGCAGGGAATCACTTGCATTAGCACAAGTCATTTCTGGAGAAGCTAACAACATTCTGTGATTCTACCTGCAATAGTATGTCTGTTGAACTTGTCCATATTGGATTCATAATCTCAGTTGATGAGGATAACTGGCCAGGTCTCTTCCATTTCATGTGGTAGCCTTTACCCGACCAGCTGAACCTCATACCACCCATGTACTAAATTCCCCAGGTTTCCCTAGGACCTAGCTGGAAATGCAGACAATACTTTGACATCCTATATTGTCATTGACACTAATGCTGTCAATGTAGACTACAAAAAAAAACATTTCAGCAGCCACTCAAACACCAGAGATAATAGAAATTATTAAATATTGACAAGAACGAGATAGAGGAATCTATCAAGAGAGAAAAACACAGAAAGGTCCCAGGAGTAGATAATATCATGGTGGAGGAGCTGGAGGTGGCTACACTAGACTCAGGGACCAAGGTGCTTCTCAGACTTGTCAGTGAGATGTGGGAACACAAAGTGACTCCCACGGAACAGAAGCAGTCAGTCATAATTCCCATACAGAAGAAGAAGGACAAGCTGGACTGCTCAAATTACAGGGGCAGTGGTTTGTTGTGCCATAGCAGCAAGATCTTCTCCTCCATTATCCTGCAGAGGATCAAGGGCAGAACAGAAGAAATCCTAGCAGGGTCCCAGTGTAGATTCAGAGCTAACAGGAGCAAAATTGAACAGATCTTTGTTTTGAGGCAACTGGCAGAAAAATACAAAGAATTTGGAAAAGACTTATATGTCTGTTACATCGATTTTGGGAAGGCATTTGATAGCATTTGGAGGAATGGACTTTGGGAAACGATGGGGTTCTACAGGTACCCAGAGAAAACTAAAGAATACGAGAAAATGCCTATAAAGATACCTTGTGTAAGTCAAAGTCTGTGGAGAACTAAGCAATCGATCAGTTTAAGACACTCGTAGGAGTACTGCAGGGATGCATCCTCTCAATATTACTTTTAAAGATATTTCTGGAATTAATAATAACAACAGCTCTGGAGGATGAGAAGATAGACATTCAGATAGGTGGTGTGTGAATTAATAACTTGTGTTCAGCACTACTTGCTGAAAATCCAAATGCGCTTCAGGCCATGGTAAATAAACTGGTGGAAGTTAGTGTAAACATTGGAATGAACGTAAAGAGCGAGAAGACTGAGATACAGCACATAGGAAGAGAGCGCAAGGATTTTAACATTGTAATAAAGAATCAGAACTTCAAGCAAACAGCCAAGTTTGTCTACTTGGGAAGAAACCTCAGTTCAAAGGAGGGAACTATTTTAGAGGTCAAGAGGTGAACAGGGATAATGAGAGCTGCATTCCAGGCACTAGAAAAGGTTTGGTCAGCAAGAGACATAATAACAACAAAATTAAAGTATATGAGGCACTTGTCTTGAGCTGCCTTCTTTATAACTCTGAACCTGAACAATGAAACACTCCTCAGAATAGAAGCTGAATGTGTTTGAGATGGCATGTCTCAGGAGGATTCTAGGCATCACATGAAGACATAGGCTGCACAACAATGACATCAAGAAACATCTCCATCTGCAGAAGGAAATAAACTACAGGATATGGCAATGATGCTTGAGATAATTCAACCATGTTAGGAGAATGAATGACAGCAGATATCTGAAGACAGCACTACTTGGTGGAGTGCATGGGACAAAGCAAAGTGGAAGGCACAAAAAATGCTGATAAACAGTATAAAGGAAGACTGAAACCTTGTGTATAATAATAACACAAGCATCTAGGACTGCCCAGGATAGAAACAACTGGAGAACTACCAGAAACTGGCTGCCGTGAATGTTTAAGCATTGCTGGGGCATAAATGATGATTATGATGATGATGATGATGAAGAATGATGGTGGTTGATCACAGTTGTGGGTAAAATCGAATGCTGGGTCCTGTGATTTTTGGTGGATCACTGAATCTGAAAATGGTCTGATGAATCCTAAACCTATACTATCTAATGATAGTGAATAATTTCTAACTTGAAATGAATGAGGGGCGCTAAGGAGGAAAATAAAACATTGGTATGTGTGAGAGTGAATTTTCAGAGAGGACTTGGTAGAGAAGCGTCATCATGGATTTGGAGAGTACCATCTTATAGGCTGAGGTCCAGATGGGCTGAATAGGGGAACAAAAAAAGTCAACTAGTAAAGTGTTCTCTTTCCATTTCCTGACCACCAAGATGTGAGATGCTTCTCTCTGCCATGAAGACCTGACACTTCTGAGACTGTGAACTAAAATAAATATTCCTCTTGAGTGATTTTCCTTGGGTGTTTGTAACAACAATAAGAAGATTGTACTAACATTCTACCTTTTCTATTTGACACTTTGATTCATATTCATGTAGTGGTTCTTCCTTGGAGTGTGTCCTAAATGAACTCCAGGCATCCTAATTTTTGATTAACTCATAATTCCAGAAGAATCCATAATGTTTCTGAGTCAGTTAAAGTATTATCTTTGACCAAGAGCTTTAGCGTTTTTATTCATAGAAAACCTTGGTCTGGACCCTCTATTCCTTGTCCCTCCTATATCTATCTTCAAGTGATTTTTTAATAAATATCCATGTGGACAAATTGACTCAGTGTTAATTATTTTAATTTGCATAAAATAGTTTTCTGGTGCTTAAAATAGAATAACAACTTGTCTCATCTGTTCTACTTTGGATCCTATTATTTAGAAGTAAAATGTTTAATAGCTAGATATTTATTCTTTTGTTTCCCTCAAGATACTGAAAAGGTATATGCCCTTATTCTTCTTGATACTGACTACAAAGGATCGATGAAGAATGGTAGCAGAAAGTTCTCAGAGGAAATAGGATATATTTTTCCTTTCTTCCACTTAGATTGGGATAGGCACACATCCCATTACAGAGGGAAGAAATTAGTAATAAAATTTCTGAAAATATTAACTAGCTACATTATAAGTCACTGCCAAAAATAATAGAACCTCATGTGGGTGTTTTTATTCAGCTCTCTTGATACTTTTAATGTTAAATTGAAATATTTCTCCAAACAAGCAGAATTCTTTTTTTGAAGTTCACCTCATGGTAATCCCAACATAATGTAACTCTAAACCAGATTAGTCACTGTTTTCATTCTTAATTACTTTCATTCATAAATTGTATACATATATTCTTTTTTCCCATTCTGTGGCTAAATACCTGGTGCTTAAAACAGAATAACAACTGTCTCATCTGTTCTACTTCGGATCCTATTATTTAGAAGTAAAATGTTCAATAGCTAGATATTTATTCTTTTGTTTCCCTCAAGATATTGAAAAGGTATATGCCCTTATTCTTCTTGATACAGGGAAGGATTTATTTTGGTTCACAGTTTCAGACTGTTCATTATTTCATGGTGAGAAAGGGAAGTTATAGTGTTAGAAGACTGCAGTTGAGACTCTTCATCACTTTATATATTTGAAGGAAAGGAGATTGAGCTAGGATAGGAGGCAGGGCCTGACAAGAAACCTCAAGGCTAGCCCCAATGACCCTCTTCCTCCACCTTTGCTCCATATCCTAAACAGTCCACAATTTCCCCAGACAAGTCCATCAGCTAGAGATAAAGGGCTCAAGCCCATGAACCTGTGGTGACATTTCATATCCAAACAGCAAAGTGGGTTTTCTGCTGTATTTTGAAAATTGACCCAGAAGACTATGACACTGAGTCTTTGGGTGGAATAGTTATTCCATTTGAGAATGACAAAGCCAAGTCCAAGAAAGCAATTCCTTCCTGTGTTCACAACTGCACCTGTAATTTTGTGGAATGAGGCATCATACTGACTAAATTACAATATTATTTATAGGATTGTGATTGTACCTCAGCATCAGAGTCCCTTACTAGCCTCACAAATATACTTTTTCTCTTCATAAAATTATGAATCAGATATGAGAGTGAAGTGTGTCTGTTAATCACTAATTAAATAACATTTACTAACAAGAGTAAAGTAAAAAAGACAGAACAAAGCTATCAACATTTGAAACTGCTGCTGAGATTTAGCTGCTTATAAGATTAAGCAAGAACGCTGAGTTTGGGGGCATTCATATAGAACAATGTCAACATTCTGAAACGGATCCCTGTAAGAAAACATGATTGATGCCCTGATTCTTTCATTCTTTCATGAGGAATATAAAAAAAAACATTTTGTTTATATATTCAAGCCATACTACTACAGCTTCCCCAAACCCCTATTTATTTTATTCATTTGTTATCTTGAGACAGTTCTCATAGTTCAGATTAGTTTAGAACTTGCTATATAATTCAAACCTGCTTGAACTCTTCATGTTCCTCTCAGCCTCCCAAGAACCGAAATATACTGTCACACTTCTATTCAGTTTAGTGGCGTTTGTTCTGTGTCCAACAAACCAATTTGGAAACAAAACACTCTTAGCTCACAAAGTGTATACCTTTAAGTAAAATATAAATATATCATGGGAACTGAGAATGAGATTGAATATTCTCAAAGGTTTAACACCAAGTAGGATTCTGCCTTCCTCTACCCCTGAAGCAGGGCCTCCAATTGTGCTAGAGATCTGGCATCAGCTTTATTCAGGATCTTCAGTTTTGGCTACACATAAGATGTTTATCTCTTCTGAGATTGTCTTCCCTGTGCAATTCTGCTACATGCCCTCATTTGCAAGAGAATCTGCATAAAACTCCCTTGGCCCTTCTCATCACTGTCCTCAACCCTGTTCCATACAAAACAATTAGAGAATGAAAAGCAGCAGAAGCCCTAATGGTCTCTGGAAGCCTACATAAGAATATCTCAGAACAAAGCAGACACTTCCGATGGTTTGTGCCATTAACAAAGTTGTGAAATTTGTGAGAAATGTGGGACCAGAAAATTCTTTTTAATATTTTCCAGATTCATTGTCTCTAATTCTTCATGTCCCTAGTCGAACTTTAACTTAATTATAAAACAAAATCTATAGCTGCAGCTCCAGCCTGAGGGTAGAGTCTGCACTACTAATCAATGTTAATTCCCTGGGCCCAATTTAATTACAAAGCAACATTTGGTACAGCTGCTAAACACTTACCAGGTGACCACAGGATGATACAGGAGCAGGATTTACAAGTCTCTAGTCTCGCACACACACTTTCAGCACAGCTATGGATCAGTCATGTACAAATTTTAGCAAACTCTTAGATTTATTCTAAAGATTTGCTTGACTTTGTCCATCTCTGTAACTGAGCCTAAATTATACCTTTGACAAATTAGTATTGGCTTCAGTGTGTACAAGGTCAACGTACTGATGGAACAGATATCCTAGTAAGGAAAAACTGTGACAATTGGACTATATATGCACACCTCTTAGCGATTTAATTCATTTTTTTCAGTAGACAAAGGGAAACGAACTCACACATATTATGAGATACTAACTTCTGTTTTACTTGTAACAAACAGTATTTTGTAATACAATTAGACTTATCTAACATATTTCTGCTTTTTAAAAATATTCCATAAAAAGGAAAAGATAAACACGGAGGCAGAAATTTGATGATTAACTCCACTTCTGTTGGAGTTTTTTGCTCTATTAAAATACTCATTCTGCAATCCTTGGGATTTGAATACCTTCCTCAGATTTTAGAAGGGCAAGAGAAGTTATTTGAACAGAGAAATGAAATTAAGAAGAGGTATTAAAAGGAGAGTTAACTATCACTGATTGATTTTCAGCAATTGAGACTATAAAGTGGACTCAATTCAAATTAGAGTTTGAAGTGTGAGTTCTCAGTCTTGCTCAAAGAGAGGCAAAGATTCTTTCTTTCTTTTGGCTTGCTTTCCTGTGTGCTAGGCTTAGAGTGCTGATCTTCGTCTCCTTTTCTTTCTGCTTTAGAGCAGAGCAGTGGAAAGCTAAGGACAGGGTGCATGATACCTTGTTGTACTTCATAAAACAAAGCAGGGCACAGAAATTCATCCTGAGAGATCTGGAGCAATAATCTTCTCCATGGTTCAATTTCAAACACCCGCTGAGATTCTACCCCGTGTTACCCTGTGTGGTGACTGCAGACACTGGACAGAATGACTGATTATGTTTAAATGGTGAAAAGCTAATTTCAGCGATAGCAAGTCTGTTTGCCACCTCAGAGAGAATTCTTACTACTGAGCAGTGACTGAGACACAAGAGGAAACAATTCTTGCTGGAAGAAAATAGGATGGAAGGAATTCTGACGACTGCCAGGTGCTGCAGGGCCCCCTAGGGGGGCCCAGGATGCTTCCACATATGCTGCAGACAGCAGAAACTGTCAGACCAAGGGACTCTGGGGTTCAGTGCTCACACTTCACTGAGATGCAAAATCATGGGATTTGAGAGTGAGCAGGACTCTTAAAGAAGATCTGTCCAGAGGGCTTAAACTGTGACTTTGAGTGTCCTATGATTCAAAATGTGGCTCAAGAATTGCTGAGTGTAGGGAGTTCTCTCCCACAGAAGAGCATCATTCTCAGGAAGAATGTAAATATCTTATGTCAGATATCACATCAGGAATTAATATTTTTCTACATAAAAACTAATTGTAAGTCCGAGGTCGTATGCTGGTTGACGAAAAGAACTTTGTGTACAGCAACCCTCTACTCGCTAAACTGAACACTTGGAAAGGAGGAGACACTGATTTAGACCGCACTGTGCTGTGGTAGGCCTTGTGACATGTGGGCTCAGAGACTAAATTATATCATTAAGACAGATCTAGTGGTAATAAAGGAGTTCTGGAGTCGTGCCAAATGATCCTTTTGATTATTTACATTTAATAAGCAAGCAAACAGAATAATATTACTTAGAAAATTTTGCCTTTCCTTGTTATTTTAAAGTTTGTTCTTTAAAACATTCTTCCACTGATGTTAATTTATCTTATCCAACTTCATCTACTCTACTTTCCAAGTTAAAAGTACTGTGTCTATTGATAGTGTAATGGGTAGAGATGATGTGGTAGATACAAAATGGAATATATCATCCATAAAGAATAATAAAATTATTATTTGCATGAAAATGTATACAACTGAAGATAATTGTGTTATGTGAATTATGTCAGTCTTAGGCAAATATCACAAATTTTGGATCATTTGTGGATTCTAAACTTTTATAGAGATCAATAAAATCTTATATGCCTATATGACACGAGACCAGAAAACAGTATGAATGAAGGAGACTAGCAGGAGGAGGAAGGGGGAAAGAAAGGGAGAATGATTACTAGTGGGGTGAATGCACAGAAATGTATTTATGAAACTTTGAACCGTGTATTACAAATATATAACAATCAAAATATTATTAATAAAATGTAAAATAAAATTAATACTTTGGGTAGTTAATGAAATATTTATACTGAGCAGCAATGAGAGAGAGAGATATTCATCTGATATTAACATAATGTAAAATCACATCCATGCTGAGTAGCTTTTTGATAAACTATGACAAAGCATATGTCTTACCATCACTGTTGATGCATACGACCTCCTGAACTTGAGTGCCAGACCCACAGTCTTTTCCATTATCTGGTTCACAGTCTCCAAGTCTTACTGCTTTCCAGTCATAGCAGGATGGCTCTTCACAGGGAATGGCTTCCAGTAAGTGAGGGCAGTTTCCAGTTGCCCCCGAACCTCCAGTGGGCTCATTCGTAATGCGCCGCTTCCTTAGCTTGAATCCTGAGTCATTAGGGAAGAAAATAAATTTATTGTTAATGCCAGAGTTCTAATATTTTAGAAAGATGATTTAAATCTCAGAGTGAATGCTAGATGAAGGTAGAAGAAAGAGTCATAAGGGAATTGAATACCAGTGTATATATTACCAAATTGAAACATAATGTGGGACAACCAGTCATTTATTGATAGAAGAAAGGAAGGAAGGAAAGGAGAGATGGAGAGAAGGGGAGAGGGAGGAACCGAGAACGAAGGGAAAGAAGGAAAGAGCAAGAATCAAAATTGTTTACGGTTCCATTATTCCCCTCTGCCCCTTCATACTGCTGCATTCTCTCCCACACCTAAAAGCCCCTTCTACTGGCTAAGGTCTTACAGTAATTTTCCAATTTTTATGGTATTCAGATATAAGTGCACATATTTAAAGGTTTCAAGCTAACATCATAAATGAGAGGAATCATACCACTTTTGTCTTTCTGGGTCTTGTTTACCTCACTTAGAACGAAGTATTAAATGTTGTGAGGGGATAGAAGAGTAGCACAGAGGAAGAATAGATTAACTAACACAAGACCTTTTGAAAATTCATATGGGAACTTAGTGGAAAATTCTCCTAAAATAGATTCACATATAAAAGAGTTTAAATATGGTTATTCAATAATAGAAGGATATTCCAACTAGTCATCACATACTGTCACAAAACACCCAGCCACAAGAACGGACTTTCTTTTTTGAGATTGGCGGCTACTGGGTGTCATAAATAAGCTATTGCCAGTGCTCTTGATGGTAAGATACTATGTAAGTTGCAGACCAGGAGAATCTATGCTTGTATCAGTCTGGAAACTTTAGACACACTCAACTATTCATAGAATGTGCTGTGCACAGACCCCAAAGAGAAATAGTAGCTATCTATCTTACCCAGTTTTGAATCCTGAAAGATACAATAATAACTGGTCTGACAAGACAGGTCCACTGGTTCAATAGTGGAATAACTATTATGGAAGTAACAAACCACTTTCTGATTGGATTTCAGGCCCACTTCACATAAATGAAATACATATTTGCCAAATTATCAGGGTCAAGCAACTGTAGCTATGTATGACATTAGGGGAGAACCTGAAACTATTGTTCTGCTAAATGGACATAGTATTAAAACAACCCCTTATGATTTATCATTACACCCAGAGAAAAACAAGTCTCTAAACTCTCATCAGAGAAGCCTCTGCAGTGGATAGTGATTAACACAGAGATGCACAACTGACCCAAGGACAAAGAATAAGACTGTAGAATGCTCAGTCCTAAATAAAGAATCTGAGCCATAGCCCCTTCTCCCCAGCTCATGAACCAGTGTGACAGAGAGGCCAGATGTGGTGAATGATGATTCCAAAGAAACAATGTTTTCCAAATACAACATGGCAATTGTTCATATGAACTTATGGCAGTTTTGACAGAATACAAAGGACGCTACCATTTCCTACCTTTTCTCCCTTGTTGGTCATTACAGTTTTCATAAGTACAAGGTCCCCAGGCAGACCAAGGTGAAACCTCACATTCAACTGGACAAGGAATGTGACACAGCTGCATGGTGCTAGGAATAGGGCCACTGCATAATTTCGAGTCCACTGGTTTTGAAGCTGTTTGGAGAAAAATACGGACATCTCTTAATACTTAGACAAAGATAAATGTTACAATTGACACTATAAATTTTATGTGTGTGCAGAGAAGAGAATTTCAAGATGTGTCACCAAGATATTATCCCAAGATTTCTCTGCTATTTGCTGAGAAAACGGAGGACTAAGGGGAAAGAAGAGGCTAAGTGAAAGAAAGAGAAGCATATCATCAAATAAAACTGGACTTGGGATCTGATGAACTGTGTGGTTTATAACTGATGGACATTGGAATTAGTAAAACAAATGCAACTCTTCTAATTATCAAAGTAATTCTACAGATGAATCCTAAACTTTTACATCCAAATTCTAAACAGAGTGGTTCTCAAGAGGACTGAGCATGGTATGAAAGGGCACATAATTTTACTAAACATGAAAAAATCCATTTATTGGTTTCTGGTAGAACAAAATCCTTTCCACTCTGGCCTACTGTTTGCAGAGATGTCACATGGATATAGGGGAAAAGTGGTATTACCCTCGATCTTCAGGTTGAAGTTGATCAAATGATTCTCTAGAAAATTTGTCCACCCTATTATCTGAATATCTACAAATCTAAGAGCTGCTAAGAGTCTAATTTACAGTTGTTTATGCTTAGTCATAAGTTGGTAAAAAAAAAATAAGTAAATGTTGTTTGCCTTTTCATCATTTTTCTTCTCTAGATTTGATAACTGCTGTTACTTTTCATTGTACCTACATATATTAGACAGCTAATGTAAAGATATATCCATAGATTATAATAGATACAATTGGTTATACTGACTGGTTAAGATGAATGAGCCCAGAAGATATATAAAGTTCCATGGACAAGATAGAAAAATTATATTTGTGTTTATTATCTATCACCTATTGCTTACCATTAATATCTATAATTACTATCACTTCAAAAATGTTTTCACTACATCTTCCTTTAGAAAAGAGAGTTTAACTTTGATAATTTGGATAGCCCAGTCTTGTAGAATAAAGGACTTAGATAACAAATTCATGGCATGTTTTCCATTATATGACATACATATATTTCCAAATATATAAATGCAGTCTGATCCATCAATATAATGTTACATATGTATGCTTTCAGAGCTGATCATTTTGTGTTAGCTAACCAATTGGTGTCATCTTCCTTGGGGAAGACTATTATTTCAGATTTCTTAATGGTCTATAGTTCTTTGTCTAGAATTGAGGCCTCCTGAGTTTTCTCCATCCATGTTCGAATGCCTCTTGGTGTCATTCTTGTTTAGCTCATGTTTAGGCAATCATGCTGGTAAGGTTTTATGTGTATAGCTTCTGATATTCCTAGGAGACACACTGTTACGAACTCCGTTTCTCTGGCTCTTACAATCTTCCCAGCCCACTGTACTAGGTCAAAACCCTGTGTGTGCACCTTTATTTATTTTTGTCGGAAGCTTAATTTTAGTTTTGATGCATTCCAAATGGATTAAAAACTTGCCCACAAAACTCTTGGGCATTTAGAAGAGGAAGTGATGAATAAGGGTTAAAGAGAGTACTGTTACTGCAAAACACTCTTGAGTCTTGCTCAACTGCTAAGTCAACGAAGTCAATGCTGTGATATCTTCTAATTTACTTCTATTTAATAGACATAATTTTACACATAAAAAACCTTTTTATTAATCAGAGATAGAAAGAAAAAACATGTTTGTGTATATTTATATTCCTTTTGTTGTCTGTTTTCTTACAAACATTTTATGTTTTGATTAATGTAAATCTCCAACACATCTTGAGTTTCTAAAATTATGTTAATTTTATAATTGCTGTTGTCCCATGATTTATATAGATATATATTAGACGATTTGATATTGTGTACTGGCTTCATATTGTCAAACACTGAGATATGAATTTTAGATGGACCAATTTTCACTCTTTTGACTTAGGTTTACCTGTAGCATGATGGAGATAAAATTTATCTAATACAGTTTTAAGTTTTATTGCTGACTTAATATCTTAAGATATTTTATTATAAGATTTAAACATAATTAAATGTACACTTTATGCTTCATGAAGTTATAATATCTGAATTTCTTGGGGACATCAAAACAAACAAACAAAACCCAACACATGGTGAAACATTTGTAGGTTCGAAATATTTTTGGGCTTTGTGTGTTCAGAGCAATTTAAATGGAAACATGTTATTAGAAGCGACAAACATAAGAGTTCTATTTCCATTAAATGGTCAATGTATAATTTTTAAATTTAATATTTTATTTTTAGATAATTCTGTCCTATACCTGTAACACCTATGGTAAGATATGACAAAACTAATACAATTTGAATTGTCTAAATACTGACATTGAATATTGAGGTAAATGTGAGTTTGAAGAGTATGTCTATGCAACACACGTAACTCGAGCTCTGTATTCAGTGCTCTGGCCTCATCTGGCAACCTCTTGTTGCATGCTGTAATTTTCAGCTCTGGCTAGTACCTCACAGCCCACCCACAACCTACAAACCATAACTGTGCCACATCCAACCTCTCTACCCCAGGTTCCCCATATCTTGTGCCAGGATGTAGATATGTGACTCCACTCCCACCTCCACTCATCTTCCCCAATCCCCAAGATACATTCAGGGTCTCATATCCAGTGCCCGGACCTAGTCCGGACAGCTTTGGCTTGTATTTAATATCCAGGCTTTAGCTAGTACCCTACAGGAACCCTGTATACTCCATGAAGACTTTCTACCAAATCAGTTCCTGCACATCTTATGACAGGGACTAAATGGGTAAGCTTGCCTGATATCTCCCTCCATGGAACTCCCTGACATCCATATATACTGCCAAACTTCAGGTTTGGACCATGACACATCCTGTGTGCCAGCTTTTGAAGCTGCCTGACTTCTCTCTACCTAAGCCATATCTTACCTTCAGGTCCAAATCTGACCCACACATCCTGTGCTCTGCTCTATCAGACACAGAACAAATAACAGGTCTGCAGGCACAGATTTCATCACAAAACTGCAGAGTATAAAAGATCATAGAAGTATTTCCTCCCACAAATCCATTAGTCCTAAAGAAATGTCTGCCAAAGATAATTATCTATATGAACCCCAGGACACAAAATGCAAAAGAACAATAAAAACATCAAAGAATTGAAGTTTAAAGATGATACAAACAGCCGAGTGAACTAAATGCTCAAGTGATGTCTCTCATCCCCCACAACACAAGCATAAGGTTGATGGAAATGATGACAATATTCCAGGATTTGAAAATAGAATTCAATAAGTTAAGTAACCTTGAACTTAACTCAAGCTGAAATGAATGCGGAATTGAAAAACTCAGTAACTGAACTAGAAAACTCAAGGGAAAGTATCAAAATCCAAATGAATCAAAGAGAAGATAAAGACTCTAAGATAAAGTACAGGAACTAGACCAAACAAACAAAGGCTATGAAGAAAATGAAAACACAGATATCAGCCTTTAGTTCAGTTAGATAGTTGTTGGTTTCTACCGACATGCTGATACTACCTATTGTACCTTTACTCAAGGCTCACTAAACAGAAGGGAAATAATATCTGGTGCTAGAAACCTGACCAGCTTTCTAGAGCTGCAGAGGTCGTGGACCTTAGAAAACAATCTACTACTAGCAATTTTCTAGACTAATAAAATTCCGTACTACAGCTCAAATTATATCTGCATACCCAAGGGTAAGTGTAGCTATTGTCTCTCATCAAAGAAGGCTTTCTTACAGAAAATGAATACCATTATAGATTGCATGGAGCCCAGTCCTGACAAATATATCTATATCATAATTGCTGCCTCTATGTCTAAGAGGACACCAGAGAAGACACAATAGAAAGATTTTAAGAACCAAAATACCAGAATGTCTTCCATTAAACAGTCTTTTCTAGAAACAGTTATATTAATAAGGCCAGAACAATCGTAATATCAATGGATAACTAACATGGAATGGGGAAATTTTGTGGGCTGCCACCTCTAGACAAAGAACTACAGGAAAGACCAACGGTACAGATCAGTTCATCAACAAAATTACAGAAGACTTACATAAACAAAGAAACCATACATCTATACAGATATAAGAAGTGCACACAACACCAATTGGCAGTCATAGCAGAGAAAGGAACGTTCAGCAGCATATCAGAGTTAAAATTCAAAGTATACAGAATAAGAGTATTGAGAGCTGGAAAAGAAACAAAAATTACAAGACTATATAAAGGAAATTACATTAACAGTTGATTTCTCAATGCAAACTTTAAAAGCCAGAAGAACCTATAGCAATACATTCTAAGTTTTAAAAGAGCACAAATGCTAATCCGGCAAAATTATCTGCCATAGCTGAAGGAGAAAGAAACAATTTCAATGAAACAAACAGACATAAACCATTTATATCCAACACATTCTAACAACTAAACAACCTAAACAGAATACAGGAAGCAATACTCTGGGCTGAAGAGAGATAAGCATAGCAAACAGATTGCAGAAAGAAAATAAATAAAGCAATAAAGCTATAATTACTGAAACAAAAAGTACTCCTGAATCACCACCACCACCAACAATAACATAACTATAATCAACAGCCATTTTTCAGTAAATAATACCTCTAAAATTAATTGCCTCAATTCTCAGACTGACTGAGTGGATCAAAAAAAAAAAAAAAAAAAACAAATTCCATTTATCTACTAGGCTTATTTTTCATCCAAGCCATCCATGGTGGGCCAAAGATCGTTACTTTTTGGAGAGTGATCCTAGTGCTGCTAGGATTACTTCTTGCATAGTGCTGAGATCACAAATTAGGTGATGTGGGAAGGTCATTTGTCAATCTGTTGTTTCATTGGTTAATCAATAAAGAAAACTGCTTGGTCTAATAGGTCAGAAAATTAGGTAGGTGGAGTAGACAGAACAGAATGCTGGGAAAAAGGGAAGTGAGCCACAATTGCTCCTGGCAACACTGATCTATTCCCAAGAGAATGTTGAGCACCAAAGACACTCCACCTGGAGCCTTTCTTTTTGGCAGAACTGGCCTTTGGGCAAGAAATGCCCATGCCTCAACCACTGACAGAGACACAGAGTATCTGTACATGGATAAAACAGGACTGCCATATCCTGCCAAGACAGGGGAAGATAGTTTTGAAAAGCTTCTTGCCTTTGAAAATGGTATGTCAGTTATGTTAGGCCTTAGTCAAAGTTGGTTGCTTCAATGCTGCAAATGTGACCTTGGGTGATTGCTCAGGTAGCTAGTTGTCTCTGTGATTTGTTGCATAACATTATTTCCCTTCTCAGATCTTTGATGGGGTTGATGACTAGACCAAGTTATTTATTATACACGAATTAATCTAGTTAGAATAGGATATTTGTACTTATTGTATATAATTTCATAGTAGGTTTAGAACTCTCTTACTTAAACAAAAGGGGGAGGTGTTGTGGGAGCTCCTTCCGCTCCTTCAGCCAATAGCCACTGAGATACCAGACCACTGGGGTGTGGTCTCTCTCCCTTTAAAAAAGCTGCCACTTCCCTCTGCTGGAGCTCTGGCTTCCAGCTCCACTTCAGGCAAGTAGGCTCCATTCCTGATTGCGCAGAGGGCTGTTGTCTGGGATGGTGATCTGTAAGTTTTTTCCCCTTAAAATAAATAACCTCTCTAAAAATCATAATTCCAAACTGGTATGGGATTGTTTGTGACTTACAGCTTCAATTAGGAATTTGCAAAAGTTTCCCATTTACTTTTCATTAGAATACTCAATATTAGGTGATTCATTTGAGAGTCATTCTCTTAGGAATTAGAGTATGCTTGAATTTGCCTTTTATTTAACTGCAAAGTGAAAGTGATCATAGATCCATTTCAGAAACTTACATGAAGATTACAATACAGGATTTTTGTGCCCTGATTAAAAAAATACTCTTTTCTTATCCTTATCAGCTGTAGATTCTAGCTTTAACATTAAAATTATGAAAGAGAAGAGACTATAGGTGAAGAAAGAACTAGCAAATTAACACTAATTATTTTAACATTTATTTATAGATTGCTTTATTTTATCTTATTGTTTAGGATTTTTGAGACAAGATGTTTGAGACCATATCGCAAGCTAGCCTGGAAATCATTATGTAGTCCAGGGTAAATTTGAACCCTTGGGAATTGTCGTGCTTTAACCTTTGGTGTTCTTCAGTGATGAGCTATCAGCAGTGTTTTAAAAGGTAGATAAAGACTTCCAAGGCAGTGGACTCTTCAGAAGAACAAGACCACTAATGTGGGATTCCCCTATGTATGAGCTGAATACCATTGGTTAATAAAGAGACTGTCTTGGGCCTGCACAGGGAATAGAGGTAGGTGGGGAAAACTAAACTGAATGCTGGGAGAAATGAGGCAGACTCGGAGAAAAGCCATGGAGCTGCCGATAGACACAGATGCACTGAAACTTTGCTGGTAGGTAGGCCCCAGCCTTGTGGTGATGCACAGAATAATGGAGTTGGGTTAAATTTAGATGTAAGAGTTAGTTATTAAGAAGCTAGAGCTAATGGACCAAGCAATGATTTAAATAATATAGTTTCTGTGTGATTATTTCATGGGTTGAGGAGCCGGGAACCAACAAGCAGCCTTCCTACAACAGACAGCAACAAAGTTGCTCTTCTTATTAGAATGCTGCCTGTCAGAAGAATCAGAGAGCATCGCAGTACAGGACTTTTTCGTGCTCCTGGCTTCAGCCTTCACTGCTGAGCTGGAAAGTTAGATGAGACTGATTCTTTCCTACTTCAAACAGACTCTGTTTCATCTCATGGTCCATTCAATTCCTTCAAGACTGTGGCGTTATCATCTGAAAGAATAAAAACTTCTCTAAGGGTCCAGCCTTTGGTTGATCTCTTCTTTCACTTCAAGGACTTGTGTGGTGTTTCTTTCCTGTTTTCATCAATCATGTTCGGGAACATAGAAGCTAGTCCAGATTCAATGCTACAGAAAGTAACTGTGGTCATGGCGTGACTCATAAAATAGAATTGTACAATCTGTTTAAGTACTCACAGAAACAAAAGGAGACATTTTCTCTCACTGACCCTGTTTCATAAAAGATAAGGACACTCATAAACATGGGATTTTGAAAATACACATCTCTAGAGCAACGGCAATCATTGTTAGTATTTAAACCTAACATATTCTGTCAGCAGCTTGACTGGAGCCTCCCAGTCCTACTACACAGATGCACCATCTGTTGCTTCTCTGCAAATACGATTTTCCTACTTTCTTCTCTTTTAAACAGGACACACTGTAGAACATCACATATAAAAACTCCTACTGAAATCTTCCAACACTTCCTATTGACTCAAATTTCCACTTATAATGGCCCTAACTAAGAGAAAGATGTGAATAGATACTGTAAATTAAAATAATCAGCTCTCAACATGCATATTACCCAAAATATGAGAGAACATTAGCATTTAGAAATTCAAAGAAATACAGTCTTCTTAAAAGTTAGTGTTTAAAAAAATTGAATATCAAATCAAATAAAATTTTCAACCAGTTCCACACACTGGCTAATCTACCTCAGTAGCTACTGTAGCTAGGCAAATGATGGTGTCTTTCATTCGGCTGGGGCTACTAGAACATATTTCCACAGATGAAGTGACTTAAGAAACAATGTGACAACTTACTGTATCTAAACTGATGCTCTGTTGGTAGTGGAGTATCAGTGGTGAGGACAGAGATAGAGGTTTATTCATTAGGAGTCTTTTCAATACCACTACATGGGACAAGTGGCTTTGACCCAAGTTTGCTAGTGGCCCAGAACAAAGACAGGAAACACAGGCAGGGGGTTTCCTGAGCAGTTGTAATAAAGAAAGAGGAGACAAGAATGACTCCAGAGATTTATTTTAAACGTGTCATAGGTAGATTGACTGCACTGGCTTGTGTCTGTCTGCTCCTGACTCCCTGTACTGTAGTGAATCTATGCCTCACACCTCCTTTCAGTGTGTCTGTGGACTCTGCTCTATACCATGTTCAATACGGCAATCCCCCTCACTTCCTGTTTGGCTTTGCTTTATCTTCATTTAATCCACCCCTCCAGCAGCTGCTATCTGAACGCGCAGGTTGGATTCAAATATTGACCACATTTAAACAAAAGAAATTTCCTTTTATGATCCTCCTTTGCTAGGCTGTAGCATGAGGGGGATATTTTCTGGTCCACTCGTGACTAGATTTGTTGAATCTGTGCAAAGTCTTCTTCAAGGAACTGCAGTAAAGCACTATAGTCATTTCAGCTCTAATAAAGAAAAACACCAATTGTCGCCGAGATACTATCATCATGTGGTACTGTAACTTTTTGAGATGTGAGAAAATCCCGAAGTGTAGTCATGATTCTCATGATCCATGCTGAGGTTTGGAGCAGTAGGTTTTCAGTTTTTAGCACATGTGGTAAGGGAAGAAGTGGACTTCTAGGAATCATCTTCCAAAGACATGGGTTCACTCTTTTTGAATAAAAAGTTAGGAATAATCTAGGGCTGGGGAGTTTGAAAGTGCCCTTCGGATAATCCCCATGCAGTAAAAATCAGGCTATTCTTCCAAAGCAGTTTGAGAATTGCAGCTAAATTGAACCACAGGACGCCACAAAGCTCTGTTTGACTTCATCTAACCCATCAGAAAAAAAAAAAAAGAAAAACACTCTAGACTGGCTGTATGCACACCAGTGAAGGATTGCTTGCCATTGTTGTTAGCTACAAGAAGCCAGTGAAATTTCCTAAGGGGTATATTACTTCTTTCTACTGGTAAAAGAGTAATAGATACTTTTCTGATTCCTAACCCCATTTTTATTTACCACAGCATATAAAGTGAGTTCTGTGAATAAACAGTGTATTCAGCTTAATACAACTGCTTAGAGGATTGATACTGGAGACCCTACACGGTCTACCATGGAAGATCTCAAAGCCTGCCATCTTTGTGGAGGATGACACCCCCTCCACACACACACTTCATCTTTCTGGGCTAGTAAAGTCCCATTTCAGGCAGAAATATAAAAATAGTCTATTGAGAAAAGGGAGGAAGGGAAAAGGAAGTTTCCGAAGGCAGTTGTTTCTGTTTATCCCCCAATAATCAGCTTTAGTTGTGTTTGTTTTTAGGTCTCTCCAGTCCTAACTTGCTATGTAAAGGTTAGTAATCCTTTAGAGCCCATGAATCACAATGCTTCAGGAAGAATTTGCATTGTTCTCCGAGTAACTAAATAGAGATTCCTTTAACAAAGTGATTCTTAGTCTTGCTACACATTGGAATCAGCTGGAGATTAGACATACCGTGTAGGGTAATGGTTCAGAATAAGGTCCAAACACCAGGGTTCTTTTTTTTAATTGATTTTATTGAGCTCTACATTTTTCTCTGCTTCCCTCCCTGTCACTCCCCTCCCCTTTAACACTACCCCGTGGTCCCCATGCTCCAATTTACTCAGGAGATCTTTCCTTTTTCTACTTCCCATGTAGATTAGATCCATTAGGGTCCTCATTGTTGTCTATGTTCTCTGGGATTGCAGTTTTTGGGCTGGTTTTCTTTGCTTTATATTTAAAAACCACTCATGAGTGAGTACGTGTGATATTTATCTTTCTGGGTCTGAGTTACTTCACTCAAAATGATGTTTTCTAGCTCCACCCATTTGCCTGCAAATTTCAAGATGTCATTTTTTTTTCTGCTGTGTAGTACTCCATTGTGTAAATGTACCACATTTTCCTTATTCATCCTTCAGTCGAGGGGCATTTAGGTTGTTTCCAGGTTCTGGGTATGTGCTATGAACATAGTTGAGCACATGTCCTTGCGGCACAATTGAGCATCTTTTGGGTCTCTACCACAAAGTGGTATTGCTGGGTCTTGAGGAAGGTTGTTTCCTAATTTTCTGAAAAATCACTATACTGATATCCACAGGGACTGTACCAGTTTGCACTCCTACCAGCAATGGAGAAGTCTTCCCTTTACCCCATAACTTCTCCAGTATGAAATGTCATCAGGACCACTAGGATTCTTAAGGGCTATTCATGTGATTTAATGAAAAGGGAGCTTGCCACCCGCTGCTTCTGTTTGGACTCTTCTGTTACTCCTATTGCTCATATTCTGATCTCAGCTTATTCTAGGCCTGTTCTAGTATTTTCCTTTTCTTTCTCAAATCTTACTATTTTTTAAATGTCCTTGTAGATTGTATATGCTCTTATCTAGTTTCTGTTGAAATTATCTACTATAACGAACCAATAGTCTCTCCTACAACTTATTGTGAAGATTTTTGCCTTTATAAATATCTCTGTGTCTCTCATATTAATGTTCAGTGGATGGAAAGTCTAACTGTAGTCATTCAAAATCATGTCTGTTAATTTCTCTATAGTTTTCATTTACATTTTTTGTTGAAATGACAAAACTTTCTCTCTCTCTCTCTCTCTCTCTCTCTCTCTCTCTCTTTCTCACACACACACACACACACACACACAGTACTTGTCTTTAGTATGGGGCATTGAGCCTAGAACCTTGCATATGTCAGGAAGGTCCTGTGTTCTGAGCAGTGCCTAAACAGTGCCTTTCACTTTTGTTAAATTTTTAAATTTTGAGACTGGGTTTCACTCAAGTGTGCTGGCTTGTGTCGGTCTTAGAATATAACCCAGGAAGGCTTTCAACCTACAATTCTTCCACATTATCAGGCCTGCTTTATTGTAGTGATATTTAAGTGTCATACCTATTTCTTCAATATTTTTTTCTCTAAATCTTTATTTGCGGTTTAACAACTTTACTTCTAGTTCTTATCACTATTATTGTTATTAATATCATCATTATGTTTTAAGTGCAATGTTTCCATGTATTTAAAATTGATTTTCCTCTGAAAATAAAATGAACAAATCCCTATCAACCTCCACGAGAAGGGTGCTCACTCTCAGCTTTCAGACTTTCCATTTATTCCCAAAACATCTCTGGGAAATTCCAAATATCACACAAAGAAATGGAATGGCTGTGCTTCCTAGTCTCAGGTTGCTCAAAGCTAAAATGACAGCCCCATGTTTAAATATCCACTACACTTGGCATTTCAGTTCTACTGGTTGAGGAGGAAAATATGCCAGCATAACTCGTAAGAAAGATCTATAGGCAGAATATACTGTGGTGATTTGGGCTTCCAGTTTTGCCTTTCTGGGGCATCTCATAGAATAAAATGTGAGTAGAACACTTGACGAAATATTGAGAGGAACATCCACAATCAGAGATCTGGTATCAAATGTATTTAGCTAATTTTTATTTTGAGGTCATTTCTGAGTTCATTCTTGAAATCCTCATAGGACCCTCTCGGGCATGGTTTTCCTCAGCTTGTGTCTCTGGGAGGGAATTATTCCACAATGGTCTCAGCTGCACTGCAGATGGGAAGTCACATTAATTTGTCAGGAGTTAGGTTTGACCACCTGGCATCAAACAAATCTGAGGAGCTCCTAATACGAAGAGCGAAGTGGGTTTCTCTTCAAGACTACACGATTTAGTTCCACTGGGTGAAGCTGTCTGCAACAGAGGAGACGGGGGAGGTTATCGAGCCATGAGAAATTAGCATCTTCTGAGGGAGGACAGAGAAACTGAGCCCTGCATTCTCACTCAGTCCCGTGGGCTCAGCTTTCACAGTACGCATACCTTTCCTGCAATAAAGCTATTTCTGCACAGCATCTAGCAGTCTTGTTGAAAGATAACCTACTCTAAATCACTGGCTTTACCTAATATTTTAGATCATATTAAATGACAACTTAGTGTATGTCTGATATGATTCCTACTGCAGTACACGTATTCTTTTATTTAAAATCTCACCAACTTGTTCACAGGGAAATATAAAAAATCATCCAAGAACACACAACGTACACATTTTATTTTCACTTTGTGTATCCTAAGTGCTTCATAAGAAATGCTTTAAGCTGTCATTTCCTTCAAGAAGTCAGCTTTCCATAATTTATAATAAAGAATATTTTCACTGATAGAGAATTCTGAATTTCTTTTCAGCAGATGTTCCATTGTTTCAAGTTTTCTATTTTCTCTGACAAGATTTCCACCCTCATTTGTTACCTCCATTCACGTGTGTGAATTGCACTTGATTTTTCCTTTTTTGTTGCTAGTCTGCTACAATTAAAGCCAATACACCCCCATCGTTGTGCTTTTGTATGCTTTCTTTTGAGACATGCTGAGTTTCATAGATATGTAAGCTGAATTGTTTTTCAACAAATTTGATAAAATTTCGAATGCTATCTATTCCAACGTTTTCTGACAGACCAGTCTTCCTTTGTAGTATCACTACCACACATACTACATGCACTTCTTAATACCAGCCATTTGCTCTCCCTTCGCCTATCCTGCTTAGTATTCATGTTTTCTTTTCTTTAGATCTGATCATTTCTATTTCCCTGTCTTCAAGAACAATAATCCTTTTGTCTATTGAAACGCAGCAATTTCTATTTTCTTTCACACCACTTAGATTTAGACTTGTTTTTCAATCTCCAATTGCTAAGCCCACTCTATGAGTTTATTTATTGCACAGTTAGAGCATCATTTATTTCTACATTCCTAAATGGTTGCTTAGCTCCTCATACCCCTGTGCATTCGTTCTCCTAGACAATTTTTCCAGTTAAGGCTTCAAGCTGGTGGTCCTTACAGCCCTTGTCTACTGATTATAGTATCTCAGCCATTTCAGTGTTACTTCCAGTATTTTTTTCTTGATAGAGGGTGTCTTTTTATATTTATAGTCATGGACAGCAACATTTACTGTATGAACAATGCATGATAAAGGGCCTGGGAGATACACCTATCATTTATAATTCATTGTTTATTTGATACCTAAAGATCCTGATGTTTCTGTAAAGTTTGATATCATTTATATTAGGCCTAGTTTTAAATTTTAGCTCAACTGAGACAGTATGGCCCTTACTTTTAATGATACTCAAAAAGTATCATTTAACTTTCTTGGATATTGTTAACACTGGACTATGGTGATAATTTGTTTGTGCTCTAACAAATAAAGCTTGACTGAAGATCAGATTGTGGAACTAGTCACTAGTTAACCATAGAGGTCTGGAGGTCTGTACAGACAGGCAGAAAGTAATATGGATGGCCAGAGAGAGAAGAAATAAGACAGGTGGAGACAAGGAGTTCAGCCCCTTTTTCACTGAGGTGTTGGTAAGGCAAGAGTTGGCTGTGGCTTGCTCCTTTGTCTCTCTGATCTTTCAGCATTTACTCTGATATGTGATCTGGGTTTTTATTATTAAGATCGATTAGAATTCACGTTACATCGAACTGTATCTTACTTCTCCGTTTTGCAGCTAAAGGTCACCATTGTGCCTCAAAGCTTTCTTCCTGTGCACATACAGCCACACTCAGGTCAAGGACTTGTGGAGTGTAATGTATATACAGCTAGACTCTGCTTCTTGCCCTACAAAGCAGATCCCCATATTCTGTGTCCTATCCTCAGACCCGAGTCACTCCAACAGCACAGAATGTCGATGGTTGACTTCTTTGCATAGCTCATCCTGACACAACACTTATCTTTCCTTCTCTGTGGTAGAAAGAATCTCTAGAGAAACACATATGAAATTGTAAAGCTTTGCTCACAGTGTTCACAATCATGGCTGTTTTTAAAAAAATATGTATAAAATAGGTATTTTGCATGTGTTGTCAAATGTCAGAGTTTTATTCATTGGGATGTTACCAGTTATATTATTTTGTCAGGAAATAGAAGTCAAAAGCATTTTTGCTGATGACTTCGAATATTTACTTGCTAGGTTTTGTGTTATATTAATAATTATGCATGCTTTAGGTCTTCTGTCCCTAGCTAGTACTGACAGAGTTTGGATTAGTTGCTAATCATATTTATTGATGACTTGACTTCATTACTGAGTGCATTTTTTTCTTTAATAAATATTTACTGAACACGTAATAACTCTATTTTAACCCTCTGCACTATGCACATGGTTATATGATATTTTCTTGTTTATTATAACCTGGTTCCTTCAATTGAAATCATTTGGCAACAGAGAGAATTTTGTGGGGGTTGTTAACAGCTCTGTTTTCAAGATTCAGAAAAGTGCCCATAATACACAGAGCACTCACTAAACAGACAAAAGCGAATGCACACATGAATTACAATGTTTGGTACCGTCAGAAGGGCAACTTTAATAGACCGTTGGCTTTGAGGCTGAATTAGAATTTTTAAGGCAAATATTCTAAAAGTAGTATCTGGAGGGGAAATATCTTTTTCCAACTCCAAATTGGTTTGCTCTTAGTAATCCTAAATCCACAGCACTGCAATTACAAGTAAACATTCAGCTCCTTGGTTTTCCCCCTACAGAATTCCCTACCCTAGGAGAAATGTCACCACTTGAACAGTCCAGGTGAAGAGAATGGGCAACACCATAGTAGCTATGCCACTAGAGGGAGTCTCGAGCAAAAGCCCCTGGTGTCCTACCAGGTAGGCAGAATTTAGAAAGGGTTATCTTTCCCCAGGGGTCATGGACATCTGGCTCATCACCAGGGTAATCTTTTAGCCAGGCATATCCCAAGGGATGTTGGAAGAACTGAAACGTGGGGCCAGTCTTGCATCAATTAAACTTATGACAAGGGAACAAATACCAAACTGATGCCATCGGTCATGTGGCTAGCTGTATATATTTCAACTCAATAGTAGCAGCTACCCAGTGCCATGTGAAGAAACAAACTTTTTTTTTGTTGTTGTTTTCTTTTCCCTTTCAGTTTTAATGTTATGTAATGGATTTAAACCGTTATTTAAATAAAACTTGTTTTCAGAAAAAAGTATATATTCAGACTTATTTGATGAAAAATCATGGGTAGAACTTATTATCCAACTCTATATGTCAATATTCTTTAAAAGTAATTGTACTTATTCATAGGCTTAGGTTCCATCAGCAAATAATTGCAAACCTCTTAGAGAACTGTTCCACATACTGTAAGCATTGGACATCCCTCTTTTCTCCCTCCTTCCTGTCACTATAACTTCAAAGAAAATAAAGTTCCTTAAACATATTCTGTTTTGTTATCAGCCATAAGGAAAGCATAAAAGAAATACCAGGAATACTCAGAAACAACAATGATGTGATTTCTTGGAAGAGGAGAGTTAGCATTCTCATATGGTCTTCAAGATAAGATGATTACCAAGCATATATTTACATAACTTAAGGTGTTAACTTTAATTCTGACTCCTGAACCAATGCTTTTGGACCACAGATTCTATCTCTAAATTTATAACAGTGAGTGTAAACATAACCATTATAATAATTGTGAGGTTCCCTGTGCCTATGAAGTAATAGGAAGTAGTTTCATAGGAAAAGTGCAAGTTTCTGGTTTGGGAATCAGAAAGAAAATTTGCCCGCCGGCCTTTATGAAGAGAGCACTGAAAGGATATTGAATTACAGCTGCATGAACATCTGGCTAGGTAAACTTTTTATCTGTCCCTGCAACGATGCACCTGCAGAAGAGAGGTGGTATTTTATCCAGGCTCATATCTTTGTAAAGTCTTATAACTTTCATTGGAGAATACCTTTCCTCTAATTTCATACATGGGCTTAGTGGAGACCTAGGCAATAATGACATACTATGTTGAGTTCACTTCTTTGCCCTCATTGCATTCTAATTCATATTAATGTAGAAACAACTGTAGAAATTGCTTTAAAATGAGTTTTTCTTGTAAACCCATTGTAATATTTATTATATTGATTTCCAAAATAATCAGAAATATATTTTATTATTTCATACAATATTTTTTTTATAAAACAAAAATAAAAATAGCATAGAAGACTGCATCTTTTCTTATTATTCATGTGTGTGTGTGTGTGTATGTTGTGAGTTTTTATTCAGCATATGGTACAGTGCCTTTGCAGGCCAGAAGAGGACATCAGATCCCATGGGCATGTAGTGACAGGTTGTTGTGAGTCACCTGATGTAGGTACTGGGAACTAAACCCAGATTCCCTGGAAGAGCAATAAGCTGGCGTAATCACAGAGCCAAATCTCTAACCCTGAAAACTGTTTCTTATAACAGAAATAAATGAAAATCAGGCAAAATTTAAGGAAATAGTTTTTCATTTTCAAGTTTTGTATTTTTGTATTTCTACTTATTTCTGAGGTTGTAATTTAATTTCTTTTTTCCATTTCTTTTCATTTCCTCACCCCAAATTCTTCCAAATCAAGCTCATGTCCTCTTTTTTCATTAATTATTTCAGCTTGTATATACACAAATAACTTTAAACGTAACCTGTTGAGTCTATATAATGTTTCTTGTATTATGTTTTTAGGGCTGAATGTTTGTAAGTAAACAAAAAATTTGTGTGCTCTTCCCTGGAAAGACCACCTCTCATGCTCTCAGCCATACTCAAGAAACCACAACCAATCAAAAGGCAGAGTTGTGGAACCCAGTCTCAAAGAATACATGTACAAAATATTCTTCTGTAACTAAGACTAAAGGAATATTGTGTAATAGTGGGCAGAAAGGAGAGTAGTGAGGGCCTGACTAGAGGGCAGGCCTCAAGGTCCCCGCCAGGGAAAGCGGGCCCCTGCTGCTGGGGCTGCAGTCTCTGCTGTGATCTCCTGGACCTGCTCTGCCTGCGCCCTACTTCCCTTTGTCCCTGGCTCATTGGGGCATCCAGGAGTTCCTGTGTAGGTGCCGAGAAGTTTCATCGGGACGGGTGAGTGTGTGCTATCCTGGGGCAGACGGTCCCGGTAAAGAGCACAAACGCCCCTCCCCCAGCTCCTGCTGCAAAGCTTTCTCTCCTACACACCCGCCCCCACCCCCACCCCCAAGCCTGCCTTGTCTGCAAGGTCCTTAGCTGTGGAACAGTTTCCTGCCCTTTCACTAAGGCTACCAGCCCAGACCAGTGAGTGCCTGACTAGAGGGCAGGCCTCAAGGTCCCCGCCAGGGGAAGCAGGCCCCTGCTGCTGGGGTTGCAGTCTCTGCTTGTGATCTCCTGGACCTGCTCTCCCTGCCCCCTATTTCCCTTGGTCCCTGGCTCATTGGGGCCACCAGGAATCCCTGCATAGGTGCTGAGAAGTCCCATCTGGATGGGTGAGTGTGTGCTATCCTGGGGCGCACTGTCCCGGTAGAGAGCACAAACGCCCCCCCCCCCCAGCTCCTGCTGCAAGGCTTTCTTTCCTACACACCCGCCCCCCACCCCCACCCCCAAGCCTGCCTTGTCTGCAAGGTCCTTTACTGTGGAACAGTTTCCTGCCCTTTCACTGAGGCTACCAACCCAGAGTAGTGAGGGCCTGACTAGAGGGCAGGCCTCAAGGTCCCCGCCAGGGAAAGCGGGCCCCCGCTGCTGGGGCTGCAGTCTCTGCTGTGATCTCCTGGACCTGCTCTGCCTGCGCCCTACTTCCCTTTGTCCCTGGCTCATTGGGGCATCCAGGAGTTCCTGTGTAGGTGCCGAGAAGTTTCATCGAGACGGGTGAGTGTGTGCTATCCTGGGGCAGACGGTCCCGGTAGAGAGCACAAACACCCCTCCCCCAGCTCCTGCTGCAAGGCTTTCTCTCCTACACACCCGCCCCCACCCCCACCCCCAAGCCTGCCTTGTCTGCAAGGTCCTTAGCTGTGGAACAGTTTCCTGCCCTTTCACTAAGGCTACCAGCCCAGACCAGTGAGTGCCTGACTAGAGGGCAGGCCTCAAGGTCCCCGCCAGGGAAAGCGGGCCCCTGCTGCTGGGGCTGCAGTCTCTGCTGTGATCTCCTGGACCTGCTCTGCCTGCGCCCTACTTCCCTTAGTCCCTGGCTCATTGGGGCATCCAGGAGTTCCTGTGTAGGTGCCAGAAGTTTCATCGGGACGGGTGAGTGTGTACTATCCTGGGGCGGACGGTCCCGGTAGAGAGCACAAACGCCCCTACACTAAGGATACCCAACCAGAGCAGTGAGTGCCTGCCTAGCGGGCAGGCCTCAGCAACCCCCGAAAGGGAGCGCAGGCACCTCCAGCTTGTACTGCAGTGTCGCCTGTGTTCTACTTGACCCCGCCCGACCCCTTGCATTCGGCCTTCTTTACGCGGGTCATTGGAATACCACGCATCCATGTTTTGGTGTTGAGGAGTTCACCTGGAAGAGAACGGTTCCTGCCCCTACACTGAGGAGATACACCTAGAGAGTTAGTCACAGCAAAGACTGGTCCAAGACATCAGGCCTCTCCTGGCTCCATTTGAAGGAAAAGATGGGCAGGCGCCAATGCAAGAATTCCCCCAACAACTTGAAAGGCAACGTGACATCACCAGGATCCAGGAATCCCGAAATGAGAAGTGTACACCCTAATCCAGAAGAATTAGAAGAATTCGACTCAAAAGTGAATTTTATGAAAATAATAGAGGACCTTAAACAGGAGGTGAAAAACTGCCACAACCAATTAGAGATTACAAACAAAAAGGTAGAGGAAATGAATAAATCTCTCAAAGATACCCAAGAAAACCAAGAGAAACAAGAAAAAGTAATCAAACAGGTAAGGGAAACGGTTCAAGACTTGAAGAATGAAGTGGAAGTAATAAAGAAAACACAAACCGAGGGAAGGATGGAGATGGAAAATTTGAATAAACGAACAGGAACTACAGAGACAAGTACCACCAACAGATTACAAGAGATAGAAGAAAGAATCTCAGACACTGAAGATACCATAGAGAAAATAAACACTCTCATCAAAGAAAACAGCATAACCAACAAATTCTCATCACAAAACATTCAGGAAATCTGGGACACAATAAAAAGACCAAACCTAAGAATAATAGGGATAGAAGAAGGAGAAGATCTACAGCTCAATGGTCCAGAAAATATATTTAATAAAATTATAGAAGAAAACTTTCCCAACCTTAAGAAAGATATTCCTTTGAAGGTCCAAGAAGCATACAGAACACCAAATCGACTGGATCAAAAAAAAACATCTCCTCGTCATATAATAATCAAAACACAAAACATACAGAATAAAGAAAGAATATTAAGAGCTGCAAAGGAAAAAGGTCAAGTTACCTATAAAGGTAAACCTATCAGACTTACACCTGATTTCTCTATGGAAACCATGAAAGCCAGAAGGTCCTGGATAGATATACTGCAGAAACTACGAGACCATGGATGCAAGCCCAGACTTCTATACCCAGCCAAGCTTTCGTTCACTATAAATGGAGAAAACAAAATTTTCCAGGATAAAAACAAATTTAAACAATACGTAGCCACAAATCCAGCCCTTCAGAAAGTAATTGAAGGAAAATCACAAACCAAGGAGTCCAACAATGCCCACAATAACTCAGACATCTAATGACCCTTCACCAGCACAACTTGAAGAAGGGAAACACACAAACTCTACTACCAAAGGAAAGAAGGAAAGAAAGGAAAAATGACTGGAGTTAACAACCACTGGTCATTAATATCACTTAATATCAATGGACTCAACTCACCTATAAAGAGGCACAGGCTAAGAGATTGGATACGAAAACAGGATCCAACATTCTGCTGCTTACAAGAAACACACCTCAACCACAAAGACAGACATCTACTCAGAGTAAAGGGCTGGGAAAAGGTTTATCAAGCAAACGGACCTAAGAAACAAGCAGGTGTGGCCATACTAATTTCTAAGAAAGTTGACTTCAAACTAAAATCAATCAAAAGAGATGGAGATGGACATTTTTTACTCATAACAGGAACAATTCACCAGGATGAAGTCTCAATCCTGAATATCTATGCCCCTAATATAAAAGCACCCACTTATGTAAAAGAAACGTTACTAAAACTCAAGGCAGTCATCAAACCACACACACTAATAGTAGGAGATTTCAACACTCCTCTCTCACCAATGGACAGGTCAATCAGACAGAAACCTAACAGAGAAATAAGAGGATTAAGGGAGGTAATGAATCAAATGGACTTAACAGACATCTATAGAACATTCCACTCAAATAAGAAAGAATATACCTTCTTCTCTGCAGCTCATGGAACCTTCTCGAAAATAGACCACATACTCGGTAACAAAGCAAACTTACACAGCTACAAAAAAATATCGGTAACCACCTGTGTCTTATCAGATCACCATGGATTAAAGTTAGAATTCAACAACAATGCTATCCCCAGAAAGCCTATGAACTCATGGAAATTGGACAGTCAACTACTGAACCACACCTGGATCAAGGAAGAAATAAAGAAAGAAATTAAAGTCTTTCTTGAATTCAATGAAAACGAAGACTCATCATACTCAAACCTATGGGACACTATGAAAGCAGTGCTAAGAGGAAAGTTCATAGCATTAAGTGCCCACATAAAGAAAACGGAGAAAGCACACATTGGAGACCTAATAGCCCACCTTAAAGCTTTAGAAAGAAAAGAAGCAGACTCACCTAGGAGAAGTAGAAGACTGGAAATAATCAAATTGAGGGCTGAAATCAACAAAATAGAAACACAGAAAACAATCCAAAGAATCAATGAAACAAAAAGCTGGTTCTTGGAGAAAATCAATAAGATTGATAAACCCCTATCCAAACTAATCAAACGGCGGAGAGAGAATACGCAAATTAACAAAATCAGAAACGAAAAGGGAGACATAACCACAGACACAGACGAAATTCAGAGAATCATTAGATCTTACTACAAAAACCTGTATGCCACAAAATTGGAAAATGTAAAAGAAATGGACACTTTTTTAGATAAGTACCATATACCAAAGTTAAACCAGGACCAGGTGAACAATCTAAATAGACCCGTTAGTCGCGAAGAATTAGAAGTTGTTATAAAAAACCTTCCCACCAAAAAAAGCCCAGGTCCAGACGGCTTTAATGCAGAATTCTACCAGAACTTCCAAGAAGACCTAATACCTATACTCCTTAATGTATTTCACAATATTGAAACAGAGAAGTCATTGCCAAATTCCTTTTATGAAGCTGAAGTTACTCTGATACCAAAACCACACAAAGACACAACCAAGAAAGAGAACTACAGGCCAATCTCACTCATGAACATCGACGCAAAAATACTCAATAAAATACTGGCAAACCGAATCCAAGAACACATTAGAAAAATTATCCATTATGATCAAGTAGGCTTCATCCCAGAGATGCAGGGCTGGTTCAACATACGAAAATCTATCAATGTAATCCATCATATAAATAATCTGAAAGAAAAAAACCATATGATCATTTCATTAGATGCGGAAAAAGCATTTGACAAAATTCAACATCCCTTTATGATAAAGGTCTTAGAGAGATTAGGAATACAAGGGTCGTTCCTAAATATAATAAAAGCTATTTATAGCAAGCCATCAGCTAACATCAAATTAAATGGAGAGAAACTCAAAGCTATTCCACTAAAATCAGGAACACGACAAGGTTGTCCACTCTCTCCATACCTCTTTAATATAGTGCTTGAAATTCTAGCAATAGCAATAAGACAACATAAGGGGATCAAAGGGATTCAAATCGGAAAGGAAGAAGTTAAACTTTCATTATTTGCAGACGATATGATAGTGTACATAAGCGACCCCAAAAACTCCAGCAAAGAACTCCTTCAGCTGATAAACACCTTTAGTAGCGTTGCAGGATACAAGATCAATTCCAAAAAATCAGTTGCCCTCCTATACACAAAGGATAAGGAAGCAGAGATGGAAATCAGAGAAGCATCACCCTTCACGATAGCCACAAATAGCATAAAATATCTTGGGGTAACCCTAACCAAGGAAGTAAAGGATCTATTTGACAAGAACTTTAAGTCAATGAAGAAAGAAATTGAGGAGGATACCAGAAAATGGAAGGATCTCCCTTGCTCTTGGATAGGGAGGATCAACATAGTAAAAATGGCAATTCTACCAAGGGCAATTTATAGATTCAATGCAATCCCCATTAAAATCCCATCAAAATTCTTCACAGATCTTGAGAGGACAATAATCAACTTTATATGGAGAAACAAAAAACCCAGGATAGCCAAAACAATCTTATATAATAAAGGATCGTCTGGAGGCATTACCATCCCTGACCTCAAACTCTATTACAGAGCCTCAGTATTGAAAACAGCTTGGTATTGGCATAAAAACAGAGAAGTCGATCAATGGAACCGAGTAGAAGACCCTGATTTTAACCCACAAACTTATGAACACCTAATTTTTGATAAAGGAGCTAAAAGTATTCAATGGAAAAAAGAGAGCATCTTCAACAAATGGTGCTGGCAGAACTGGTTGTCAACGTGTAGAAGAATGAAAATAGATCCATATCTATCACCATGCACAAAACTCAAGTCCAAATGGATTAAAGACCTCAATATTAGTCTGAACACACTGAACCTGATAGAAGAAAAAGTTGGAAGTACTCTACAACATATGGGTACAGGAGATCACTTCCTACGTTTATCCCCAGCAGCACAGACATTAAGGGCAACATTGAATAAATGGGACCTCCTGAAACTGAGTAGCTTCTGTAAAGCAAAGGACACTGTCACTAAGACAAAAAGGCAACCCACTGACTGGGAGAAGATCTTCACCAACCCTGCAACAGACAAAGGTCTGATCACCAAAATATATAAAGAACTCAAGAAACTAAACTTTAAAATGCTAATGAACCCAATAAAAAAATGGGGCACTGATCTGAACAGAGAATTCTCAACAGAAGAAATTCAAATGGCCAAAAGACACCTAAGGTCATGCTCAACCTCCTTAGCGATAAGGGAAATGCAAATTAAAACAACTTTGAGATACCATCTTACACCTGTCAGAATGGCTAAAATCAAAAACACCAATGATAGCCTTTGCTGGAGAGGTTGTGGAGAAAGAGGCACACTCATTCATTGCTGGTGGGAATGCAAACTTGTGCAACCACTTTGGAAATCAGTGTGGCGATTTCTCAGGAAATTAGGGATCAACCTACCCCAAGATCCAGTAATACCACTATTGGGAATATACCCAAGAGATGCCACATCAAATGACAAAAGTATCTGTTCAACTATGTTCATAGCAGCATTGTTTGTAATAGCCAAAACCTGGAAACAACCTAGATGCCCTTCAATGGAGGAATGGATGAAGAAAGTGTGGAATATATACATATTAGAGTACTACTCAGCAGTAAAAAACAATGACTTCTCGAATTTTGCGTGCAAATGGATGGAAATAGAAAACACTATCCTGAGTGAGGTATCCCAGACCCAAAAAGAGGAACATGGGATGTACTCACTCATAATCGGTTTCTAGCCATAAGTAAAAGACATTAAGCATATAATGTGCGATCCTATAGAAGTTAAATAAGAAAGTGAACCCAAAGAAAATCATATAGTCATCCGCATGGAGAGGGGGAAGTAGACAAGATTGCAGGGCAAAAAATGGGAACTTGCGGGTGAGGTGGCATGGGGCAAAGGGGAAATGGGATGAGAAATATGAGAAGGGGAGGATGGGAGGAGCTCGGGGGATTGGGATGGTTGGGATATAGGAAGGATGGATACGGGAGCAGCGAAGTATATATCCTATCTAAGGGAGCCATCTTAGGGTTGGCAAGAGACTTGACTCTAGAGGGGTTCGCAGGTGTCCAGGAATATGTCCCCAGCTGGTACCTTGGGCAACTAAGGAGAGGGAACCTGAAATGACCCTATCCTATACTGATGAATATCTTGCATATCACCTTAGAACCTTCATCTGGCGATGGATCAAGGTAGAGACAGAGTCTCAATTTGGAGCAACGGTCTGAGCTCTTAAGGTCCAAATGAGGAGCAGAAGGAGGGAGAACAAGAGCAAAAAATCAGGACCACGAGGGATGCACCCACCCACTGTGACAGTGGAACTGATTTATTAGGAGCCCACCAAGGCCAGCTGGTCTGGGACTGAATAAGCATGGGTTGATTCCGGACTCTCTGAGCATGGCGGTCAACGAAGACTGATGAGAAGCCAAGGACAATGGCACTAGGTTTCAATCCTAATACATGAACTGGCTTTGTGGGAGCTTAGCCTGTTTAGAAGCTCACCTTCCTGGACGTAGATAGAAGACCTTCGTCTTCCCGCAGGGCAGAGAATTTGGACTGCTCTTCAGTATCGAGAGGGAGGGGGAATGGTGTGGGGGGAGGAGAAGAGGAGTGGGGATAGGGGGAGGGGAGTGGGGGGAGGGGGCAATATTTGGGAGGAGGGGAGGGAAATGGGAAACGGGGAGCAGGTGGAAATTTTAATTAAAAAAAAAAAAATAAAAAAAAAAAAAAAAAAAAAATAAAAACACACTTATGAATAAGTACATATGATAATTGTCAAAAAAAAAAAAAAAAAAAAAAAAAAAAAAAAAAGAAAACAAGAAACAGAAGGAAAATGACCCTGAGGAGTGGACGGCAAAATGGGGTGTGGGACTCAGAAGTGTAGAGGGTCAGAGGTGGCTGGGCAGGAAGAAAACATGGTATCCTGTTCTCCATGGAAACAATGTTTCTTTGTGTTATAATATGAATAAACTCAGATTTGCATAAAAAAAAAAAAAAAAAAAAAAAAAAAAAAAAAATAGTGGGCAGAAAGACTGTGGGAGCCATAGATTATGGAGTTTACCGTGAGCTATTTTTCTTATAGTAGTATCAGAAGTTATAGCCATAAACTCTCATCAACATGACTGTATGAGCATGAGTTGAACAAGGGTGGCACCAATGAGCCAAAATGGGTGGGCAAATGTCCTTAACCCTACACAAAGAACTAAAGGCAAATGAGTTAAGGAATTTTTAGGCATCAACTCAATTAAAGAGTTCACAAGTCCAATATAAAATTTGACTTTTGCAATAGTTATTTGAACTAGCATGTCAGAACTTATGGATCTGTCATTTTAATTTTAAGAATGATCAGTTATAGTAATTTCATGTGATTAAAGGAAAAAAATTACCTTAATGTATTTTGCTACATTACCTGGCATGAACTTCCCATGCTAGACTTGCAGAAAAAAGCCCCCATTTACTAGTTATGAATTGTGGTTCTTGTTTCCCCAGGAGCAATATGCTACTTATAGAACAATAATAGTCTTCTATAAAAAATATGTAGATTCTCCATAGTAGATAATCTTCATGGGAAAATAACTCATGTTTATGGCTTAGAAGTGAGTTGAATTCATCAAGAGGCATTTATGCACAGATCAAGAGATATCTTCACTTGATAGTGTGCTTTGCAATGCTCACTGTGCTCCACTGTATAATGTGGAAATATGTACAATACAGGGAGATGGAAGGATTTTAAGGACTGATGATGAGCAGTGGGGGCAAAGGACAGATGTGAAGAGACAGGAAATCTAACTAATAGTGAGTGTAATAAAGAAAAATGTAAATGTGTGCCAATGATTCTGAAAATTTCTTGAATTAGGTCACACGTTCTAGCTCTGAGCTTATAATAGTGGTTTGGAGAAAGTAATAAACATCTACTTTAGCCTGTACATTTACAATGGAGCAGATTCCCAGGGCAGGGAAATATTTTTAAATAGTGGCTATACTTAGTTATGAAAAAGCTGGCTTCAAGTCTGGCTTTGTCTTTTCTCATTTCAGAGTGCTGGGGAAAATTACTTTCTAATTAACCACTTAGTCATATAATTATGGAAAACACTGTGTACCACAACAAATTAGTGACTTTGATTTCTTTCCTATTTTAGTTTTTTAGAAGTCCAGCAAGAAGTGATCATCTTTCTCATTGAAAATGAGCCTTTATTTTCAAATTACATTTGATATATGTTATGGAGTTAGGACTAAATGGATTCAAGTCATTTTAAGTAACAGAGCTAGCAGAAGCATGTAAACAACAAATTTCTTTCCCAAATATTTGCCATTTCTTTTCAGTCTTACTATTATGTTAAGAAGAGTTAAGGTTTTCAGGCATAATGTTCTCTAGACATATAGTTTTTACATCTCCACGGATCCTGAGTCACGGAAAGTGAAGGTCAAAGGTGAAAAGTATTCTTTTCAGAGTAACCAAACAATACAGTTACAAACACTTCTTTTATAACTTTTAAGCAATGTTTTGTTCCTTAAACTTCTCAAGCAGTGACTCACAAAGGAAGGAAAACTGCAATTACTCTGTCTCCAACAACTACAAAAATAAATTAGCCATAATTCTTTTTGCTCTAGAATAATAATGTAAAAACTTTGGAAAAAGCATATACTTTCTCAAGAAAGGAGTAATTTCATATATAACGTAAGCATACCTAAACATATTTACAACATATTATAAAGAGGCTCTCTGCGTAATACATCTCCCTCTAGGTTTCTCAAAGGCCAACATACAATTACTGTTTTATTGTGTGCAAAAGATTTGGAGCAAAACTTTTATTTTTTAAAAGCCCTCCCCTTTTCTCAATTTAATCAGTAAAGCAAGCATAAACAAAAGTAATATTTATTTGCCATGGAATAAAAACAAGTCCTGATGGTAGACCTCACATGTATTGTACCACTACGTCTTGTCAAAGGAAACATGCAAAAAAAGAAAGATGTGGTTGATTAGTCAAATAGATTGATTCAAGATGATACAATGTAAGTTAGGTGTCCAGCAAGTTCACATCCACCAACTGAAGAGAGCTCTTTAGCTTTCTTAAATCTGTTTCCAAATGAGAGACTAGTAACTGCATGGAGACATTTGTGGAGAAGGATGTGTTATAATAAAGAACTATAATGGAGAGAAATTACCATGTCCTCTCTTGGAAGTGTAACATCTTAAGGAATTGAAATTAATATTCATGAAGTAATTGTAAAAGACTATAAGCATATATACTGAAATAATAATTTTTGCAGAACCATAAGAAAGTTATGGACTTTGAATAAAGGAAAATGATTGAAGATCATAATTTCTTAAAATGGGAAGAGATAGCTGAGTAGTCAGGGCAGTGGCTGAATGTGTTTCAGTAGATGAAGGAGTAGTAGATGTCATCTGTCTCTGTTGTGGGGACCTGAGCTTCAAGAAAGCTTATGTCCTTTCTTGTGACTATAGATAGAATGGACTCTTACACTAAGGCTAGACAGCTTTGTTGAGTAAAGAAAATATAAATGATAATGAAGTATATCAAATGCATATCATTATAAAAGTATGTTACCACCAAAATAAATGCATTGCCTTCAATATTTAATTCTTAATTATTGAAACTGACAATGTTATATTTGTATAGAATGTACTATGTAAATACATATGTTTTTAAAATGACTTCATGTAATAGTAGCATTATACAGGGTTTCAGGCTAATAATATAATAATATGGATCCTTAAATTTTATATACAGATTTTGTGTGTGTGTGTGTGCATGCAATAGATGGTGAAATTTTTCCAAGACAAATCTGTTGTCATGGCTTCCTTTCCCCATTGCTATTCTCTCCGGTTTATTTCCCTTTTTATTGCCCATTGCTTTTAGAAGAAATAAATATTAATGAGTTCCACAATGTAGTTTGTACTCCTCTGTTAACACTGGAGAGAGTACCTACTCCCTATTGTGTAATCATTAGCAAGGCAGTGAACAGCTAGTGTCAGCCACAAACCATTTCTTTTACGTCCTTACATAGCAGGAGTGTGCCTGTGAAAAAGATGCTATTCATTCTTCAGTGCACATCCCTGAGTGCTAGTTTCAGAATTCCTTCTGGAGCTATCAGTCTTCTCCAACAGACTCCACAAAATAAGTGCTTAGGGGTTATGAAAAGAATACAAAGCACAGCCACTTCCTCAAGTCATGTTAGGAAATGTTTTATACTCCATCTTTCTCTTATTAATGGGAGGTTCTGTGCTAACAGTTATGAATTTCTTTCCATCTCAAGTAATAGGACTGGTGTACAATGACATTATGTTGCTCCCTCCAAATTTTATGAAAGATATGGGGAAATTTACAGATGTATAGCCGAGTGACTTCAAACACGACTCAGTGAGTGGTGAGTGTAGATGAGACAATTTCACCTCTGAAGACAAGTAGTGACTTCTTTTTATTCCCCTTTGTCTCATGTAAGAACTATGGAATCAAGGCTTTTCTGGTTTGACCTACTGCTTCTCAAAGTGGTGATGCTCTTTGTCCATATATGAAAGCTTAAATTGTCCATATATAAAAGCTAATATATGTTGGGATTAAAAAAAAAAAGACTAATTGAGAAGCGTATAAGAAATTTCAGGTTTGAGGTTCTTCACATGCCGGGCTTCTCCAACTCTATTAGTACATCTTGAGTGATTTGTATTTGGAGTAGGTCATTCATTGTCTTAATTAGAAAATCATTAAAAAGAATGTATCAGTTTTGGGACTCAGCTTTCCACAATCTCAATCACTTCCGATGCTCAGCAATTCAGTTTCAAGGGGTGATTCATTATCATGGTTACCCTCAACCAAGACACAAAATATGTGGTAGTATTATAGGTTTACTGGGTAACATCAGCAGTGATAGAGGAAGGTCATTGGTCAATAAACAAACTGCCTTGGCCCATTTGATTGGCCAGCCCATAAATGCTAGGAGGAAGAGGAAGTGAGCTCAGATGCAGGGCAGCTCCTCTCGGGGCAGACGCGATGAAGCAAGCAACCAGGTCAGACATGCTGAATCTTTCCCGGTAAGACTGGTGTTACACAGATTATTAGAGATGGGTTGATTGGGATAGGAGAATTAGCCAGTAAGGGCTAGAGCTAATGGGCCAGGCAGTGTTTAAATGAATACAATTTGTGTGTTGTTATTTCGGGTAAAGCTAGCCGGTGCTGGGAGCTGGGCAATGGAACACAGCCCGCAGCTCCGTCAACAGAATTGCTGTTTTCATTTTCATAAAGTGGGGAGGACTCTCTGGGTATGTTTGTTTGTGGTTAGTACGTTGATTAGTTAGATTAGGTTGAGATGTGAAGACCCACCTTAACTCTGGGTTGTACTATTTCTTGGGCTAGGGTTCTGTACTGAATAAAGATAGAAGACAAATTGAATACTAACATTCACTGTTCTATGTTTCCTGACTGGATAGAATCTGTTCTATTCTACAGGCTCATGCTTCATCTGCCAGGCCTTCCTAACCATGTTGGCTCTCCCCTCAAACTGTAAGGTAGAATAAACCCTTTCTGTATTAAATTGTTTTTGTAGCATTATTTTGTCACAACAATAATAATATTAACTAATATGGACCATCTTTCTGAAAGATGACTGCAATGCAGCACACTCAGAACTGACATGGATAGCTATAAGCTGGCATGTCTGTAGGAATTTCCCGTGTCAGCCTCATGAAGGGTAAGTTCTGAGCTTCAAATAGGAAAAATGCTGTAAATCCAATACTAGCTGGATTTAAGATTTATGACAAGGATCAGGACTATTTATGAAAAATTCTATCTTCAACATCTCAACATTTAGTGTAACTGAACAGTTGCTCAACTGGCATCTACTGAGCAGATGAAAGCCTGCAAGAGAGTAATACTTGGGAAAACAGATACAAACTGAGTTCACTGTCAAACACTTGATCCAGCCTCTTCCATGGATAAACATATACATGTCCACAAACAAATATTTAGGATAGGACTTTAGTTAATATTATCATTATACTAAATGTTATTACTGCTGTTGGACAATGGTTTTACCCTGTAAAGATTTGTTCCTTGTACTTTTTTAATAAAATGCTGATTGGCTAGTAGCCAGGCAAAGAGTAAAGGAGAGGTGAACAGACAGGAAGTAGAAGAAGGGCAGGGAGAACAAGAGAATTCTGGGAAGAGAAAAGATTCAGTCTGTAGTCCTCACTCAGACACAGAGGAAGCCTGATACAGAGCAAGCAAGATGTGACTGCCTCACTGAAAAAGGTGCTAAGCCACGTGGCTAACACAGTAAAGAATTATGGGCCAATGTCTCTGATAAGCATAAATACCCAATAAAATACTTGCAAACATTCATCTAGCGATGGATGGAGATAGAGACAGAGACCCACACTGGAGCACCGGACTGAGCTCCCAAGGTCCTAATGAGGAGCAGAAGGAGGGAGAACATGAACAACGAAGTCAGGACCACGAGGGGTGCACCCACCTACTGAGACAGTGGAGCCGATCTATTGGGAGCTCACCAAGGCCAGCTGGACTGTGACTGAAAAAGCATGGGATAAAACCGGACTCTCTGAACATGGCGGACAATGAGAGCTGACGAGAGGCCAAGGACAATGGCACGGGGTTTTGATCCTACTTCAGGTTCTGGCTTTGTGGGAGCCTAGACAGTTTGGATGTTCACCTTCCTAGACCTGGATGGAGGGGGAAGGACCTTGGACTTTCCACAGGGCAGGGAACCTTGACCGCTCCTGGGACTGGAGAGGGAGGAGAAGAGGAGTGGGGGAGGGGGAGAGGGGCGGGAGGAGGGGGAGAGGGGCGGGAGGAGGGGGAGAGAAATGGGAGGCGGGGAGGAGGCAGAAAAAAATTTTTTTCAATAAAAAAAAATACTTGCAAACAAATACCAGCATACATATAAATATCATATAAAATTAGCTTTTCCTTGTAGATACTGGGATGATTTGACATCCATAAGTTGATAACTTTATGAAGAATAAAATGGATTTAAAGACAAAAATCACATAAGCATTTAAATAGATACAGAAAAGGTCTTTGACAAAATCCAACATGCTTCCATGACGAAAGCCCTAGGAGAGCAGGATGAGAGGAAACTACCTCATCATAATAAAGGTTACATACGACAAACACAAAAGAAACGTCAACCCAAATGAAGAAAAACTTGAAAGAGTACCATTAAAAGCAGGAAGGGTACAAGGATGTACACTACCCAACTCCTTTTCAATAAAACACTTGAAGCCCTAGAAATGTAAGATGATAGAAGAAAACTAAGGGACTCAAATAAGAGAAGAATAACTCATATTATTCTTATTTAAAGCCTTGGTATTATACACACTATACAAATATCTATCTCGAAAAATTCCACCAGACCTGTTCTAGAAATGATCAATACTTTAAAGAGGAGAAGGATACAAAGTCAACTTATATACCAATAACAAAAAAGAGATCACAGAAACACTTATATTTACAATAGCTAAAGAAAAAAGCAAATGCAAAACTAGGAATTAAGTGTAGCCAAGGAAGCAAAAAACTTATACAATATAAAACCTTAAATCTCTGAAAGAAGAGAAAAGAAATACACTTGAAGATGGAAAGACTGCCCATCGTGGTCATTGATTGACAGAATTACTGTTGTGAAAATGACCATCCTACGAAAAACAATTTACAGATTCAATATAATGTTAACACCTATACTATTCTTCCCAGAAATAGAAATTTATTGTTTTTGTTGATGCAATTGATTGTGAAAGTCCTGTATTCTCACTTTAGGTATCCCCTTTAGTAGTTTTTACCTTTGTCTTTTTTTTTTTCAGGTGGATCCATTGGCTTGGTACCATTTGCTATATTATTTCCCCAGCTTTTATGCACTTAGGACTCCCAGAGTAACCATAAATTTGAAAGTAAAACTTACTTAGTAGAGGCCCATTGCTGTGTCTCTTCAGAGAGACTCATTTTCCCAACTCAAGCTGAGCTGCTATGCTGTCAGCTTCCTGAAAGGGAAGCTGGGATTCCCGAAGCACTCACTCAGAGCTATAATCTCATTAGATGATACAGCAATTTACTATTTCTGTGTCTTGCCCTTATCCCTTCACTGCTCCTAAGTCACAATAATGCATAACCCTCAACCTGCACCATTCCCCACCCAGGAGTAACGACAGAAAGCATCAGCATAACTTGGCTGGTTCCTTCTGGGAATTTCTTAGTCAAGGAATTCACTCCTGTGCTTAAAAGCATTTGAAATACATTGCATTTTGGGTGCCTAAGTAGTTTTGAAAAGATGATTTTGAGATAATGTAGTCTGTCATCCTGATGAAAATGGAATGGGAGAGCAACTTTTAAGTATGTATATTCAGGAAAAATAAAATGAAATGACAAGAATACAAGGAAAAGTAGAATCAAAAGCTGGCCTTTCTTGAGTTCTGTTTCAGGTTCCCTTGAAGTAGCCTTAAGGACAAAAGTACAAAATACAGTGAAGCTAGCTACTTTAAGTCACAAAAAAAGGAATAAAGTTGTTTTAAAGTTTTCAAATACTTTTAAAATAAAAACAATTAAGTAACCAAACCAGTCAACGTACATTAATGTTGCTTTATCTTTGGATCTAACATGTCTATTCAAATTCAGAGGCGCTATTAACTTCTCCCTTATAGGTGACTGGTAGAGTAAATATGGTCTCTTCCTGTGTTAGCTAGTTTTAAAAAGGGGAATCCATTCACATATTTGAGCAGCCATTTTTCAGAAGAATTTCAAACAGACTGTGTCATGTTACAGTGGGGGCAGTAAGCACACTGAGCACATTACCTAAGCCAAAGGCATGGAATCCTTGCTTGCATGTTTAGCTGACTTCTGAACTACTCTAACAGAGTGTTTTCTTTGATTGCATTTTTTGTTTGAATACTTCTTGAGATCTCATGGGTAGGCCCTTCCTCCCATAAAAAGTCCCAGAAGTCACCTCTGGGTAGAACACTAACCACCTTAATCTAATTCCCAGCAGGTGAGTTCTCATTAGCATTTATTCCACTGAATGAAACCTCTTAACATCCTGGAGATGGTGAGGAAACTGCAGAGGGTGTCAGTCCTTTTCTTCTGTTCTCTTCAGAGAGCTCACTGGCAAGAAAGATCTGATTCCTTCGGTGTTTTCTTATGTGTTAATTATTCTATAACTATATTGCATTTCACCTATGTGAAAAATATATTTCAAAAATGTAACCACCATGCCTTTTATTTTTGTTTCAATTTGCCATATTAGACTTAGTCAAGCACAGGATGGAATATTCAGACAAGTGAAAACATTATGGAAAGTGCTTAATTTCTCTCAGTAAACATGTTTATCACCACACTTTACATACTTGTATGCATGGCTATTATATATAAGGTATAATAGTTGCTGTTGAAAATCTTAGAAGATAGCAATCATTATTTTTTGTAATCTACACCTATAATGATATTATATTAACTCTCAAAAAAAAAATGAACCATTAACATGTCATGGGATAGCTTGATCCACGCCTAGAATTTTATGTGTGAAAGCACAGTCTTCTCTGACACGGTTAAGCATCTCATCAGTGAAGCTGTGAAGTCTTTCCCAGGCTCATAATATTGCTGATATAAAAATAGTCTCACCCACCTGTTATTTCAAAAGTGATAGACAGGAAAGGTGTACCCTCTTCTTTCCTTTTTCAGGATATAGCATTGGTTAAAGTGTGCTTATTATTAAAATTATAGATAGCTACAAGCAACATGAATTTACACTATACTGAGGAGGAATGTGATTATTTTATTCTCATTTCTTGATAGAGCATGGGGAAATATGAGTTAATAAACCTTTCTCCACCGTCCAGTTCGGCTGTATTTTCCTTTTAAGCACCAATCGTTTTAGCTGTTGTACCTCATCACAAAGGTTCACAGTCTGGGCTGTCTTTTTTGGTAGCCTGAGTCTCTCTACCCTTATACAGATTTTATTAATGTGCTTCCTACAGAACACCTGTTCAAGTTTTCTATGACGTAAATCACCTTGAGTATGATCTACTCTTTCACTCTGTTTTAGTTTCAATAAAATAAACCATGTTTAACCTGCACCCAGTGAAAGGATCCCTGGGTTATTGTACTTAAAATCTACTTCAGTTTCCCTTTGATCTCTGGAAGCAATCAATGTGTTCCTACACAACTGATGATGAGCATCCAAGAAGAATATTTTTTATCTGCTGTCTAAGATATACACGGGTCACTGCCCCTCAGGTGCTATCCTGTCATACTGTGATAAGGGTTGATTTTATCCTAGTATGAGCTGGATACCATTTACAACTGTCTTAAATCCTGATGAGGTATATCAACAAAAATGTTAGATTTCCCCTACTCCTCGGTGTGGATCTGACCAGGCCTTTCCTTTAAAGAGATACAGTCATTTTCTTGTTGGATATTGTTGAAGAAACATTGTCAGGATTTTAAGGGTTACCTTCTGCTAGCAGCAGCAACTGGATTAAATGGAGATACCCTCCAAAATCAATAGGATACAGCTTTCCATATTGCATATAGATGTTGCTACAAGCTTACCCAATATTGTGAAGATAAGTTGACTGTATAATTCAGCACTATGGTGTATTATACTAAACATATGTGTACATTAATCACTTATGTTGCAATTTTCTGCAAAGGAAGTCTGGCAGTAGTATTTTGTGACCTGTGTGCTTTGAATTAGTTAGCAATACTATATATAACAATGAATAAAGTGATAAAGGTGACTCTGTCCTAATGATAATATGGACATAAACATTCAATTTCATAATGAGACCTATCTGTCAAAATAATAAAAAAGTTTATATGAGCTTCATATCACCTGCTTTCTCTGATTATATATGAAGAGGTTTATTTTGAGTCAAATTATTTTGAACTGATGTTAAAAATACCTTGTTACTTGTGAAAAATGACATCTATAGAAGAGTTTGAATCTGTAAAAGAAAGTGTGGAATTTGTTCTTTGAAATAAGTATAATATGGATAGCATATGGGGTGATCTGTTCATGGTAACACAGTCAAGATTTCTTGAGACTATTGTCTTCTAATTGGGCCTGTTTGTAGAAGCTGGTTTGAGAGGTCTCTTTTTATAAATAAGATTTGGCCTTTTTGTATTTATTGAAAGAAAACAGGCTGTGAATAATCTTCATAGGGTTCAATTGTCCTCCATTCATTCATGTTTATAATCCACATATGTCACCCCTGGGATGCTGGTACACTGGATGGGTTTCTATTGGGAAATGTCACCAACTCCTAAGGGAAATTTACATGTATGTTTTGAGGAAGGAAAGGAAAGAAAGGAGTATAAGCTGTTTTTGCCCAACACACACATACACACACAAACACACACACACATGCACACATATATACACACACAACACACATGCACATGATGCACACATCAAAACAAAACAAAAAATACAACTTTTACCCTCTAAGAGGCTTATTAATATTCCTAGTACATAAAGGAATACACATTCCTAAGTTATTCATGCCATACATACCAATCATAAATATTCATTTTAGGTGAAGTCATTATTTTCGTATCTACTGACCTTTATTTGGCATTTGCTTTATTCTAAAAGATACATCTTAATAATGATATTCTTTTGTGTTCCTGTCTCTCTGTTTTACTTTTGGTTCTTTGCAGTGGTTTAGAAGAGGTATGAGGGACTCTGAAAAAATGATTTAAAACATAACCAGTTATAGTTCAGAATTCTCAAGATCTTTTGAAAGTAATAATCTACAAGACATAATTGACATTCAGAAAGTAAAATCTGATCTACCTCGAGCAATGAAATTATACTACTCTGAAAAGCTTACTGTAATAAATCTACCTAAAAGTCTTAAGAATGCAGCCACTAAAGTGGCCAAGAAAATATTAATGTACTAACATTTGTGTTTTATGCTAGTTCCTTATAACCTCAAGCTACATTAGTAGTAAAATCTACCCTAAGGCTATACTCCTAAATGAGCTGACAAGCTGGGTAAAATTAGTGGATGCAGAACAATTAGATTTTGGAAGTTGCAAATGTAAACCTTCATTGCTTATCTTTGGTCACTGATATCGCATCGTTTGCTCAGGCAGTGGAGCCAGTCTTGGTTTTAAAAGCCTTCATTTGTCTTCCTGCCCTTGCTCCCTCACCCTTTTTTTGACTATTATTGTTCAGAATTTTCCCCTGAATATTCTCCTTCTTTCTCTTCTTTTATTTTCTTTTATCAACTAGCTTTTTTCTAAATTTCTCAACCTACAAGCTTTCTAGGAAGTTCTCTTCTATTCTCAGTTGTCAAACGCAGAATGTGTGTGCTTTGTTCTGACTTTGTTTTAGTGTTGTGCCTTAACACACAGTATTCCCCAGGCCTCGTACAGATATCTACAGTTCCTGCCCATACCCTCTTTTCCTTAAGTAGCCTGTCAGTCATCATTCTGCCCCAGTGCTATTCCCACTATCCTTTCTGATTAATGGTTGTACAGGTCCCCATAGTGTATTATAACTATTGTTTTGTGTACCATCATGATGAGTTTAAGAATTTTATGATAAATATATGTCATATGTTACCCTATCATATATGTCTTTGGATATTTGGTGATAATTTTTTGCTGATATCCAACAAATGCATGTTGAATGAATTATTCTCTGGGGCTTTGCTGGTATGCAGATAAATAACTGCATGCAGAACTGTTTAAAAGTAATTAGTATAAACTTGATCTGATAACATGGTGATCTTCTTGCAGCCAAGGTCATTTTAAATTCACTAGCTCTTTTGCACACTTATCTATCTATCTAGTCCCCAAGCCAAGATTAAAATATAATAAAAGTGAGGAGTGAGACCTATACTTATCTCTGAGTATAGGTACAAATATTTGGAATGTAGTTAGGAATTATGCTGGTTTAAGTAATGTCACCTGGAGGTTCTCCTCCAATATCCATGACTTCACAAGCTCAAGTATTTGGCAGGTGTCTAATGCACTCCTGCATCTAAAGCACAGGGATCATAAAGAGGAGGCGGTGGGAAGATTGTGAGAGTCAGAGGAATAGCAAGCTTACAGTGACATTTTGTCTCCTAGAAAAATCAGAGAATCCAAACCTGTGAAGTCTCATCAACAAGGCTGCCTGAACAAAACCTGCAACATGGATTGTACCATTAGCCATGCTTTTATAGATGGAAGATGTCTCATGGAGATTCCACTTTAGATAAAGAACTATAGGAAACTAAAGAATGTCAAAATCAGGAAAAATAGTCTTCCCCAAGTAAGAATCCCCCAAATGGCTATCCAGTACCAAGGGGCCAGTTGTGAAATACATACCTAAGTAACATTATACAGACTGAGCAGATTTTATTTATATATTTAGGAAATAGATAATAATGTACTTAATCTGTATAATATAATATATATAATAAATTGTAAATAATAAATTGTATATAATATATTTAACAAAATAGCAATAATTGAAAACCAAATATACACAGGAAATATCAATATCATGATAAATTTATTTTTTAATCCCAGTTTAACAAAATGAGATTATTTTTTTAAAAAAGTTAATTGTGCAAGTACTATCCTTTTCTCTCATTTTATATGCTTGCACTATATGCATATAAAATACAAGATAAAATTTTAGTTTTATAAACTAATTACTCTTTTTAAATTTCAATGCCAGACACCTTTACTATTTTTTTTTAGAGATCTATAAAAGAAATCAATCCTGACCACAGACAGAGTTGTATTAAGTTTCTTACCAACCATCAAGTAGGTCACTCCTTATCTGACTCGGACTCTAGTCCCAGTATCCACAGTAGGGGGCTCTTCCTGTCCCCCATGGTCCATTTACATTCCTCAAGGACAACCACCTGCTCACTCTTCAAGAGCAAGTCATTTGAGGGAGAATCACATACCTTCTTTGTCCTTTTGTGTATCTAAGTGGGAGAGCGGGTTGTCGTTGGTTTGTGTGCAGTATACCTCCCGGGTCTGGATGCCACCTCCACAGAGGGCTGTCTGATTGGCACGCCTCTTGTCCTGCTGGCTGAGCAAAGGGTCCACGTGACACTCAGTCCACTCTGCAGTTCTCCAGCCATACCTAGATGAAGAGAATTCAAGAGTGGCGGCAACGTTTACGCAGGAAAACGCTTCTCAATTCTTTTCAGATTTTGTTGTAAAACTTAAACTCAAAAGCAATTCTTCTGGATGCAGTACAGACTCTCAGAGTGACACAGATTCCGTTTAGTAGCTTTTTTGTCCTCAGCTGGGCCCCGTTAGAGGAACTGAATGCAGACTGTGCCTGTTTTAATTGCAACTACTAAAAGTTACTTATCAATATTTTATGAAATAAGAGCATACTGCTGAAAACATGAAATTTCATGTGCAATTAAACTGAACTCGAGCTTGCCCTTTCTCAGAGCTTATAAACGAAGGCAGGCTGAGTCTGAGAACGCCAAACATTGCAAGTGATGACGAGCCCAAACACTTACTTTTGCTTTTAATAAAATGCATGAAAATTGCTTATTCATATCAGAGCAAAATTATAATTGCATGCTAGATTTAAAAATATAACAGAGCAATTCAGAGCTCTCTTATTACTGTCAAGAGTCAGAAGTTTTTCGTGCACATGCTCTGTAAGAGCCTAGCATTCCTGATGAATGCCAGCGAATGAGAAGCGCTGACTGTGCTGCCAGGAAAGCGCATAAAGGATGGTCCCTGATTCTCAGAGCTCCAATCAAGATTAGGATGTGAAACCACTGTTGGGGTTGTCAGCCTGACTCTCCTTAAAAGGAGATAGGGAAGCATTTCCTCATGTCACCAACAATGGGAAATGATGGCTTTTCTCCACCTCTAGGAAAGCGGATACCTTAAAAGCCCCGCGGAAATGGCTCCAGTAGCACTCTGTCAGTCTAACCATGATGCTTCCCAGTGGATCAGATTAAGAGCTAACACAGATGTAAGTGGATGTGCTCATCTCAATCAGACAAAGAGGTTAAAGGTGCCCTTGGATGTCTGTTCTGGGTGCTTGACTCTGTCAAGGGTGGGTAATTTGCCGGTGAAAGTGAGAGTCCTTCCCATTCTCATTTTTAAAAGTAGGAGTTTGGGGATGCACACTTGTGGTATTGTGCCATCAAGGAACAGCAATAAACCTTGTTAATAAAAGAAGAGCATTTCTAGATTCATGGATAATTGATAGGGTAGAGGAAAGTAAAACAGAAAAACTAATTTTCTATGGGAGTTAGAAAACATTGAAAAAAAAAATACCTAGAATGGCATTCCAGTTTAGGTCATACTAAAGAGTTCTGTGATAGAAACAGATTTTCAATAATATAAATAGTTGATATATTCCAAGAAAAGTTCTACCTTAGAAAATGGAGAAGATAATAAAACCAACAATATCTGCTTGTTTTATTAATGGCACTTGAAAATTTGAGAAGATAAAAAATAAAGCCCCACAGTTAGACAAATGCAGAAGAATCTGTTGGGAGATACAATATCCAGAAGTCTGGGCAGTATCCCTGGGTTCCTGTCATGGAGAAGGGACCTGGAGAGCATAAGAAAGGAACTGGATTTCTCAGTCCCTTCTCCTATGGGAAGACTGTGAGTGATTGCAAACCACTATAGACAGCCTCATGTAAACCATCGATATTTTTGTTAAAATGCTTCATATACTAATAGCACTAATTTGCCTCCTCACTGATTTATGAATATTAAACTATAGCCATGTCCATTGAAAATGTGGAAAGTCCACAGTCACTCCCAGTGGAGTGTGCGCACTAATATTCTCTAAGTTTCCTTATAAGTATTCCATGTTCAGATAAACTAGAAATATTGCTAATATAACTCAGTGTAATGCCTTGGAATTAGTATTTTAAGAAAAAAAATACTGGTATAATGGCAAATATTTCAGAATTAGTTTTATTTCACCTGAGTTCAGTGAACATCTCTTAGGCACTTAATGTGTGTTAGGCCCTATAATATATGTTGGTGATGAAACAAAAAAATGAACAAAAATCCCTACCTCCCAACAACTGAAAACACCTTATTTTGTTGTAGTTCTTTAGTCTTTTTAAATAAAATTGTTACATGGATTACCACCTAACTATGTACTCATGATGCTGACTCATTGCAACAAAGACATATGTAGCCTGTTCAATCTAGTGTCCTCAGTGTGAGCCACCTACTAAAATAATTCACCAACCAATATGACCGAATACACTGAAAGAATTGCTGTTAAAAGTCAGGCCTTTATGGAGATTTGGAAATGAAGTTGTTAGTTATATTTTCATTCTGTAGAATAAGCACACCTTTAATGGATAAAGTTTGTAATGAGCTATTCTCGTGTTCTGCTTAAAACATTTAAGAAAATTCACCATTTCTATACTGTTGAATCTGAAATAGTGTTTTAAGTTAGAATACTGATATAGCAGGTTTCAAATATTTGTGACGTCAGAGAGCTGAAAGGTCATGGCAATTGAGGACATTCCAGTTTTACTTTACTCACGTAGCACAGAGGACAGCTCCATCCCCCTGAGACAAACACGGTTCTTTCTCCTCAAGTTCTGGACATTCCTTTTCAGTTCCAATCGGAAACTGCTTAATAGTCCTTGTCCTTACACGAGTGCCTGCGGGGGATGTGACGTCGTGGCATGTTTTTGAACATGGGCTCCATTCTGACCACTCGGACACCTGGCACTTCTTGGTGATCACACAGGACTGGAAAGTCATGGGCATTTTCTCTTGCTGGCAGAAGCTGTAACAAAGCATTGATATTTTTACCTTGGACTCACAGGCAGGTATAAACTTTGTCTTCTACACTCCCGAATAAAATAGCTTGGGCAGTTTAATTGCTAAGTGGACATGCAATTGACAGTTTCACTGAAAATATGCCAACATTTGCAAAGTGTAGTCGAAAAACAAGCTGAACATTGATATTTACCTTGCCTCCTTTTCGGTGGGAGTTGTTAAGCCACTCCCAAGAAATAGAAATAAAGGGAGTCAGAGAAACTAACCAAAGCTGAGTTCATCACATTGATTGCTATTCATTCTAGGTTTACTTTAATTTAGAAAAGGAGAAATGTGAAATTGTTAATATTTGTTAATTTCCATTCTATTTTTCTGATTGAGATAAGCCTGGGCACTTGGTTTCAGTATTTTTGGAATAGAAAACATAATTTAATATATGCCTTAGCATAATTTGATGTCATTCATGACTTAATGTATGCTTATCTAAATATATCATCCTTTCTAATTTCTACATTTTTAAATTTTATTTTTTTATATGGCCATGTATAAGTGTGTGAGTGTATGGTGTGTGCAGAGTCCAGTAGAGGGTGGCTGACTCTCAGAAGCTGGAGACAGATGGTTGTGAGTTCCTTGATATGAAGGCTGAGAAGCAAACATGGGTCCTTTGGAGGAGCAGCAAGAGTGTTTTTAATCACTGAGCATTGCCTCCAGCTTATCTAATTAACATGAACTACTTGTGACTATCATGATTAAATACACAGTAAATATTTTAAAAACATTTATCTGCTACTTATTATAGAGATATACTCTAAAGATATCTTTAATATTTATCTTACCAATAAAATATTTGTGTTCAAATTCTTATCTTTTTAATTCTCCTTGAAACTGAGGCATATGGATTCAAAACTGTAATGTCAACAAATAAAGCAAAAAGATTATGGATGCCAACAGCAAGGATCCAAGTAGCTTGAGTTTTCCTGGAATTGTACTCTGAGTTGGATCCTTGTTCAGACTCAGTAACCAATACTGTGCAGTGACAGAGGCAGCCTGTTGTGATCACAGTTATCCAGCCTGGTGGGAGAGGTCACTGATCAGTCCATCTCATTCAGGTTCCATACTCATTTTTTCTAATTACCCGCAGAGGGAGCCAGGTCCATTCTACTCTAACGACTTACATCCTGTTGTCTTAATCCTACTACTATTCATATTTTTGAAAACTGTATTCCCACAATATAATTAGAGCTGAAAACATCAAAATCAATTCATTGAACTTGGAAAGTCTGAACATAAAATCATATGAGAATGCCTAAAAGGAGTTCTGTGGAGTTAGTTCTATTTCCCAACACCAGAGCAAAACCCTCCTGTGCTCAAATGTTATGGAAATGCTGGCATTAATGGTGTCCTTAGGTATAACACCATTGAATTTTCTTTGCCATAAGCAACTTTTCATCGTCATATTGGAAGTCACTTCTGAGAATCAGGGAAAAAAAATCAATAACCAAATAATGTTTCCTATAACTCCAATTTTACAAAATACACATAATTTGTTTCCTCTGTTTTTATTACCTTTCTTGATACTATTTTCCTCCACATTGGCATGAATTGACCTAAAGGTAATACTTAAAAAGTTCATAATCTCTGTACAGGTGAAAGATAATCTATTTTAATCTTTTCCAAATAATTTTACCACTGGTTTACTGCCTATTAGTACAATTTACCTTGGTTATCTGATGCAAACTCACATGTCAACTATATTACTATGCCACATTCCCTTGTGATAAAATGAGCCCTTCACAGTTTGTAGGGTTACTGTTCGTGGAACCAGTATCTATCCCTGTGAGGCCAGAAAAGATTTTATTTTTATGTTGGGACCTTGTGGGACTTTGAACGTTACCCCTACCCCTGAGAAAAGCCGGGGGTTGCTAGCTCCTTTTTAAGGGATGTATTAGCTAATGGAAAAAATATAAGCTACACAAAGCTGCTGACAAGATGATGACCACCTAACTTTCCCTATTGATTGAGTAACAATGGACCAATCAGATAGGTTTCCAGTCAGACCCTGTGTTAGCAAAGGGTCAGCAGATGTCTGGAGGATGTAAATAATTTGAATAATATACATTGGCATTAATACACTGACTCATAAGTTGAATAGTGTCAAGTCTTTGTCTTACAACTGTACCAGCCTGTTAAGTATATATGGGCTAATAGTTAAAATTAATAACTAAACCAATAGGGGTCCTATAATAGCAGAAACAAGGGTAGTTAACCAAGGAGAGCTATTAAACCAGGATTTGAACCATCCCTATGAAGAGTCTAAATTTTTTTGGGGGGGGTGGCCATTTTCTTTTAAACTTTAGCCAAATTATTTTCTGTAATCTGAGTGGTTAGTGCAAAAACAGATTTTATTTTTCTGAGATCATACACAGTCTTTTTATATAAAGGTTTTGTTTTTTTTTTTTTGTTTGCTTCTTTTTGTTTTGACTTAACCTCTTAACCAGGGATTACAGGATGATGTATTTTTTTAAACTGCTTTTGGCTGACTTTGGGGCATCGTGGTCAAGAGCTAACAAAGGTGAAATGTTAGTCTAAAACAAAGAGGCAATTTAGGTGTTTGGGAGGGTATTTATTAGGACCATCTTGTTTATGGACTCTGTTGAAGAGCCAGCGAACATTTACATCAGCTAGACTGACTGGTCCATATTAGTTTATAGGAAGTCCAGGGTCCACAGTCATTTGGAGTGGATTTTAGTTAACAACTGATGCTTCTTTGTGTCTGCCAACCAAGGGGAAACCTGTTGAGACAAGTTTCAACTAGGAACAGAAGTTAAAATTTATATACTTTAAAAAATAATACATTTGAAACTTTTAGGCCCATATTGAAATCCATATTACAGACAAGGCAAATAACAGATATCTATAAAACAACAACAGAAATAGACTCATACCTTTGAGTCTTAGCAAAAACATAGATTTAAGTCAAAAGTGTGTAAACTTATATTTAGAAGACAACCAAAAGAAATTTAAAATCCTGAGTTTGTGATTCAAACAGTAAATAGTCATTGCTCTATTAGCTTATTAGAACTATAACATAGAAGAGGAAAGACAGTTGAAATCTAGATTTCAGAATTGAACTCCATCTAAAACTTCTCGGGAAAAGTATAAGGCCATAAAATGGTGTAGGAGGTCCTTTTGTCTATATGTTGCTTTCATTGGTTAATGAATAAAGAAACTGGCTTGGTCTGATTGGGTAAAGTTAGGTAGGCAGAGAAAACAGAATTGAATTCTGCGAGGAAGAAAGCAAAGGGGAGAGCCGCCATGGAGTCACCAAAGTCAGACATGCTGAATCTTTCCCACATGGCGATATACAGATTAATACTAATGGGTTAAATCAAGATGTGAGAGTCAGCAAATAAGAGGCTAGAGCTAATGGGCTAGCAGTAATTTAATTAATACAGTTTCTGTGTGATTATTTTGGGGCTAAGCTAGCTGGGCAGCTGGAACAAACAAGTGGACCCTCACTGCAACGAGAAAAGATTTTATTTTTATGTTGGGACCTGTGGGACTTTGAACTTCACTCCCATTCCTGATAAAAGCAGGAGGTCGCTAGCCCCCTTTTAGAAGTATTAGCTAATGGGAAAAACCCAACCTACACAAAACTGCTGACAAGATGCTGACTACCAACTTCCCCTATCGGCTGAGTTAACAATGGACCAATCAGATAAATTTTCAGGACCAATCAGATAAGTTAGCAAAGAGTCAACAGATATCTGGAAGACTTAACCAAGGGGTGTGTGGGGCTATTGCTATCCCCCTTAAATACTAATTACTTATCAGAAATTAACAGCTGTACCTCACCTTTAGCCAGTTCTGATATAGGATAAGTAATTTTGTATTTTGAGACTATAACCTTATGACTGTTTTGTGGTTTTTGTCTTTATAAACCCCTTTCAAAAATAGACGAGGTCCTTCTCCCTCCATCTGCTGAGTCAGACTGTGAGACAAATGACCATGTTAGCCTGTACTTAATAAACTGTAGAAGGAGCTGCAGGCAGGCCTGCTTTTCGTCCCACCCGGCTCCCATACGGCTAGCTTTACACCCAAAATAACAACACACAAACTGTATTCATTTAAACACTGCTTGGCCCATTAGCTCTAGCCTCTTACTGGCTAACTCTCACATCTTGATTAACCCATTTCTATTAATGTGTGTAGCACCATGAGGTGGTGGCTTACCAGGAAGTTTCTAGCCGACGTCCATCTTGGGTCGGAGCTTCATCGCATCTGCATCACTGCCTTCTTCCTCCCAGCATTCTGTCTGTCTTCCCTGCCTGCCTATGTTCTGACCTATCAGGCCAAGCAGTTTTCTTTATTAATTAACCAATGAAAGCAACAGATAGACAGAAGACCACCTACATCAATAAATAAAACCTTGATTTTTACATTCAAAAGTGTGACTCCATGGTGGTCTTCTTGGGCATCCTAAGACTCAGGCACAACAACCCCTAGTGCGTAAACTAGCTTTTTGGAGCCCATTCCCTATGGAGGTGTACCTTACTCAGCCTAGATACAGGAAGAGGACCTTGGTCCTGCCTCAAGTGATGTGACAGACTTTCTTGGCTCCTCACAGGATGCTCCACCCTCTCTGAGGAAAAGATGGGAAATGGGGTGGAGAGAACTGGATGAGGGGAAGGTGAAGGAAAAGGAAAGGTAGCTGGGATTGGTATGTAAAATAAGAAAAGACTGTTTTTTTCTAAAAAAAAAAAAAAGAAAGAAAGAAATAAAAATATGAGCCCTTTAGGTAAATTCACTCAGTGAGTGTGGCAATGCTTGGAGAAGACAAACTAATGGAAAGTTTTGAGGCTAAGAATATGAGATTCCTTCAAGAGATGTGGACTCCAGTGTTCCATGAAACTTTTGAGTTATCTCCCACCCCTACCTAATATGAGAGCAAGATAATATATATCCATATATATAAAACATCCATATGATAATATTATACATCCATATCATAAGATGTTCCTATACCTCGGTTTTGGGTGTCATCCCACCAGATGAGAAATGCGACAATTAGGGTAGGTTCCATTTCCTATTTCATATCTTTCTAAGTAGGTTTGCAACACATGCTGTTGTGCTATTGTTAGTATGATCAGTTTGAGAACTTTTTAAAGCCTAAGTTTAAAACTGAGCTCATATACATCATTTGATAATTGTGTTACCCTTCTATGAGTGTCACTGTTAATTCCATTCTATAATGAAGCATTCTGGCAGAGGTTAGGGAGCTTGCTGAAGAGTTTGTCAGTTCTAAATTGTGGTATGTAATTTAAGCTTAGATTTTTTTTTTTAAACCAGAGCTCATTTCTTACCCATTCCATTCTCAGTCATTTCTCAATGCTTTAACTGCCACTAAGTCATAAAGGTTTTGCAGTTACTGCTTTAGTTGGGGAGAATGCCAGAGTAAAACTGTAAACAACTGGCACAGGGCTTCAAAAACACAATTTGTGCCAGTGATACGCTTCCCAAGAGTTTTGCCATGTAGGGACTTAGTAGTAATTATTAAAATCACAAACAAATACATTTTCCAAAGCCAGGGTCACACTGATGATCTTAGTTAAACTCAATGGATCTCAAAAATGAAACAAAATACCAGATACTCATGTGTGTATATAAGAATGGGAGGGAGAGTACAGAGTATGGGTTACAGAAATCATAGTATCTGAATACACTTTATAGATGCATGAAAATGCCAAAGAACCAAGTCAATTAAAGATCTATCACAAGTAAAAAACAATTTTCTAATAGATGTTGATTTCAGTATAATTCTCAAATGAAGAAAGTTAAACAAACCAAACATAATGAAGACATCAAATTATAATTACATACTGCTATTTGGGGCACGTAGAATGTAAACTTATGTGTGTGTGCTTCTGTGTGATTTTCTATTATGCCTCAAGTTTCCAAAAACATGGATAAAGAAACACACACTGGGACTTAGAAACACAATGACAAGATGATAGTAATTAAATTAGAATCATAAGTATTTGGTGAGATACACAGAAGGTCATTTCCAGTAGTAGGTGACTGTGGTGAATAATAACCATATATCAGAAGTTTTCAGGTTCAGATAAAATTAGTTGATGATGATTAACTGAGATAAAGCTAATTTGCAATGAAATGACATATTGACCAGAAAAAAAAAACAAACATATTGCATTCTTGGCCTAGAGAAATATAGAGTTGGTAATAAGTAGTAAAAATAAAACACACACACACACACACATTACAAGCTTCACTTACATAGCCAGATATTATAAGGAGATTGTCTAAATTGGAGGTCTTTTTAGGTCCCTCCCCATTGGAGATTGTGTAACCCTGTAGAAGAAGAGGAGGAAAGACTGTAGGAGTCAGGGGGAATGGAGGATAAAAGGTGAACATGGCCCACTGAATCTCTAAACTGGGCTAACGTGAACTCACAGAGACTGAAGTGGCAAGCACAGAGCCTGTGAGGTCTTCTTTCCTGCGTGCGTGCGTGCGTGTTTGTGTGTGTGTGTGTGTGTGTGTGTGTGTGTGTGTGTGAGACTGTTAGCTTGGTTCTTTTGTGGGATTCTGAATAGTGGAAGTGAGTGTATCTCTGACTCTTTTGTATGCTTTCGGGAATCTCTTCCTCCTATTGGGTTGCCTTGCCCAGCCTCAATATGAGGGCTTTTGTGGTGTTATGTTGTATTCTGTTTTATTGTACATGGTTTTTGTCTCCTGGAAACCTGCTCTTTTATGAAGAGGAAATGGAGAAGGAGTACATCTGAGTGAAAGGGGAGGTGGGAGGGAGCTGGGAACTGAGAGGAATAGGAGAAGGGGAAACTTGTTGGCAGGTACTGTATGAGAGAAGAATCTATTTTTTTTTGAAAACTTTGTTAACATTTCAAGCACTCTTTCAGGTACAGTATATTACAGCCAATGGTACTTTTAGCTTTTTGAGAGCTCTCCACACTGATTTCCATAGTGGGTGCACAGATTTGCAATCCCACCAAACAATGATTAAGAATCCCTTTACCCTGCATCCTTCTCATAATTTCCTGTCAGATTCTATACCACCCGTTGTCATATACCCAAAGAATTTGATATCCTACCCCAGAGATCCTTGTTCAACCATGTATGTTTATTGTCATTATAGCCACAATAGCAAGGAAATGGAAACAATCTAAAAGCTCTTCCATTGATGAATGGGCAATAAAAATGTAGCAAACTATAAAACTATTTAGTGATAAATAAAAAAGAAACCAGGCAATTTTCAGATAAATTAATGGGTCTGGAAACTATTGTACTGAGCAAGGTTGACCTAGACTCAGAAAGGAAAACATTATTTGTGGTCTCTTATTTGTTGATCCTACTTCTGGATCTTAGATTTGAGCATACAGCCTGTAGTATTCTCAGGAGAATCTAGAAAAGAACAAAGAGACCATGGCAGGATCAGGGAAGAAGTTCCAGGGAGGGTAATAGTAGGAGACAGGTGTTATGAAGTAGATAGTGGAGTTAGTGAGGGCGGAATTTAACCAGGAGGGAAGGATAATACAGGAGAAAATAGGAGAGGGAGGATATAAATAATATTAAGGATCCTTGAAAAGCTATAGAGAAACATTGTTTTATGCTTATTTAAAATATATTTTATATATTCAATGAAGTTATACCACATAAAGTAATGGTGCTCTACCCGAGAACTATACAGCATTTAATAAAGACCCCCAGTCTCTGATATGAGAAACCTCCCAAGAATTTTTGATTGGAGAAATACAAAATATTTCAAAATAATATAGGCTACTGCTATTCTTCTTAATTTACCTCCAAAATTTACAGGTAAGATTGTATTGCTGAAGATGCCACATTCTTTGGACATGGTAAGTGGAATGATTGATATGAAAGTAATTTGGACTGCCTCCTTGAGGGCTGACTGGTTGTCACAGCACTGAAGTACTCTGTAGCTGCCAAGTGAAAGGAGCAGTTGCCGGTCCTATTCAGCATGAAGCTCATGAAACACATTGATAACTGGACTTGCACAATATCCAAAACTGAGAAATGGTGTCACTTTTATTCTGGAGGCAACCAAGAGCTGTCTAATTGGACCAAGGACCTGCTCAACAGAAGGGAATTCATGCTGGTTAGTATAAATAGAACTAGTTACTCGTGGCTGGAAAATCCATAGACCACAAACAACAATCTGCTGCTGCCACATTCCCAAAACAATGTAATGTCAGCTTCTTAAATGCCTCCCCTTAAACCCAAGGCAGGCCTTATCAAAGAAGCTTCATTTTGCAATTATAGAGATGATCACAGAGATCCACAACACCTTAAAGTGTATAGAATCAGTTGAACAGAGGATGTCCAGCCCCAAATAATGTATCCGCAATGCTCATAGCTTCCAGAAAATCACATAAGAGTGGGTGGAATGACTGTAAAAGTCAGAAGACCAAAACAGTGGCTTCATGATAGTGTCCCCTCGACTTGAAAGGAAAAATGCACACATGACATCGCCACAGTATAATTGTTTGAGCATGAATGGCATAATGAAAACACCAGTTGACATGTCAAGATGGACAGGAGAAATTCACATGTTCCCACTCCTCGATTAAGAGCTACAGATGGTCCATGACTGCTGAGAGAGTGAGAATTAGCTTCCTCCAGGGACCAGGTTCCCCATTGGTTATTTCATCCAATATGGGGCTCTCTAGATTTATAGCCATACAAGCAACATTAAATGGGCTCCATATGTTATATATGCATATATATATATATATATATATATATATATATATATATATGAAGATTTTGAGTTTGAGAGGGAAAATCAGAGGTCTGGGGAGAGCTGGCTAGGTAAGACGAGATGGGAGAGATGGAGATGTAGTGCTTATGTATCAGTTTCTCAATATAATGTTTTTGTAAAAAATAAATCACCTCCTATGGGTAAAGATTTGATTAAAAGATATGGAGCATAAAGATGTATTTGGGTTTTATGCAATGCCATGCAGCAAGGTAGAAAAAAATTTTAAGATTGAAGACAGTGACTATCACAATGATTAGTATTCATAATAAATGCATTTAATACTGTCAGATAATTTTCTAACCTTCATGTGTGGGAAATATATAAAACATTATATAATTTTATGCTCAGAAAAACCTTATGAGAAAATGGTTATTAGTTCAACTTGGTTACTTCTGAGTAAACTGGGTATAAGGGGGTCAGAAGGCTTTTGTTTCCTCTGACACCCCGAGATCTTTCTTAGCATTCTGTCAAGTCAACAGATGTCAAAATGGTGTTGTCTCTCACAACATGTCTACAGCAAATCTAGGTTTTCTAGACCATGTCATATAGTCCTCTGTAAAAGGGAGTTTTATACTGTCATTTACTTATCTATGATCTAGCTCTCTATTTATCAGTCTACCTGCCTTCTATTTTTAAGAGTTATTTGTATGAATTTATCAAAGGATTGTTGCTTGAAAAGAATGTTTCAGCCAGAGCTTCAAAGATAGCTTAGTCTGTAATGTGCTTGTCTTGAAAGCATGAAGATCTTAATTTTATTCACACAATCCATGTTTTTAAAATATTAGATTCTGTGGCATATATTTGTAATTCCCCAAACATGGGGAGGCCAAGATCAGAAGATCTGTGGTATTAGCTGGCCACCCAGCCTAACCTGCAAATTTTCAGGACATTGAGAGATACTGTATCATCGAAAAGGTGGATGTCACCTCAGGATGCCACACATGATGTTTTCCCCAAAGCTCCACATGCACACATATATGAACATGCATGAAAAATTTTGGTCATTAATACTTTCTTAAAAATTGATATCGTAAAATAAACCTGCATGGTTTTCCTGTTAGATTTATTTGGGTGCAATTTATTTTGCAAATGATGTAATAGAGTCTTTAAGTGTCCTCCATATCATACAGCTAGAAAGTAACATATGGATCTTTCAGTTGATGGCATCTATGAGGGTGTCAGCAACAGTAGCAATCACTAAAGCTATTATCAAGTATGGAAGAGGGGAAATTAGAAACGCTTTGACCTAGTGGACAACAGGAGCCAAAAGGAGAGAAGGAGTCATTGAAATCTTAGAAGCATTTAGCTTTGGGCAAATGGGTCAACCACGAGAGAATAACTAAGAAGAACCAGTTTTCTAGGAACTCGTAAATAATCTCAGTAGTCATATCCTTTCTTGATGTAGATTCACCATGGATGCATCTAGTAAGAAGTATTATCCAAGAACCAGGTGTTGCTGAAAGTCTTAAATAACATATACATGTATTAAAGTGTAAATTACAAGCTCAGCATATTATTATATTATATACATACATTATAAATTATAAGATCAGAGCCAAAATAGCAAGGACAGAGGAGGGCTCATACATCTGGGCTCATTTTAGATCCGTTCCTTTCACACATTGTGTTACAGATGATCAAGGTGGTTCCATAAACAGTCTAATGTTTAGCTGTGTTATTTCACAGTTATTAATGAGGTCCAATTGACTGACAAGATCATTCATGCTTACTAGTTTATTCATCTGCTATCCTCAGTCCTTCTCTGCTTAATCCTGGCCAGAAAAACTGACATCATGAGGTTCAAAGGATAAATATATTTTGGTTCCTTACTTCTTTTTTAAGAGCACGCCCCTATGGGAAGTGGGAATGTGGATAAGGGATGCTTTGACGAGGATGCTACAGTAACTGTGACAGCTTTCTTTCTTTTATGAGGTGTGGTAGGAGAGCCAGATGGCCAATACTGATAGAAGGAAACTCTGGCTTGGAGAGAGAAGCAGATGTTACTCACTTCACCTTTTATTGGAGAGAGGAACTAGATAAATATTGAAAAATGACAAACTAGAATTTATGTTAACGACTTCCTCCAGAGGTAATGAGCAGAGTGTTTCCTCAATCTGAGAAATGCTATATTTACTTTATTTAACCTCTTTTAATTCATGTTATACTCTAGTAGAAAGGAAACTATTTAAATCTTTTCGCCAAAAAAATTTTGTAGCCCATTTAGTGATGATTGTGCTTAAGAAAACTACCTTCTTCTGAAGACTGCACATTAAATTTTATGAAATGACATGGACATTTTTTTTAGTTTCTTAAAGAGAAAATTCCAACACCCTCATTTTCTTAAGATCAAATTCAAACATTCCCATCTGGTAACAAAGGCTCGTGAAAATCTGTCACTATTTTCATTGCTTTCTCGGGCCATCATCTGATAAAATTAACTCTTATCTGGGTTTCTCCGTCAGCCTGAGGTGTTGCCTATTCTCCACACTGTCTACAGTAGGAAAGTAACCTAGACTCTGGTTCTCAATCTCCTATTTGCCACCTCCTTTGCTTCTAAGCAAATTCTGAGGATCTTGGTGATATAGATGAAGAATCTCAGGAGCTCATGGGCCAGATAGGCTGGGCCATGCAGAAGAATAACAACAACCTTGTCTCAAATAATAAAAGTGGAAGGCAAGGATTGAGCTTGTCCTCTGACCTCTGAATACATGAAATGTCATATGTACATCTGCATTCACATGCATGAACATGAATGTGCACACAAATAAACATGCAAGATGCACAGCCATATAAAAGGATTTTTATAAGTAAGTTGACTATATTTGGTCAAAACAGATATCTGTGAATGCTATTTGGTGCCTCTGCTCTGAAATTACTTGTTCTCTCTCTTCCACTCTCTGTTTTTCCTGTTTTTCTCTATGCCTCTTTCTCTCTCTCTCTCTCTCTCTCTCTCTCTCTCTCTCTCTCTCTCTCTCTCTCTCTCTCTGCCTCCTTTCCTCCTGTTTATGTCCATAGATCTGAACATATCAAAAGTATTTTATATTGTAGTTCATAATATTCATAAAAGAGGCAATGGTTTAATGTTAGATAATATCATATCATAAGGCTAGCACTGACAGTCTATAATCTATAAGAGGAATCTGTTCCCATGGACTAGTGAAACATAGGGTTTGATTTTCTATTTGCACTGTGCACTAAGATCACTGCTTCTAAATGTGATCTTGTTACACATGTGAATTCTTAGATTCTTTCTAAACAACTAAACTAGAATATGAACTTTAGCAAAATCCTCATGAGATTTACTTGGGTAGTGAAATTTTAGGATCAACAGAGATGATTCACCTATGTTCATTCCCAAACACAAGCATAAATCAGTCAGTATTAACAGCTGGTAAAATGAATCCAAATCAAGGTAATACAAGTTCTCACAAACAGTAGAAGTAGATCTCAGACAGAATAGGAATTTGTTAACAGATAGGTGATTAACCAAAATAATTTAAGAATCTGGAACAGAAATCTATGCAAAGTTTTCCTAACAACTTTGAGCACTGAGGATTGCACTGGCACTTCTTTGGTTTATGAGGTTTTCTGTGCTTACAGGAAGTTCTGCTGTTTCTGGCACCAGCTGTTCTATGAAATATATGTGCTGCTTCTTTCTCCTGCCCTCAGCTCAGAAGCCAAGCCCAGCACTAGCATGGGTAGTAGACTCTAAATCACATTTAGACCCCTGGCTGCAAGCACATTTGGGAAACATCAGCTTTAGCTTTTAGACTTCACAGCACAAAAATTCCATTAGGGTGTTGGTAGCCAAAATGTGTTCAGGAAAGCAAGAGATTTTTACAGGTTTTCTATATCACTTGAAAACAGACTCTAAGGCTATTTTGTGGGAATTAATAGATACAAACCCCCATTGCATACTCAGTGAACTCAGCTGAAGAAGAATGCCTAATATATTGACCATGGCATGAACTACATAATAGGCACAGTAGACATAGTAGGACCATGTCATTTTATCAGTAGGAAATGAAACAAAGATAAAATCCCAAACTCTAACCCTTCCACTCAGGTACCTTGAAAATCTCTGAACTGTAGGAGTTGGATTATTGACAAGTCAACCATATGCAGCACACACCCCAAACCAGGAAATTCTTTACTCCTTAAGAATTATTATACTTTGAGGAGTCTATATAACTGTTCATAAATATGAGTCATCTTGACATTTATGGATATACTATTTAGAAACAATATAGCAGTATGTCAATTTTAACACCCTGTAGACTTAGTCTGTAGCAAGCACTTAAAATATTCTTAATCCATGAAAAAGCAAGTTTTCCTTTTTTAAAAAAGGAAGTAAATGCATTAGCATTTCTTAGTTCACCAGATGGTTTCCTTTAAGATGAGAAGTTGTATGTTGCTTCTGCACAATATTACCAAACCTTCCCAATATGGGTGATATAACCAAATACATTTTGAGTAAGTATTTAAAATATATTTAATGTTCATTATACAAAATGCCTAGGCTTGAATATTTTGTAATGTCAGAATGGTCATTGATACTATGTCATGAAATGTATTGTCCTAAAAAGGAAAGTAATTGTTTTATTCTTGGGAAAGAAAAGAAACTTACATGCATTTTTAGGCAGATAAGTTTTTCTCTTGTACCAATATTAGCAATTGGCTATTATATCTGCATCCCAATCTCTTGATCTTATAGCAAACTTACATTCAGAGATTTTATGCTAGAATACAATGCTAATAAGCCATGTGAATTTTTGATTCTATGATTTTTAAAACTGAGTAGAAGGTTTCTCAGATCCTATTAATCCCCAAATTGTGGCATGTCAGACAGTGATGAATACTAGGTTCAGAGCCAAGAGACCTAGACAGTCCCAACCTGCTGATCCCGTGTGACACAACCCTGGTTAGCAAATGAAGCCTCTACCTCATGGTCTTTTAATATGTGGAAATTATATTTTACTAAAAGATCAACAAACTTCTTTCCTCAATAAATGTATATGCCTTAAGATTTTATAACCTAACTAGTCAGTCTAAATCATGATTTGTTTATATTTAGATGAAACCTTGCTTAGAGACTTCTTTAACTTGTAATTATATTCAAGTTGAAATTCTGTCATTAGTATAAAATTATGTTTCCTATACCTTATCATTTCTGTATCAATTTGAATGAATACATTTATAAATTTTCTGAATTTTATTATCAGCCCTTTCTTTCACAGAATTCAACAAAACAGACATAATAATGCCTATAGAAGCAAATGCATGCACATTAAAACCATTTTTTTTTCTGAGAAAGACAGAGGTCTTTGCCTTGCTTTGATATTTGAAAATCTTTTGTTGAGTTGTTGGGAACGTTGCCAGCTGATGTCACCTGCCAGCTGGAGTGATCATATGCTCCCTATTAAACCTGAGGGCCACATTGCTGGTCAGCAGCTGAATTTGATGATAGCAGCATGGTGCGTGTTCCGCAGTGGAACACTGCTACAGCAGTGAGGACCGCCCGAAAGAGCACATGCTAGATGCCCCATCCTTCCATGCACAGAAAATGCGTGTATGCAGCTGCTTCCTTATCTCCATGCTGCTCCAGCCCTTGCATTGAAAATTCAAGGCCAACTCTCAAACCTACTCCATGTGAAAAACTGTAACCTGTTTTCAGAAATAGGGTAAAAGCTTGATATAGGTGGGTCTTCTGTCGATGTGTTAATTTTATTGGTTAATAAAGAAACTGCCTTGACCATTGATAGGCCAGCCCTTAGGTCGGTGGAGTAGACAGAACAGAATGCTGGGAGGAAGAGGAAAGTGAGGCAATCGCCATGCCTCTCCTCTTTGGGTCAGAAACCATGGATCCAGCCACCCAGTCAGATATGCTGAATCTTTCCCGGTAAGCCACCACCTCGTGGTGCTACACAGATTATTAGAAATGGGTTAATCAAGATAAGAGAGTTAGCCAAGAGGAGGCTAGAGCTAATGGGGCAGGCAATGTTTAAATGAATACAATTTGTGTGTTATTTCGGGTGTAAAGCTAGCCATGCAGGAGCTGGGCAGGACAAAAAGCAGGCTTTAAGACTTTTTTTAAGACTGTGAAAATGATAAAAAAAAAGATTTGATTAATTTTTGCAATTCTTATCGAAAGTATCATTTAGCAGGATTTTTGCCTGTCAGAATTCTGCTCCACTTCCCAACGCTGATAACAGTTCATACTGTACTGTCTGTATTTTCACATGAGCACTGCGGATCTAACTTCAGTACCTCATGTTTGTACCGCAAGGACTTTACCCGGTCAAATATCACCACAGCCCCATGTGCTGGTTGGTTTTCGTAAACTCTACACAAACATAGACATAAATCTGAAGAGGGAATCTCAATTGAGGAGTTGCCTCCATTAGATAGGTCTATAAAGGAAATTTGTGGAAATTTTATTGATTAATGATTGTTGAGGATGATGATACTTCTGGGCAGGTGCTTTTGGGTTGTTTAAGAAGTAGCCTAAGCAAGTCATGGGAAGCAAATGAGTAAGCAATGTTTATCCACAGTCTCTACTTCAGTTTCTGCCTTAGGTTCGCCATCTCTACTTACTATAAACACACTGATGCCCAGTTTCCTGCATCACTCCCTAAGTTTCCTTGCTTTGGTTTCTCATTCTTCACGATTCTTCATGTTCAAATCCTCTCTAAGCAGTTTAGTAACAAAGCATTGCAAATCCTGATAGGACACATTGGTTCAAATCACCCAGTACTCTCCATTTTCACTTTAAAGTCATGACCAATTGTTCTCCTCCTTCTGACAGATTTAGGAGGCACTACCTCACATTGTTCAGTCAAAGGGCAGTTCTAGCACACCTATATATATCCCATTCATCATCTTTTTGGAAGCCCACAGTGCCTGCCTTGTCAGACTGCCCTAAGTTAGAACCCTTCCGCCTGACCTTCATGACTCACTCTCTATCATCTTCTGAGTGCAAAGTGCTGCTCTGTGAATATCTCTCTGTTGATAAAGTTTGCTTGTTTCTCTACAATCTCCAATCCCCTCTTTTTCTCCATCTACATAAATCAGTCAAATACTTGCTAAAGCCCTTGAAGCTTTCATGAAGGTCTGGTTTTAATAAGAGAACATATAAGATATTATATTTAAATGGCAATTGCAGAATGTGTCGAGTTATTGTAATATTGTAATAATCCACATAGGATGGTTAAGCAAACTGACAGCTACCGTTTAAGCTTTATACAGAGTGAGGAATCTGCATTTGAAATTTTAGTTCAGAATATCAGCAGTAAGTTTTCTTATTGTTTATCCCCTTGGAATTTTATTTTAATGAGTAATACCAGCACTGTGTAGCTGTTGAAAGTAATTCCTTAATGAATTTGATGTAATAGTGAGTTATTCCTTTTTGCCATTAAACACTTCTATGAGGAAGTTAACTTTTCCAGTGACTCAAAACTGTATTATAAGACTACATATGAGAGAGGTCAATATTTTGGTTACCATCTTGTGTAATTATTTATTAATGCAAAAGATCATTTGAAAATTTGTTACCTAATACAGAAAAGACATTAGGTAATTTATTGACTCCCATACCTCTAAATGTCTACAGGTAAAATAGTGCTAATTCTGCTATTAAATTTTACATTCTCCCAATGACTTCAGGGTTGTCTTATTTATTCATTAGCTTATTGTGCTTCAATATAGGAAAAATGTATAGCATGTGGTCAGATGATAAACTGTGTAATGCTAACAAACAAAAAGAAATTTTGACAAAAGTTGTAGGTGATGGTAGTAAAAAAGCATTTTATTTGTAATAAAAGTGGAAACAAGGCTTGAAATTGGAATATATAAAGAGTTTTTGAATGGTGTGGGAAGTCCTTCTGTATATATGTTGCTTTTATTGGTTAATGAATAAAGAATCTGCCTTGGCCTGTGATAGTGTAGAGTAAAGCTAGGCAGGGAAAACTAAACTGAATGCTGGGAGAAAGAAGGTGGCATCAGGGAGAAGCCATGTACCCCCGCCAGAGAAAGACACTGGACAGAACCTTGCTGGTAAGCCACAGTCATGTACAATATACAGATCGATAGAAATAGGTTAAGATGTAAGAGAGAGCCCATAAGAAGCTAGAGTTTACATGTTACTTTTCAAGACTTCACTCTTTTGTGTTCATGATGTTTTTCCAGGCAAAACTTGCACCATGACTAAACACAATGCTCCATCTACGTTGTGTCCCACAGGAATTACACACAACTGAAGAACAAGCTGACAAACATCCGCTGGCTCTAATTTAAGTGCATCATGCGTTTCCACTGGGTCCTGGCTCTAGGCCACTGGTTCTCCAACTGCTATCTCTCATCTCCCAAACTAATCCAGGCTCAGTGGTGCTCACCTGTCTTAACCTGTCCTATGGAGAACTTCCTCCTTTCTGATCCACACTCTCTGCACTCACTCGTCTATAAAAGAGGCAGAAGTGATTTAATTAATACAGGTTCTTTGGGGGCCAAGCAGCCGGGAACAAACAAGTGACCCCCTACAACACTTGAGAAATAGATAGTAATTTAAAACATATTATCCAACCCTCAGTAACCCTTTAATAACTTTTTGAAATACGTGAGTAGCATGGAAAACACAAAATGCTTAGCTCTTTCTACACTGAGAGAAGTGGGAAACCTAAACCTTTTAAAAGAAGATAATCCTGTTTGCCATTTTTTAATACCTTCTCAAAGGATTGAAGAGGCTCAGAAAAGAAATTCAAAAATAGGATTTAAAAATCAACATCTTTAAATAAATTGTAATAAAGAGGACAAACGAAAAGCCATTTCAGCTGTAAGGAAATTCCGGCTAGAACATTTGTTCCACTTGATGGATATTGCCCAGTGTTGGTAATAGGTTTAGGCCATAACGTCTTGTCACTATGCTCCAACATGTGCACTCTGTAATCTCAAATGTATTTTTGTATAATGGACAGGATCTCTTTTTCCAGTTACGGTCACATAGAAGAATATGCTTAAGGAAGACTAATAATGAGAGGCCAGACACTGTTTAAATGCCAGTCTGACATGGCACAAGACAGGTAGGAATTCAAGTTTTAAACTGAGGTGCAATCTGGTCTTGAATAACCACAAATGTGAACATGTTCTTCCCTTCAGTACCTATCTGTCAAAATGGGGTAGATATTTTTAATTAGAAGGTTTCCTTTATTAAATATTTTCAAGTGTTATAACAAATCTAACTAAGTTGACATTTAAAGTAGAAGGAAAATAAAGCAATTTTTCCTTCAGAGAAAAAAGTAATTTATGAATTATAAGCTGATAACATTTAAAATATATAGATCTTCTTTTGGGGGAGGGCAAATGGATCACAAATTTTTATTATACTACATGGTCTAATACAACTGATGAACAAAGCTATTCTTAAGAGTGTATTAATTCTGATATTAATGTATATTAAAACAAGAGGCCTTTTTATGTTACTTGTGTAGATTACTGTACACTAAATATTTATACAATAATAAATATTAACGATCAAATTCATTAATATTAATGACAGCTATCATCATTGACTTTTATGTCTTACTCAACAATAAATACTATTATTTGCCTACAATATTATTATGCATTTTTACTCATATATTTGTCTTATAAATGCATGGATTTAATAATATTTAATATAATTTATCTAGCTTTATACTTTAAAAAGTAATACATACATATCTATGTATATATAATCTAAACACAGGAGGCTATTGGAGATGATAGGTTAATATAGTTAATAATAGTTACTATGCCTGGCCATAATGTTCCACAAGAAGTACATATATAAGTGTATATCTTGTCCATGTTCATATAATTATTGCTATGGAGATTAGCCATGGAAGTGCCTACATCTCTGTGTTTCCTAAGAAGTCTGAGTACTCTAGGAAATGCTCTTAAGCTCATGTTATCTCTTGAATTGCCAAAAGAGAAGGTACCAGATATTTGCTTTGAACATCTCTCCAAATGATCCCATGTTGCCCTCCTTCACCACAGTGTGGTCTCCAGGAAGACCTGTCACCGTATACGACTTTGATTGTATAAGATGAGCACTGCAGGCTTTCCAGACAATTCTCTCCAGACTCTGCCACCATTGAAATGTTGGTCAGGCAGCTCTGACTCACCCGGATTCCCAGATTTCAGGAGGTAAATTTGTCCCAAGGAAAGGTCCCTCACTGGGTGGATGTGGAGGAAACATTAGCTTCCCTTACAAAAAGTACTTCATGAATCATTTCTTAGTGTTTCCATGTGTCCTCGTATTCTTGCAGTAAACATGAGGATCATTATCTACCAAATGAAGGGCCAAATGTCTCTACTTAAGATTTATGTATGTATTTCATAAAGATGTATACAAATCTATCTTTTAAAAAATCCTTAAACAGATGTTGATATTTGAGTGTATACATGTAAGCCATTATTTGTAAAAGTATCAGAGATCACTTTTAATTGTGTCATATACCCAGCTGTTCTGGTGAGATGGGAATTGAACAGAGAGCCATGTGCATGAAAGAGTAGGTGTAATTTAAAAACATGGCACATGAGAAAAAGATGAAAGATGCCATGCAACAGAGCTCTTGTGTATGTGTGTGTGGGGGAGTTAATAGAAGAAAGGGAATGTAAAAAGGGGAAGGGAAGGAGAGAGATCAGCCTGTAAGGACAGGAGCAGATGAAAAGAGAGGGAGAGAGAGAGAGAGAGAGAGAGAGAGAGAGAGAGAGAGAGAGAGAGAGGAGGAATAGACAGAAAAAAAGAGAGATGGGAGGTGGGCATGGCCCTTTTAAAAGGTATCATAGTGAATGTGCACAGGAGGTGCTCTTAGTGGCTGCAGCTGAGGACGTATCCTGTAAGAACCCCAAGGTCAGATTAGTATAGATGCTTAAATACTAACACTGGGGCTCTACCACCATACTGCATTCTCAACCACAAGATCACACATTTTAACCATACCACCAAAGCATCCTCTAATGGGGCAATCTTTATATTTCCTTGTCAGTGTATGAATCCCATGTCATCATACTGTAAGCCATTTCTCACATTACAAATCATTATGTACATATACACATTAGTAAAAATAATTATAAGACAGTTGGTGCATTGTATTTTCTGGTGACCACAAAGCATGGAGCAGGGCTGTTGCTTTCCTTCCTTACAGGCACCTCTACACACTTCCAAGGTTTAAGCTGTAGGGGTTCTGTTCCTATTATGATCTGTCCCCCTAGATATCTGTAGAGATGGCTGTCTGCTAGGGAACTCAAATTAGAAAGTAGCAATATAGCGAATCCAGCATAAAGTGAATGCTAGAAATGAGAAAGAGATCTGATGTAGATGCAAAAAGTGCCACACCAAGGGTTCTGGATGTCCTACAGTCCAGAACAACGCTCTTCAGTGACAAACAGTAATACCTTGCTTCTCTAGGGCCTAAGGGGCATATGATATTTGTTGAAATTTTGAGTCTGAGAGGAAATATACACATGTTTTTCCAGTGTTTGCTTATGTTACTTTGTTTTCAGACAGCATCTTGTGATGTAACATAGAAGGTGGTTCTCTAAGTTACTTAGACTGTCTCAAACTCATGAATCTTCTGCTATTGCCTTTTAATGCCTGGAGTGTGTGAAAAGTAACACCATACCTGACTTCTTTAGATGTTTGAATATAATCCATTTGCTAAGAAAACTATAAATTGGCAGCATCGAATGAGTCTCAATGTGAAGCAAATGCATTTTAAATTCATCCTAGCTTTAGTAACAGCAGCTCCAAACTTGCCTGTCATATGTCCTTGGGACAAACTCAAATCTAGGTAGGATTTTGTGTAGTTGTACCTTTTCTTGAGTTTGGAAGCACAGGACATTCCCCTGTGATTGACACCAGTCAGTTCTTGTATGCTACAATCACCTCAGTTTTTGTACCTGGAATGGGGTGACCAGACTCGCAAGTATGAGGATATTGCATGTACTTCCGTTCAATGCAGTGAAGAAAATTCTCTTGATTTCTACTATCTGTGTAGTAGTGGGCAGTCCTTGTTTATGAACACCAGTTTATTTTTACAAACAATGGTAGACTAAACACTGAATCCAGACCTTGGCAGCAGCAGCAGTTTAATCTCACCGGAACAAACAATTATATCCTGCTTTTAAAATCAAATTTATTCCAAAATGTTCACTAGAAATTGACTCAATGCTTATTTACAGTACTGGCATCCTATTGTTTCTGAATAGGGAACTAAAATAAGTAGCAGAAGGATAAAGGCAAAGGATTGCTGTAGCAGAACCAACAGATCCTAGAAGGCATCCCAACACACAGAGTAATTAACCTTATGGAAAGAGAAGAGGCATGACACGTTTTAGTTAATTTGTTACCTGGGAAATACTCAGTGTTGGGACTAATCAACATATAAATATTGCTACTTATCTGAAAGAGAAAATATATTTCTGGGAATAGAAAAATAGGAAAAAGAGGCTTCATGATCCACTTGAAAAATCTAGATGTTTATTCCCATGACTTTGCAAATTCTGCCATAGCAATTTTAATCTCCCAAATGATGTATGCTTTCAACCAGAGACAGTATTTCCAGTGATTTGGCAGATAGGGAAACCAACAGGTTATCTTTTCTTCTTAACGCTAACAAATCAACTGTGGAGAAAAATGGGAAAGTATTTGGTGTTGATGTTTTCAAGCAATGGACCACTGATCCATAACAAACTGTTTCCCTGGTCGACTCTTACAAGGATTGTGAAGGCAGATCCACAATTCCAGACTAATAGAACCCTAACATGTTTTCAGTATCTTAGGAATACTAACTGAGGAGATCAGATTCTAGCTGGAGGCTGTTAGGAAATCGAATATGTACTAAGAACAAAATTATATTTTAATATGGTCTTGCAACAAGTTAGCGAAACTGAGATGCTGGAAATTTCTTTCTTTGTCTAGTAAATCTTTATGAATTAAATTTTTGTATTAATCACATTAATTTTTTTGTTTATCTTTCCATATAACCTATTATGTTATTCAATATAATGTATATTTCAATTAATTGTGAATTATAATTTAATTAGAGGAGAAACAAATGCCATCAAGAGATGCAAAATAGTCAAAAGAAACTTTTTGGGAAATGCTGAATATAATTTCCTTTGCAAAGACAAATGAAATTTCAACAGCATATTGCTGATATTGAAATATCAGGGTGAAACATTAGAATAATTATTAAATACACAAATGAAGGGACTGACCAAGGTAAATATCATCGTTTGTTACTCCATGCCTGAAAGACCCCCAGCCCTGCTATATTGCCTAAACCCAGCTTAGCCGTTGTAACGCCATTTTGCAAGGCTTTCACACAAACAAGTATAGGTTCAGGGTGGGGTTAGTACTCTTAGGTTGCCAAACAGAGGTTGCCAAACAGAATATCTGGGGTCGGACATCTGGCCCGGGAGGGGAACGGAAAATTCTGGGGAAAACCGCAAGTTCCCTAGGTGGAGTCGAGTCAGCTATTATCAGATCTCCATGTACCCAAGGGAGTTGTCCTCCAAGTGAACCCCTCGCCTTATTTGTACTGACCAATGGAATCCCTGTAACCATGCATCAGCTTCTGTGCCCTGCTTTTGCTATAAAAGGAACCCTCACCCAGTCTGCGGGCGCGCAAGTCCTCTGAAAGACTTTGCCGCCCGCAGGTACCTGTGTCTACCTAATAAACCTCTTGCAGTTTGCACCCGACCCGGTGGTCTCGGCCTGGTCTTTGGGTCCGGGGGTCTCCACTTGCCGGAAAGTCCCGCCTAGGGGGTCTTTCAATGCCGACCTTGGAGTGAGTCTTTCTGCCTCTCTTACAGCCCAAGTTCTTTGATTGCATTGTTTAGAGGGTCTAAGGCAATTGAAATTATTTGTGGCTTGGAGGAGATGGGAACACACTGAACGTTGGGATTTAAGCTTCCAAAGGTTGAGTCGAGGGTTGTTTGTTTTTTGTTTTTGTTTCAGTTAGAGAGCATCTGTAGCTCTCCAGACTTTGAGTATTGAGTGAGGAGGCCTGGGCTCCTTGTGGGAACTGTGCCCTGATAAAACAGTACAGTTTATTCAGCCATGGCTCTGTGGCATCCAAACATGATTCTGTGACTCAGCAAGAATTCCTCACGATGCCTTTTTATCTAGTTCACAAAGAAGTAAGATTTACAGAGCATATAGTCCAAGTTGAACTTGCATTTTTCTCTTGTTCATTCTCAGATATGTCAGAGTCTAAGGAATCGAGTCCAACAGCATTTATTATATTATATACATTCGCCTGCTCTCTTAAATTCTACAAAGTAGCTCACTTTTATAGTTTTTTACTCTGCTCTCTCAATTCTAGTGCTTCTTCTTTCTAGATTCACACAACTGTGCATAACTCTTCTCAATGTCTTATTCATGTTTCTCAGAAGACACTTAACAGGATATTTTATTCCTATAAATGATTCTTTTTTTTTTTTTTTTTTTTGGTTTTTCGAGACAGGGTTTCTCTGTGGTTTTGGAGCCTGTCCTGGAACTAGCTCTGTAGACCAGGCTGGTCTCGAACTCACAGAGATCCGCCTGCCTCTGCCTCCCTAGTGCTGGGATTAAAGGCGTGCGCCACCACCGCCCGGCTATAAATGATTCTTTTGAAATAATACATTCAGTAACATTTTACCATATTGTACTATAAGAAAATGTCAAAGGAAAAAGTATTTTTGTAGGAAATTATGAAGTCACTGATTCTATTTGGTGGTTTATTTGTAAATTTGTTTATTTTATTTAAATAATTTTATTTAAAATTCATCATAGTGACATTACATCTGTGCTTTACAAGCAACTGTGAACTGTATTTAAAGATATTCTCAGCAATTAGCAGACAGTCATTTGAAAGAGAAACAATTAGAAGGAACACACAAACATGCGCACACATTTTATTTTTAATTGAAAATAAGATTTTTAAATATAATATATTTTGATTATGGTTTCCTCTCTCCCAAATCCTTTTAGATTCTTTCCCATGTCCCCACCCTCCCAAATCCACACCCTTTGTTTCTTTCTCTCATTAGAATGCAGACATACATCTAAAAATTAATCATAATAAATTAAAATTATTTTAAATAAAAATAAAATACCCAGAGTAAGGCAAAATAAGTAAGCAAACAGAAGAAAAAGAGTCAAAGAAAACCCTTGAGAAGCATATATAGACACAGAGACACACACATTCACACACAATAAATCCCTATAAAAACAAAGAACTGGAAATCATAATGTATACACAGAGAACCAGTAAGGAAAAGAAAATAAAAAGCCCTGTCAAAACATTATGAGATGAAGAACTTCCAAAAATGTCATTGAGTTCATTTTGTGTTGACAATCTCCTATGGGGCATGGGGCCTAGACTTAAGGAATTTGTATAGTCAGTGAGACTCTGCTGAGGAAAAAATAAGTTTTTATTTGTGAGAGGTTAGCAACTGTAGATAGATAGCTTCTTGGTGAAGAATGTGGGCTGTGCCTATTTCCCATCTTGCCCAGACCTGTGAAGGCCCCGAGCATGCTGCCACAGTCACTGAGTTCATATTTGCATCAGTCCGACTGTGTTTAGAAGGCTTTGTTTTCCTGGTGTTCTCAATCTCTTTTGCCTCTTACACCCTTCCTTCCTTTTGTTCCAGGGGGTTCTCTGAATTGATAGGCACATCACAATTAGAACTGAGTGTTCCAAGGTTCTCATTCTCTGTACATTATTATCCAGCTGTGGGTATCTCATGATGGCTGAGTGAGACACTGATTTACGGATATAGCAGAATGTTATTCGGAGTCATTTCATTGCTGTTCTTTTAATAGAGCAATATTATTTTAATGCCTCCTAGGTCCATGACCCATCTAGTCTCAGGTTCTTGAGACCTAAGCAGTTTGGGGAACGGGTCCCATCTTACAAAATGGGATTTAAGAATCCAGTCAGATATTGGTTTGATCGCACTACATATGCGCTGTGCCACTGTAAACCACTGTGTCTGGCAGGATGGCCGCTATTGTAATTGACGGGTTTGTAGCTAGGCCCTTGGTAGCATGCAGAGTAGCTTCTAGCACAATGAACACTACTCAGTAAAGATGGAGGCTCCAGGTAGGCACCCGCTCAACTTCTCCATCTTCGGTGATTGTTTAGGTGCTGTCTTCAGCAATAGGAGCTTCCCATCAGTTTGGCAGGCACACTTCAAACACAAGTGATTCTATTTTACAGATACATGAACTAATTTTTGTTTCCAACTGATATAGCCATAATCTCAAGCGATTTGAAATTTTCATAGATCTTGGGGTTTTTCTCAATATTGTCTTCATGTGTGTAAATATGTAGGTATCATTAAATAATAAATTCATTTTAAAGCTTAATCTTGCTAACAACCCTATAACTTTATTGGAAACACATTAATTATAGATGTAATAAATGAATACTAACAGACACCTGGAAGATATAATAGATTTTGAGTATTTTTTTTCTGGCAAATGACACTAATATGTCACACTAGTATTCTATTTACACATATTACCAACAATCAAAGTCCAATTTCTTTATTGTTACATTACATTTACCTTCATTAGATTTTAGTGTCTATCTAATTAGGAAGAGAACCAGGAAAAGCAAGATTAACCATCATGCTTTTTATTAAATACTTAACTTGCTGTTCTTTAAATAATAGGCCATGAAAAGGACATAGAGTTAAATGAGAATTGCCACATTAAGGGTCTCTTCCCTCAGCAATCATAAGGAAAGTATATACACTATTGGTGCCTTATTTCAAGACCAGTAGGTCTCCTGGTCAGATCTGGGCAGTAGTGGAAGTTAACGGAACACAAACTCTAAACTGTTCGTGTTCTGCACTTCGTTAAACAGAATTCAATGTTCACAGATTCTGTAACACAATCGATGTTACTAGACTTCTTGTCCTTGATTATTTTATAATAGACTAATCTCAACTTACATACAGAAAAAATTTGATTATCCTAAGCATGCTACTTGAAATTAAAGAAGTTAAATTTAAAAAATTAGTATTTCTAAATATCTTGATTTTTAATTAACTTTCAAAGCTATCTTAATAATCAAAAAATATTGCTTCAGTAAGTTTAAATGCATCCTCTGCAAAACAAAATTTCTTACATCTTGTTGTCAGTGTTGAAAGTTTATGCAAGTAAAAATATGATGCAAATGAAATTCCTGACACGCATATATAAAAGGGCAGACACATTTGTTTTGTTAGCAATGTTGGACACTGACAGCTTGTGGGAATGTAGCAAACATTTTTGGAATTAGAAGGAATTTGATAGAGTTGATGAATAAAACTCATATGTATAAAAATCAATAGTTTTATTCTAATAAGCACCTTGGCCTAGGAAATCCTTTAATAATTATTTTTATGACAGCTGGAAAATGCGCAAAATAAGTGTAATGAGAAAAAGCAAGCATTTTAATTAACACTATACCATTTTAAGTATAAAACATGACTAGGAAATGGAAATTATTAAGATTATGATGGAAATTACTAATCTTATGAGATATTAATTTTAGCAATTATAAGTAAAAGATAATTTTTTTCTTAGATGTGTAAATCTTACTACTCATTGGGGACAAAAAGTGATCCAGGTGTGATAGCAAATGTCTGAATCCTCAGGAAGTGGAGTCTGAGGCAGGAAGACCAGGAGATCAAGATGAGCCTGATTACATAGTGACGTCAATATGTGCTATCTAGGAAAAGCTTGTAAAGACTGTGGAAAAGGAACACTTTTTGTCTCCACAGAATGGCAGAACACTGTCACTGTGGAAAATGTACATGGTATTGTATACGAACAGATGAATAACTCAGCCTGAAAAGGTCATAGTCCAGGTAATCTAGACGAGTTTATCCACCTCAAGTTTCACAGCTATTCCTCACATATACATAAGGGGAAATTTAGATGTGAGCTTAATATTAAACAACTTAATGTAAATCTTTCAAGAAAACTAGGAAATTACATAGATGTTTATTAATAGATATACATTGTACATCAGCTACAATGCAGAAGTTGTGGCAGAAAGGAAACATACCCCAGCACTGAAGACTGGTATGAGTTATCTCATTAATTATTTAGCTGACATTCTTTTTTTATTATTTTTTTCCATTCAAAAATTTACATTTCCTCGCCTCCTCCCATTCCCCTCCCCCTCCCGATCCCCCACTCATCCTCCTCCCTCCCCCTCCCTTCTTAAGAGAGGGCAGGGAATCCTGCCCTCTAGGAAGTCCAAGGCCCTCTCCCCTACATTCAGGCCTAGGAAGCTTTGCATCCCAATAGACTAGGGTCCCAAAAAGCCAGTATATGCAGTAGAAACAAGTCCCAATGTCTTTATCAATGGCTTCTCAGTCAGCCCCCATTGTCAGCTGCATTCAGAAAGTTTGGTTTGATCGCATGCTCACTGAGCTGACATTCTTAATGTTTATTACAAAGATTTAGTTATTATGAAATAATATGAATCACTATAAAACTTAATGCCACAAATAGAAAGCAAAGCTTACATATGTTTTGCTTTTTATCTACATACACATATATAAATAAAAGGCCAAAACAAGACATATATAAATGAAAAGAGTGAGTAACAAGGAACTCGACTTTGCAGTAAAAGTATTTGTCCTACAAGCTCAGAGAATGAAGTTTGGATCCCCAGTACTCAAGAAAATGCTGGATGAGTATGTCAACCCACTGTCATAGCAGGACTTGGGTCACACACAGGGGATTCTAAGAGCAGGCTGATTAGTTAGACTATCCAAATTAGTGAGTTCTGAGTTCACAAGAAATCCAACCTCAGTAATGTGGAGAGTGAATGAGGAAGACACCAGACATCAATTCTGGTCTCCATATGCTTCTGCACATGGCTACACATGGCCACACACAAATGCATATCCACCCATGAATATTTACACAATAATAATAAATCATTTAATAATTAAATGTTCAGATTTGTGGCACACAAAAATATAAATTCAAATAAAGATGTAATGTCATTAGATATGCATGAGGCTGTCAGCAAAAACTACTTGAGAAAAAAGATAAAAATATTTTTACATAGGTGATGGAAATACCAGATGCTATAAACTTTGGAAAGACACCAGGAGATGTCTTTTAAATTTTAATTTGATCCAGCAAGTCCATATACACTCTATATTTGAAAGGAATATACTCTATATTTAAAAGGAATTCCTACTGCTGAAGATACTATAGAGTTGGGTCTTAGAACACAGAGAAATAAAGCTGGCAGTGACCTGGAATCTTAGTCCTTAAAGGCTTGCACAGTGTAGGAAGGTGTTAAGCACACTTCCAGAGTAGAAAAGCAATGAGCAGTGTTAGCCAGTTTTGAATGTTGTGAGCTGCAGTAATGATGTCATGGCAAGACATGTCCACCTGCATTAGTACAAGGCCTCACCCCTACATGAAGAATTAGAGGCAATTAATGGCTCCTATGTAAGGAAGAATCCATAATCTTCAGGGACAAGCTTACTACTATGTTAAGCAACCCCAGTGGTCAGTCCTAAACACATACATATGAACAACACTAAGGGTTCAGCAAGTTGCACTATATATAATATTTAATGTATAAATATACACAGTATAATATATGTATACAGTATATATTAATTTATGTGTATTGCAACAACCAAATAAGAGGTTATGAGCTTGAGAAGGAGTTTCAGGGGCAGGAGGATTTAGAGCTGAAGAATGATGTAAAAATAGGATTTATATGTGAGATTCTCAAAAAGAAGAATGTTCTAAAACAATAATAAAAACACTAATTCTGCCAGCAATTAGTACTTTTATTTTAGCTTTACACTTTCTCCCTGCAAATATTCTGAATTGCAGTTCTAATAGATGTTCAAGAGTAATTTTTCTTTTGTTTAAGTGGGCCAGTCTCTGGTATTTTGAATATTTTCACAAGTCATAGAGTTCTGTGTGGAAGAGTCTCCAGATACAAACAACTGGCATTTCAAGAAGCAATTAGAACAAAATATGCTTTATATCCAGGTTTCTTTAGAATGTCATGCTTAAAGTGAAGGGCCAAATTAATTTTGGGTAAAATCATACAGATACGATAGGCAAATAAAAGCAAATCTGTGATACAGTACTAAGTTCAATATCTTACTTTAAGGTCAAAATTCTCCGTGATCTTGGCAATCACAGATAAACATTTAATTTCTTGAACATCACCAATACCACAAACATGATCTTTATACATGCTTGGCATGAGAGAATGACTTTTGCACAAAATAATTTTATTTTCTGCTCCAAAATTAAAGTTAAAGATAATACCTCTTAAGTGATATATTTGATATTTCTTACATTTAAAATGGCTTTCCTGGCTAGTATAAATAGAATCAGAAATTCTGTGACTTGGGCAAAATAAAAATATATTGTTATATAATATGAATCTATTTTACTGATAATTTATTCTATTCTAATATATTAAAGATAGATCTAAGCAAGTTTTTTAATTTGTGGAATCACACATATATGCTGATTCTTGGCCATGCATATTACTCTAATCATTTGAAAGCTATTTAGAAAGCCTAAGTAGTTAACAGTTATTATGTTATCTACTTTCCTATTTTTATTCAGCACTATCTTTGATTCTTAGTATCTAATTATTTTTAAAGCTATCTTTTATTATTAATTGTTTTTCAAAGCCATTTTCTCTTTCCCAGCTTTTACATGCATAACCTTGTGTATTCTTATAATAATCCTGTTATATGTGCAACTATGGGAATACTGTTCCATTTTGGAGTGAAGAAGGGAATAGCGGAGCTCTTCCTTGAATCCAGGCTATCTGATTCTATTATGCAAGTGGCACAAGACCATTCCTCTAGTGTCCAATATCTTATTTTCCAAATACTTGTGAGAAAGGGCACTAGAACTCTCTCTGACTGAGCAAACAAAAAGTTTACCTAAAAAAGTACCACCAGGGAGTCTCTTGTCCTAATTTCTCTTTTTAACATCCCTAAATATCTCAATGTGTTTACTCAGTATTACTTACTATTAGTATTGTGAGGAGACGTATATTAGTGTCAGGACTAGATTATGTAACTATTTTGTTATTTTAAGAAGCCAACCAACTACCATGAACAAAATAAAAGCCTGGTATAATTCTGATTTTATAGAGATAGTTTCTAAAATGACAGAGTGTAGGTGCATGGAAGTTTATCTTTCCCTTTCAAGGGAGAGCCAAAGAAAATGGAATTCATAATTTTGTGCCTGTTCTCTCAACCATCATTATATATATACATATTTAAATGTAAAATCTTGATAGATTTAGAATATATAAACCATAGGGAAGAAGACCATTAAAATCAACATCATTCAAAGACTTTTTAAAGGAAAAGATTAGATTAGGTAATATTAGATGATTATTATCTGTTCATTGACTACATAAATGTATATGATGTATAACCTTAAAGGGAGAAGATATGATATTCCTCAGTGTAACAGTCAATTCTTTTCTATCCTTTTTCCACTGTGTGTATGTATAAAAAATATGTGTATATATACATATGTGAGTTATCTATATAGATATGTAGATATGTATCTATAAGCAAGTTTAAGCTGGATATTAAATTTGGACGTAAAAAACTGAAAGTGAATGTTTCAGTCCACTTGTTTCTGTAAGAAAATCATTAAAGTTACATTTGATTTTAGAATTAAATTAAGTGATGCAAAGTTCTCACTTTCTATAACATTTAAATGAAATAATATAAAGACTTATTTTGATTTGAATATAATTATCGTCATAGAGTGCATTTCTTGTTGAAAGAAGCTGGGTGTGGAGGTACTCACATGGGATCCAGTGCTCAGGAGGCTGCAGCAGGAAGGTTATTACTTTATGGCCATCCTAAACTGAGATACAAGATCCTGTCTCAAAACAGAAACAAACTTCGTTTTGTATTATATTCCTAGTCTATTCCCTTTCAAAATTTATTTTATTTTTGAGACTATCATGCACATGAAATATGATCATAAATCCTTATTTCTTCTCTCCAACTGCATTTATCTCCCAATATGACCCTTCCTAACTTCATGTTATGTTTAAAACCCACTAATTACATTGAGTTCTGCTTATGTCTACATGGTTTTGGATCTTCCACTTAAGCATAGTGGACGTATCTGCAGACATAATATTTCCCTATTCCTCAATAACTGTCCATTGCCTATAGCTCCTAAGTAATGAGTGAGCCTTGGAAGTCATGTACTTCACTAACACAGGCTGGCTTGAAGCAGGCTTGCTTCAACTTTTGAAATTCAAGACACTCTCTTGCCTCTTGCCTTATGCCCATTCTCTCTGATGTATGCAACCCACTTTTCATTGGTTAGTCTTTTCCCATTTATTCAATATGTTGAAGAGAGGGACTATGTTACATGCTGACGGCAGACATTTTCTTCGCATTTCACTAAAGATAAAGAAAGTAAATAAATGTAGTGGACAGGAATTAGAAAAGAAAAACAAAGAAACTTTTCAAAACCAAGAAGAGAAAATCTGGACATGAAGGATCTGGCTAGTATACATAACTAGAGAATCAAAGGTTCTAAGTCAGCATACTTGGCCATGTATATGTGTTGAAGGAAATCTTGGTGGTTATCATGAAGTCATAGACAGGTACAGCCAAAACTCAAGTTTTAGGATACTTGATTCTCAGGCCTCAGATACTTGTAGTCATTCAGAGTGTCTCAAGCTTTGTTCTACTGAGGATATTCAGTCCAGATAAAAATATACACTTTGAATTTTGTGTATAATTTGAGACATGAAATAATAGAGTTCCAGAAAAGTCCAGAAACTTATCCTTAATGTTTCAGTTGTTGGCAAGGAATGACTATTCTACAATTTTCTTTTATTTACCAGAATCTTGAGGATGGGAGGTTGCTGGTAGGCAGCAATCAGAAGACAAAACCAAACCATTACATTGAAATTGTTACTGCTGTATTTCATACTGAGTTCCTCCTCTATTGTCTATTTCCAGTGTTGGAACCTTGCACCAATTAAGCTTTTCATGCCATGCCATTCCTGCCCATGGACATGATTTTTCTCCCTAGATTACTGGGGGAGAATTCAAAATGTTTGATTGTCAGTGCTGTTAGACTTCCTGCCAAGGTTGTTTGCTGCATTTTTGTCACCAGTTCAATGCAGTATAACTAGTAACTTCCCTGTCTCTGTCAAAAAATTGCTTACAACAGTGCCAAGATTATTTTAAACTGTGGGCTGACTTGGAATGTTATTTTACATGACTAGGGTAGGGAGCGCTCTTCCCAAGAACCAATCAAAGGGTATCAGCTATCCTTCCTTCCTTCCTTCCTTCCTTCCTTCCTTCCTTCCTTCCTTCCTTCTTTGATGGGGGAGAGTCTTCTGTTTTGTGTTAATTTCATTGGTTAAATAAAGAGACTGCCTTGGCCCTTTAATAGGACAGAAAATTAGGTAGGCAGAGTAGACAGGACAGAATGCTGGGAGAAAGAAAGCCGAGTCAGGCAGTCTCCATGATTCTCCCACCTGACATAGACACAGGTTAAGATCTTCCCTGGTAAGCCACCTCGTGGTGCTACACAGATTAATAGAAATGGGCTAGATCAATATGTAAGAGCTAGCCAATAAAAGGCCAGGCAGTATATAAAAGAATACAATTTGTGTGTTGTTATTTCCAGGGCTAAACTAGTCGAGAGGGAGCCAGGGCCGCAGCCCACCACACCCTACTACACTTCCTTCCTCCCTCCCCTTCCTTCCTTCTTCCCTCCCCTTCCCCCTCTTCCCTTCCCTTCCCTTCCGTTCCCTTCCATTCCCTTCCTTTCTTTACTTTTTATTTATTAAATTTTATTTTACATTCCAACCACAATTCTCCACCTCTCCTCCTGCCCTCCTTGCCTGACCTCCAGCTAACCTCCTTTCCACTCCTCCCAATGGGTAAGGGCTTCCACGGGGAGTCAATAAAGTTTGGTGCATTAAGTTGAGGCAGTACCAAGCTCCTCCTCCCTGCATTAAGGCTGAGCATGTCATCTCGCCATGGGGAATGGGCTCCAACAAACTAGCTCATGCACCAGAGATAGATCGTGGTGCTACTGCCAGGGCCCTCTGAGAAAGTCCAAGCTTCACCACTGTCTCCCACACAGCTGTCAGTCTATAGTTCCTGAGTTTCCATGAACTTGGTTCAGCTGTCTCTACAGATTTTTCCATCATGATTTTGTCCTCCCTTGCTCATATATTACCTTCTCCCTCTCTTCGATTTGATCCTGATGCTTGGTTGTAGATGTCTACATCTGGCTCCATCAGTTACCCCTGACTTCAACTCTACTATAGAGCTATAGTAATAAAAACAACTTGTCATTGGCATAAAAACAGATACGTGGATCAATTGAATGGAATTGAAGACCCTGACATTAATCCACATACCTATTAACACCCGATTTTTGACAAAGAAGCCAAAATGATATAATGGAAGAAGGAACACATCTTTAACAAATGGTGCTGATATAACTGGATGTCAACATGTAGAAAAGAGCAAATAAATCCATATATGTCACCATGAACAACACTCAAGTCCAAATGTATCAAGAACCTCAAGATAAATCTAGTTACATTGAACATTATAGGAGGGGAAAGTCAGAAGTAGCCTTGAATGCATTGGCACCAGAGACCACTTTCTACATATAACACCAGTGGCACAGACACTGAGAGTAGCAATCAATAAATGAAACTTCTGAAACTGAAAATCTTCTGGAATGCAAAAACACAGTAAATAAAACAAAATGACATCTTACACAATGGGAAAAGATAATCACTATTCCCACATAGAACAGAGGACTGATCTCCAAAATATATAAAGAACTCAAGAAAGTAGACATCAAAATACAAATTTATCCAGTTAGAAGTGGGGTACAGAGCTAAACAAAGAATTCTCAGCAGAAGAATCTCAAATGGCCAAAAGACATGTAAGGAATTGCTCAAATCCTTAGTCATCAGGGAAATGAAATTAAAACAACTCTGAGATACCATCTTACACCTGTCAGAATGGTTAAGATAAAAAATACTGAGGACAGTTTACTTTGGAGAGGATGTTGAGTCAGGGGACCACTCCTCTGTTGGTGGGAGTGCAAACTGGTACAACCACTTTAGAAATCATTACGGCAGTTTCTCAGAAAATTGGGAATTAATTGATATGAAGACTCAGCATAACTACTAATAGGCATATACCCAAAGGATACTCAATCATACAAGGACATTTGCTTAGCAATGTTAATAACAGCATTATTCATAAGAACCAGAACCTGGAAACAACCTAGATGCCCCTCAACCAAGGGATGAATAAAGAAAATGTGGTACATTTACACAATGGAGTATTACTCAGCTATAAAAAACAATGACATCATGAAATTTGCAGGTAAATGAATAGAACTAGAAAAAACCATCCTGAGTGAGGTAACCTAGACTCAGAAAGACAAAACTTATAATTGGATCTTAGATGTAAAGCAAAGGGTAACCAGACTACAATCCGCAGCTCCAGAGAAGCCAGCTAACAAGAAAGACCCTAAGAGGGATACATGGATCTCCCTGAGAAGGGGAATTAGATGAGATGGATTTATAGTGAGGGAGAGCTGGAAAGGAGAGGGGATGGATGGGAGATGAGAACATGGGGAAACAGGCTGGTTGAGAGGGGAAAGGGACAGTGTGGGAGAGCAATGAAAGAGAGATCTTGATAAAAAAAAGCAACTATGGGGTTAGGGAGAAACCTGGTGCTGGGCCAATTTCCAAGAATCTACAAGGATGACCTCAGCTAACACTCCTAGCAATGGTGGAGAGGGTGCCCGAACTGGCCTTCCTGGTAATCAGAGTGGTGACTACCCTAACTGTCATCATAGAACCTTCATCCAGTCTCTGATGGAACCAGATGCAGAGACCCACAACCAAGGTATCAGCCTTTCAAATGACTAGCTAATTTAGAAGCAGTCTTTCTCCTAGATCCCTAATTGTTTTTACATTAGATTTATCTGTTCATTAAATTTGCTTTTTCTTTTTTACAATGTGTAAGGCATTGACAATATAAAATACCTTCATCAACTTAGATTCTAATCATTTAACTATTTTACATATTATTTTCTATTATGCTGATAAAATTAAAAATTCAAGTGCAGAGACAAGGCATTATACAAAATTGAAACTTTGGAATATGTTTTGGTTCATTTACTTCCTACAAATTTTTACTATATAATGCCATGAAGAACTAGAACATGGCAGAGAAGTCAGTGTTTAATGCAAACTGAAAAACTTTGTGAGTTTCAACTGGTACCAGCGCACTATCCAAATGCAGTCACATGTCAGACAGCTGAAAACAGTTTCTAACAAACTCATATCTACTATTTGTGTATGGATATATGTATTTATTTCAGTGTCTGACTTAGTTCACATTTACTCCTGAGTGGGAGTCTGTGCATGTTTATACCTCTATGGATGTGGTTTCGCTTTCATCTGCTTGTGTCTTTTTCAAATGTTTAAGTTGTTTATAAGGTGAAGGAGAATAATTAGAGTTCCAGATAATATCTCGGCTCCTTGTAGTCTTGATGGACTGTCTTCATCACAAACTTGCTTTGCGTATTTCAGAACACTACACTAAATATGGCTAGGTGGGCAATTCCAAGACTTTACAGTACAGAGGCTGCTTGTACTAAACAGAGCACAGTAATTTTGTTTATCTAAAATCATTCTGAACCCAGCAAGTACTTCTCAAAAATGTTACCATCATTACATCCTTTTAAAATCTAATGTCTTTGCACACATATTTGTAATCAACATAAGACAAAGTGTCTCTCAAACATAAAATCTCTCACATAATGAAATTATATAATTAGAAAAATAAAGAACACTGTGTAATACAAGTATGAAAAGAAACCTAAAATCATGTAATCAATGAATGAATAACAATTTCAAAAGTCAAGTAAATAAAAAAACCCAACACATAAAACTGTAAAGCAACTTGTCAGTAAACTCTTCAAGCAAAGTGTATTCTTAATTAGATTATACAAATAGAGCTTTACAAAGATTTATTTAATTCCTTATCCTATGGGAATTATTTTTTCCTTTTGAAGTGTTTCCTCCCATTTAAAAACCTTATTGATTTATTTGTCAGAGGAAAAGTCATTACTAGTGATGTGGAGCTCGCCAAATTCCAGCAAATATGTGAAAACAATGGGTGAGATCACTTTTGCTGCCAAGGAGCTCCAAGGTCACTACCCCAATCAAAGTCCATTCTGCTGGAGGGAGTGCCGGTTCCCATAGGAAACTTGCTCTCACAATATCTCAAGCAAGAGAGTCAAACAGAACTGTGAGGTTTTTACAAATTCACCAAGAAATGTGAGGAGAGTGGAATGAACTACACTAAGTTTGCGTATTCGGAGATTATGCAGGAATATCTCTGATCTGATTTAAGGTTAGTTCAAATTCCAAATCTCTTCCTGTAACTTGAATATCAAATACTTAAAATATCCCCCTACAGCTCACAGTTTCTCTTTGTTCAACTGTCCCAGCACAGAGTCCTCACTTTCACAAGAACAGTCCATGCTGTGTTCCATACTTCTCATTTGTAAAAGAATAGATCTTAGATATTCTTGACACACAAAATATTAATAAAACCTATGTAATAATAGAAAGGGTTGGACAAAACATCGTGAGGCAAAATATATAATTTTATAGCCTTGATGGTTTTACAAATATATTCTTATCACTAAACTCAGCCTGCTTTATCTAAACTCATTCTGAACCCAGCAAGTACTTCTCAAAAATGTTACCATGATTACATCCTTTTAGTTGCTTAGGGATATGAACTTCTTCCGAGAGAGGCATCATTAATTGTTTAGTTCACCTGCAGACATTAGAAAATGTATGTACAAACACTTAGACAGTATAGCCTACTTCATACCTATTATTCATTATTGCATGTGCTAGGCCTTTATTTGACTGGCAGCACAATGTGCTCACCCCAGTATGATGGCAACACATGAGCAAAGCATTGCTGTTATATTCCAATGGCCACAGCAGCACTAGGTGGTACAGATTTTAAAGTTCCATTATAATTTTAGTATAATCAGATAAACACTGTTATGCAGTACATAAATCTATATTATATATATATGGCTTTTACATGTCAATCATACCTCTCTAAATTGATTTAAAGGAAGTGACCTAGAGAAGTTTGAAGGAGGTAAAGACATTTTGGCTGTGATATAGTTTTACCTTTGAATTGGGAAGCTAACCTGATGTTCACTTTGATGGCTGGAACTGCTAGAAGTTAAAAGATAGACATTCATAATAGGAATCCTAATTCCTTCTTTATTAACAACATCTAAGTGATACTGGTGACAAAATACCCTACCCTAATTGACTCAAGATTTGAAATCAGGGTGTGTGAGTTGGGCAAATGGGTAAAAATACTTCCCGTGAATGCTTGCAAACAAATTGTATCCTATGAATTCTTAATGAAAGGAGAGAACTGACTCCCAAAGCCCTCTGACCTCCACATGCATGCCATGCCATATATGTTCCTAACATACAAGCATCATATACATAAAAATTACTTAATTAATTAAAGATGTAAAAAACAGAAGTAAAAGGGAATACAAACAAGGATGCTTATTTGTGAAGCATTAAGCTAAACAAATAATTACAAAGAAAGCACTAATATGTACTTACAATGTTAAAAACGGTAAATTTCCTAATTTTAATTGGAAAATATAATTTTAACAATGTGATAGCAATTGCTTGGTGTGTACCAGGCACTGTAATGTTGATATATATTTGGGATAGTGTCTCATGAAATAAACATAAGCCTATATTCTCTTAATTGAATCCAATGTTCCTTTTGGCAACCTTCTTTCATGTTTCATAAGCTCAAAGAATTACCATTACCATAGCTCTCAGTTGACACCTTGTAATTTTCTAAACGTTTCAAGCTCTAAAATCAAAAAAAGCAAAACTCCTTTAAATTTCAGTGTTTTCTGGGAACTGAATACATGGTAAGCATTATTTTAGGTGAGTAGAAACTGTACTGGTTAATTTTGATTCTTTCTATTAAACAACAGTTTATCTCGCTCTGTATGGATTATAGCCATTTACACATATAAGTAGACATGTTCATTTATGTCCTTATATATGAAGGATGGGTCACCTACTCATTTGTTTACTAGTTATTTTCTTAAGGAAAATGAAGTTGAAATCAAGTTGAAGAATAGAACAGAAGAAAGCAGACACAAATTTGTATGAAAAGAGGAAGGTGGGGTTATCCATAAATTCAATCACAAATTTTAAGAGAAATGGATTGTGGTTAATAAATGGCGTAAAGTGGGGCCTTAAATACTGAACAGGAGATGTCCTTCCTTATAATTTTACCACCGTGGATATCTTAGATCCCAGCACTAGTTCAGTGGAGAAGCTATGTTTCTTAGCATTTGTTCTCACTATTTGGTACTCTAGTATTTTGAAATGAATGTAAACACCCTTGGTAGAAGGAACATGAATGGGCATGTTTCCTTCTAACTGATTGTAGACAAGTATATGCTTTATTTCTTTCTACTATTACACTCTGGGGACAGACAAACGAAGACAGAAGAGATTAACACTATGGCTGTGCACCAACCTTATAAAAAGGTGCAAAAAAGCTATCTGATGAGATCCAAAAAAGTTGTTCCTCATGAGGCAGAAATTATTCGATTAATTTTTAATGGATTCAATTCATGTTTTGAAACATGTCCATATTTGTTGAGACTGAGAGTAAGCTTCCTCAGTAAGTGTACACACACACAGAAACACACGCACAAACCTCACACATATATATGCACATATATACTTAATAAATTAAAAATTACTAATATGGTTTACATTAAAACCCCAGTAAGGTATTGGGGACATAAAATTCATACTAAATTACATTAAATTCATGCTTTGCATCCAGTGGGGCCTGAGTTTTAGCCTTAGAACCTATGTGAAAAACACTGGGCATATGCTCTACATTTGCAATCGTGGTGTTGGGAAGAGGCAGATGGATACTTGGTGTTTGTTGCCAGCCAGTTTAACTCCTACCTATGAGACACCCTATGTCATCACCAAAGTGGCAGTATCTGAGGAAGGACATCTTAGGTTCATCTTCTGGCTTCCACATGCATGTTCCCATGTGTGTGCTTACCTTCACATAAAAGTGCATGTATACACACACATATACTCAGTAAAAGTTAAATGTAGTATAAATCTATGATAATTATTAAACTATTTTCTTATTTCTTTACATTAAATTTAATTGTTCTTATTTTTATCCACACAGCATGTTTTAATATGTCCCTGTTTACAATGTATCAGTAAATAACACACACACACACACACACACACATTGGGGCATGCTTAATAACCGTGGTGATGTTTGACCCAGGAGATATAAGGTCCAAACATTTAAGGTGGATTTCACAAGCTCTCTACGTTACAACAGATGCTAACTCTTCCTCCCGCTTCAGCTTCGTCTGACACGTGAGGAACATGACACTCCTGCACAATGAACTGCCATTGGCCTCCAGATTTCAGCGCTGTTGTTTTCCTGTTCCCATATTCTTCACTCATCACCCCCTCAACTCTGAGCAACTTATTCAGGATTAATAATAACATCTAATAGTATCCCTCTGGAACCCATCAAATTCCTCCCAGAAAGAGATCACTGCCTTGGTTGTTCTTTGTCTGTATGAGCTCTCCTTTGGCACCTCAATATCTTGTTGGTCCTTTAGGAGCAACTGTTATAATGAAACAATAAGTTCCTGAAAATGAAGTTTGCTTTGTTTTAAGTATGTGTTCCAATGTTCAGCTTGAGGTTCCAACATTGTTCTCTCATGTAGCTGTCACTTAGTCAGGGAAGCAGAAAAGAGGTAAAACTATTATTTACAAAAGAGATAACTCTCCTAGTAATGATGAAGCACATTAGAGCTGGGCACTGCAAAAATTGTGCTTTAGAATGACAAATGGATCAAGGGGAAGGGTTTTCTCTGAACCTGGGGCAGACCTAGAGCTGAGGAGAGAGCTGCCTTTTTACAGAGAAATTCACCATGACTGATTCTAAGGGCTCCCTTTCCCCCCCTTCTGTAATACTATCTCCCTTCCTTTGGTAGAGTCCTAGAGAGAAGAGAACTAGGAAGCCTCATGAATATTCTGCTAACAGACCCTGCTGGGACACAGAAGCTGGCTGGAGAATGCCAGAGAATGGCCCTTTCATTTGTCTGGCTTAATACACCTACCTTCTGAGAGGAGTGAGGCCTTCTTGTTAGCTATGGACTCTTTAAGAAGCAGAAATAGTCACATTGACTCTTAGCATAATCAAGAGGAAGCAGAGGCAAGCTCGTAAGATGTGAGGAGGGCCATCTGACAGGCATGTCAACACTGGATACTAAAGGAAAATTGTAAATCTGAAAGCCTGCTATGTATGCAAGGGAAATTGTAATTTTATAAATGGATTCTGAATAACCTAAAAGGAGTCAATGCTGCCTTAAATAGCAGGTAATTTTCTCCCTTCTTTTTGGTAAGGGTAGAATTAAATTTGCAATTTCATCAGTTCTCCAAGTCTTAGTGCAGGGAAGGGCCTCAGTAGCCACACAGTACATCAAGCGAGTGAAGCCCTCACAGGCACACACAGGCTGCCCTGCTTGGGGCTCCAGATTCACGGCTTAGAAATTCACCCTGCTTCAGGATGAACTCATCTGGAGGACATGGTGAAAGTGAATGTACTTTCTTCTAAGGAAAATATATAAGATTTTATGTTCACAATTTTTGACATTCTTTTGTTTTTGTTTTTGATTTTCAAGATAGAGTTTCTCTGTGTAGCTTTGGAGCCTGTCCTGGCACTCACTTTGTAGACCAGGCTGGTCTCGAACTCACAGAGATCTGCCTGCCTCTGCCTCCCAAGTGTTGGGATTAAAGGCATATTCCACCAATGCCTGGCTTTGATACTTTTTTTTAAGGTTTGCTCATATCACATAATTTGGAACTCTTTTACAAACTGTTTTTTCCCTCATCTTCCTACCCACATCCAATTTTACAGAAACAATATTCCATTGCAGAAAATTTACATGACTAACTTAAAACTACATTGAATAGCACTAAATTGAGGTCATAATTTCTCTATTCTTATATAGCATTTCTTTCCAGAAAATTTCTTGCTATTATTGTATGTGTTTGTGTGTGTACACACACAGGAGAAGACATGGGTAGGGGTTGAGGAAGGACAACAGGGTGTGAATGTCACAGCCTTCATATGGAAGTTAGAGGACAAAAAATTGAGATAAGTCAGTTCTTTTTCCTTGTATCTTTATGTGGGTTTTGTGGAATCAGGTGGCCAAGCTTTTCCAGAAACTCCTTTACATTCTGATCTATTTCACCAGCTTTGTACTCAGTTTTCCCTGTCATCTGTTATTTTAATTTCTCTACTTGTTTTGGCCAGTTTTCTGATTACTGTCAAGCCTACAACTTTATATATATGTACCAATTAATTAGTTAATTAATTGACTTTTTTTCTTTTCTGTTTTGAGACAGGGTTTCTAAATGTAGCCTTGGCTATCTTGAACTCTCTCTGTGTAGATTAGGCTGTCCTCAAACTCACAGACATCAGCCAATCTGCTTCCTAAGTAATGAGATTAAAGACTTCCAGCACCATGTACAGTTTATATTCAAGCTTTTTATTATTATTATTGCTGTAGAAAGCAGTACTAGAGACAAATACTGGATCAGTTAACAACTGGCATTTTAAGGTAAAATAAGACATTGATTTTGTTGAACAGCAATATAACTTTCTGATTAACAATTAAAGATAAGAGAGGTTGTGTTACAAAATTCCTGACTATGAAAAAATAACCAGAAAGCCCTGTAAGAACCACTACCCCCTGCCATTTGACATGCTGTGGCTGCTATGATTGTTCGTACAAGCCACACCCACTTCTCCCCCATCCACTGAGGCAGGCTGATCTTCAGCTTCCAGCCTGAGCTTGCTCTCTTTTCTGTCTTCCTCTCAGAGAGGAACCTTCGCTTCTGCCTCTCTCCCCACTTCTCTGCTCACACCCGTTTCTCTCTCTCTGTCCTCTTCTCCTTCTTCCCCACTCCTTTAAGTAATAAATATCCAATTCTATTGTGTATGATGTGTCTCCCACCCGCTCTCCTGCCCAGCTGCTTGCTGCTGGGAACCTGCACCTCCCGGGGACTCACCATTGCCGGGACCAGCCAAGCACCCCATGACTGGGCCCTGACCAGGGCTGGCAGCTCTCCCCATCAGAGACCCACTGCTCGGGACCAGGCACTGGGACCTGCGCGAGCTGCTGGGGATCCGCAGAAAAATCCTAACAGTGGCTTATTTTCTAGGCACATAAGAATGAACTCAGTAACAGAAATGAGAGATACTTTGTCAGTATTTCTACATGTTATTGTATTATTCTGGTTTTTATGTATTTACCTTTTTATTTGTACATAAGTTTTGTTTTATGGAATTTTCCCAGTACTGGATAAATCTACTTCTTTGATTTAAACACCAAAAATCCTTTTCAAACCCAAATTCATCCTTATTCCCTCAGGAATCTCTTGGGGCGAATTTCCCACTATTTTGGCAATGTTTCCAATGGGCTTGTAATTACAACTAATTGCCTTTGTTAGAAAATGTGACACAACAAAGTGCATTTAAATGGAAGGTACTTTCTAAAGCTGTCAAGTACTTCCACTAAACGTGTCTTGTTTTACTTACAGCACACTTCCTAGCCATTACCGAAACTTGTGACTTAATATGCAGATGGGAGTCTTTACTTCAGCAAGCAACAACCCAGACTGAAGTGGCTCTTATAGAAGTTGCAAATTAGGACTGAGCTCACTGCAGGCTGAAGATGGCTGCCTGCCACAGACCGTTGTTCTAGCATCATTTTAATGTCCCAGCTTCTGTTTGAACACTGACTTTCCTTCCAGTTTGGGGCCATATTGTTCTTTAATGTTTTTGATTTTCTAGAAAAATGCTTTACATACTATTCATCAATTCCTAGTCTGAGTAAGATTTCTATTTAAATCTGGCTAAAAATCACTGTTGCACTGAAAGAAACATATGTCCTCCTGAGTACAGTGATTCTCACAATGTCATAAAGATCCAATGAGAGGGACTTTAAAATCAGTGACTAAATCCCCAATTGTGGCTCTGTACTAGTTCACATCTTACTGTACTGGCTTCCTTGATGAAGTGGTGTAAAATTTGGAGAAAATGTATTCAAAAGACCTGATTTGTGTCATATCTTGACTAGAATTTTAATCTTATTAATAACCTAATAATTTATATTAAAGAGAAATTTTTGCCATTTCACAATTTTATTTCATAGCCTACTAATATTTATGCAGCTATCATTGTACAGGGATAGTCATGTATGGTATTTTTAAAAGAATGTATGTGACTTATCAGACAATCCCCACATTTTTAAGTATGTTTGTTTGATTCACACAACTGATGTGAATATTAGATTTTATGCAATGGAAGCTAATAGCCTAATTACACTTTTAATCGAGTACTCAACATTAAATTAAACCTCTGCAGCATGATAACCCAGTGACAGCAGGAGTCAACTCAAAGTTGCTCGTTAGTGGCTCATTCAGTTACTTAATGGGAGTCAAACAACTTAGATAACTGTACTACTACAGGAAAGAAGCCTGGGGAACCATCAGAATAAAGACCATCAGGAAAAAAAGGCCAAATAGGGAGTGAATTGAAAATGAATACAGTGTGGAAACACAAATACACACACATCCATGAAATGGTATAAGTACAAACACACACGGATCCATGAAAGGAGCCTGCTGTAAGGAGGTGGGGAAACAGAAATGCTTAGCAAAGTCAACAGAATTAGGAAGAGGCTACAGAGGAACAATGAGTAACTTCCTGTGCAGCTGAAATGAAATGGAATTGTGTGAATTCAAAAAGGAGAACAGTGGCAAATAGATTCAAGACAACAGCTAGGACTGCGCGTAGATCAATGGCAGAGTGCTGGCCTAGCATAAACACAGCCCGGGGGTCAGTACCCAGTAACATAAAGTGTTGAAATGAAATAAAAGGCAACCAGAACAATAATATTATAGGAGAAAGTTTTTATCTTAGAGGAATCAATCATTAATTTTTATCTACTCATTTATTTAAGCTATAACCTCTTCCAAGATCTTTTTACCTATATCTGAAAATCCACAGTAATGAAATCAATAAACAAGAATAGCTGAAGTAAAGGTATGGAGGGTGAGAAATTAAAAAAAATAAAGACAGTGTGCTATTTGAGGAAACAGTAGGCATGGCACACAATTTTACTCAGATTTCCAACCTCCAAAGTAAACAGGAAATTGTATCTTTCACAAGATTTCCAGAGGCAATGAGACACAGATTTCAACTGCTCTGCAAAGGCATATGTGTTGAGACAGCAGGGAAATTTATCTTATGTATTTAATCAGGAGAACAGATTTCATGATAAAGGCGATAGCAATGCAACCCAATGCTCATTCTATAGTAAATAAGATATCAAATTCTGAGTGATGATGCTGTAATTTCTAAGATTGAGTCCAAATCATAACTTCATAAATATTTCAGAAAAGGCAATTATGCAAATGATCCAGATAGCCACTCCCAGATCATCTGGCTTATCCAAGAGCAAAATTTAGTCAGTCTAGAGAAATCATAACCTTCCTGTCATTCTCAACGAACACTGTGTTCACAACAAATGAATCACACATGAGGTAGCTTTTCATAATGTAGTCATTACGTACCAGAGGATAATCTGCCAAATAATTTCCTTCTAGGACTTACTGCCAATTAATTACATTTTCAAAGCTAAGCCACTACTGGTTAAATACCCTCTGCTTTCTTTATTTCCCGCTGCTTCCTGTTTTCTTCTCTGGAGAGAGTTACTTTGTTTTATGAAATATGGGAGAATATTATTCTTAGCTATGGTTCCCCAGGTGCTTGTTAAGAACATATTTTGTTTATAGGGTAATTCTGAAAATGCTATAAACCTGGAGAGATTACAGGTGTGCCTTACTCTGTTATCTTACTCAGATAAGTATCTGTGTTCAAAATCCCAATACTCCAAGCTCTGAGTTATTTTTTCTTTTGTTGTAGGAGAAAAGATGGTATAAAGAAGCTGTCTTGCTTTTTCTTAGTGGTACTGGAAACTGAACTTTGGGCCTCACGTATGCTAGGCAACTGCTCCACTACTTCCCCATACACCCTGCCTAAGAATCTGCATTTTGTAAGAAGCCCTAAAGCAATGTGGGACCTACGCATGGACAAAAGAAAAATTGCACCATGAAATCAAGCTCAAAAGCCTTGAACTAGGGAATATCTGCCTCATGGTTACTACAGGAGTCAGTACAGTGAGTCTGAAGCCCTGTTTTTCTGCAGACAGGAGACAGGTGATGTTGCTGATATTAAAAGGTTACCTGAGATCCGCGGCTTTCCCAGTCTTGTTCGTGCACATCACATCCCTGGTCTGATACCCAATCTGGATGTCCCAGTATCTGTTCTCCTGTCTGTTTTGTCTGTTTCTGTTTCTCTTTTTCTTGATGAGCTCACGGGCCTCTGGGTCCTTCACCACTTTGCCTCTCTCCCTCTCACGCTCTTTGTTCTTACCACGACGCCTGGCTTGCCTGGTTTGCCGTGAGTGTGACACTGAGCATGCACTCCAGGGCCCCACCTGCAAACTATACATGCTCTCCTCTGCCTCGCAGGGGTTCGACTGGCACACCTGGAACTCAGTGAGGTTGGGACAGCTGGAGCCTCCAAACTGGGGCGGTGCCACCACGTGTCTAGTGCGGTGCTGCAGGCCGCTGCCACATGTCCTGGAGCACTCGGACCAGGTGGAGAACTCAGACACGATGCAGTCTTGCTGGCAAGGGATGAGGCAGGCCTGTTCCAGGAGGGGCTTGGGCTCAAAGTACTCGCAGATGATGTCCTCTGCGGGGATGTCCTTGTCCTTCTGGATGCAGGTTATCTCTCTCACCTGGATGCCTTCCTCTCCCTTCACACATTCTCGAGTTTTCTCCAGGCTTTTGGAAATCACAGGCTGACACTGATTCCAGGGTCCCAGCCTCCAGTCATACAACTCTTTGTGCCAGTCACACACCTTGAAACAGTTCTGCTGGGTACTCGGTCTCCCAGCCTGCTTACAGTTCGCAGACAGCGTTGTCCAGCCTTCTACATGAGCACACCACACAGACCTGGTTTGGATGCCGCCTGGTCCACAGTCATCTCCCATGCACCGTCCCCAGGTTCCTACAAATCAGCACAAGAGTTAGTTAGCAAGGCTACAAGAAGAGAGTGACATGCTATTCCCATTTCAGAAAGACGTCTCTAGACTCAGTACATTAACTTTCCAGACATCTTATAAAGTAGGTCTCTGTACAAGACGACTGGAAAGTAATGATCGCCCCTGAGTACTTCTACAAGAGGGAACTGTGTCAAGTTTCTATATAAGGTAACAGCTGGGGCAATTTCACTCCGGGTCCTTTTGGGATTACTAAAAGTTTGCTTTGATTCATTCCCTTTATTTCAGGTAGATAGAGATCGTTTCTCATAAAGGGCATCAGAAACTAGTGACAGCAAAAACCCATTATTCTTGCCTCAGATCCTGAACTCCGTTTTAGTAACTGGTAAAGAAAATAGCCCCCCTAAAAGCCTTCTCCTGCGGCATTCTTTGCCTGGGCAATTAACTATTTTGAAGAAATTGGTCTACCTCACCTGCATTCTGATTGCCACAGGCTGTGACTGCGGAGGTCTAATGGTTGAGTACATTGTTGCTGATAGAATTTAGAGTGGGACTTTATGGGAACTAAATCTGAGACATTAGACCTTTTATCCAAGATATTTGCTGTTTTTTAACTTAAAAAATTCTCAATGAACTACAGAGATGAGTAAAGAAATTAATTTCTGCTAAGATAAACACAAAAAAAAACTTCCAAATTGTGACTCTTTGTTGAGCAATGTCTTTGAGTTCTTTCATTTCATTCATTTGTTAAATATGACTACCTGGGTATTTTATGGGACACTGAAGTCAATTGTTTCTATATGAAAGGGGGCTGGCTTTTTGCCCTGGAACACTTTTTAAGAGACAGAGGTCTTGCATTTCTTATAAATTTCTTTTGTAAATCAGGTTGTACTGTTTTCAAGGTATTTACAAATTCTGATGTGTTAAAATGAGAATACATTTTAGAATGGCAAATAAACACAAAGATCACATAATTACATAATTTTCAAAACGTTGTCGTGAAGATAAGGACTTATTTGATGACCCCTAAATGTCATCAACAAGTCCTGAGGATGTAAGTTTCATGAGATGGCTACAGAGTTCCCTAAGACAGACAGTCTGTCAGTCTGTCAGTGAGTCAGGCAGACAGACAGACAGACACACACACACACAAATACACGGCTGCTGCCCTTTTCCCACAGTCCTGCTTTCATAAGAGAAAGTCTGGCTTCACATTTATTTTTATTCATGTGTACATTATGGATAAGATTTGGTCTGCAAGATGTTGAAGAAGAAAAAAAAAGTTTTAAACTAGGCCAAAGGACTTATTTTGTGGCTCAGAAAAACAGGACATGAAAGAGGGCTGATTTGCCCAATTTGCATCTTGAATAAATAATAGAACCAATTGCAGTTTAGGTCCAGTTCTTCTGACACTTGGGCTCTGATAAAACCAAAATTTAGAGCTTTAGCTTTAGGTGCTTTCCTCTGTACAAAACAACCATCAATCTACACAAGAAGAACTAAGAATGCATTTATAGTATCTAATTTTACTTAACAAGAAAGATGCATTGGCTTTCATTCAAGTGTCACTATCAAGCTGTAAATAGAAGATAGAGGCTTATCTGAAATATTGTGGTAACTAATAATCTTTTCATTTAAAATAGTACTATATATTTGTTATATCCAAAATATTATTTTATGAAAATAATATATAAAATTGTATTAGACTTATATTTTTAGAAATAGTATTCCTAGGATGTTAATGTTTAGAAATATTTTATAAACTAAAAAGACAGTGAATTTGGTAAAAGTGTTAACATATAGTACCTAAAAATATTTTAATTCTATTTTTACTTTGTATATTTTTTCACTGGTCTTATGATGTCTTCTTACAGATTTCAAATTATTACATTTGAGACACATAAAACTTAAGATCTACCTCAATAAGAACTTTGCAACATGTATAAGATTTTAGAATTAATTCCATATAGCTTTAGTTTTAGTTTCCTCTGCCCATTATGTTTGAACAAAACTGTTATCTTTTCCCACCACAAACACCTCACAGAAAGATATATTTATATTAGCCTACAGGCTAAACTACATGCTGCTCGATTGGGATGTTAAGGCATAGGTGTTAACTCAGAATCTAAATCCAAAAGCAATATAAGAGAATTTCTTGATGTACTATAATTTTCCATCCTTAACATTATTTATGAGATTAAACTGAATTGTCAATGTTTAGTATTTTATTCCTAGAATAAAGTCAAAAGAAGAATTTTATAGAAAATATTCATAGTGTTGACTCTACTCTAAAGACTGGTTAGATAATGTTGTGTGCCTTTTCTCACTAGGGAACATGAATAAAAATCTATTCACGTTAGACAGGCACCAATAATATACCACAGAAATGGTTTCACTCAACTCTCATTTGATGAACCAGTGAGTTCATTGGGGTTACTAATATTGCTATAGGAGGATGACTCAGAGACATCTGAATCATTTTAAAGCCTGTCCAGCTTATCCCTAGACTTCTCTGCCCAACGTGCACCCTGCTCCATAGGAGACAGTTTTCTCTTGCTAGCCATTTGTTTACAGGTTACATAAAATTGAGCTGGAGCAATGTTCCTTGAGTAGAATAATATTAGTAAGTTTTCTCCAAAGCCAATGACCTGTGTAGTCTCAGGTTCTTGGCCACTTTAGCACTGTCAGGTATTTGTTCCCATGGAATGGCAATGTGGGATTCCTCTCTGTATGTTGTGAATACCATTGGGCTAATAAAGGACTGCTTTGGACCTATAGCAATGCAGAACTTAGCTAGGCAGGGAAAACTAAACACAGTGCTGGGGGAAAGAAGGGTTGAGTCAGGGAGAAGCCATGGAGCCGCTGCTGGAGACAGATGTGCTGGTAGGTCACAACCTCGTGGTGATGCACAGATTAAGGGAGATGGGTTAAATTAAGATGTAAGAGTTAGCAAATAAGAAGCTAGAGCTAATGGGCCAAGCAGTAACTTAAATAATACGGTTTCTGTGTGATCATTTTCGACAGCTGGGATGAACAAGTAGCCTACTATAACAGAATGGGTCTTAAATACAATTAGTAAGTAGTTGGTTATTCCAAAAACATTTAAATACTGTTATTCTGCTAAAAGAACATAGTAACAAAATAACTCCTAATGACATACTGCTATACCCCTAGATCAGTGCATCACTCGGCCCTCATAAGAGAAGTTTCTTCTTGCATGGATAACTCACAACTGGAAAACTGGAAGAAAGTAAGAGAGTTTGAGCATTCGGTCCTAAGTGAGTATCTTCATCAAAGCTCTTTCCTCAGGGTACAGTGGTCTATGTGGAATAGAAAACAGAAAGACTGTAATAGCAAGAAGAGATGAATGACTTCAAGGCAACAGTATCTTCCAGATACAACTGGTATACATCTGAGCTTGCAGAGCCTGTGGCTTCATACATAAAGCCTGTGGAGGTTCAACCTACATGATTCGAGCACAGAGAAAGTAAATATAGGCTCCCACACATAAAAAGCTATCTCCAATTGATACCCAATGCAAAGGAAAAATCAGTTTTCTCCAATGGAGTCTCACTGGGGGCCTTTAGTTAAGGGGCCATCCTTGGGAGTATTTGACCAACACAAAATTATCTAAGTGTCATTTTATACTTTTTTTTCTTTTCTTGCTTTGTTTGGATACATTTTTTTGTCTTTTAAGTTTTAACTTGTTTATTATGAGTTTTGCTTTTTGTACTTCTGCAGAGTGTTTTTGTGTGTGCTTCTTAGTTTTGCTATTGTCTTTGTCTGGCTGTTTGTTGTGGGGTAGAATGGAAAATTGGGTAGATAAGTGGGGAGGTTGCAGGAGAACTGGGGAATGGGAAAGCATGATCAAAGTCTATTATATAAATAGTTTCAACAAAAAAGAGAAAAGCTTTAAGAACGGTGGGCATAGGTCCTGTGAATACTATAACTTTCTGAGCTTTTAGAATATGGTTTATTACTTTCATGAATTATATTATTCTCCTTCTAACATCCAGGAGTGAATGTTTCAGCTCCTAAGAGTGATCTCTATCACTCAATGTTAATCTAAATTCGTCAGACAACAGTCAATGACAACAGTTCTTGAATAACTGACTTTAAAAACTTTCTATTTGATGCTTTGATGCATAGAAACATATGACATCAGCCATTAATATAAATTTAGCTTACTATAAAAGTAAGAATAATTTTATTTTGATGCCCTTCTTTAAACTTAAAAATTTTGATTTTAAATATTTCCCATTTTACATATTCATTGCTTGTGGTCCTATGGTAGGTACATAAGGACACTAGTGTAAGTATATGCTGTATATTTATCGTTTTGGATGTACTGAATATCATACATATATGTGGACCATCTTTCACATATGTTTGATTATATTTATATGCACATAAAATTTGTACTGCAGCTAATTTAATGGAATAACTTGTTCCATAGTTTGTATCTTTTAATTTCCTGGTTTATGCTTGTGTGAATACCCTCAATTACTTTGTTTATAAAGAAAGGAATTAGCTGGCAGATAATAATACTGAAGACATTACATGGTTGCTATCAGTTGCAACAGATAAAGAGATGGAATTCTAGAGAACTCTACACGATTTTCTACTAAAAGATAATGAGAATCTCTCAAGATACTTCAATCACTAGACAAAAGGATACGTTATGAATGCAAGTATGGTCCACCTTCAGTTCTAATAATATGAATACAGATTCTTACTGACTCCTTATAGACAGCCTGTGAATTTTCACATATACTCACTCCGAGAACTCGATGACAGCATCCCACAAAAATTCAACAGAGATCCATAAAGATACCAAAGAAAAACATGCATGAGAGTAATTGCAAAAGCAGAGGTGGCATTACAATCATTATTGAAAGAACTCATACGCCTCACAAGCTCCAACGGCTGTCTTATCTTTTCATTGCACCTTGGATATTGCATGTGTGTCCAATTAAGTACACTTATGAAAGATCAGACTTTCGGCCCAGTGTACCCGATGAATGCCCATCTATTTATGCCCTCCGAGCAGTCTTGAAATAATCACACCCTGACTAGAGTGAAGACCATATCTAAAATTGCTTTTGACAACCAAGCATAGTTAACCCAATTAGCTACTCTGTTTCTAAGAGCACACATGGTTTAAAATACAGTTTGACAACACAGTATGCAAATTCTATTAAGGGAAACAAAAAGTTCGCTGCCAAGCATGATCTGAGAAAGTAACATGTAGCATCAAATATCTCTGTGAAAATGTTAAGATTCAGCTCCACAGTTTACATTACAATGATTGAGAAGAGGTAGAAAAGAGGCAGGGTTTGTGCATAATATCTAACAAGATCAGTAAGAATTTCCCTTGGTTTGAAACCTGCCTCATTTATTCTTGTTCATGATAATTTAGGGAAAATTGGAATCTAATTGGGTAAAAGAATAATAAACAGCTTTCTCCTTTAGGGCTTGGATACTATCATTTTATGAATAGAAATGTATTTCTGTGTACAGATTTGTAGGACTGTGTTTATTCACTATCACACAAAAATCTGTCAAGGATGTAGGTCAATAAATATGTGTAAAAACACTGAGCTTGACAGATTTTATGCAAATATGAACAGAAACATTGGATGTCTTATTCTACCAGAAATACATTAAAACAACTGTTTGTATGCCCAAAACATTTATGTCATTAATACTTACAAAACAAATATTTTCAAATAGAATACATATAAAATTAAATATAACTAAGATAAAAAGCATTTAGTGAATGTTTCTTGGCTTAGTTTTCATATAGCCAGTATTTAAAATACAACTCTATACCAACTTTGAAAATATGTGGCTAAAACAAGAGCCTATCTTTACTAAGGAGATTTGTATAATACATCTAGTTCAAAGTTCTGTCTTTACTTCAGTTTGCACAAGATGAACTTCTCAATTTAAAATAGATGGTTTTCTTAACAAGTTGTACACTCATTTCTCCTAAGACTCTTGATTTTATATGTGAAGGGCATGAGAACAATAAAAGGTTGAGTCTATAAAAGGCCACATTATTGACAGGTGGCCAACAGCTGTTCCAAAGAGCCTTATAAAAGATAAACACTATTAAAGGAACATTAGAAAATTATGCAAACTACTCTCCATCCTTGTTTGCTATAAAACTCTTAAATGAGCCAGGTTCTTGTTTGGCTAAATACATCTGCATCTCTCAAATGGGACAATATGTTTTCCCTCCTGAAATTGGTTCCGGAATAGCACATCCTGCTTACCACAAGGTCAAGGAACATTTACAGAGCTTTGTTATAGACTGACTGCCCTGTCCTGTTAGCTATAAGATATTACATTTTAAAATTCACAGATACCCTTTGATCCCCTTATGTTGTCTTATTGCTATCGCTAGAATTTCAAGCACTATATTAAAGAGGTATGGAGAGAGTGGACAGCCTTGTCGTGTTCCTGATATTAGTGGAATAGCTTTGAGTTTCTCTCTATTTAATTTGATGTTAGCTGTCGGCTTGCTATAAATAGCTTTTATTATACTTAGGTACGACCCTTGTATCCCTAATCTCTCTAAGACCTTTATCATAAAGGGATGTTGAATTTTGTCAAATGCTTTTTCAGCATCTAATGAAACGATCATATGGTTTTTTTCTTTCAGTTTATTTATATGATGGATTACACTGATAGATTTTTGTATGTTGAACCAGCCCTGGATCTCTGGGATGAAGCCTACTTGATCATAATGGATAATTTTTCTAATGTGTTCTTGGATTCGGTTTGCCAGTATTTTATTGAGTATCTTTGCGTCGATGTTCATGAGTGAGATTGGCCTGTAGTTCTCTTTCTTGGTTGTGTCTTTGTGTGGTTTTGGTATCAGAGTAACTGCAGCTTCATAAAAGGAATTTGGCAATGACTTCTCTGTTTCTATATTGTGAAATACATTAAGGAGTATAGGTATTAGGTCTTCTTGGAACTGCCGGGCAAAAACTGGGATCTAGCGGGTGAGGTGGCTTGGGGCTAAGGAGAAATGGGATGAGAAACGTGAGAAGGGGAGGATGGGAGAAGCTTGAGGGATTGGGATGGTTAGGATATAGGAAGGATGGATACGGGAGCAGCGAAGTATATATCCTAACTAAGGGAGCCATCTTAGGGTTGGCAAGAGACTTGACTCTAGAGGGGCTTGCGGTGTCCAGGGAGATGTCCCCAGCTGGTACCTTGGGCAACTGAGGAGAGGGAACCTGAAAAGATCCTATCCTATACTGATGAATATCTTACATATCACCTTAGAACCTTCATCTGGTGATGGATCGAGATAGAGACAGAGACTCAATATGGAGCAACGGTCTGAGCTCTTAAGGTCCAAATGAGGAGCAGAAGGAGGGAGAACATGAGCAAGGAAGTCAGGACCATGAGGGGTGCACCCACCCACTGTGACATTGGAACTGATTTATTGGGAGCCCACCAAGGCCAGCTGGTCTGGGACTGAATAAACATGGGTTGAAACTGGACTCTCTGAATATGGCGGACAATGAAGGCTGATGAGAAGCCAAGGACAATGGCACTAGGTTTCAATCCTAATACATGAACTGGCTATGTGGGAGCTTAGCCTGTTTGGACGATCACCTTCCTGGACCTAGATAGAAGTGGGAGGACCTTGGTCTTCCCGCCGGGCAGGGAATTTGGACTGCTCTTCAGTATCGAGAGGGAGGGGGAATGGAGTGGGGGGAGGAGAAGAGGAGTGGGGATAGGGAAAGGGGAGTGGGGGGAGGGGCAATATTTGGGAGGAGGGGGAGGGAAATGGGAAAGGGGACAGGTGGAAATTTTAATTAAAAAAGAATAAAAATAAAAAAAATAAAATTCACAGATAGTAAAAACGTATCCATTTGTTTGTACTAAAGCAAAGTGTGTAAAAATATTAGAAATTTCTGCTATACGGCAGAGAAGTCTTCAGCTATTCTAAATTAACTTCACATTTTGTTGTCAACTTACAGGACAATTAATTTTGTACCTAAATATCTATTTAGAATTAGGATAAATTGTTTTATAACCAGCCTTTGTAACTTACAGGATTATATAAAAGTAATTTTATTTCAATACATATGCACAGACTTGACTACTCTCATTCCTTTAATCTCCTTGACTCTTTGATTTTCCACAGTTATACCTAAACTATGCTTATATAATACTCAATTTTCAGCTTTTCAACATGTTGAAAGTGCCCCTGAAAATGTACCGTTTAGCCCTTTTTTATGGCAGTTTATGAGGATATTCTCCTCACCTCTCAATAGCTGTTGTTTCAAATATGGATTACTGCTGTGATAGTTATATGTTTATATATCCTTTGTGTAATGTATCTCCAGAGAGTCCGTGAAGCTGTCAATATCTTCTCCAGCACAGAAACACAGTCTTGCTTGTCCTGTGCTCATTTATCATGCCAAGACGTTTTTCTGTGAAAAAAAATAGTCATTTGTGCTTAAATTGTCTATCTTGAAATATTTTCATAGCCTTAAAAACGCAGGTCCTCTGCATTTCTGTCATGGCTGTTAGCTCCGTGTTTTTGTGGGTTTTCTCACAGTGAAAGCAGGTGTTTCTCTTTCTTTTAGTTGCTCTCAGGACTCTTGTCCTCCTATTGGGTTGCCGTGTCCAGCCTCGAGATGAGGACTTTTGCTTTGTCTCATTGTGTCTTGTTTTGTCACATTTGCTTGTTGTCTCTTGGAGGCCTGCTCTTTTCTGAAGGGAAGTGGAAAGGGAGTGTATTCAGGGTAGAGGAGAGATGCAGGGGATTGGGAAGGGTGGAGGTATGGGAACGTGTAGTTGAGATGTATTGCATGAGAGAAAACTGTATTTTCAACAAACAAACAAAAAACCCCACAAGCTACCATAAAGCTTTTTCGTTGATTTTGTTGATGTGCATGCTTTGCCTCACAGATCTATTCGCACACACTGAAGAACACACAAGTATGACACACAGCTTCAATATTTACCAACCTAAAATAGGAACATTTCCTTTTTAAATAAAAATAAAAGGAGAGTGAAAGGCTCCGTTGACTTGAATTTTAATTTAATTAAATTTGATTTAAAGTATAACTCTCAAATGACAAATCAGTTTGGTGGATGAGGAGCGATTACTGTGAAAGTCAAATGTGCTTTCATCTCAGTCAGTAATTAAACTTTCATAAAATTATAAGAGTATCAAATTAAGTGTTTAAAATTGGAACACACTTTAAATCTGATGAGAAAAGGGGAGAAAATCAGTAACTAGGAGAGCCTTTTAACAATTGCTAAATACAATAACCTATTTTTAGGACCTATTTAATGCTTGATACTTCTTGAGAAAATTACTCAGTCTTTTGGGTCCTGGCTTTCATTTTTATCAAATAAAGTATAAAATGAATCAAGTCATTTACTCCCACTATCTCATGATAACTGAAATATCATTATTAGAAGGAAACACTGTTTTCTCACACAAAAAAGAGTCACGTTTTGGTGTGACAACATTTTAAACACACTTCTTTCCTCCACTTCCATTTATGCCTGGCCAAAGCAACAATAATTTTATAAGACAAGTCTCCATTAAAGACAACAAGAGTTCAAAAAATTTGACAACTCTCAAATTTATGTTGCTAAACTGATTTTTTTTCAATAAAATATATAGAAGTTCAACACATTACTGCACCCAAATAAATGCTAATAGTAAGAGTTTTTCTGTGGAATGATACACACAAATCCACCATGGCTTAATTGAACATCTAACAATTAATAAGCTATCTTCTCACCCTCGAATTATTTATTAAGTTGACTTGATATATTTTCCAATAGCTTATGTATTTGTAGTCTCATAATTTACTTGATGGCATATTTTAAAATATAGAGATTTGTGAGGATACATAACAACTTTTATCTTTTTATATTTATTTGTATAAATATATCTTAGCCTTACTTGAAGTTTATGGAGCATGTAAAAACTTTCCATTGTTCTAGTATTTTTATACTTATAAAACTTTACAAGCCTATACAAAGATAGTAGTGAAAACTTTAATTTTTAGCCTTAAATATGAAATAGCTAGATTACATTAACGTATTCCAATTTGTTGCTATACTTTACCTATTGTTGGTCATTATATAGTGAGTCATATATATAATCTCACTTGGACTTCTCCAGTGTTAGATACGAGCAAAGGTTGTGTCATTCTGAATGGCATGTTTAAGCTTGATAGACTTGGGAAAAATATAAAATCATAAGCCCCTCAAACATTCCTTTGTTTAAACTGATGCAATTACATATCCTCCAGTGACATGAAATCTGTTCATCATCAACATATGCCTTTTGAGGGATTTGATTGAAGTTAGCAAGATCAAATCTGATAAATGCTGTAATCATTGGAAATAAGTTTTCTTAGCACTGATGTTAAAACAGCATTAATGAGAATATAGAATGAAAATTTTCAACACATATAAAATTGAGCATATTTAGTTATAATTGCCTCAGAAAGAGCTGCATTTCTATATTTAGCAGCCTGACATGAAGCTGAAAGTAATAAAGTCAATAGGGCCTCAAAGAAAGCATTCCTTTTATAAGTTATATATCATCCCAAGGATGGAGTACCTGTAAGTACTGAATTTCTTCCATGGATGGGTTCTTCAAATCAAAAGAATTTTAAATACTGTGGAAACCTAACACAGCAGAAACTTCCTGAAATCTTTGAGAGTGATCTTAGTGATCCCTCTTAGTAATGGAGGACACAGAGTTTGTATAGACATTTTTGTAACAAAGCTTCCAGAAATGTGACTGATTTTCATTTGGTTGATTTGTTGACCAAGGCTGGGGTCTCATCAAGATCCTTAAACAACCCAGGTTGATGCTAAGCCAGAAGGTCGCTCTCTGAATACTCACAATAGGCCACCTTTTACTGGAGACCACATCCACACAGCTCACTGAATGTAGATACATCAAGCTGGTATCTGCCTTCACCCTACATTTTAGTTCCCAACCCAGTCATAAACACTTCAACCTTCATTCTGCCTTGCCTGCAAGATGTACCAGGGCAATGATGGGCCAGAACTTGTGGGAGTGGCCAACTAATGTTTGGTTTAGCCCACATCATGAGACAGAGCTCATGCCATACACTGACTGGATGGCCAGAAATTCTAGACTAGATAGTACAGAGACCTAGGGTAGAACTAAACACTACAGGAAAATAAAATTAATAAAATGATCCCTAATGTTACTCTGCTATACTCATAGGTTAGTGCCTTGTCAAATTGTTATCAGAGAGGCTTCCTTCTACATCAGATGAGAGTGGGTACAAAGACCCATTGCCAAAGATTACATAGAGGGAGTCTAAATTCGAGATCTCTATCATGTCCCTCCCCTCATAGTTGGAAGACCCCACAGAAGACAGGAGGAAAGATTATAGGCATCAGAGAAGGCAGAGAATACCAGTAGAACATGACTCACTGAATCAACTGAGCAGGGCTCACATGGTCTCACAGAGACTCAAGAAGAAAATACGAAGCCTGCGTGGGTCTACATGATATCCTGTGCATATATGCTATGACTGTTAGCTTGGTGCTTTGGGGAACTCCTAACAGAGGGAGTGGACGTATCTCTGACTCTTTTGCCTGCTCTTGGGACTCTTTCCTCCTATTGGATCTCCTTGTCCAGCCTTCATATTAGGGCTTTTGTCTTATTGTGTCTTGTTTTGTCCTGTTTTGTTGTTGCCTCTTGGAGACCTGCTCATTTATGAAGAGGGAATAGAGGGGAAGTGAATGTAGGAGAAAAAGGAGTTGCAAGGAGAAGGGGGAAGCTGAGAGCAGTGGAATGAGAGGAAACTGGTCAGTGAATTGTGTGAGAGAAAAATCCATTTTAAATAAAAATTTAAAAGAATTATGAGCATTCACAGCACAAATTCCTAATAAAAGAATGATTATCAATCAAACTCTAAGAGCATGTGTTTTCTTATGTCTACTGAAAGTAGGACTTGAAATGAAGGACTGCATGTTCATAGATATTTTAAATGTTCTATTGTGATAGAATAAGGCACAGAGTAAGACACAAGGGGATTAAGGACAAGTCAATACAATCATGTGCAATCAATTTGTCCACTATTGATGACTGGTTTTCACTCTATAGACTTTCTGAAAAGCTTGATAAAAGGCATTGCAGAACTGTCAGTTCTTAGGGCAGAAGAGCTAAGCATTTTGTATTGACTTTTCTACTAGTTACTTGTCTTGTTTCTGGGACAAAATACCCAACAAAAACAACTTAAGGAAGGAAGGGTTTTTTGTGGCCCACATATTCAGGGTATTGTCCATCATAGTTGGAATGCAAGGCAGCAGAAGCACAAGGCCTCTGGTCACACAACCAGGAACTAGAAAGCCACGCCTTCTGGTGCTTAACTAGCTCTTTCCTTTATATTCAGTATAATACTTCAGGCCATGGAATGGAACTGACTATACTTTTTTTCCTGCCTCACTTAACTCAGTGCAGAAACTTCCTTATGGACATGTATGTTTGTCCCCTAGATGATCATGTAGTCTGTCATGTCGGTCATCACAGCTCCTATTGCTCACTGCTCAATTTTCTTGAAGTGGCACATAGGAAGTTGCTGATGTATCTGTTCCTTTCATCATTCAGATACCTTTGTTATGTATCTTAAGTCAAACAAACTATAGTCTCACTTATAAATTGGTGACCAGCTCAAGTTTTGTAAACATGGGTTTTCCCCCAAGAGCTGTCTTCCAACATTGCAGAATTTGAGAGTTGGGTATTCCCGATGTGGCTAATGGGAAATTATGGACTTAATTTCAATAATATTTCACTATTCTGTATGTGTATGTGTGTGTGTGTGTGCACATTCAATTTTTTGAGGTGAAATCTATCACTGAATATGAAGCTAATTGATTTAGTGGGGCTGGCTGACCAATGATTCCAAGGGATCTTTCTCCCTCCACTGTTGTGCCTTGTAGCGAGCTGCGTGAAGCCACACCTGATGGCAATGTAGAGAGCTGCGTGGAGTCGCACATGATGATGCTGGCTCCCGCCCTCCGCGATCCCGAAAGCGAGTGCTCTCTGTGATAATCAACTCCTATGGCTAAAGCCTGACTTATGCTATTATTATGCAATGACTGTCAGCTGCTTGCATATGCGTGGACCTATGGGCAGTGCCCACCTGGCAATCTGAGGTTGGCGGCCCAGGCCTACTTAAGGGCTGGGAGAGAGAGGGAGAGGGGAAGAGAGAAGGAGAGAGAGAGAAAGAGAAGGGGAAAGATTGCTGTGAATAAAGTCCTGAATAAAACTGCAGTGAGAAGAGCTCCGGTGTCGTGCGTCCTCCTTGCTGGACGAGGGGGACCACGACAGTTGGTGGCCCGTACAGGAATCCTCCAAACCTCTCTCTGTGGAGCCCAGAACTTGCTGCAGTCAGGGGGTGCACCGGATAATCCTCAGGTAAAGACTGGGGATCCGCAAAAAAAGCGGGTTTTCTGCTCTCGCCAGTAGAAGGGAGAGTGGGGGTAATGAGAGCTGCGACTATAGCAGACGGATCAAAGTGAGAGTCACGACCAAAGTGGACGGTTTAAAATGAAAATAAAAGAATGGGATTTTAGAATGGGCGCTTCAACATCACACCTGATTTTTCTGGCTCTTAATGAGCTGTTAAGGAGCGCATTGGAGAAGTTTTTGACTGAATGTGACACAATTGCTCCTTGGGACAAGCTTGGTAGAGATCTGAATTTTGCTGCTAAACAAGGTATGTTAAGGAAGGGAGTTAGATTCATGTGGTTTGAATTACCGAGACCTCCTGAGTTTGCAGTGGAGAGTGAGCAGTTGTGGCTCCAAGGCCAAGCAGCGCTGAGGGTCTGCAAAGCTGCAAACACCCAGGACCTGCCTTGAGGACCAACAAGGCCAGAATGCTAGGCCACTCCCAGCGTGTGCCTCAGGGCATAGAAGCGCAGCACAACCAGGGCTGTTCTGCACTGCCACACCTCCACCTTCCAGCTCGGTGGGGAGGTAGAGTCTCCGCCTCTCCCCAGTCGCTGCTGTGACCTGCATCCAAGCGAGGCTGAAAATGGCAGTAAGAATGCAACGTCCCCGCTCAGCAAGAAGTAGCCAGAGAGATTGACAACGTCCAAATTCCCTATAATTTAAGTGGGGTCCCTTCAGAGCAGCAAGCCTGCTTCCCTGAGTTCTGCTCCACTCCATGCACCAGTCTGGACCCAGAACAAATGCAGCTGGGGCAGAAAGGCAGCTGGAGCAGAGCTTTGCTAGGTGGCTGTGGTGGAAGGCACATTGCCTCAGCAGTCGGTGCCTAGCCTGGCGGATGCCACAGCAGTGCTAAGAGTATCAGCAAAGGCAACAACAAGTGCTGGAGCTGAGACAAGCTGGAGCACAGACCCCACAGGGCTGCCCGAGAACGCAGTGTAGCCGCGGGGCAAGGAAAAGGCAATGGCAGTTTCAGGCTCTGCACACCGCTGAAGAGTCTGCAACAGAGCGAATTTAAATCAAGAGACTGCCCTATTGTAGGAAAAGGTACCTGTGTGTACTGTTTTAGCCAAAGGGTTGGTAGAATACCATAGCCCAAATGGGAGGTTGGGTCTAGTGGTGATTGGGAACCCTACTGCTGGCAATCTCAACACCTGTTGTCATGGGCATTTATCTTTAAATCCTGTGTAAGATCGGACAACTCATGAGAATGCAGCATATGGTCACTTAGCAGAAGCAGGATCAGCTGAGCTGCTAGGGAAGCCAAAGAGGTGCACGAGGGAGAAGGTGTCTTCCATGCACTCAGCTGGCAAGAATGAATGTGCCACGGGGGTATGGCAGCTGGGGTATGTTAAGAGACGCAAGTCCATACCCTAGTCTGTCAGACATTTCTATCCATCCAGGGCTGTGTGTGACCAGCATTCAGTATGAAACATTAACCCATGCAGCTAATCTGTCTAAAGAATTGTCTAGATATCTTTTAGGTAATTGGTCTGGTGAATTCGAAAACTGGAAAAGCTGCGGATGACGATTGTGACTGCAGATTCCACACGCATGGATACCAGCCTGGCAGAAGGACTATCCTCCTGGATCACTCCATGGATCATCTGAAGGAGTGGGCGGGAGTAGGAGCCCTAACAGGCTTAATGGTGCTTGCCTCCCTGGTATGCCTGTGGTGTGTCTGTCACATAAGGGTTTCACAGCATCGCAATGCAGTTATGATCATTCAGGCCTTCACGGTCATTGAAGCAGGACAGTCTCCCCAAGTTTGGCTATCTTAAAAGAGATAGAAGTGAACACAGGATGCGAGGCTTGCGCACTGCACTTGAGGTAAGCATACATCAACCTCAAGAAGAGCAAGTCTGATTGCATGTGGGTTGGTGTCCAGCTCCCACCTCTGTAAAAAGGCACCAGACAGGTCTAGTGTTCTCTGGGTGGATGACACCTGGACAGACACTAGCACATGTTCCATTTTTAACAGAGATCAGACCTCTACTCTTGCCTGTAGCTTTACAAAACAAAAAAGGGGGAACTGTAGCGAGCTGCGTGAAGCCACACCTGATGGCAATGTAGAGAGCTGCGTGGAGTCGCACATGATGGTGCTGGCTCCCGCCCTCCGCGATCCCGAAAGCGAGTGCTCTCTGTGATAATCAACTCCTATGGCTAAAGCCTGACTTATGCTATTATCATGCAATGACTGTCAGCTGCTTGCATATGCGTGGACCTATGGGCAGTGCCCACCTGGCAATCTGAGGTTGGTGGCCCAGGCCTACTTAAGGGCTGGGAGAGAGAGGGAGAGGGGAAGAGAGAAGGAGAGAGAGAGAAAGAGAAGGGGAAAGATTGCTGTGAATAAAGTCCTGAATAAAACTGCAGTGAGAAGAGCTCCGGTGGTCGCGTCATCCTTGCTGGCCGAGGTGGGCGCGACAGTGCCTGATATACATGTGAGTGTTAGTAATAACTCAGGTCTTTATGCTCACACAGTAAGTATTTTACTGACTGAGCCAACTCCCCAGGAAGACCCTTGATTTGAATTCATGTACATATACTTTAATAGTAAAGCCTCATATTTTATTGTCTCTTTGCATCCAGGATAAATTTCTCCAATGATGATTTTTTTTTCTAAACCTAACTCTTAATTGTAATTAAGATATCTGTTTTTAGGTAATGAGATGTGTAGAAATACTAGCGATTTTTCACTGTAATTATCCATTGCCACGTCTTCACTCTCACATATGTTTTTTTGAATGAATTGACACTATACACTCATGGAGTATATAGCCAAGCATTCAGGTGTCCTCCAAGTCCTCACGTCACATGGTGGTTAAAGCACTGTAGTCACAAGAAGCAAAACAATATCCACAATAGAAGTCAACTTGGCTGGCAGCCCCATTGTTGGAAGAAACCACGGCTACTACATACAGATATAATGAGAAGAATGTTGTCACATTGTGTCCATACATAGTAACTAACACTGACAAAGTATAATGCATATAGGGACTGTGTTACCATAAGCAAAAATATCAGGAATAAAAGTGTCATGTTGGTATTGGGTTGTAAGAAGAATCTATGATGAAAAGAACTTTGAGAAGACAGTGGAAGGTACCTGAGTATCCTAAAGGTGGGTTCCAGTAATGGCTGAAAGGAAATGGTATTCAGAACTTGATAATTGTTGCTCTCAACAGGATAAGCTTTATGTGAACCCACATGTATGCACAGCCTAAAATCCATAGAAAATAAGAAAAATGGAGAATACTGGGGATTAAAAGGAGGGCAATACAGGAAATTATTATCTGGTAGTTACATAACTTCAGTTTGGTATGATGAAATCATTCTGAATATGGGAAGTGGTAGTGGTAATGTAATAACCTGAATCATAGAGCTTAAGAATTATTCAGGCAAACATGATTAAATGCCAACATAGTGTGTACATTTTATATATACTTTGACTATATGTGTATATATATATGACTTTTGTAAACACTAGACCATACTTTATATTCATATTTATAATCCTTTGAAATTTAGAAAAGCTTTCTTGAAACACATGTGCAAGTTTCTAGAGAATTACTATCAAGTTTGAAGCCTTAGGGAATTCTCACATTTCCTAAACCTAAAAGCAATTTCTTTGAGACCTTCAAGCAAAAAGAGAGGTTTAATTATATATTTTAAAGCACTTCTTTGTCTTATTAAACACAGGAAGAGGAAAAGAGTAACTCAAATATGCCATCAACATCATCTCCCTTTTAGTGCCTATTATATTAAGTAGGTACTCATTAGAAATAATGCATCCTAACTTCATCTTTTGATGATGTCCCTTTGCCAGTTGCATATCTGAAGAACTGCAACACAGTTTTATCCAGTAATTTAAACTTATAGCTATGATTTTCCCAGAAGAGAACATAAAAATTAAGTGTAGGTGAGTGCCCTTAGACTTTTATGATGTTTTCATTGCATTTAGAATATTACTCATTTCTTCAGAATATTTTAACCCACACTTGAGTTAGCAAATGTCTACATAGCTGTTGCATTTTATATTATAAAACTCATTTACTGGTATATATTAAATTATAGTATTTATTTTTTGTATAATAAATCAGTCCTATAAAGCAGGACAAGTTTCCCTCTAAGGTTATATACCAATTAGTAGAGATGAGGAGTAAAAAGAATATAAATGAATTTTTTTTTCATTTTGGATATTGGAGTATGGCTTCCTTTATTAGAAAGAAATGCTAAGAGGAAAACATATAGAAACTTTGTGAAGACTAACTCTTCAGACTTAAGAAAATGGAGTGGTATAGCTTTATGAGATAGTAAACTTTTGTGATTATCTTAATCAATAGCCATATACATTGCTGTATATTTTTATAATATCCACGTAATTTCTATCCCCAAGTGTTATAAATTTTAAGAATAGAAAAGTAAAAGATTAAAGATTCCAACATGTTAAATTTTTATCATGTTATGTGGTGGATAAATTAGTGATTGTAGATGCAAATTTTGTATTATCTGAATGTGCAATTAAATTGACTCAACCAAATTAATCTTTCTGAATTCCATGTGACCAGAAAATTGAATGTAGAGTTTTGAGTAATAATTTGCATCATTAGTGACTTGGAAATATCTGTTAGAACTTAGATTAATATTTCTATCCTGGGTAAAAGTGAAGCCAGTTTTATAAGATTAAGCACTAGTTCAATATATTTATTTATTTATGTATTTATTTATTTATTTATTTATTTGGTTTTTCGAGACAGGGTTTCTCTGTGGTTTTGGAGTCTGTCCTGGAACTAGCTCTTGTAGACCAGGCTGGTCTCGAACTCACAGAGATCCGCCTGCCTCTGCCTCCCAAGTGCTGGGATTAAAGGCGTGCACCACCACCGCCCAGCACACTAGCTCAATTTATAAGACGGAAGGAAAACTAATACGTAGATATTATGTTAAATATCTGAATTCACATACTTTATCAAAGAAATATGTTAAGGAATATTACAGCTTTCAGTAGAACATTCACACTTGTTTATTATCCCAGTAGATCAACATTTTAATATCACTTTATGAAGACACTGTATTGAGTATTTTACATTAATTCTCTTATTTGAGCACACAATTAGTTCATCTTTATTTTAACAAAGATCTTTCCAGCTATTTTATACTTAATTTACCTTTAACCTATATTTTTAAAAATATTTTTGTAAACTAAAACATAAAACATTAGTCAGTCACAACTTTATTTAGGACCTGCTTTGGGATGTCCCCTCTGTATGCTGTGATCTGTCTACTGTCATTGCTTAATAAAGAAGCTGGTTTGTCCAATAGCCAGGCAGAATATAGACAGGTGGGAAGTCCTTATAAAGATAAAGGGAGAAAAAAAAGCAGAATTAGGGAGACACCAGCAGCCACTGGAAAAGTAAGCTAAACACAGATCATGTGGTGATATATAGAATAATAGAAATGGGTTACTTTAAATATATAGAGCTAACCTGTAAGAAGCCTGAGTCATTAGTCAAAGAGTTTGTAATAATTAATAGTAAGCCTCAGAATGGCTATCCAAGTACTGGTGAGTGGGAGAGAAAGTTCTAGTTTTTTTTCTACATAGTATACTGTTCTTATGGTTTTTTTTCTCCATCTATTCCTCACATTTTATTCCACCTCTCCTCGCATCCAGATCTATTCCCTTTCAATCTCTCAATAGAAAAGAAAAGGCTTCTAAGAGATAAAAATAAAATAAAATGTAATAAGATAAAATGAAAACCTGTCACATCCAATTTGGACAAGACAAACCAGCAGAAAGAAAAGAGCCCAAGAGAGGGCACAAGATTCAGAGACTCGCATATTTGCTCACTCAAAAATCCCATAAAAACACTAAACTGGAAGCTATAATATATACACAGAGGACCTGATGTAGACACATGCCGGTCCTGTGCATGCTGCTTCAGTCTCTGACAGTTGATAAGACCTTTGCTCTCAAAGACATCTTTTTGAACCCTAATTATTTGACTGCATGTTCCTATACCAGGCAGTTTTCCATAACCATTTCCTCTAAGTATTGTTCTGAAGACTCTACGGTGATCTTGTTCATTTCATCTTTCCAGGTGGATCTATATATGTTTTTCTTAAGGTGCAACTTGTTACTTAGCTTCTCTAGGATCATGAACTATAAGCTCAATATCCTTTGTTTATAGCTAGTATCTACTTATAAATGAGTATATAACATAGTGGAGAGAGAAGAGAGGGTGTAAAGGACAGAGAAGGGGAAAAAGGGAGAGGTGAAAAAAACTTGAGGGAATGGGATATTTGAGATGAAAAAAGAACAGAGATGAGAGCAAGGAATGAGATTTCTTGATTGAGAGAGCCATTGTGGGGTTATCAAGGAACCCTTGCTCTAGAGAATATGGGGTTAGCAAGAAACCTTGCTCTAGAGAAATTCCAGGAATTCACTAGGATGACCCCAGCTAAGACTGTAGGCAATAGAGAAGAGGGTGGACCAAACTAGCCCTGCCCCTTAGTCAGACTGATGAGTATCTTATTTTTTTTTTTTTTTTGGTTTTTCGAGACAGGGTTTCTCTGTGGCTTTGGAGCCTGTCCTGGAACTAGCTCTTGTAGACCAGGCTGGTCTCGAACTCACAGAGATCCACCTACCTCTGCCTCCCAAGTGCTGGGATTAAAGGCGTGCGCCACCACCGCCCGGCTCTGATGAGTATCTTAAATATCACCATAGAACCTTCATCTAGCAACTGATGGAAACAGAGGCAGAGACCCGCATTGGAGCACTGGACTGAGCTCCCAAAGTCTAGTAGAAGAGTGGGAGGAATGAGAATATGAGCAAAGAGGTTAAGACCATGATGGGTACACCCACTGAAACAGTTTACTTGAGCTAGTGTGGGTTACCAACACGAGCCAGACTGGGAAGGGACCAGAATAGGACCGAACTAGTCCCTCTGAATGTGGTTGACAGTTGCATGGCTGGGGCAGAGTGCAGGGCCACTGGCAGTAGTACCAGGATTTATCCCTACTGCATGTACTGGCTTTTTTGGAACTTATTCTCTTTGGATGGATACCTTGCTCAGCCAAGATATACTGGGGAGGGCCTTGGACCTTCCCCAAAGCAATGTGCCTAACCCTCTCTGTGGAGTGGATGGAGGTAGGGTGACTGTATGTGGAGGGAATGGAAGGATGGGGAGGAAGTGGGAACTTGGATTGGTATGTATAATGAAAAAAGATAGCTTTTTATTAAAAAATAAAAAAATAGTAAGAACTGGGTATAGAGTGAATGGAAACATACTATTGATAATACAATCCTTTTGCAATGTAAAAAAAAAACATGGCAGTGAGGAACACTGAGACTCTCACAGGTAGTTTTTATGAATATCTTAGGAGATCAGCCATGAGCTAGGTCTATTCACACAATTTTTATTTGCTTGTGTCTGAAACAGTTTTAGTCTGTATCCCAGGTTAGATTGAATTTCATTTTGTAGCCCAGGCTGACCTTGAACTTTTAGAAACCTGCTTCACTCTGCTTGAGCTCTGTGATTATTGGTATGAATCACATGTCCTGATTTACATTGTTTTGTACAAAAAACGTATTTGATATGGACGGCCTTTGGATAATTACCTGGGCAGGTCAGCTTCCTCAGGATAAAAGAGTACATTAAACCACTGTGCCTGAATGTCGAACTCTTCAGCACAATCTACTTACAAAATGGCTTGAGAATCAGATTTGCATTCCACCTCTGAGTACTTCCTTAACTAACACTAATTTCTCTTGTATAGTTTCCTAACCTGTCATACAGTCCATTGTCATGTTGATGGAGGTGGGTCTTGTTGAGAGCTTAATGCCTCAAGCCACTTCCAGGGACATTCTTCCTTCAGCAAAGGAACAAGTGTTCAAGTGCCCAAGACTATAGGGGCATTTCTCATCTGAACCACCACTGGGGTTTATTCTGACACAGGCTTCACACTCAGAACCTGGCTCTCTAGGCTAGACATGCCTCACTTCCTGGGTTTGGTTGGTTTCCCAGTCACTCATCTTCTACCCAGGGAGGATCTTAACCTGCCTCTGTGTCTGGCAGGAGAATCATGGCGACTGCCTGACTCGGCTTCTTTCTCCCAGCATTCTGTTCTGTCTACTCCACCTACCTAATTTTCTGTCCTATCAGGCCAAGCAGTTTTCTTTATTAGTTAACCAATGAAAGCAACAGATAAGATACAAGACCCACCTCCATCATCATGTCACTAATCATCTCCTCTCAATAGACCTCTTCAGTTTTTTGCATAACAAAGAATATGTTACACTAAGATGATAATGGAAAATAAATATTTTCCATATATGTTTGTGCTTGGACCAGCATGTTTACACAGTTATAAAGGAATGAGAGTGAATACACCGAAAATGTTATACACATCTCCTGGGATGAGCTCTGTAGCACTTTGGCAAAAAGTGAAAAATCATTTCGTTCAAAATTATACTTGCAACAAATTAAATTCTGTTCATAGGTATGAATCAACTCCATGGTAAAGAAACAATGTTGTAAGCATTCAAAATTGGATGCTCATTGTTTGTTGGAATATAAAGGTCAGAGGGGTCACAGTTCACGGACTTTCTCTGGACTAACAGAGGTTGATCTGATGGACAGAAAAAAATTGATTGCGATTGCTAAAACTACATTCTTTAACATAATTTATTTTAAATTATCTTTTATATATTGATCCCAAGCATTATTTAAATCACTTTTACATCAGTTATTAATTGCTTTGACGTTAAAGAATCAATTTATATAGCCAGTTATAATAATATCAGGTTAAGTGAAAATTTATATTCTAATTAATTAGTTAATTACAATACACAAATTAGTGCATGTGTCTACATACAAATTCATATACTCAAATACTAGTTAGAATTGTCTTATTTACTCATCAACCTTCTGAGAAAAGAAATATCTGAAGTTAAAGAGAAGATGAAATTTTTCCTCAGGTCATAATGTTATAACTACTGGAAAATTTAAGTAGATTTTAACTTGGAAAAATGAAAGTTATTTTTATCATATTTTAAAAAGTGTAACAAAGGGTGCAACAAACCATGATGGCACAGTTCTAGAATCTGAGTATTTAGGGGTGGAGGTGGGGTAGGTGAAGGAGAATTTCCATTTCCAGACTGACTTACCTAGTTAAAAAAGGGAGACCTTCATTTCATCTCAACCAAAAAAACAAAGAAACACAGACACACACACAGACACACACACACCACAATGTGTAAAAAACGAACTGTTAGCAATTCACAACAAATTCTGGAAAAAATATTGTGTCACCTAATTAATAAAAATGCCATGTGATAAACTTTACACAATGTCCTACAGTTGTTGTTTTAGATGGGGATAACAAGTCACGGACTGTTGGAATATAATCTTAATGTACTTTAAGCCATAACTTCACCTGCAGTTCAGGTTACTATTTAGTTCCTATAAATAGGAGGATGGGCTCTGTAAATATGTCTAAAGTAAAAAAAAAAATAATAAGAAAACAGGACATTTGATCCATGTAAGAAACTCACAGGTTTGTGGAAACAGTGGGGTTTTAGTTGAAAGATACAAATGGCAACCATGAACACTGAGGCTGGGCTGCTAGAGGAGTGGGTGGAGAGTACAAGGAATTGGGAATATGAACAAAATAAGCAGTTAAACTGAGAAATGGGACAGAGGAAAGGAAACCTGTATCATCAGCTGTCAAAAATCTGGAAATGGGGCAGGTAAATTGCAGGTTAGTGTACAGCATCTTATGATACTCTACATCAGGAACACAACTGCCTGTCCTTAGTAGCCTACCAGTGTGCTCGCCTGGTCTCAGAGTGTCTATTACATGGTCTGTCCAAAATGCTTTGACATACATTCCCATTGTACCTTCCACTGTCGATTATTTCAAGCATTTCTGCAGTAAAATTTTAAACTAGCCAAAGACAGGCACGTGGTCCTGTCCTTCCTCATTCAGTTCTCATTGAAATGTAAGAGTGCCAAGAAAAAGTATGCCAAATGCATTTGATGTGTAATTGGTATTGTTCCCTAATAAATTTTTGGTGAGTTGTAGACTATAGTATAAGATTCTGAATTAAAAGCATATTTTGACATTTTGTCTATTAGTAAGAAGACTGAACATAGAGAACCTGGCTGTGGAGACCAAGGTCACACAGCACTCTGAAAGTGACAGGAATGAAACTCGAGTACTAGATAATTGGGACACTTTGCCATCATCTACAAGAGGAAGTCAATGAGTCCAATATGAAATATGTATTAATTGTAGAGTTAATTAGTGAGAAAAAATGAATTAAAAAGTTAAGGAAACTTGTGCCTAAAATTTTATCTACAATTAATCAAAGATTCAGAGAGCTACTCACAGACATTATTATGTAATTAAAATGTTAAGTGTGGCTACCTCTTTTTAGGAAGGGCCACCTACTAAGCCTGACAATAATAATTAGCAAAGATAAATATTATTTTTCTAGTGGTTTATTACCTTTTCTCAGAGGTTGTCACCGGAAAAACTTGAGTCTATCACGTCTATTTTATTTTAGACCTGTTTGTCACTTTAATATGCTTGTGACTAGATGACTGCAAGGAGTGATGGAATCCAAATTATTTTTGCTTTCCACCCTGATGGCGCTAATGCTCTACTCGTTATTTCAGTGGCATTTGCTTCAGTGTCACAAGTCCTGTCGGAAGGTGCTTTACATTTTCATAATTGCTCCCCTTCTGAACACATCTTGGCTTTTTCATGTGACAAACACCACCCCTAGGCTGTAAAATTCATTGCTCTCAAAGGAAATCTCAATCACTTGGAGGGCTCTAGTCATTCTTCCAAAGGTTGAATTTTTTTTATTCCCTGACAAGCAAAGTTTCAGAATTTTGTGCCATAAAATACTCTGATTTTACTTATGTTTCTTGCAGACTCATGACATAAAGAATTACAAACCTTCTTTGTTAAATAGCTCATTTTCCCTAACCTATACACAGATCATGAAATGTAGGCTAAGTTTTGCTTTTAATAAGAAGAAAATGACCATGTATAAAATTTATTTGTTGTATTTTGAGAATCTAAACAGAACTCAAAACATTACCTATGCCTTAAAAAGGACTAGTGACAGCTATGTAGGTAGGTAAGTAGGTAGATAGGGTAGATAGGTAGGTGGGAATTAAATGGGCTTGAACTGATTTTGGAGACATTTCTTAAAATGACACATGCTTATTACATTTGATCACATTCAAATATTAAAATCACATCTCTTATTATCGTTTTTATCTTTTTCATTTACTACCTATTTTTTCTTGGTTGTATAGTCATTTGATAATGAATTACTTAATTCTGAGTGGTCACCCATTTGGATCTAATAGGAAATCTCAGTTTTAAAAGGTGCCCATGAAACTTAAATCATATGTAGAATTATAAGATTCAATGCCACTCGTGAACTTTTATCCATCTCTAGTTGGCTCTGCCCTGAGAAGCCAAAGGGATCTTGCCAGCATGCAGTCATTTGTGTCTCCATGAATTAATTGTTAACATTAATTGTTGACATAAATTGTTAATGTTTGAGAAGCATTGGTAATTTACACCAGCTACTCTACCTAAGGAGACATTTTTTTTTTATCAGAATGGATGATATTCATAGATATAAAGGGTTAATGTAGAAAGGCTTAGTATGAAAATTTATTTTTGCTTGCCGGTTGAATTCAGGTTCAGGTTCTGTACTTTGAGGTTACAGCCGTGTCTGTGTCTTTGTGTTTCCGTTCGAGCTGAGTTCAGGTTCTGTATTTTCGGTTTTGCAGTCGCTCGTGTCTCCCGAGGAGACGAAGGAGTGATCAGCAGACATGCTAGATCACCGACTGCTTCCCTGGGAGATGTCCTGGGAGGTAAGAAGGGACCCAGGGACGCCTGGGAGAGTCCCTTCTGGGTGCTGGTGAGGATACGGAAGTTCTGGATTGGAAGAACTATGTCCTCTCAGCCCTCTGTATTTCTGGAATGGTTTTGTCTGTCTCGGTGGAGACGGACATTTGTTTGCGTGTCGTGGGTGTCTAGCTGCCCGGTGGAATTGTGCTAATGCCAGTATTTGTGTTTTACTCTCTTTCTCTTTGGATTGCTTGCTGAACTTCTGAAAAACACAGTAGTTTTTTTTTTTGTTGTTTTGTTTTTTTGTTTTTTTGTTTTAGAAGAGAGATAATAACAGAATCATTTTCTTAGGGATGCTGTATACTTTAAATAGATCAAACATTTAGTATTATTTTATTATAAAAGAAAAGACCTAGAAATAAGAAATCTTATCTGTCTTTTATTCTCTCAACAACAAGCACAAAACTGACAAAGACCCGATGTGAGATGGGAGTACCTATCCATGGTAGCACCACCGCAATCTGCTTTGCACACTGAAAATAAAGTGAAAGAGACTCAATTCTAAAGCATGATATTTCTCCCCAGCAAAGAGTAGCAGAGTAGATTTCCCAGTAAACAATTGTTCTCTTAAAAGATTTTTCCTCAGCTTTGAACACAGTACCCACTAGCAATCACTGATACGGAAGCACTGCTTTCCTTAGACACAGCCCATGGATCACCTTAGGGAATCTCTTATCTCTGTCACATTCTTGCTCTTTTTCTTATCTTCTTTTTCAGGGGTAGATAGAATGGAATCAATAAGACAGTGTCACTTTCTAATGAGATGAATGCTAATCAAAGAGACAGGAAATGGTGACTTAAGTATTAAATTGACTGGCCTGTTACTTCTAGCAGAAGTTCACAATGCAAAGGCACCAATCCGCAGGTACAGCAGCCTCAAAGGTTTTGTGATGTCAATCAGAGTTTATGCAGTTTCTTGATGGCATGAGTGTGTTGAGATCTCCAACAGAATATGAAAAGAACCCCCCCCCCCCCGGTACTTTCTGCATAAATGAGGGCACAGGGCAAAGCTTATTTCCAAGGAGAAAATGAGAATGCCAGAAGAGGCAGCCTGCCGATCTTATTATTATGCCTAGCACCAAAGAATTTTTTTTTAATTTCCACTGAAAATGTTCATGCCCATTAATGTTAATTACCAATAATTTTCAAACCCTGCCAGCTGCAGAACAGCTTTGCAGGCGTATAAATTCAATAAATATGGTATGAGTAGAACTAATAAGTGGTGGGGTTGAGACCTAAAGCCCTAGAGAAAAATAAGGCAAATGGGAACTGTGTTTTTATAGTGTCCTTAATTGAACCTCCATTGGTAGGTCTACCATATTCACATACTTCCCACACTGAAATACTATTCTCATAGCTTCTTAGCGTTTTTCTGTATTGTGACTATTACAGGCTCTCCTGATATTTTTACATGAGCAGTGTGCAGCATTTATCTCCTTGGGCTATCTCTAATTGCACATAAAACACATTTTACCAGAGACAGCGCTCTATGAACTGTGGAATCCGTGGATGAAAGCACAACCTGAGAGCCTGAAAGTCTTACAGACTGAAGAGCAGATTTTGTGCCACCTAAAGCTTACATTCTTCGCACTGGAGAGAGAAAGGGAAAAGGAAAAACAGAGAAGAAAGAGAACAGTAAAGAAAGAAGAGGAAAAGAGGCTACCATAAACAGTGAATTTAAGGTACATTTGTGTAACAAGCAACTTGCTATACAAAAGGATAAAAAAGAAAGACAAAGTATCAGCTTTTGAAGCACAGCATGTGGACACACATGACCACATGACCATGTGGCCACTGTCTTTCCCACCTCTTTAGAAGGTATCTGCTGCGTTGCAGAGAAGGGCTTTACTATTCCCAAGGTGACCCCACTCTAGTTTAGCAGGATCAGGTCAAACAGGTTATTTTCTGTATCGATTCCCAACTAGTTGTTTGGGCTTCAAAAGATTATAAGGAATAAATGAGAAACAAAAGACCACAATATTTTTGCAATTTGTCCTGAGCAAAGTTTATAACTCTTCAATAAATGTCAGGCATTTATTTACATTGGTGTTAAGCTATGTGTGGTTTGGGTTTTATTTTTCTGCCTGTTGCGGAAACTGAATCTGGAGAGCTCCCATCATCTCATTGGATAGTATTGTATTATGAATTAAATCTCTAAAGGCACTGTAAATTTGGTTGTTGAGTGGTGAAGGAAATATGTATTCCTTTAAAAATTCTTCTAACAAAGAGTTTGAATTTTTTAAAACATGTGTATTAAGGATATTATACAAAACATATTAAAAAGCACATAGAATGAGTATTTCTTTTTAAAAATATGGAGACTGACACTTCATTTTATGGTAAGAAACAAAACGTTTCACTGAAGAAATAATCAAAGCATTTGAAATTTTATATTGATTGATGCATTTAAAATAAATTTTTGGATTTTGTGCAGTCGCATAGAAATAAGTCACACACAACTAGAATGTTGAATCTTACCAGTGAAGTTTGTATAGTTTCGGTGCTAAAATCCCAGGTCTTCTAAGTGCTGATGTATGAACCTGAGTGGGCCATTCATTAAACATTCATGAGGCATCCTAGACTTCGTTGACATTTTTATATCTTTATGGATACAATATTGTCTCAATCTACAACCCAAATGCTGGAATGTCATCTTTCTCATGGTGCTTGCTTCTAATAGTCATCTTAATCACACATTGTTATTCATAACAATATTGCTGTAATGGAAGTGACATCAACACTAAATTGTGTAAGTGGTAGGGCAGGGAAGGGAAGCAAGCATCTGTGCCCTGTGAGGAGTCACAATGCTCAGTGTCAGAGGCACATTAGAATGAGCAGCAGCTTTGTGGGCCTAGAGCTTCACTGTCAGTCAAGGTGAAAACTGAGACCAGTATTTTGCTATCCGTGTTTTATCCAGTACAAATGCAGAAAATTGAGGGTTATACAAAATTACTGATTTTTTTTCATAATTTCCTGTGATTTATTTTTAAAGTTGAGCAGCTTAACCTTAGGGGAAAAAGCTGAAAGGAATTGATTATCTGCTTTATTGGAAGTAACTATTCGAAAAATGACCCGGGTTGACATTGAACAAAGTTATACTAATTTTCACAAAACACTTATGAGCTTCATAAATGTTAATTTTTATAGGAATGAACCTCTAATGCTTAGGAGTCAGAAGGAGCTTCAGAGATTACTGAGTCAATGCTTCAACTATGTTCATGGAAAGCAGAAGATGAAATAGTATTTTCAAGGCAAGACTGGGTTTTGATGGCAAACGAGAACAGGAACTACCTATTGTTAAGTCCAGTTGAAGTGGTCTTTCCTCTTTCTAAGTGAGATCTGTTATGTACTCCCAAAAGAAATGGAATTACTGATTTTTGGCATCAGAGTGCATCTGCATAATTATGATAGAATGAGCTAACCAAACAATGCACATGTAAACAACATGATAGTGGTTATTGGCCTGCCTAGAGACTCACAGTCTTATATTGTCAGTAAATGTTAAGTCCTAAGATAGAGAAATGAAAAGAGGGGGGGGGGGTGGAAATATGGAGGATAGCTCACCTAGAAAAGTGAAAATGGACTATTTCATTACAAGTCAATGGTTTATTTAAAGCCATTTTTTCCAATGCTAGTTATTATGTATAGGATCCAGTATGAATGCCTTTCCTCATCCTTAATATTCTACCTAACCTACCAGAGACTATCAATTTCATAGAAGCACTACAATGACTGTGTTCTTGTCAATAGATATGGTATGACTTTCAGCATCTTGCATAGTGTGATGCTTTGACGTTGCCTCCTTTTCAAGTGGTTTATGACTTAAGACTTCAATTTTCCTAGCCCATAAACTATTAATAACAGGAGTTCAAATATTCTCCACTACCAAAATACCTAACAAGGAATGTGAAAGGTGGGGGTGAATATGTGAATTCCTTCATTTTAAACAAGTTATCTTAAAGATGACTAATTCACACAGATAATTAACCTCATCGGATGTAAGGAAAAGAACCACACTACTGGTCTTTTCCAAAGGAGGTACTTTTTACTGTCATGGGACATAACATGTAAAAAAGGTGATTCTTAAGTCAATATTTTGTCATTTATTTTTAATTTCATTTTCTTTGCCATAGCATGCCATTTGATAGAGATACAGGGATTGAGATGCTCACCATGCCCTTGAGCAGCAATCTCACTGGTGGGAGTAAAGGAGAGTAGTCTAACTGATGAAGTGAAGCAAACAAAGTATGACATGAATATCAATAAAGTAATGAACATTGTTTGAGAAATTAGAAAATGCTAGGATCATCTTTGGTTATAATTATTGAATATTTAAAGTCAAATATTTGGATTTTTAAACTTTTATATTTGGAGCTTTTATGATTTTAAATTGGTATTAATTATTAATAACTTGCTTAATATTTAATATAAATGATCTGGGCACAAGTTTCTAATGATTTCTTCTTAGACACATACACAATATTCATGATTATTTTGTAATTAAGTTCTATATATATTAAGAAGTAAAAGTATCCTCTTTAAATCATACTCTCCCTTCAAAGATCTAGTTCCTACGGCCCTTTGATTGAGCTTTCAAGGCTTTGATACGTCTTTGGAATCCTTAGAACCATTTTATCTCTCGTGGACACCTCTCCTGAATGTTTAATTACTAGGTCCTGTTGTATGCTTTAAGTGTGATATGTATGCAAACATGTGTGACAAATATGAGCAGTATAATTTACATAGCATAACATTCCACAAACATACAAAGATTGAGGGAAACGTACTTGAAACAAGCAGAAAGCAAAAGGATGGCAAAAGGCAGAGATATTTGTATTAACATACGGTTGGAGAGTCCAGTTCTGCTACAATATAAGATATGGGGAATAAGAAATAAAACGGAAAGTTTAAGCTTACAGAAATTCTGAAGAGCCTGAAAGGCTGATCTAAGGATTCAAACTTCAGGTTCTGTTGTATGGACAGGGCAGGATCATGACTGTAGTACAATCTTTGCTAAGCAGGCAGAGGGGGTAAACTTAGAAATGTGTGATTACATAATAAAAAGAGATAAATTATCTAGTCAGCATGCAACATGTCTAGATCCAGAATTGTAAATTTCTATGTTTCCAAATGAATAGAATGCATGCGTTACAGTTAAATTAATGGATAAACAAATAGAACTAAATTTAATTAGTTGCAATAAGCTGGTGTTTAATTTTGTCAGGGGTTGTATAAGCACACACGTAACATTGGCCTGCTGGAGACACACTGACTTTAAACAAGAGGCACAGCCATATACAGATAGCAGAGGAAAACATTTGTAGACCCTGATAATTCAGGTGGAGGGATTCACATCAAAGTACCATAGACAACATCAATTTACTCTGTAACCGTTTGCCTTTCAAATTCTTGCTTTGAATTTGAATTCACAGAAATTCAGTCCTGTCCTTTTGATTTCAGATTATCTGGGGCTAAAGTAACCTGGTCTTAACTCTCAAACTCTTGCCAAAATATTTCCAGTTCTTTCTTGCTGCAATGCTAGTCTAATACCTTTTGCTAAACACTCCCATTGCCTAAATCGACCAGCAAGCAGTACCGCACTGACCTTGGGTGGTGTGACTTCCTGGCTCTGTAAAGCAATGTATTTTCCAAAGGATTTAACAAGTTTGCTGATGCTTTGAGTTAGATGAGAGTGTTATTGTGTACAGTTCTGGAGGCTATAGAGATAATGGTGAGCACTCCTGTCAGGTCTGCAGAATACCCGAGGGCTACAAAAGAGCATTAACAGACCTTCAAGGGCAAACAGTGGGGATGGAGATGGCAAATGTTTTTACTTGCTTTAGCAATCCTGTTAACACTCGTGAAATCAATCCTCAAAGTGAGAAGGCAACCTAATGGCTGGCTTCTGCTTGTGCCCTTGGCTCTTAATTGCTTAGTTTTCTAATGCATTACAAACTCCCAGGAAAGAGCAGTTTACTTTTCAGTTTTAGGCATGATTCAGAAGTATAAATCGTTTGGTAGAAATAAACTAACATGTCTACATTCAAATTATAAGAACGATAGAAGATTTCACAGCCGTGAGGTCTTTAAAGTCTGTAAGGTGTCCTCTCACTGAGAAAAGCCTATGGAATCGGCCTGACTTCATCCATTATTCACTGTAATTTGCAGCTTACTGCATTGTTGAGAATCCCATTTACACTGTTATACCTTCTTTTAAGAGACAGTTGCAGAAAACTGTTCTTTTTGTTTTTAAATTTTGATGTTAGCTTTATTTATAGGTAGATAACTGGAATAATGTAACATATGTAATGCATTAAAACAGACAGAGGGAGCTCGCATTACATAAATATTTTGGGTTATCACAAATTCTTTCTAGGGCAATGAAACACTCTGTACCCATTTCACACTGGAGATGAACCTGTGCAATCAAATTAGGATGATTAACTTTTTCATAGCAATTTCTTTTTTTTTTTATTTTGTGGTTGTCTAGTTACCAGAGTCCCAAAGGGAACAGGACATTTATTATCAACAGCTATATTAAATGTGTGATGATTTAGTATTTAGGATGAACTTTTTATTTCTACATTGCATTCTGGTTTGCTTTCAGTTTGAAAAAATTAAATATTACAAACTATTATTGATAACAACATCAGGAATGATTGGAGACTTTTTAATTATTAACCTTTATAAATGTACTCTTGGTCCAGTTCATAAAATATCCCAGGCATTATAGCACAGTGGATATCAGTGCACTGAAGGCTGGTCCATTTCCTCATTAAATTTCTAATTACAGATGTGTGGTTTTTATACCTTTTTTTTCAGACATTCTAAGAAGAATTGACTGCCGAATTCAGGATGTAATTTTTTATTTTTTCCTAAGGTTCTACTTATTTCCTTTTGTTTGCTATTAAAGAGTAGCTTCTAGAAGTACAGTCTTTGAAATTACTGCACTGTTGCAAACTTCTCAGAGATGATAAGCAGGCATTAGAGAGACTGTTTACTGTGCCAGTAAAGCCCTCTCATTGGATTACGTTGTATCTTAAACTATTACCAGTGTGCTAATCTTACAGTTATGAGCCACTCTACTGTCCTTCCATTTGGAACATAGTCGCAAATTTATGTTCACCATATTATTTAACATGTAAAACAGTGTAAATGTCAAATATTCCCTTTTAATATATAGTAGTCTTTACTTTTCTTGTATTTTTTGAATCGAATTTCATTTTGTTATGATAATGTCACATTAACTTGTGGGAGGTTAGATTGTGAATTGACTAGATAGTTATCAGGTGTTTTGTGCTTTTTGAAAAGTGTGGGGTTTGTTTGTGTGGTGGTAAATTTGTCAGTCATATTTCTAACATCCACTCCTTTGTGTTTTTCATTCAGCAGAGAAAGTTGGCAAGTCGATAAACTTTCTTGACTAAGTGACAGTCAACTAGCTTCACCTGATGTAAAATTAAAATGAACTTCTTTGTTACAAAGAAGACCCTATGCCATTCAAACATTTGCACCATCTATAACACTCTGGATATCCATAAAATAGATAAAAGCCTATAGCTCAGGAGGTATTTTTTCCTTTTGATGTAGAATCTGAAGTGGCTTTCATCAGTGGTTCTCATTCACAAGGAACACTACGGAAGATGGGTCAAAAAGACTATAAGAACCAGAGGACCAGGAAATCACCTGTGAGATGATGTCTCCTAGAAACGGCAGGGAATTTTCACCCCAGGTGTGTCAACTTTCTGACTGCCTAAGTAAGACTCTAACAATGACAACTCCAATAGACATGCTACCACAGGAGTGGAAGTCTCACTGGGCCTCACCCAAGACAAAGAAGTATAGACAATTAAAAGATGCTGAGATCAGGGAAAGCAATCTTCTCCAAGGCATGAGCCCTCTAATTGGTTGTCTGAATCAGTCCTTACGTATGTACGTATGTATGTATGTAATCACTAAACAGTCAGTTGCATTTATATATTTATGCATATATGTATATGTGTGTATGTGTGTGTGTAACTATGATAATTAAATAAAGGAGAAAGGGTGTAGGGTGAAGTGAGAGGAGTTGGAGAAAGGAAAGGGAATGAAAAGAAATGATATACTTATATTTTAATATGAAAAATAAAAAATATATTTTATTCATGGTAGATTTTTGCATTATATTTTATTTTTAGAAATATTATTTCAAATACTAAAATTTTGATTATTGAGGGTTTTAGCATCCTACTTAGATTTTTACAAAAAAGTGCTTTGCCCTTGTCACACAGTTTTGTTTGGGTCCTCTTATATACCAAATATGCCAATTTATAAAATACACTAAAATATAGAAAATAGTGAAGAAATAGAATTAATTTTGAGAAAAAGTAAAGAAAGGTTTGATACAATTCAACATAAAACTTGTCATTTTGGTTGTATAAGCATGAATAACTCCATGCTTGCCATACTCACTCTGACTTTAGTGATCCATGGTTTTACTCGTATTGCACAAAGGATCTCTCTCTCTCTCTCTCTCTCTCTCTCTCTCTCTCTCTCTCTCTCTCTCACACACACACACACACACACACACACACACACTTACAGTGCACCACACCCGTCTGTGCTCTATGCGCTGCCATACCCCGTTTGTGAACTGGGCAAGGGGGCTGGAAACTGAAACACACAAACACTCACAGACAGAGACAGAGACACGGGTCATTCTTGAAGCCAGAATGCCCCAAGAATGTCACCTTTATTGTGTCCAGGGGCAGCTTATATAGGAATAGCCATGCCCCAGCCAAACTGCACCAGAAACCATTCCCCTGCCATCAGGAACTCCTGAGGGTCTCTTGCTCAGAGCAGCTATAGGCACTCAGATCAGGGGCAAACAAGAAATTCAGGATCTGGGGGTTCACAGCTCCCAACACACACACACACACACACACACACACACACACACAGACAGAGACAGAGATGAGAGACAGGAGAGAGAGAGAGTGTGTGCTTGCAGTCACATTTCTAAATACGAAGCAGATCCTGGTAAAGAGTTCTTTGTAGTACAAGACTGGATGATTTTTTTTTCTCTTACAGGAAAGGGAAACTGGGATTTGGCTTTGAAGTTCAGAAGAGTTATTACACTTTCAAGTGTCTTATTCATTTAAGCTTTGACAGTGTTGTTGAGAGTATTTCTGTCCTCTTTGTGTAATGTTTTGGCAAGCGAGGGGTACTAGAATGCCAGCAATTCAAACGCTCCTATCCTACTGATGCTGACATCTGCCAGGCTGCATCTAGCCACTGGCTAAAGAGTGGACAATGAGAATGAGGAGGGGTTTCCTAAAGGTCAGAGTAGGGCTTTGTTGTGAGTTTGTCTTACCTCAGAACATCTAAATAATAATGATGAGTAGGCCTCATCTCCAGAGCTCTGGAACTTGCCAGGTGCTCGGACTGAAGTCAATATTGTTTCACCATTTCTCAGGAATTACGAAGTACAGCCTTGTTTGGATCTTACTGCCTTCTAGGCTGATGAGTAGAAACAGGCCTAGCCATTCTTTCATCCCTGAGAGAGCAAAGTGGTGCTGTTCTAGAAAGGACCGTGTCCTCACATGGGAAGTGGAGACCATTCAAGTGGTTCCATCTAAAAACTAAAATGAAGAATGACGTTTCACGTGCAGAGAAAAGCAGGTAAGGGTTTGAATAGAAGGAGATGGGTGTGCGTGAGGTGCAATGCAGGGATGGTGAACAGAAGTTGAGAGCCGGCAGCTCAGAACCTGGAGTAACAACTGTCTAAGAAATAAGTTTCTGATGGCTTCTGGCTAGGGTATGGGAAGGTCTAAGTTCTCTTTAAGGGGCTTCCCCTGAGAGTTTGGCCATGCTCCGAGGAGTATAGGGCAACACAAGTTGGATTTGGCGTTTTTTTTTTCTTGTTGTTTTGTTTTTGTTTTGGGGGGAAGGGAGAAATGGTGGGAGGGTGGACCTCAAGAAATGGGAAGTGAGTGTGATGGCGTGTGTTATGAAGTTCCCAAATAATTAATAAAATATTATGTTGGGAGACAAAACAGAAAAGAAAAAATAGTTTCCAGTGGCTACATTTCAGCCGGCCTACAAGGCCTTCATTTTGCATTGACACAATAAATACACACAAAACCTATAAATCAGAGAAAACAGGATACATGTAGAAGCTTCAGTCACAACGAAAGATATATCAGAGTGTATTGGGATTTCTGTGGACATTGTATAAGGATGGACTCAAAAAAAGCTTTTTTTCCTTTTTCTGTTTCTTCTCTCAGTGGGGAACATTTTACAGACTTCCCTTCCATGTTGAATCCAAAGATGGGTGATGAGAGTGTGAGCCCTGAACTACACAGGGCTGCTTCATCGAAGACGAAGCCCCAGTCCCTACAAGGGACTCCTTATTTGCAAACTATCTGTCCAGCAATTATGATCAAATTGGATAGAGCTGCTGAAATGATAACTATTATGTAAGGTCAGAGCCCTTACTGGATCACTGACTGCTTTAAATATCAGAGCATGCAATAAAATACTTTTCTCTTAACTGACATTTTCTGTAATTGACTGAAGTAGAGGAGTTACTATCACTAGGAAAAGATTATCACTTTAAACAACTGAAAATATGGGGGGTACAAATGACCTTTATGACATTTGCATAGTCTGTGGGGAAAGGATTTAAAAAGATTCTTAAAAAAATGAAAGAAAAACCTCTGTCTCTCTCCTCTTTATCCCCTCTAGTAGTCTATCCCTTAAAAAAATATAAAACCATGGCTTATTCAAAAACAAATTTTATGTTATAAATCTGAAGCATCTTCCTAAGGGCCACAGGTTAGCATCTCAGGCAAGATTCCTTGGTCGTGTTACTTTAATAAATGGAAATGCCATCCCCAGTTGCAATTTTCCTTAGGCAAGAAGGTTAACCCATGTTTTCAAAAACTGTAAGCGGTCAGACCTTTGGAAATCAATAGTAAATAGAGTGAAGATAAGCTTTATATGATGAGGTCTATTCCAATTAAGGAAACCCTCATCTACTTAGAAGGACTTAGGAAACACTGTGAAAACTGTGCCAACGTGACTGAAATTCCCTGTCAATCCAGACTCCAGAGGATTATATCTGTCCACATACATTTCAAAGCTTTGATTGCTACTAGAATTATGCCAAGCTATAAATTTTGGTTCTGTTTTAAGGAAAATGTTATGATGGGATTAGATGCAGCTAATTCACATTAAATAACAAATACAGTTCTAAATCTCCAATATGACCATAGAGTTCTAGAATGCAAATGTCGCATGACTAACTCAACTTCAGTTCCTGGAGACTTAAATCCATCACATCATAGCATAGATCATTTGTCTGTTATATTAGATGATCAAACATTTTCTTACCTGTCTTTTTGATTGATTGTCTTTTTGTGATTAAAAATAACCAAGTGATGACTAGATGAAGAAGGAATTTGCTAGCATTGGTGGAAGAGTAAGATCTACCCATCTATTTTTCATGTGTTTGCACTTTCTCAAATCCAAAAGTTAGGGCAGATTGATATTATTACATGGAAAATATGTGTATGCGTCAATGAAAGACTGAGGTTCAAACTGTTTCTAGAATCTGAGGTCTAATGTGTATTACAGTTAACCCCACTGGAATTTTATTTCCCGTGTTGCCATTGGTACTCTGTTACAGAGAGGAGTTACTCTAGTATTGGGAAACGTGTGGACCTAAACTAAATTGATTCATTGATGGATTTGCTCAATGAAAGTCTTGTGTTCAGCTCCTCTGAGTACATTTGGGTTTTTTGATTCATAAATACTAATTTGTACAGTACTAAAACAGCATATGCTTTCTTCTAGTTTCTCCTTGGGGAAACAGACTGTGTTTCATTTCAATAATATTGCTATAGGTAAATGCGGTTAGGAAGGAGTAAGAACAAAGAAAAAACAGTAGGGACAGAGAAGTAGGAAGGACAAGAACCAGAAAGCTCTCATATTTTCAGATATAACCTATAATTCTATATAGCATAATACATACTTTTTAAAATATAAATTTATAAGATTTTAAAAACTAAATATAAAAAAAAACCCTCTATGTTTCCCTTAAATGCTATGAAAAGTGAACTGGAGAAAACGTGGTTGTGACAAGTGGTGGCACACAGTGATACTTCCTTTATCAATTTTTAGTTTTCTTTGAAACTCTGAGTGAAATTTTATACAATGCAAAGTATTTTTTAAAATAGATAGTTGTCTGAATATAAAAAAAATAAGAAATAACGATGTCACAAAGCCATAGGACTTTTAATCAGTTCCTTATACTTTCATTATATTTTTGGCAGAAAAAAGAAACATTATTTAGGCATGAAAGAAATCTGCTTAATTTGCTAAGATTGGCTATTCTTTAAAATTTGTGATCTGAAAGTTTCTAAAGAAAGAAACTAATACAAGTACACTTATTTGACACAATTCTTCAAACTGGAATATGCAGCATTAGCATTGATACTAAGGACACAATTAGGAACAAAAGCCATGATTTCCTGGGTCCTCAAGTACCCAGTCAAATAAGGAGACTTTCGTTAGTCAATTCAAAAGAAAGTTCACAGGAAACTGCAGTTGTAATGATTACTGTTAATGAGAAGTGTGTGATGCTGTAAGAGAGAACAATGGGGCATTTAATAAGATTTCGGGGCATTACTAGATACTTTCTGATGAAATATGCTCAGTTTAATTAAAAGGCTGAAAGAACTAAATTTGGAAAAATAACAATAAAAGCTTACCTGGGTCCACACGAGTATGCATTTTTGAAATTCATACAATCATACAAATTGATATCATGTGAGGCTTTTAAACCATAACATATAAAAATAATATACTTCTCTACTTATAACACTTTACATGTAATTCAGAAGTCATAGTGTATTTTGGAAGAGTAATGTTTTGAACCAATAATTATATTGAATTATTTCAAAAAAGAATGATAGATATTACGCTACATATATGAGTGAAAGTTTGTCATGAAAATATTAAAATAGAAAACCTACTATTTCTAATGGTAACATGAGGCACTGACATCAACATAGTCCCAATTCTAGTAGGTCCACAGACCTAAACATGGCCCTCAGATACAGCATGTGTTGGGATGTCACCACGACTTCAGGTGGCAGCACTGATCCCTAGGATCAATACTGCCCACCTGAGGCTATGCTGATTTCAGAGGCTGTGCTGAGCTGTCCCCACTCCATGCTGGACCTGGGAGAGCCTGCCTGCCCCATGTTAGCCAGCCAGCCAGCCAGCCAGCCAGCAATCACTGGAGAGCTTTTCCCAGTGATGAGCGAGAAGAACCAACCCCACATCTCGTGGGGGTAGTGTCTCAGTGGAGGTTTAAGCTTGCTAACCCAGCTACCACCCAGGCACACATCAGTGCTTTTAGTTTGCCCACTCAACATCCATCCCATCTATGACCAGCTGGAACATGTGAAGAGACCAGTCCTGCTGAACTAAATCCAGAGACTCTCCATGACTCAGGACAAAAAAAAAAAAAAAAAAAAAAAAAAAAAAAAAAAAAATACATGAGTGATCTGGGATTCCCCTCTGTATGCTGTGAATACCATTGGTTAATAAAGAAACTGCTTTGGCCTGTAGCAGGGTAGAATAGAGCAAGGCATGGGGTGGGGGGTAGACACGAAAACTGAATGCTGGGAGAAAGAAGGTGAAGTCAGAGAATTACCATATAGCTTGCTGCAGGAGATAGATGCACCAGAACCTTGGGGATATATCATAAGCTACATGGTAAAATATAAAATAAAAAAATGGATTAATTTAAGATGTAAGAGTTACCTAAAAAATAAGCTTAAGCCATTGGCCAAACAGTACTGCAAATAATATATTTTCTGGGTGATTATTTCAGGTATAAATGTTGGGGAAACAAACAAGCAGCCTCTGCCAACAGAACATTGCACCAACATGTGCTGACTACACCCACATAAAACCCGAGGAATTCTAGACACAAAAGAACAGAGTTAAGCATGGCTTCTTGGTAGCTGACATTATTTTTGATGGGTTCTGCTTGCTGACAGTAAGCAGGAGCATCATGGCTTACTGAGTCAGCATAAGATAAGGCATAAATGGTAACTTCCTGGTTTGTGCTGGCAGCATGAACTCTGACTCTTTCAGGAGGCCAAGCACTTAAAAGGATTTGTGAGCAGCATTCTACTAGTTGCTTAATAGTGACATAGACCCACTGTGACCCTGGAGCTGGGGCAGCATGCATAGCTCTCAGAGGCAGCAGTCATGCCTTTATCATGTTGGACTGGATGGAGCCAATAGGAGGGACAGGAATTGGTCCTAGCCATGCCTGCTTGGCATTCTAAGAAGCTGTCCTGGTCAGAAAAGGATCAGAGATACACAATAAAAACAAATTCAGATGGAAAAGAACTCTAAATGGGTCATCATGTTGGATAAATGCACATGGGATTAAGAGAGAGAAGAAAGAGAATATATAAAAAATAAAACAAAGTCTTTAAAGAGACAGAGTGCAGACAGTCATAGATCAAAAAAGTAAAGAAAAATAAGCTATGTAAAGATAGAAAATACACAAAGAGTCTGGATTATGTATATTATTGTGTTTTCTTTGAATTTTTTTTTACTAAAGAGAGATATTTGATTATGAGGGCTGCTAAAATAAACCAACATATATACTTTAAAGGTATCTTGACTTCAAAATTTGGGTCTAAGGATGTGTTGCTTTGGAAAACAAGTTCTGCTTTTGTTTCTGTGGATTCCATCCAGGCTAATGTAGTTTGACGGACCAAGACCACCCAAAAACTCTCTATGAACACCCCAAAATTACCTCACCCAACAAAAAGCTGGAAGCAGTTTGGAGATAAATACACCCAAATTCCCAAATATTGTTTATAAATGTTTGCTTACATTTCAAGGAGGATATGCTATAGAAATGAATACATTGCATTGATATGGATCTTGGTTTATTGATACAAATTTGAGGTTAATTTTGTTATATGTATATTTCTGCTCTTTTTTTTTTTTTTTTTTTTTTTTGGTTTTTCGAGACAGGGTTTCTCTGTGGTTTTGGAGCCTGTCCTGGAACTAGCTCTTGTAGACCAGGCTGGTCTCGAACTCATAGAGATCCGCCTGCCTCTGCCTCCCGAGTGCTGGGATTAAAGGCGTGCGCCACCACCGCCCGGCTATATTTCTGCTCTTGATTAAGGTATTGCTTTGTGCAGCTCATTTAAAATGTAATGTATAATTAAGAAATACAGGTTAATAGATAGTCATCTCTAATAGTCAAGCTTGAAGTAACGTTAGTTAGGTTTTCTAGATGTACAGAGATATATTTCAGATGGACAGGTATTCCTCAATCCTATCAAAGACTAACAGAATATGTCATTTAAAATATTTTAAGAACTTAAAACTTTTCATGACAATGAGACTCAACTCTTCCTGGCAGCACCAATCTACTTCAAGAGGATGATGGGCATTGAAAAGGGTCCTTATGTAATGTGGGAGTCTTCTGTTTTGTGTTGATTTCATTGGTTAAATAAAGAAACTGCTTTGGACAGAAAATTAGGTAGGTGGAGTAAACAGAACAGAATGCTGGGAGAAAGAAGCCGAGTCAGGTAGTCGCCATGATTCTCCCACTCCAGAGAGATGCAGGTTAAGATCTTTCCTGATAAGCCACCTTGTGGTGTTACACAGATTATTAGAAATGGGTTAATCGAGATGTGAGAATTAGCCAATAAGAGGCTGGAACTAATGGGCCAGGCAGTGTTTAAAAGAATACAGTTTCTGTGTAATTATTTTGGGTAAAGCTAGCCGGGTGGCGGGAAGTGGCCTGCCGTTCCTACTACACTTCTGGAGTTGGTTTGCCATTTGGGCAAGAAACTGCTCTTGACTGGATTGCTGATGTTATGCTGTATGAATTGGACATGCAGGACCCACAGAAAAATTCCTGCTGAACTTGACTAAAGAAGATGAGACAGTCCTTCAGTGTTCTTGCTTCATGAAAGAGTCTGCCAGACATTCTTCAGGACCCATAAGAAAGTGACTGACAAACTACCAATATAGGTGGGACTATCTTTGAAATTTCCTGCTTCATGAAAATGTCTGGGAGATACTTTGAATCTGTAGGATGAGGATGGGTACCCCAATGTTACAGAAGAACTTTGGGTGATTGTGCAGTTGGTAAGATGTCTCTGTCAATTCTAGAATTTTGGAAGTTGCTTGCAATGCACTTTCTGTTAACTTAGGTAATATTATACTCTTCTGTAGTCTTTGATGGAGTTGAAAAATAGCTATAATTATAGTTTTTCTTAGTTATGATAAAAGATAAAGTAGATATAAATATTGTGACTGTATTTCTTGCCTGGTACCTGTTCTGTTATATGTAATTTTATATGTTAAAGTTAAAACCTTCTTTTTTCATTTAGACATAAAAGGGAAAGTGATGTGGGGTTCTCCTGTATATGCTGTGAATGCCATTAGTTAATAAAGAAGGTTTTTTGGCCTGTGACAGGGCAGAATAGAGTTAGACAGGGAAGACTAAACTCATTTCTGGGAGAAAGAAGGCAGAGTCAGAGAGTCACCATGTAGCTGCTGCAGGAGACAGACATGCCAGAAACTTTCCAGTAAACCATGAGCCTCGTGGTAAAATATAAAATAACAGAAATGATCAATTTAAGATGTAAGAGCTGGCTAGAAATATGCTTAAGCTATTGGCCAAAGAGTATTACAATTAATATATTTTCTGTGTGATTATTTCAGGTCTGGGTGATGGAGAAATGAACAAGCAGTCTCTGACTACAGATGAGGCATCATGGTGAGGATCCAGTATTGATGGTATAGCAGAAGCCAGAGACTAACATCTTATTGCAATGATTTGTTTGAGCGAAAGGGTACACTGTGTGTACACCACAGCTCCCAATGTTTTTAAGTTGAACAAAGAAGTGACAGATAGGTGAGAAAGATGGCAGAGCAAAGTTATTTCTTTTAAATTTCTATTTTTTAAATTTTTCTTTTGGGGGAGAGGCTACAAGTTGCAGAACAGGCATGGAAGAACAAAGAAGTTTATGGGATTCAAGTTCATGATATGGAATTCTCAAAGAATCAATAAAAATTTAAAATAAAATATAGGGTCACTAAGCTTGTATTTAAGAGATGTGTTATGAAAATATAAAAGTGAAGGCATAGTTTTCAGTTAAAAAGTTAACTTAGAAGAACTACTGTTTCTCTTAAAATTAAAGGCTTATCATTAGTATTGGGATCTAGGATTTTCAGAAATGGCATATGTTAGTGTGGCACTCAGAGATGCAGTAAGTCCAAGGGGAACCTTTTAGAGTCACACATGACATCAATGAAACACAGAATCCATAAACAAGAAGAGCCTAAGAATTCCAACCACAACTTAGACTGTAAAAATTATTCAATCATGGTGTCAGTCAAGAGCGGTGTCCTGATAGGCCTGATGGGCTTCCTATGTCTCAATTCCAGCTCAGGATAGGTAGGGAGAGTGAGGTCTAAAGCAGAAGCCAAGATCTATCTAAATAACACATAAACTAGTAGTAGAGATACCAGTGTATTCTTCCATGACCAAGTCTCTGTCATTTCCCATGGCCAGATAGAATAGCCATATTTAACACATTGCCTTCTCACTTTAGCAAATGATTGTAAAGGAAAAATAATTAAGAACAGCAGGAAAACTGGCTCAGGTGGTAAAATCACTTGTGGCACAGGCCTGATTATCTGAGCTTAATCCCTGAAACATGCTGTGGAAGAGAGAACCAGTTACTAAATGTTATCCACTAACATTACTGAACACAGTAAAAAAATTTAAGTATATAAAATTAATCCATAAGATGAGGTAAGTGCTCAATGTATACAACATATATAAAAAGCTGTGGGGGAGGATGACATCAAGGTGTAGTATTTCAGGGCTTCTGCTTTCTAGTCAATCATTCTGCTGGTGAGATATACTCTAGCTGTTCGTGCCGCTCTTTTGTGAAAGTGTGCTAGGCCACAGTTCAGTGAACCACACCCTTGCCATCTTTTCCTAACCCCTCCCCTGAGAAATCTCAGTATTTGTTCTGAGCATATGGAAGCTCATTGTTATAAGACAAGGAAAAGAAAGCATGCTTCAGTTGTTAAGGATGTTGTCCTGGGGGAAAGCCTTGTAAATGCTGGAACTGCCTTTTCAATAGAGATGTCCAGACGTAAGTATTAAATTGTGTGCGTAAAGGATCCTACATGGTATCTAAACTTGTAGAAAATGTTACATTTTAAACAATAATTTAAGGCCAGTAGCTGAAATACGACAGTAAAAGATATTTTTGATTGTCTATGGCTCTCCAGGGGGCTCATGAGATCTTTGAGTTGCAACACTAGGTACTTGGAAATAAAAGGAATCTCAACCTAAATTATGTGTTCTAGGACAATATGCAGGTGAAATATCTAATATATTCCTTATGATTCCTCATGACAGTAGTTATGCCTAAAAAGATAGTGAATTTTGGAGCAAGAAAGGTGCCTCAGTGTTTAAGAGCACTTACTGTTCTTGTAGGGGACTTGTATTCTGTAATATGAATGGGGGCCTGCTTGTTGGGGTTTTTTGTCCCACCAGGTTTCCATAGCTGTTTAGCCTCAAAGAAAATCACACATAGGTCTCCATAATTTATAAGCTGATTGGCCCATTAGCTCTAGCCTCTCACTGGCTAACTCTGACATCTTGATTAACCCATTTTTCTGATCTATGTTAGCCATGTGGCTCAGTACCTTTTTCAGTGGGGTAGATCACATTCTGCTGCTTCGGTGATCTGGGCAGGAGGGCGAGGAATCAGCTTCCTCCTTCCCAGAATTCTCCTGTTCTCATTACCTCATTTCTACTTCCTGTCTGATTTTCCCGCCTATGTTTTCTGCCTGGCCAATCAGCTTTTATTTAAAACATGATTGACAGAATACAGACAATTCTCCTGCACAGTATTCACACTGCAGCTCACAACTTGCTCTAAATTTAGTTACAGAGGATCCAACACCCTCTTCTGGACTATGTAGGAACCAGACATGAACATAGAATACATACAGGCTTGCACGTGCACACACATACATAGTAAGAAATAAATTTTAAAATAATAATCAGTGTTAAGGACCTCAGTTAGAATAATTTGTCTCCATCTTTATTCCCTGTTGTTCTCATCAGGAAAAGAAAGTTAATAATTACAGAGCTACTGTTGACTAATAGAGACTATATACACAAGCTTTGTCATATATCAATTCATCATTTATAACACATGAGAGTTGATGCATTACAGGTGTTATTAACATTATTGCAAATATTATCTCTTTCATATTTTATAATATATAAATTTGCACTAAATAGTTTATCTTATTAATTTCTTGAAATGTCAATGAATACTTTTGTACAGTTCCCTTCATAAAAGTTGGAGAAATGGTTTGATGACAGCATTTTTCTCAACAACCCACTCATTACCTTTATTAAGATATTCAAGAGAGTTTTCAAGTTGAGATTTGAAGACATACAGTGAACAAAAGTGTATGTGAAGACATTAAAAAATTTGGGACAGATTAGCCATCAGTGATTTTATGCTGTCTCCCAGGGACTTGTTCTATTGCTTATCTTGCTTATTTCTCTAACCTGATTCCAAATAACTGGTGACTTCATCTTTTTATCTATTTCTATAAAGTCAACCCTTGGGATGTCATTTACAATAATTGCTGAATGTCTCCATGTATTACACATATTGAAAAAGAAAAGTAGCTGGAGTCTGTTGTTCTCAGGCCACTGAGAGTCACATCTTGGCCCTCTGGAACCATCTGATCTCCATTCGATACAAACAATAATCAGACATAGTTTTCGTAAGTTTTTTCTTGTTACATATCAGTCAACAAAATGCAAACTCTATTATCTACATTATCTGTTTTCCAAGTTACCGAACATTCATATATTCAGGTACAGAGTAAAATCCAAATAAAAGTTCTTATACAAAAGAACAGCCAAATATGTTCCCACAAATCCAATAAGAACCAGATACAATTTCATAAGTCAGAGTCCATATATAATCACCCTATTCATTGGGATTATCACATATAATTCACAGAGATGAGAGGACGCTTGATTTCTGGACCATATCTTGTGTGAGCAAACTAACTGTGAACATAGCTATTTTCAACATTAGTTGAAAATATTAAGTATGCTTCCTATTTCAGCATTTAACCCAAACATAATAACACTTTATAGTTCATGTCTTATAAGTTTAAACTCACTTATAAGTTATTTAAAAGAATTATAGTTATAAATAATTGTCTTGGGGACGATTTAGCATAATTAGTACATATTATAATGGCACAATGCATGCTTGAATATAAACTTAATGAAAAAAGTTAAATATTTATTGGACATGTGCCAGAACTCTTAAAATGTCTAATTCAATATAAAAAAGGATCTTTCATTCAAATATTATTACTCATATTTTACACATGAGGAATAAAGACCTAGTGAGACCAGTAAAACTTTCATAATCATATAGGTAACATTCAAATGGAATGAGACATAAAGTCTGCTCTATTGGACTTTAAGGTTCATAGATTCTCATCATAGAGCTATATTTCCTATCCATCTCTTTCTGATCATAACACACCTTGATTAAAATAGAACACTGACAAAGAGCTGGTTTGTCAGAAATAGAGAAGTGAATGGCTTGGAATTTATGAAAACCTGGACGTCTTAATGCAGAATGAGCAACTTATTGATTTATTCAATTAATTTTCTTGAATGCCAAACAATAATAAGTGCCTGTGGGAGATACCAGAGTTCAAAATATATTTTGTCCTCCATTGTCTTTCTTATTGTTTCAAAGAGAAGTTGAGTCATAGTAGTAAGTGAATAAGTAAGATTCTGAGAGATGAGCTAAATAGTTTGAACTTCAGCTTAAGTATAATGACAAACTAATGAAAATTTAAAATTAGATAGAAATCTTAACAACACCCACTTTTTAGAGAAAACTTCCAGCATCAGAACAAAGATACAGCAGGCACTGACTGATGGCAAGGGAGCTAGGAGCCCGTTGTATTTCACATGTAAATAAGAATGACAGATTTGAAATAAGTCCGAGGCAGTTAGGTAACCGCTGAATGGAACAAGTATAAAGTCCAGAAGATTTCAATCCTGACATATGGTGAATGTGGAAGTCAGTTACCACTTGATGAAACAGAACGCAAGGGTTTTTCCTCAATGACAATGAATGCACTCACAATATAGTTAGTTTGTCTTGAACAGTTGGAACAAAAAGAAAAAGATCTAGAAGTGGTCGGTAGGTAACTGCAACTATGTGGATGCTCAGATAGTAATAAAATCTGAAAGGCAGATAGCATTGCAACAATGACATATTAGTTTTCTTTTCTGTGACCAAATGCCTGGCATCAGTGACTTGAGAGAGTAAAGGTTTACCTTAGCTCAGAGTTTCATTGGATTCAGTCCATCGTGGTAGGGAGGCTGTGATGGAGCTGAGCTGTACATGTCACAGCAGGTCCGAAAGTGGAGGAAAGGGGGATCCCTGCGCTCCATTGGCTTTCTCATTCTCCCTTTTATATTCTTTCCATGGTCGTAACCAAAGGAATGGCAATGCTCATGTTCAGGATGAGTTTTCTCTCTCATTTAATTCTCTTGAAATGTCCCTCACAGATATATTCACAGGTAAACATCACTCTTCTTCTAGATGGTCATATTACAATTAAGCTAATAAAAATGAACTATCAGAATGGTAAATATTAACAATTTGAAAGCAGACGATTGTGAAATTACAATGTGATTAAGTATGTTTAGGATAAATACCTGGAAGAAACAAGGAGAATAATATCAAATCAATACAAAAAAGAACTCATAAAACAAGGACAGACTATCCCAGTAGTAAAAATTTGATAGTAAGGAGGGAAAGGAAGGTAAAATCTTATATAGATGTTAGAAGAATCCCTCTCATACACTGAGGCTTAAGAACACATATTCTTACAAGCACTGGGGCAGTTGACATAAATCAGTGAATAAAGAGAGAGCACAAGCCTATCCATAGTGACATGAGTCCAGCTACAATTGATTATGGTTTTGGTAGGATATAGACCCATTGCTATAGTTGGACCAGAAGTTTTAGAAAGCTGCAAAAAAGAATTTTGTGTGAAATTCCAATTTTTAAATAAAGGCAGTGGGTTTAGAACTTTTGAATTTGCATGGCCAGAGTATTTGTCATTCCTGTGGATTTAACAATAGATTCCATTGATTTCTTTCAAATATGAGTTTTATTAAATTTTATTCATCCTATTACCAAATAAATATTAGTGTTAATTTAACATTTCATATATATGAAACTGCCCTTTCATTACTCTCATTTAACTTTTTAATGTTTGCTTCGGAGTGATGTGTTTTGCAACTGCAAATTTCTTAATGATACCGATGATTGGCATAATTATATGTGTTGTATGACATTCTGTATAATTTAGTATTTAGTATATGCTAAATATTTCTTAAATGACTCTAATGAAAAGTAGCAGGAGAATATATCACTTACTTGATAAACAATTGTTCTTATGATAAAAGCAAAGGGTGTGAAGAAATTTTGGATATTATTTGCTTATTAGATTCATCCAAAGAATAAGAATTGTTATTCATCCTTCATAGCAGTGGTTCTCACCTTGAAGGTCAAATGACCCTTTCATATGGGTTACCTAAAACCATCAGAAAACACAGATATTTACATTATGATTCAGAACAGTAGTAAAATTGCAGTTCTGAAGTAGCAATGAAAATAATTTTCATGGCTTGAGGTCACCACGACCTGAGCAACTCTCTTAAGGTCACACATTAGGAAAGTTGTTAACCACTGCTTCACAGTTTATAAAGCACCCTCGTATGTCTGCTCATTACCTAGCCTAAAAATAAATCTTCAGATGGGAGAGACAGACATTGTTTTTAATCTCCTACCTACTTAATGACCTATATATACACGAATGCCAGGAACTGAGTAGTTGGGAAGATCTTACAGAAGGTCACCTAGTTTCCTACTTAGGTGCCTTATTAGAAAAGAAAGTAACAAAGTTCCCCTCTTCCACCAGGAATAGAGTATCAATTAAGTGCACTTAAATACGTGAAGTACCTTGCTGTTTTGTAGTTAACTATTCCAGCATTTGATACCTACATGTAATTGCATACTTTCTCCCCCATTGTACAAAAATGTCTATGCTTATAAAATAAGTTAATAATATTAATTAATATCAACTTTATATAGACTGATTCAATTTTGTAAGATGGCTTGCGTGTCTGCTTCCATGTAATATTAATTGTTTTAAAAATAAAATTTGTTGAATGTAATATACCTAAATATGATACAATGATTGTTTCCTTGTTAAATTTTTCAAAATCAGGAAGCACAAAAATAAAAAGTTCATTCTTTCTCAGATAACAGTGGCCTACTTTTGGTATATAGATGCTTCTTGGCTTTAGAGAACTGCAATAATGAATCTAAGAAGTGTTTTTTTGTTTTTTTTTTGCTTTTATTTTTCCATTCTTTCCAATTTCATGGGTTGACAAATCAACAACATTGTATTCATATAATTTATTCACTGTTGCAAAGAGACAAGACCCTACAGGGATGTCCCACATTTATGTAAGGTTGCCTCTTACTGTATTTTTCATTTTACTGCAGCTGACAGATGTGACAAAATTTGAAGTCGCCAGGCAGCTCCCCCACCTGGGCCTGCAGAAGTAACTCCCGCAGCTGCATAGAAGAAAGACTGCAAATTATTCCACACTCAGGTTCAATTATTTCAAGTTAATTTGCACTTGAAGTTCTTTCTCCAAAGACACCTTTATTTCTCTCTGCATCATGGAGCTGCTCAGGATGTATTCTATTTAAGTTCAAAACAACACTTGAAACTGGAAATCTTCCAACTTAGAAAGGAAGTACAAAGATGAGGTAATTTGCTGATTTCAAAAATAGTAAAATAAAGTCAGAACAATGACAATTATAGAAACTAACAGTTCTAATGAATTCAAATAATTACCTGAAATCAAAGAATCGGGTCAGGTTTTGCACCAGCTCTCAGCCCAAGTGTATTCTTTACGTTACATGAAAGAATATATAGGTGCTTTGAAAGGTTTCTGGATTTATCATTGATGCTTTTGTGCACTTACTACTGCAGGAAACCAAAACATTGCCAAGGGGCAGATAACTAATTAAGACCCAGAAAATCCAAATATAAAAAATTTGCAGCAAGAAAGTAAATGAACCCTTGTCATGCTAATAAAACAAAGTAAGTTTTGAGGTGGTCAATTCAGGCTGAATTTTGGGCATGGAACCATAACTTCTATCTCAGCACTACATTCTTACTCTCTCTCTCTCTCTCTCTCTCTCTCTCTCTCTTTCCTTCCTTACCTTCCGTTTTTGTTTTTTTGTTTTTTTTTTTTTACAGAAATTGGCTTTTGACAGACACTCATTTTTATTCTTTTTTTTTTTTTTTTTTTTTTTTTTGGTTTTTCGAGACAGGGTTTCTCTGTGGTTTTGGAGCCTGTCCTGGAACTAGCTCTTGTAGACCAGGCTGGTCTCGAACTCACAGAGATCCGCCTGCCTCTGCCTCCCAAGTGCTGGGATTAAAGGCGTGCGCCACCACGCCCGGCTTCATTTTTATTCTTTAAAAAAATTGTTCCTTACAGTTATAGACAAGAGACAATTAAGTATATAAATACTTTTTAAAATATCAACTCAACCTAGGTGAGTTTATTTGTACATAGTTTTTATAAATTTCCCCCATAGAAGCTACAAATGAAACTTGCTTCCAAATCCCCTTCACTGATACAAAAACAAAAACTATTTATTAAAAATCTTATTAAAAAAAAACAATTTTGTGTCTTTTGGAATACCTACATTATTAATAGCATTGATTTCTGTCCTTAATTTTCTGATTTTATAATAACAGTTCTGGATTTCTGAATACTCAAAGTATAAGTGAAACATACATCATAAGTACACATAAATAATGCATAAGGAATTATTAAAATTTGAGTGTTTCAATTACCTTGAAATTAACTATGGTTAATTATTTTCATAGTTGCCCCATTATGCCTTTCGGATTTCGTTCATTATGTGGAATTCATTGCCTATACAAAACCTCCAAATAAACACAAACCTCACAGTCCTGTTCACCTATCTACATCTAACTTATCAAGGAACTCTATTCTCTAATTAGGCTGAGTGTCAAATTATAATTTTACTTTATGAGCTGCGCGGTGGTGGTACATGCCATTAATCTCAGCAATCAGGAGGCACAGGCAGGTGAATCTCTATTAGATTGGGGCAAACCGGTCTACAAAATGAGTTCCAGGACAGCTGGGGCTATTACACAGGGAAACCTTGCCTCAAAAAAAATACAAAACAAATCAAAATTTGCATTAATTTTAACCCTTACTACTATAACATACACTAATTCGTGTGCAGTAACTCTTTTTATTATCCATCTATCATTCTTACTCATAAATGGATCAATTCCTCCATCAGTATTCACCTGTACTCAAGAGCATAAGTGACATTTATTTATTTATTTATTTATTTATTTATTTATTTATGCTTATGTGACTGCTATCACATGCTAGGATTCATCTTTGTCCCCTTGTCCTGGAGTGCCATATCTTAGATAGATAGATAGATAGATAGATAGATAGATAGATAGATAGATAGATAGATCACATCATGTACCTTTTCGATTGTTTTCTGACTTACACTCAGTTATAGAATATGACAGTTTTACTATCTGTTAGCATCATTTCTCCATCTTCAGCTCCACACCTACAATGTTGAAGTGTTTTGGTTACCCCAAAACTGACTGCTAGAGTCCATGTCAGTAGAATGTATTATAAAAAAGTTTATAATTTATACTGAGACAGGATATGGTACTGAAGAAGTACATATAGATGGTTACTCTGTCACAACACATCTTGTCTTTCCCTGAAAAAAATCTACACACAATCTCTCTTATCTAAAGACAGTATTACAAAAGTGTAAAAGAACATTCTTAAAGTTATATGTCGCAGTACTTATTCAAATAGTATAAGGAATCATGTAAACTTAAGTTGTTTATATTTATATATATAATATATATGCACATATAATGTTGATAAAATGACTACTTTCAGACAGTCCCAAGAATTACAGTATGGAAAGTACATAACAGTGTGTCAGTACAGTCTTCTAACAGACTACAAACATGTTTCTTATTAAATCAACTTCTGGAAGGTGTTCAATTTGTGGGCAGGAGAAAGGAAGCTGATTAAATCAATCGTGCTTTTTTTGTCTAATAACAGTATAAAGACACAGTTAAGGAAACTTCAAATAACAGTCTTATTACTTGGTATTGGAGTACTGGATTTGCTTTATTACTTTGGGAAAGTAGTGGAACGTTTTGAAATTCTGTTTTTCCTAATAAAAATATCCATTCAGTAGATATTCATATCTGACCTAAAGATAATTAAATTCAATGAACAATTAAGATATATGAATGAAGAAAAAATTCAATCCTATAACAAAACAGCAAGAACTTTATATGTAAAGTTCTGGAAAACTGTTGGCGGGAGGCCGCTTATTGGTTCCTGGCTGCTCAGCCTCGAAGTAACCACACAGAAACTGTATTAATTAAATCATTGTTTGGCCCATTCACTCCAGCTTCTTATTGGCTAGCTCTTATATAATAATTTAGCCCATTTATATTAATCTGTGTATTGCCACATGGCTGTGGCTTGCCAGCTAAAGTTCCAGCATCTGTCTCTGGTGGGGCTACATGGCTTCTCTCCTGACTCCTCCCTTCTCTCTCCCAGCATTCAGTTTAGTTTTCCCCTCGTAGCTCTGTTCTACCCTATCAGGCCAAGTCAATTTCTTTATTCATTAACCAATAAAAACAACACATAGACAGAAGGTTCTCTCACAACAACAAACATTATGGTAAAGCTACATTTGGCAAGGAATACATGTAATACTTGTTTATAGACAGCCTTCTCTGAAAAAAAGATGAGGACCATATCAGCTCCTTGATCATTTCTGAAAATTGCAATAATTTATTTTGATCTCAATACCTATCTTTCATAGAGATTGTATGTTCTGAATTTCATTGCTATTTGCTCTGGCTACCTTATCTGTCCAACAAGCAATACTGTATTCATGATTACTCCACAGCCCCGGGAAAAATAACAGACTTAATCTGCAAGTAATTCTAGTTTCCACTTGGAAAAAAAATGTCAATTTTAAAGAACTCTCTATATTTAAATTTATCTGCCTAGGATGTTGGCAAAGACTTCTGTAAAGAAATGAGGTATTGATTTTATTAATTTTATTTTACATGGAGATGAAAATTGTCTTCCTGCTTCATGGAATTGATTTTCAAAACTTTCTTTTCATAGTTCTGATTACTTTTAAAGGTGTGTTTGCAGAACTTGACATTGTACAATTTGCTTTAGAAATTCTACATGTAATAAGTCCTGATTGGATTTTTCTTAGTTGTAGATTTCTAGCTCTATATGCAATTCAAGGTATTAGCAAACATAATGCTTACACAGGAAGTAATTTGATGTGAGCTGTGAAAGATACATTAGAACACATACCACAAACACACATTTTGTCAGGCCTTTCATATACCATTCAGTTGAAGCAACCTTTACACTTTCTGTCTGCAGTTCTTTCTTCAAAGATTTGTAAGTCAATATTCTCTTACTGTATACTGCATTTGTTTCATCATTAGAATATTATAAGCTATTTGTATCACTATAACTCAAGTGAAAGATATTTCATAGTACAAAAAAATCCAACTCTTTATTCCTTTTCCCTCGACTTCTGCTAGCAAGATGACAGTGTTATGCAGTAACTAGTTTGTCCTTAGTTTAATATTTTTCTAGTAGTAGTATGCAAATAGGTCATGCTAGTGACAGTTGTTAAAGGGCACATCCCAGCATACTAGGTCTAGGTTGCAAGCTGACATTCAGCATCTCTAAGAATCTCGAAGGTGATACAAAATTTGTCAGTTCTCAAGGGCTGGGTCTGTTTTCATTATCTCACAAGTCTCAGGGATACCTAAGGTCATTTTTCTTCCTATAAGGTGGCCTATCATGTCAAGTTACTTCCCATGGCCACTTTGTTGTTGTGAGGCCTCACTTCTATTTCCAGCCTAGATATATTTTGGGGGATGAAATTTAGCTCTGTGTCTTAACCCTTCTAATTCCATAGAGCTTCCTAGTATGTACTGTCATTACTGTAATTAGATTTATTTTTTAATGGTTGCTTAACAAATTACTGTAAAGATCCATTTGAAATAATACCCATTTGTCAGTTTACATTTCTATAGTTAGAAGTTGATATTGTGCTGATAAGTTTACTGCTTAATGTATAACAAGACAGTAATTAATGCATTGACTAAATTAAGTGTGATAATATGAAGAAAATGAGGAATAGGGTCCTTTACCATGCTTAACCAGAATGTAGACAAAGTCAAAATTCTTGATACTGTATTACCATGATTCTTCCTTTCTTAGGTAAGAAATTGTCTGGTCTTCTCATCTCATTAGCTACACCATCTAAATATTAATATCTCTAACATCTTTCCTCTGCCTTATATTTTACACTTTCTTTTCATCCTGAAGCCTGAGAAAACTCTTTAACTTTAAAGTGCTTATATGATTTTGTCAAGCAAACCTACTTGGAAAATCTTCTTATCTGTGTTCATTAAACTGGAATTTTAATTATATACAGAAATTCATATCCAGAATCTACATTTCTGTGTTTGATAGAATAGCTAGGAGCTGAGTATCTTGGGGAATTATCTTGGTTTCTGCCTGAGCAAACCGAATTTCCCTGTATTTATTCCACCTGTAAATGACGATAAGCAGCCAGCTCAGAAGACCTTTGGAAGGGTGGAGGTATAAATGTAGAGCATCTAGACAATAATCTGGCTCATTCAGCACATGCATCAGTTAACAAGAACAATCATTGGTATTTTGGTTGCAAAATATCTAGTTGCTCTTGTTCCCTCAAGCATCTTCCTGACTCTTCCTGACTCTGTTGCTAGCTTAATTTAGTGTGATTGATGTAGCTTTCTCTGGGAGAAACTCATAATTATCTTGGCTTAGCTCTCTGGGAACTCGCTAAAGAAGAAACTTTACTGAATATTCTCTGTGTGAATATGCTGGAAGGGGAATGATTTGTGGACTTCCCTGTGTATCACTGTACACCATTATCACAGCTTCCTGGATGTGCTTGGCACTAGAAAGCTCTTACTTTGGCTTGATTGGGTGCCATGTTTCAGAATTGGCTTCAAATTAATTCACACACTCAAGCATCTATGTATTATTTGCACAGACAATCCATGTTTCAGGATCTAAAGACTAGAGATATTTCCATGTTCCATACTGAGTAAGAGGAAGGGGCAGTATTAAGCCTTGGATCACAAAGATTGAATGTCATAGTATTGCTTTGCCCTCTTATTAAGAAAGAAGTCATTATTCTTTGGGAATTAATATTTGACATTACTGCAGGATATTTGCATTTCTTAAATCTTCATTTTAAAATCCCCTATTATGTACCACTATAGTGTGTGGCATAATGCCTTGTATGAAGTATGCATATGAAACAATTCTGTTAAGAAACCACAAAAATCAAGATATGCAGTGTAGTATCTAACTGTACTTGACCTCCTCTTTCCCTTTGATTTCAATACACCCATTATATATCCTTGATGCACTGATCAAATATCTCAGTGGACAACAGAGCCTATTGAAATGCAATGAGTAAATCTCTGCGTCATATAGCTTATGATTTTTGAAAGATATGCAAAACTAGAAGATCAGAGAAGCTTCAGTTAAAGGCACTCCTCTAGTGTAGTGAGAAATGAAAATATTCTCACACTGAAACTAGAATTAATTGGGGTATAATTGGCAACAGATACAGACTTTGAGTTGAAAACAAAACATGTTTCAGAATACATTAGATTATCACTTAATTGGTGATATCTTTGAAGCATAAGCCAATCTTTATTCTAATTCTGTACACAGAGCCAGTATTTAATTGAGAAGAACAAAGCAGTGAAAGCTCTCTCAACAGTTATTTAATACAAGTAGGAAAACGACAGTGATGGGCTTTGACCTACAAATTATTTGAACTTTTAATGTAACTTTAAAACAGAACTACAAGTAATGAATCCTGTACATATATCATCATTTCTAACATTCTAAGACTGTCTCTAATACAAAAATAGGATTTTAAATTACATATTGAATTAAAAGAAAGAATGCAGTATTAGTGTAGGTTGTGACATAAATGTCAGCAATTCTTACTATATAGGAAATCTTACTAGTGTATAAGCTATACATTTTAACAGAGAAGGTAACTGGGATATAGATAGAAAATAATCACTGCTAAGTATAGTATTTTGAGAGGCAATGAAAAGCAGCAGGAAAGATATATATATACATACTTCAGGTATTCAACATAAAGTGTCCATGGTTGAGCAAAAGCCATGTTTGATCCTCATAAAGGATATATTTTTCACATGAGATCTTTTGGAAGCATTTCCAAATAATAAAGTTCATAAGCTGAGGCTAATTGAGGTAATAAATTAAATGTGTTATATATGGTTATTTGTGTTTTGTCCAACTAATTTCTTCTCATAAAGGATCTATAACTCATGGTTCTTGATCAAAAGAAGACTATAAACTATCCCCCCATAGCTCCCGAGACATTTGTGAGCATAGTTTGCCAAGATGATTGGTTGCTTGGAAACTATATAATATCGCATGTTAAAAAGAATGAAGTATGCCTCAGCTGAATGACTTCTCTAAAATAAAGGCATACTATTAGGAATGATTTGCCTTACATTTGTTTTACGACTGCCTGTAATGAAGAACTAATCATCAACTGATACTCCAAAACTAAGAGCCTTCTAGAACACAAAACTCAAGGCACAAGTTAAAATATTAAAAAAAAAATCAAAAATGTGAACCTGCTGATCTTTAGATGTAACACTAAATATGACACAAGTTTCATCATTATTATGTTGAATTAATAAGAGTCACAGAAGTGGTTAAATAACCTAAAATTGTGTTAAAATTACATAAATGAGTAAATTAACATAATAATTAAAAATAATATTAAACATTTTAATACTTTGACAAATACAGGGTCAATTTAGCCATGCCTAAGCGCACCTCAAGTCCCATCTGCTCTGGCTGAATCATGCTGGCATTAGCAGTCACTGTCACATACATGTGGTCTACTTATTCCTCACTTTCCTGTCTGTCAACTTGTTCCAGTTTGGGCTGACATTACACTCCTCCACACCTCCCACCAAAAAGACATATAGAAACCCTTTTTCATAATGCAACCTGGATGAGTGGGGGGAGATTTACCACAGGATATTTATTTAATTAAAATTCTGTGCTTTACTTTTGCTACAGTTCTTTAAAGCTGGTTTAGTTGACAAATGTTTCATTTTTTCCTGATCAAAGATACCCTTGAGAGTGATGCCCCCTTAGAAATGGGCTGTACATTTCTCAACGAGGCTACAAGGGATTGCTCAAATAATATGTTTAGGCTTCTTTTGTTTTTAAGTTTTAGTGGGCTTTGTGTTTTAATAAAGTGTGTGTGTGTGTGTGTGTGTTATATCATCATTTCTGCACATGTATTTGAGAGCAGAGGTTGAGGATCGATTGTCCCTTTCTATCACTTTCCATGTTGTTTGCTAAAGTGGGATCTGTCTTTTGGTTCTCATCAGCTGTCTAGAGTGAAAGCCTGCACAGCTGTGACTCCGTCTGCCTGCCCCAGCCTCAGTGTCAATATTACAGTGTACATGACAATGCCCAACATTTGCACTGGGTGTTGAGGACGAAACTGGGTCTACAGGCAAATGTGGCAGGCACTTTATCAACTAAGCCATCACCGCCTTCCCCAACTAAATATTACGGGTGATTCAAATATCTATTTTCCATATTGTTCCAGTTTTTTAAAGAATATCTACTATAAAGACATCTTCTAGCTAGCCCTTAACACAGACTGAATGAAGAAAATGAGCACATAATATATGCCCACAGCATAAATGCTTGCCATTGTTAATATTGCCCTTTGGGGTACTCAAGTCTCTCTGACATGAGTTACACCTTTCATTAATGCATTGTGTAGTCATATTAATCTGGTTCTCAGTGCTGCTTTGAGTTTGCACATAGTAATAAGGAACCACTTTCCTAGGAAAAGGTATGTTTACAAAGATACTCATAATGCTTTAGCAACTGCACACCCACCAGCATTAGCAAGTTTAGTCTGTTAAGACAGGACACTGTGTTTGCTTATGTTCAATAAATAAAAGGAGTCAAGACTACTTTCTTTTTAAATTTTGTTATCACTTACATTATGAAAGTTACAGGGCTGTTATGCATTTAAATTACCAACTGCTTAGCAGGAACATATTTGCTTCTTAAACGAAGTACATCAATAACCACTTGGAAGAATACAAAGCAAAGAAAATGTGTTCCAATTGCTCTCAAAGATTAAGCTTGAGCTTTACAGAAAGTCTTTAAAATATATCTATCAGAGTCTAAAGAAGCAACAGTTCCTTGGCCAATACATTATCCTTCACATGCTTGTCATTATCTTAACATTTCAGATACCAGGCAGCCATACCTCTGCCTCAGTGATATGCAGAAGTATTTCTCATTGACACAACTTTTTTGTTTGTTTGATAAAAATATTGGGAAATGAAAGTGCAACCTAGAGAAAACTTTTGCATAGAATGTGTAGCTGGTTTAAATACAGAAAGAGTTTCTACATAAGTCAGTGGCAGAACTAGTGGATCACACTGAGCTGGGACAGTGAAATATCCTTTTCTGCTACCCTGTGCAAAGCCAGATCTTTGAAAAAGTCTTCCAAATTCTTATCTATAGCCAGGAATGTCTCTGGTTCCTTCCACTGCCTTTCTTTGAATTCATGCCCACGAAGCTGTAAATCACAGCGGAGCCACAGTGGGAAGGTAATCACAGTATTTGTCTTTGCTAGATTTTTCTCTCTCTTCTTTTCATTACTGCCTCTCAGTGATGGAGCTATTAAAGTTTTACATAGCTCTGTTTACCCTGACACACTGTGCAGAATGCCAAGAGTCTTGGCTTCCTGCCGAACCAGTATGTCTAAGACCGTTAGGTTGAGGAATCGTGGAAAACTGGGTGTGTTATTAGAAGAGAAGCCCCAGTTGATTCTTGTTTTTTCATTTGTTAGTTCGAATCAATACATTCTTTCATTATAATCTCTGCAAAACCTCAAATGTGCGTGCCTGGCAGGCAAACCCATCAGAGAGACTAGGATCTTCCCCAGACAGGGGAGAGCTCTTATTTTTATTTTTAATTAATATAAAATGTACATCCAAACCGAGCCTTTGATACCCAAAGGAGTCTGTTCTAAAGCCTTCAGCAGCATGTGGTACATTATCGTTTCCAGGTCTGCATCTTTCAATACTGATTTGATATTCCTTTGAAATTCATTTGGCTTGGGCCAAACTAACCTTGAAAATGAAAGAGTTGATGGAAAGAAAATATTTTATTCAAGAATCTCTCTGGTTTATACTACTTTATTTCTTAGCAGACTGATAAAAGTTGGACTCTACAGTTTTTATCTCTTCTCCATTCATTTTTTACCTCTACAACCAAATATGCCAGTAAACTCAGTAAGAGGAACATTATGCAAAATTAGCTGAAGGACACCAAGCTATTGCTTATGTTCTTTGTAATCCCCCACTGTGTATCTTTCACTCACTTCTGCAATCTATACAGCCATCCTACCTTCTTTCCCCAGTCCTGCCTTATTAATCTGCAGCAGGCCTGGCTCAGAGCCCAGAGCTAAAGGTAGTAGATATTTTGTAGGAAGCAAGGATTATTAGGAACAATATTTACAATTTTTAACAAGACAGTGAACTTATATAACTATCCCTCTATGCTATCTAACAATACATGTTATTGATCATCTGTATTTTTATAAATGCAGATAGGATTGTTTCTTTTTTTATTAATATCAAGTGAACTTTTCTGAGGGCGTCCACAGATTTGAAAATATGTCCATGTGTTTAAACAAAACAAAATACCGAGCAGGAGCCATAAATACTTATTGTGTGCTTTATTATCTCATCTGATATATTTCTTATTCTATTGAGGGTATAAGAGTAAAGTATCTTTGCCCACAGAACTCTAATACAATCAACAAAACAATGAACACCTCTAGAGAACAAAATACAAGTCAACACAAAAGTGAACCTTAAGACATTGAAAATAGGCCGGGCGGTGGTGGCGCACGCCTTTAATCCCAGCACTTGGGAGGCAGAGGCAGGTGGATCTCTGTGAGTTCGAGACCAGCCTGGTCTACAGAGCTAGTTCCAGTACAGGCTCCAAAACCACAGAGAAACCCTGTCTCGAAAAACCAAAAAAAAAAAAAAAAAAAAAAAAAAGACATTGAAAATAAATTACCTAGTCTCCCAGGAATAAGGTACTCAATGCTGACAGAAAGACTTTTGATGAAAGTCCTTTTCAATTCCTTCCTGGCCCTAGGTTCCTGTGATACTCTATTGTCTCCACTCAGATACACAGGGGGAATTACAAAGAACATAAACAATAGTTTGGTGTCCTCCATAATACCTACTTACTCTGATTTAGAAAACTGTCCAACTCAGTGAGCAGTGCTCTGCCGAGTCTCACCACAGTGCAGTGGTATGAAATGCTATAATAAAATATGATAGTATCATGATTTTTCACTCTGCTGACATGAGCTACCACCACAATCATTAAAAGTCATTGTTGACAAACTAATATAAATCCTTAAGGTATTTAAACACACTGTGGTAGTTTGAATGAAAATGGGCCCCATAAGCTCATAGGGACTGACTTTGTTGCAGTAGACATGATCTAGTGGGAAGAAGTGTGTCACTGGAGGTGGCTTGTAAGTTTTAATGCTTAAGCTAGTCTCAGTAGCTCTCTCTTTTTCTGCTGTATGCTGATCCAGATGTAGAACCCTAGGCTCCTTTTCTAGCACCATGTCTGCCTGTGAACTACCATACTTCCTGCCATGCCACCTAGGGAATAAATCACTGAAGTGAGCTTCAGTTAAGTATTTTTCTTTATAAGATTTTCTGTGGTCATGGTGTCTTTTCTAAGACACATACCCAGAATATAATTTAACAGAGCCTTTAGATGTATAGACAATTTATGTTGGCAGAAATACTGTTATCGTGTAGGAAACATTAAAAAAAAACTAAGCAATATACAGTCTTACATAATGGGAGCTTTTATAAAATGTTATTAAGAAAATTTAGAGGAGAATACATTGAAAAATTTCAGTTTATTTTTAACTCGCAATACACTAAACTCTATATTAAGTCCTACAGATAAATGAACAATAAATATGAGCTAAGCTGTTACTAACAAACAGCTGTAGAGTGTTTGAGACATTTTTTTCAGAATTATTTTATTACTGATTTGTTGTCCTCTTTCATGTTTCATGCGTTCAGTGTGAGATTTGTCTTACTCCTCCTTGTTTTGCTGTGAGTCTGTGAGTACTCAATGGATACCCCTTAAATGAATGATTGTTTTAACGACATAAATTTATATCCACAGGTACATTGTTATCACCAGGTCACCCTGCGATAATAAAATGTACTGTCATAATTTACACACTGCCTGAACACTGGGGCTTCAGGACCTTTGATTTATGAATCTCGAATTTGGCCTGTTAAAGGCATCGTAGTGTGTTGAATCACTTGTGATTCAGATTTGATCTTATAGCCATAATTCATAGCTGCGATAAAAGAAAACAGAAGGAATTTCTTTTCTACTCTTCTTCATTGCTGTCACTGTTGTCTACTTTTCAGTTACTCCTTGTCATATTAAAAAACATAAAACTGAGGGTTTGTGCAGACAAATATGTAGCAGTTTATTCTTACTTTGACTGTGCTAAATATTTTGAAGAAATCAGTATTTGGAGTTTGTAGAAAACATTTTGTTTTTCTCATCAGAAAGACAAATAGACCAAAGGCAAATAATGGCTGGAACTCAATGAAAGGAATAGCAAGTTGTTTTTATCAGAAGAGCATATCCCATGTTTTAAAACATGTTACCTTTCCAATAAAGATCTAAGCAGAAGATTCTCTGGCTTCTGCATGGAGTTAAAACAAATATGTTTTCTTAAATGCACACAGTTTTAGCCAAACTGACCAGTGACTCTTAAAAAGGCGGATCAAAGAAATGTGTTATCCACACACATTCAATGCCACTGTGCTTAAGCATTTTGTAACTTTAAGTGTGTTTAATCCTATAATCTGATGCTGCAGAAGATTCTTTTTTATCAAATAAACACTTTACAGAAATTGGAGAAATCTGTTACATGCATAACAGGGTGTTTTCAAAACTTTGGTAAACACCAAAATCTCATAGACGTTTTAAAAGTATAAACTATGGGGGACCATATGAAATCCTTGTGATTGAGTAAATCTGGAATGAGGCCCAGTAATTTGTCTGTAACCAGTTTCCACACAATACTAACTCCAGTGGGCTAGGTAAGAATCCTTGAGCACCTTTGCATCAAGGCCATAATATATGTATACAAGAAGAGAGAAAGAACAGAAAAGCAGATAAGGGTATTGAACAAAGTTTCTTGTAGGACCTAAATATTCTGTTGTTAAGGCAAAATCACTATGCAGTGACTTTTTTATGTTCAAATACACGAACTTTCAAGTTCTCATATTTATTTAATCCATGTAGGGAATTTGAATAGATTACTAGCAACTGACTTGTGTAATCTACTCATCAGTGTGAAGTGCCAGAAATAAAATTGAGAAGCAGGTTATCTAAGTCTTCATACGCAAAGTCTGCAGCAGAATCCATAAGCTGGGGTTTTCAAAAGGACAAAAACCAGAATTAGGGGATAGCTGTAAAATTCTGGGTAGATATCCCCTACCGGATTCCTGCATGATGAAATAACAAACACTTCCTGAGTTCTGATGCAAAGAGAATCTGGATGCTGACCTACTTCTCCAGAAAGCATGACTGATCAAGTCTGGCAAAATGCTCTGAGGTGGAAAAACACTTGATGACATAAGAGGCAAAAAACTATTTCTAAGTTATTAAATTTCTGTTACCTGCATGTATTTATCCTGTATTTCTTACCACAGGGGTTTTATGAAAGTTATAACAAAAATGTCAAGCTAAGAAGATAGATAACTGAATTTGAGTAAATTACAGGACCATCATTTCATAATAAAATAGTGTGTTTAGAGAGGGCAGACAAACTATGTGTTAAAATGTTTAAAACTCATCTATTAAAGTACATGTGTCATAAATAGCTGTTAAGTCAGCAAGCATGGGTGCTGTAGTTTCCTTAGTGGAAATAGTTTCTAGATTTTTTTCTTCTTTCATTCTTCTCCATCACTCCCTCCTCGACTTACACAAAGTCCTAGAGAATTGAGCTAATATAAAATAGTCGGTAAAGAAAACTAGCTGTATGTGTTTTTGCTGAATAAACAGTTGAAAGTTGTTTAGCTATTTTCTGAATCAGTGATTTAAATCTTGAGTTAGCTGTCCTTGATACTCTATAAACAAAAAAAGATGATCAAAGACAAAATTGTCTTCTGATGCCACCTGTTTTGAACTATACCCCACATGCTGCTCAGGTTTGCATGACTTTTCTACCCAGGTAAAATCTCTGGAACGTTACTTCAGTTTTAAATACGACATTTATCTGATCTCCATCTGTACATTTATTTGGCTTTTTGTATAAATCCACACTTACCCATCATGTTTTAACCCCCTCTATTTCCTCATCATGAAATTCAGATTTTTATTGGCTATAAGATAGATTGTCATTACTTATATGACATAATAAATGTAGTTATAAAACACTTGAGAAATTATAGGTAACAAAAATAATGTTTTTGTAAAGAAATTTTTTTTTTTTTTGCATTTTTCGAGACAGGGTTTCTCTGAAGTTTTTGGTGCCTGTCCTGGAACTAGCTCTTGTAGACCAGGCTGGCCTCGAACTCAGAGAGATTAATCCGAGTGCTGGGATTAAAGACGTGCGCCACCACCACCCGGCTTTGTAAAGAAATATTTTAAAAAAGTAATTGCACATTTCTTGCAAAGCTAGCAAGAACTGAAAAAGAATTAGCAGAAGACAACTCTAATTCCAAAGACAAGAGCCATTGCAGTTTCACCTCCCGTAACCTCTCAGAACAAGAGAAAGGATATCAACTGTTACTCAGCATGTTGGTCTCCTAGCTAAGATGATTGTCACCTTTGCATCTCTATCCATAAAAGCTTCAGGGCCATCTTGCCAGTATTTTTTCACATTATTTTGTTCCTTTGTCACTAGAAATTGTTGGCCTTTAGAGTTGTCCAACTAAGACAGACATTGAGCAAACAGGTTCCAATTATAACATTCCTCATGCCTAAGAAGTTACCACGGGAAGACAAATACTCAAAAGAAGCCTCAAATAGAAACCGTATCAACACAAGCATAGGAGAACTGTTGAACTTGTGTCTATGCTTCTTGTCTCTAGGTCATCTCTCAGCCAGTTACAAAGAACAAATTAATTAAAAGAGAAAAATATCATCAAAATGACAGGTACCAAGACTTCATATTCTATATTAAACACATATATCATGTTCCACAATATAGTACTGTACTACAGAATATTCTGTTAGTTTCCAAACCAGGGAAAGGAATAGATACTATTTTTAATATTATCACATAGCAAACAGGTCTTATGGTTGGAATTATGCCATCCAAACCTTACCCAGCTTTCACTCAAAATATTTATCTCTGAAAAGATCAACATTCTGAGATGTAACCAGTAATCTGAGTAGTAGAATTTAGGTATTTTCCCCATAAACATCAATAGCTTTCATTATCTGTAGTCCATACATTAGAAATATCCTAGCTACCCATGACTTAGATGAATTTAATGCCCCACAGACCCAGCAGAGTCTTAGATTTTCTCTGGTAATCTTTGACTCTGTCTTTCTTTGGCTATCATTCCTCTTACTGTAACATTTGATGCTTACGTATTTCCTACTTGATTCTAACATTAAATTTCACTTTCAAGTAAAGGTTCATATATGACTGGTGTGGGTAGATTATTTTAAATATAAACTGTTCCTGTAATCCATTTAGAAACCACCAATATCTCAATAATTTCTTACGTGTAAGTCATAGGAAAAGGCATAATTAACACATAGAGTAGTAATATTCTATCTACACTGAGTGAAGGTTTTATCCAACTTGAACCTTCAAAGCCTAGGAGGAAGTGTTTCATGTATCTTGCCTCTTAATATCCATAGACTTATATCTGTAATTGCTTCTGAATAAGTTTTATCTCCACATTACCAGGAATATTGAAAGAACGATTAAATTAACACATAATTTTCTTAATTCTTCCAGACAGACTCAATCTCTTTATGCCATGAGTCCTTACAAACACACCTCTACACAGCACACTGCTGACTAGCCAGCTAAAAGCCAGATGAAGAAAGATAAATATCAACTCCTAAAGTGTGGGATATTATGTTTCTCAACTGCTTTGTGAAATCTTTCTGTATATGTGTTGCTTTTATTGACTAATAAGGAAGCTGCTTTCAGCCAATGGCATAACAGAATATAACTAGGCTGGAATATATATATATATATATATATATATATATATATATATATATATATAGAGAGAGAGAGAGAGAGAGAGAGAGAGTAGGCAGAGTCAGAGAGACACCATGTAGCTGCCAGAGGGGAGAGATATGAGCTGCTATCTGGAACATTGCTACAAACATCGTGGTAAAATATAAAATAATGGAAATGGGTTAATTCTAGATGTAAGAGTTAGCTATCACCATGTTCAAGTGATTAGTCAGGCAGTGATTTAAATAATTTATTTTCTGTGTGATTATTTCAGTTCTGGGGAGCCAATAATGAACAAGCAGTCTTTTGCAACAAATTGGTAGTCCAACATGTGCTAGCTAAATCCACATAAAACCTGAGAGCTTGGAAAGGAATTTTAGACACTAAAGAAAAAAGTCTAATGGCATTTTTGTTTCAGCTGGTTGCATGCCATAACTTCCTTAGGAGAGGTCTTCCTGATGCAGCAGTATCAGAAAAAAAACAAACAAACAAACAACAACAACAACAAACTCACACAGTTTTAAAACAGCGGCTTCCTGGGCCACTGCCAGCATGAACTCTGACTTTTGAGGAGGTCCAGCTATGGAGCATTTAAATGGGGTTTATGAGCAGAGTGCTACAACTTGCTTAATGGCAACAAGAGCTGCTGCGACCTGATCCTGGATCTGGGGCAGATAGAATGGCTCTCATAGGTAATGAAAGGACCTCTGACATGTTGGACTTGGTAGAGCCAAAAAGCAAAGCAGCCTTAGTCCTAGTAATGCCACTTAGCATTTTAAGAAGCACTACTGGTTGATCCCAATTTTTCTGAGAAACCGCCACACTGATTTCCAAAGTAGTTGCACAAGTTTGCAGTCCCACCAGCAATGGATGAGGGTACCCCTTTCTCCACAACCTCTCCAGCAAAGGCTATCCTTGGTGTTTTTGATTTTAGCCATTCTGACAGGTGTAAGATGATATCTCAAAGTTGTTTTGATTTGCATTTCTCTGATCGCTAAGGAGGTTGAGCATGACCTTAAGTATCTTTTGGCCGTTTTAACTTCTGCTGATGAGAATTCTCTGTTCAGTTCAGTGCCCCATTTTTTAATTGGGTTAATTATCCTTTTAAAGGCTAGTTTCTTGAGTTCTTTATATATTTTGGAGATCAGACCTTTGTCTGTAGCGGGGTTGGTGAAGATCTTCTCCCAGTCAGTAGGCTGCCTTTTGGGATCAACCTACCCCTGGACCCAGCAATAGCACTCTTGGGAATATACCCAAGAGATGCCCTAGCATATGACAAAAGCATTTGTCCAACTATGTTCATAGCAGCATTATTTGTAATAGCCAGAACCTGGAAGCAACCTAGATGCCCTTCAATAGAAGAATGGATGAAGAAAGTGTGGAAGATATATACATTAGAGTACTACTCTGCGGCAAAAAACAATGACTTCTCGAATTTTGCATGCAAATGGATGGAAATAGAAAATACGATCCTGAGTGAGGTAACCCAGACCCAAAAAGAAGATCATGGGATGTACTCACTCATAATTGGTTTCTAGCCACGGATAGGGGCCACTGAGTCTATAATTTGTGATCCTAAAGAAGCTAAACAAGAGGGTAAACCCAAGGAAAAACATATAGATATCCTCCCAGCTATGGGAAATAGACAAGATTGATGAGCAAAAAATGGGAATCTTGGGGGGTGGGGTGGGATGGGGATGAGGGGAGATGGGGAGAGAAAAGTGTGAAGGAGAGGATGAGGGGAACTGGGGGAATCGGGGTGATTGGGGGTAAAGGAAGGTTGGATGGGGGAGCAGGGAAACTCATACCTTAGTTAAGGGAGCCACCTAAGGGTTGGCAAGAGACTTGAACATGGAATGGCTACCAGAAGCCCAGGGCAATGTCCCCAGTTAGTTCATTGGGGCACCTGAGGATAGGGAACCTGAAATGAACCTATCCTATAATCATACTGATGAATATCTTGCATATCTCCATAGAACCTTCATCTAGCGATGGATGGAGATAGAGACAGAGACCCACACTGGAGCACCAGACTGAGCTCCCAAGGTTATAATGAGGAGCAGAAGGAGAGAGAACATGAACAAGGAAGTCAGGACCATGAGGGGTGCACCCAACCACTGAGACAGGGGGGCCGATCTATTGGGAGCTCACCAAGGCCAGCTGGACTGCTACTGAAAAAAACATGGGATAAAACCGGACTCTCTGAATGTGGTGGACAATGAGAGCTGACGAGAGGCCAAGGAGAATGGCACAGGAACTTTCATCTGGCGATGGATCGAGAGAGAGACAGAGACCCAATTTGAATCAACCATCTGAGCTCTTAAGGTCCAAATGAGGAGCAGAAGGAGGGAGAACATGAGGAAGGAAATCAGGACCACGAGGCGTGCACCCACCCACTGTGACAGTGGAACTGATCTATTGGGAGCTCTCCAAGGCCAGCTGGACTGGGACTGAATAAGCATGGGTTGAAACTGGACTCTCTGAACAAGGCGGACAATGAAGGCTGATGAGAAGCCAAGGACAATGGCACTAGGTTTCGATCCTAATACATGAACTGGCTTTGTGGGAGCGTAGCCTGTTTGGATGCTCACCTTCCTGGACCTAGATAGAAGTGGGAGGACCTTGGTCTTCTTGTAGAGCAGGGAATTTGGACTGCTCTTCAGTATCGAGAGGGAGGGGGAGTGGACTAGGGGGAGGAGAAGAGGAGTGGGGATAGGGAGAGGGGAGCGGGGGGAGGGGGCAATATGTGGGAGGAGGGGGAGGGAAATGGGAAACGGGGAGCAGTTGGAAATTTTAAGTAAAAAAGAATAAAAAAAAAAGCACTACTGGATAGAAAAGGATTTCAGATACACAATAATACAGATTCAGACATGAAAGACCTCTAAATAAGACACAGTATGTTTAAAAAATGTACATAAGCTTGGGAGAGAAATGAAAATAGTAAAGAGACAGTAAATGTAACACGAAAGCATACAGATAGTCATAAATTAAAGGAGTAAAGATAAAATAAATATTAAAATTATAAAAAAAGTAATAGAGTAAGAAAAGTAAGCCATGTAAAGATGAAATATACACAGAGAGTTTAGATTATATATATTATTGCATTTTCTTTGAATTTTTTGACTGTGAACGAGCTAAGTACAGAGAGATATTTCATTGTATAGGCTGATAGTTAAGCCTACCTATATATTTTAAAAGTATCTCGATTCCAAAATTGGGTCTAAGAATTTATTGTTTTAGTAAAGAGGTTCTGCTTTTGTTTCAACAGAAGATGAGAACCTGTGGATTAATTCCAGACTAATATGGTTTGATGAACCAAGATCCCCTGAAAGGCCAATATAAACACTCCCAAAAATTATTTCATTCAACAAAAAACAGAAAGCAGTTTTGTGAGAACTATGCCTAAATTCCCAAATATTGTTTATAAATGTTTGTTTGCATTTAAAGGGGGATATGATATAGAGATGAATACTTTGCATTGGTATAGATCTTGGTTTATTGATACAAATTTATAGTCAATTTTGTTATAGGTATATTTCTGCTCTTGATTAATGTATTGTGATTGAGCAGCTCATTTAAAATGTAATATATAATTAAGGAATACAGGTTAATAGATAATCATTTTTAAGAATCAAGTTTGTAGTCATGTTAGTTAGGTTTTCTAGATATATAGAGATATATTTCATATACATAGATATTCTTCAAATCTTTCAGAGACCTTCAGAATATGGAATTTAAATTTTTTTTAGGAACTTAGGACTTTTCATGACAGTGAGACACATCTGCTCCCAGCAGCACCAATTCAAGAGGAAGATAGGCATCGAAGAGGCTCCTCATGGTGTTTTTTAGTCATTTGGGCAAGAAACTGCTCTTGCCTGGACTGCTTGAATGGACTTCCAGGATCCACAGAAAAAAGACTGATGAATTTGCTTTAAAAAGTCAAGATGGTCCTTCAGGTTTCCTGCTTCATGAAAGAGTCTGCCAGTAATTATGCAGTACACAGGAAAAGCTGCCAATATAGCCATAACTGTCTTTGAAATTTTCTGCTTCGTGGAAATGTCTGCTGGATACTATGGGATCATAGGATGAAGATGGATGCTCCAACGATGCAGAACTTTGGGTAACTGTCCAGGCAGTGAGATGTCTCCATCATTTCTAGAATTTTGGAATTTGTCTACAATGCACTTCCTGTTAACTTAAGTAATAGTATATCTTTCTGGGGTCTTTGATGGAGCTGAAGAACAGATAGTTATAATTATAGTTTTCCTTAGATATAATAAAAGATAAAGTAGATAAAAATGTAACTTTAAATTTTGTTTGATACCTGTTTTGTTACATGTAATTTTACTATTTTAAAATTTGTCCTCCTGGATATTAGAAGTAGACAATAAATCTGGGCAAAAGTTGGGGGTGCAGGGGTGAGGGTGGGATGGGGGAAGGGGAGATGGAGAGAGAGAAGGGAGACAGGGAGGATTGGGGAGAGCTTGGGGGAATGGGATGGTTGAGATTGAGGAAGGGTGGATATGGGAGCAGGGAAGAAGATATCTTAATTAAGGGAGCCATTTTAGGGTTGGCAAGAGACTTGGCTCTAGAGGGGTTCCCAGGTATCCAAGGGGATGTCCCCAGCTAGGTCCTGGGCAGCAGAGGAGAGGGTGCCTGAACTGGCCTTCTCCCATAGCCACACTAATGAATATCTTGCATATACCCCACCATAGAACCTTCATCTGGCTATGGATAGAGATAGAGGAAGAGACCCACATTGGAGCACTGGACTGAGCTCCCAAGGTCCAAATGAGGAGCAGAAGGAGGGAGAACATGAACAAGGAAGTCAGGACTGTGATGGGTGTGTCCACCCACGGAGACAATGGGGCTGATCTAATGGGAGCTCACCAAGGCCAGCTGGACTGGGGCTGAATGAGCATGTGATCAAACTTGACTCTCTGAATGTGGCTGACAATGAGGGTGGACTGAGAAACCAATGATAATGACACTGGGTTTTGATTCTACTGCATGTACTGGCTTTTTGGGAGCCTAGTTTGTTTGGATGCACACCTTTCTAGACCTAGATGGAGGGTGGAGAACCTTGGACTTTCCACAGGGCAGGGCACCCTGGCTTCTCTTAGGACTAGAGAGGGAGAGGGAGGGAGAGTGGGGGGAGTAGGAAGGAAATGGGTGGATGGGAGGAGGTGGAAATTTTTAATAAATTAAATTAAAATCTTACTTTTAATTTAGACATAAAAGAGGATGTGATATGGAATTCCCCTCTGTATGCTATGATTGCCATTGATTAATAAAGTGCTTTCGTCCTATATCAGGGCAGAACAGAGATAGGCAGGAAAAACTAAAATGAATGCTGGGAAAAAGAAGGTAGACTCAGTGAGAAGCCATGGAGCTGCAAGAGGAGAAAAATGTGAGCTACCAGCTGGAATCTTGCTGATAGGCCACGACCCTCATGGTAAAATATAAAATAATGGAAATGGGCTAACTCTTGATGTAAGAGCAATATGTGTAAGTGATTGGCCAAGCAGTGATTTAACTAATACAGTTTCTGAGTGATTAGTTCTGGTCTGGGCAGCTCTCAAAAAAGATATAAAGGAAAATTAGTCATTGATTTTTCTTTGCAGTGTTTAAAGTTCATAATCTTTTCTAAGAATGTGGTTTATTCACCTCTTCCAGATAATTCATGCTGCTGTGGTGAAATGCATAATTGTTTATGTCCTCTCTGCCATAAGTAAGTTTCTGAATTCAATTGTTTTTGGAGGATGAAGTCTAAATTTTCTGTCATCCTACTATTTCAATAGGTTCATGAGTCCAAAATAAGTTTAGGAACACAGAGAAATCTTCCAAACAGAGTGGATGCTAAAATCTATTATATGAACCAAGAAATGTATGTATATATACACACAGATATATGTACATATATATACTGTATATACATTTCCATTTATTATGCATGGAAATCTTAATTTCTTATGATTGGAAAATTTTTATCTTACTTTTTATTGAAGATGTCACGCAATCTTGATCATTGAATTGTGAAAAGTCAAGTGATTTTTAGTTAACTATCAAACTTCTGAAAATTCAACATAAATGGGCATCATGCAACAGGCAGCAGCAACAAGCCCACAACAGAAGTGAAGATTCTTCATTATTTAAATCATAATATTATCAATGGGTCTATATTTCTTAGAATGATGGCTGTAGTTTAGATTATTCATTGTTCCGCAAAGGCTCATTGATGTCATAGGCTCAGTGTAGTAAAATCTCAGGGTTCCAGTCTCATGGATGGAATACTCTTGTCTCCTAGAAAATTTTCAGATTTGGTAGAAGTGCATTAGGTCAAACACCATTGGGCATCACAAAATGATCATTATCATTAATCAGTCACATATGCAATGTTTCATGTAAGTGATTCTGCCATCTGCTAGGATTTTTCAAAACAACCAAGAAAATGGAAGTATTGGCTCTTGAATGATAACTGAGCTAAATGACTGTTTTTCTTAATAAAATATACAGCCTTGGGGGATGTCCTATAACACCAACCAAAATTATCATAAATAATAAAAATGAACAGATGCACACTATAGTTCTTTTAAATGGAATGAAAAAAAGTAGAAGGACATCCATCACACAGAGCTAATTACTTTAATTCTTAATTTGTTAAAATTTATTAATATGAGGTTAGATACCTAAATGGTCCACTCCTTGTTTATGAAACACATAGTATCTATTTAACAACCTATTCTGTAGTTTATTTCTTGTTTGTTTATCAAATATATAAGAAGTATTTTCTTAACATTAACAAACAGCAGGTATGTCCAAAATTACTCAAATTGTGCATTTTAATATATCGGTTACATAAATTTGTCAGAAATCCCTATATACACTGATTGTATTTGCAGACTATACGGTTTACTCTCTCTCTAACTTTTTTTCTCTCTCTCGCTCTCTCTTTCTCTCTCTCTCTCCCTCTTTCGCTCTTTAGGCAATACCTGTCAGGCTAGATAGTTGCTATAGTTGTTCAATGTTTTTCATTGAAAGAAAAGGTACTTGAATAACTTGATTCTTTAAGATCAATGAAACATTGGCTCAGGAATTCGATTCACTCATTAGTCAGGCAAAGAAAAATAAGCATTCACAACTATATTCGGAAGAAGTGGATCATTATACTGAACTCATGAAAATTAAATTCCATTTTGGAAAAATCCTATAATCAGAGAAACACCTTAATTTGTAAGTCAATGCTCCTTTTATGAATGAATGGAGAAGCTCATGCTATAACAGGTAAGGGATAATTTTACAAGGAGACTCCAAAACAAAGTGAAAATAATTTGATTTACTGAAATAATAGAAGTTTTAAGAAGTTTTACATTTTCTGTTTATAAAAGACAACTTGAAATTCTTGTATCATTCTATGGCCTCTGTTTGAAAATAAGTAATAACACTTAGATTAAAAGCAACAATTCTTACTTTTGCTGTTTAGCTGGGGTATAATATGACATGAATCAAAGATATGTAGTAAGTTTCTACAGAACTCTCATTCTGTTGTACTGTCTCTAAGGTTGTATTAGGGTGTTGTAGGTTACATGCTATGACCCTGTGGTGGGTAGTTTTATTTTTCAGTTTTACATATGCAAAGCCAACTGGGAAGGGAGTCTCTGTAATGAATTGTCTAGATTCTACTGGCTTTTGGATATGTCTTGAATATGTTAGTCAAAGTGGAAGACCCAGTGACTACTAGAGACTCCGTTACTCTGCAGCAACTAAGCTGTGTGAGTAGAGACCGTCAGCCGAGGGAGCATACATACTTCACTGCTCTATTTCTAACCATATGAGCAGCTACACAGGCTGGACTGTAACCTGAAACTGTGAACCAAATGACCCCTTTCTCCAAGTTGCTTTTCACTGAGTATTTTAAATCCCAACAACAGGAAACAACAACTACAAAAAGAAATACCCCCAGAATCTGAAATACCATCTTATTCCTGTTTTTCAAAAAACAAAATCAAACTATATATGTAGCCAATTACTTACTTCCTCTCTCACTAACACACACACACATATGCACACACACAATGTATCAATTCACATATAATTTGAGATATATTTCTCATATTAGGAATGCAATGTTCTCCTAATGAGTACCTAACCTGATTATGTATGTATACTTGTATTTTATACTGTCCACTAAAATATTTGTAGATTAAATGATGGCACACTCTGTTGTTTTTAAATCTTCCATGGGACTAGCAAGCAATACATTCAATCTTGTGTTTATCGTTAAGTGGTAAGCACAACTATGATAAATATCTACTTTTGTTTCCTTTAGTCATTCGTCTGTAACTCCATTGCTTTAATCAATAGATCCTGAAATAGTAGTAAATTACCGAATGCATTTAACTCGGATAAGGAATTGACCAAAGAATTAACTGATAAGAAATCCTCACACCACACATGGCACTATTAAAAAGTGACTTATAGACAGGATGGAGAGATGGCTCAATACTTAAGAGTGTTCACTGTTGTCCTGACTGCAAAATATGCTGGAGCAATGGTGTGTCAGAACTTGCAAGAATGGCCAACCAATGACTAATCTAACTTGAGGTACATGCCATGAAAGGGAGACCATCCTGGACATTGCCTGGATTTACGGGAACCAGAAGCTAGATGGCCCAGAGACCTAGGGCCCATTGCCAGTGGCCCCACAAGCTGCCCAAGCCACAGAACTGGCACTTACATTCAGAGGGCCTATTTCGGCCTTAGGCAGTTTCACCAGCTATCAGTCCAGAGTCAGTGAGCTCCCAAAAGCTTGGTTTAGCTGTCTCTGTGGGTTGCCCCATCATGATCTTGATCCCTTTGCTCAGATAATCCCTCTTCCTTCTCTTTGACTGGACTCTGGGAGCTCTGCCCTGTGTTTAGCTGTGGAGCTGTGGATCTCTGCATCTCCTTCTATCAGTTATTAGATGAAGGTTTTATGATGACAATTAGGATAGTTACTAAGCTGATCATAGGAAAAGACCAGATCAGGCAACCTCTCCACTCTTGCTAGGAGCCTTAGTTGGGGTCATCCTTGTGGATTCCTGGAAATTTACCTAGCACCAGAATTCTCCCTAACCCCATAATGATTCTCTCTATCAAGATATCCCTATTCTTGTTTACCCTTTCTGTCCCTCCTCCAACTCAACCATCCTGTTCTCTCCTCCCCGTTCCTCTTCCCCCCTCCTTCCAAGCTCCCAATTTACTCATGAAATCTTATCTATTTCCCCTTCCCAGGGACATCCATGTATATCTCTTAGTGTCCTTCTTGTTACCTAACTTATCAGAGGTTGTAGATTGTAGCTACAGCCCAGGCTTTCTATGAAGTCTTTACTTCTGTTTTCCTCCAAAGTTCTCTCAAACAAATAAGTGCTTCTCTGCTCAGCGAACTCCAAAATCCAGAAGCATGCTCTCTCCCTGTCCTAATGGTTTTTCCTGAGTGTCTGTCATCCGTGAATCTTGCACATACTTTTCACACTTTTGTTTTTGAGACAGGGTTTCTATGTGTAGCCCTGGCTGTCCTGGAACTCACTTTGTAGACCAGTTTGGCCTCATTCTCACAGAAATCCACCTGCCTCTGTGTCCTAAGTGCTGGAACACATTTTATTAAGCCTCATTCCTCTTACTTCATTATCTGCTCATCTTCCTTTATGACTATTACGTTTCTTCCCCATTTACTGCTTGTTACTCTTGTTCATGCATCAATAATTTTCACAGCTTAAGTTTTTCCAATAGTACTTGACCTTCATCAAAGTGACTAAGGCTGTTGTCACCAGTTATAGACCCAGTGGTTAGATTTTCTTTTCTTCAACTCTATTCTTTCACTTTATTCCTTAGATATAGAACTATATCTCAAACTGCATAACAAAGTATGCGTTGTTCTATATTTTTCATCCTAAATCTTTACCTTCAAAATCCTGTTCTCCTAAAGCACAATGATTTCAATCATACTAGCTCTACTCTATCACAATAGCCTTAAGAACCAAAGGGTAAAGACAAGGTCTCTTCAGTGTATCTCAAGCACACACATAAACATAGTAGTTATGATAGTTAGATAAACATTTATGGAATTAATAAGCTCTACTTTCTCATTAATTGTAATTTGTCTTCATATCCTACTGAATAAGATAACATCTCATACAAATAATCACAGCTACTTCTTTGTCTCAGTACTAAATTTATTGCTTCAATATGCTTTTGTCCTATCCTTCTGGCACGATTTCAAGAGATCAGCTAAGAGTTGTTTGAAAAGTCCCTTGAGTATGTAGATAAGCGTTTCCAAACCAGCACACGGTCCAATATTTCAATAGATCTGTCACAACAACCCTAGAAATCCTACTTTGTCATCCTTCTCAGTTTACACTAGCATTCTTTGCCAAGAAAATGTCAAATTTTCCCACAAGTCATTTCCCTCTTGACCTTCTTCCTTAGCATCTGCCATTATATTGTAATTCAATGACTAAACAGTCTTCAGATAAAATACCTCACTTTTCATTGCCAAGCTGAAATGTTATTACACTCCTTCACATAATGACAACTTCCCTAGCCTCCATGTGTGTTTTCTCAGGAATCTGGGTATGGTGCAGCCTTCATCACTTTTCCATCAGTTTTTGAATATGGTCAAGATCTCTCTCTCCTCTTTTTCTCTATGTCATTACATTTCTTGTTTTCTTTTAAGTTTTTACAGGGTTGCCTAGATATCCTAAACTCATTATGTAGTCCATGCTGTCCATATACTAATAGCAAACATCATCCCTCAGCTGTCCTGAAAGCTGAGATTATGGGTGTGTATCTTCACAATAGTTACATAGTGACATAAATCCATTCTTTTGTTCACCACATTAAATGACTACTTGCTGCATAACAGCTGCTGTATAAACCCTATGGAAATGAAGAATAGCATGTATTCTAAGAAAGAAGATAATAAACCAGATTAAATGAACCTCAAAGTATATGTTAGCCAGTAATATAATACTTAGAAAAGTAGACACAGAAAATAGGTAGTGTTGTCATTTTAGTCTTCTCATTGGTCAGTTAGCATTATAGTTTCATTTATAGCTATAGTCCAAGTGCTTAAGTGAGGATTTTTAGTAGGAAAAGAAGCTCCTCTATACTAACTACATCATGGAGAGAATTTCACAAGAGCACATAACAACTCCCATATCTGAAAAGTAAGTAGGTCTTTTGTGCTTTGTTAATACAAGCAGATCCATGGGACAGAAGCAAAACAAGCAAGATTAGTTAGTACAAAGTTGGGTTAGACAGAAAGTAATTGATTCTGACCACTGAGACATTGGAGATCATCAAAAAGACTTCAGATTTTGAGTGGCAAAAGGTATCGGGGGGGGGGTTTGTAGATGAAGTACTGAGAATGGGTTCTAAAATTAATGAACATAGAAGAAGACCAATTGGAAGGCATTGGTAAAACCCAGAGAGAAAATGATGGCAGCTCCACATAGTGATGATAGGAGTACAAGTAGTAATGAGTTGCAGAATAGGTGATGGTCAAATATTGAACCCAAATGATCTGTGAAGGGATAAAAATAAAAAAAATGGGATATAGAGACTTCTTGTTCAAGTGGTGGAAGACTGAAAGTGCCATTTAATAAGAAGCGACAGAATAAGAATATTGAATATCATTCTGAAATCATATAAAAATTTCTATTACAAATTCCAATATAACACAGTCTTCCTGCATCCAAGTAGGCTCTAAACTATATAATATTAGAAGTGTCTCATTTCTAAGTAATTCCCTGATCTGTCCTGGTATTGACAAGAGCAAACTTTATACTGACACAATGATGTAAAACCAGTTACACAGAATAATACTATAAGCCAAAACCTAAGCAAAACTTCTTTCAGAAAAGAAAGTACATATGATACAAACCAATATATAAACATATAATTCATATACTAACTCAATGTATAATAAAAGCGTACATTTTTATTCTGAGTAGGGTAAAGTTTTTTTTTAACTTGTTAGAAATATCTAAGGATGTTGAGCTTTAAAATGAAATATTATTTCTTTACATTTTAGTAAAACAGGTTTTTTAAGACCATCATCATAATACTGGAATCCTCATTCCAGTGAATAAAACCAAGGTGACTGTATACAATATATGCATCAGTGAATATCCATTGTTTAAGGTTATGTGGACACTGAGTGTGGTCATCAATAGCACCACTGAGAATTTCATCCTAAACTTATCTAGGGAAGCAACCTAGCTGCTTTTTGTCTATTAACCTCTAAAAGAAACTTTTTGATAAACCACCCAAATTAAAAAAAATGCAGAAAGAAGATTAGACAGAGGATATAAAGTTTAATATGATCATGCATAGTACATGAAGGTACACTTGAAAGAAACTGTCTGTACATGGAGAATATTTTAGTGTACATGCCAATAAAATGCATGGCAAAAAAAAACTCTTCAAAATGAAGAGAAAGGACACAGTAAGAAATGAAAACGGCTTAATCTTGCATTAGTTATTTATGAAACAAGAAATAATGATCAATACACCTAGGTAAGAGCTATAGGGAGATAATGGTCAATACACCTAGGTGAAAGCCATAGAGAGACAAATGTTTTGAAATACATTTTAGTATTCTCTCCTTTTCTCTATTGTAATGAAACGATGGCGAATTTTCAACATTTGCTGTGTCTAATACTGAAGTTTAAACAGAATAGGTAAAACTAATAATTAAAAATGAATCCTCTTTTAATTTCTAGGGATAGTTAGGCTTGTTCTTAATTAGGCATGTAAAGAAAAAATATAATGGAAATTAACACTTTTCTTCTTAAGATTAAGGAGTATCTGCTACAAAGCAGACATAGGAATCAGTTTCTTCAAGCCTCGGCTTCATTTCTTGTGGAAAGACCTGAATACATAACTTCAGAAACACTTGATATTTTTTCTGAAATGTTTTCAATGTTTACATTTACTTAACTTGTTTGACTTTGAATAGAAGCAACTCATAAAATACCCCACTCCCTCATTGTATTAAAAAAAAATTGCCTTAGTTTAGAATCAGGATTGGAAAGTAAAGTGTAAAAAGGGTTATAAAAACATAAAATAATTTTTAATTATGACGATTGAACTTTCTGTGATTCGTTTTTTAATTTTAAATTTTACTTATTTTTAATTTATTTCTGTTATTTTTGAGATTATAATTACATCATTTCCCTCTCCCCTTCCATCTCTCCAAGCACTCCCATAAAGAAACAACAGCTACAGATTTGATGTAGTCTTATTTTTACAAAATGAAATGGTCATGATAACCTTTCCATTTAAATCTGAACACAAAAATAGATATGCATACACCTAATTATAGTCTTGTATGCTTTTGTCACTGTATACATTTTTGGTGGGTGGATCTTACTTTCTCTAAACTTCACAACTAGCAACTTTCTTTCAAGTTATAGGATTTATGTTTATATTTAAGGAATGGAGTCTTTTAAAAGAAAGATATGTCACTGTTTGAATCTTAAGATCTTATTATAAATGGATAATTGAGATTATGATACTAATCTTACAGCATGTACATGTTGCAAATATATTGAACATTACTCATAGAACGAATTTTATCAGTATTTCCAATAGAATTAATGCTCTCTAAATTGAATTCTTTTCGCTGTAGCTTTCAATAAAAGGTTTGATCACACTTAAACATAATTAAAAATAGTACTTACGGGCAGGCATGGGGGTATATGCTTTTAATTCCATCATTCAAAGGGAAGTCACAGTGTAACTACGTGAGTTTGAGGCCATTATGCTCTACAAAAAGTGTTCTAGACCAGGCAAGGATACATAGTAAGACCTTCTCTCAACAATACATACAACAAAAATATGTACAATATTTGTGAAATAATTTCCATAAAAAAGAGAATTAAAAAGTTTCTTAGTTAGACTGTCAAATAACCTACTTTTTACAAAGTTGTGTGTCATTGAATGATACAGTTGATTTTGGCAGCTGGAGGCAGAGTTCAAAAGGGAGAAGTGAATAAAATATCATATTTTATAATCCTAATAGAAAATGAACTTTTCTATTAATAATTTGACAATGACAATCCATCATGCCTCACCTCATCTGCAACTTCTGCCACACGTCATAATTTTAGGTCTGAGAAACAATGATTAGGTGCAGCTGTAAAACACACTGATTCAAAATGAAAGGTCCATTAGTCACATAATAGGAACTGTGCAGTGAAATCCAGGATTTCCCTTTTGTCTCCTTTTCAGCACTCAATCTGTTTTGGCCTGAGGTCTGCATGCAGACAGATGCCCAGAATTGATTTTTTTTTTTTTTTTTGCACTCTAATGATTCCCTTTCCACACTTTACATTCAGCTGATAGAGGTGGACAGTGATTGCACTGGTATTCTAAATAGGTTGTGACTCCCTCACAGTGTACCTGGATCAAGAATCAGGGCAATGTGGATGAAGGCTTTCTCCACACGGGCCCTCTCATCTGTGTGTACCACACGGACTCTAAGCAGCGTCAAGACACTGCTAAAATTGTAGTTTCCCTTGGGTTTGTCATTTATAGGCTGAAGAAATAACACTCAATAGGGGATCATAAAATAAAAAACACTTCATGTCTGGAAGGTTTCCTAGACCACATTTTAGTCATCTAAGAATAATTCCCTATGTCCATCCTAGCCTCTGCTTTGTAATGAAAAACCAGTGGTTCAGGGCACAGATGCTGAGTCCAGCCATGCCATGCCATGGCTGAGCAGATAGGATCCTACTCCCACTTCAGAGGCATCCAAATTGTTTCTACATTACCCTTGCACTCCTAAGGCTAGTGTTATTTCACATGGTAAGCATCGTATTTCTGGTGAAATGCAGCCAAGTACTCCAGGTGAAAAGAAGAGCAAACTGTCACCAGACTAGGAAGGAAAGGGGAAAAGGAGACAAATTTGTTAGTTGCCACTGAGAAATTTTAGCAACATTGTTTAGCATTCAGTTTTTACTAACTTGAGTTCATCATTCATTCCTTTCATAGGACCTCTTTGTTTTTCCTCCTCTGTGTTATCTCCTTTAGGCCATTTGATTTTCACTTTTCTTAATATTAAGAATATTCCATCTTAGTGTCTTTTCCACTAATAAATGTGAAATCTAAAGACACCAACCCTCCCAGTAATGGACTGAAGAGTTTAAAACAGCTATATAATGGCAATATTTAAATAAATAAAATATTTCTAGAAATGCCTTTTAAAAGTATACATTAATATACTATGCTTTCTGGATATCTTTTGGGGTTAAGAATATTAACATAATTAATATGTATAACAAATACCAAATTAGACTGATGAGCAGATATAGACCATCAAATGTGGTTTTATGCTTAGTTAATGTGAAAGACCATAAGCATATATTACTGGTTTATTAAGAACTAAGTTTAATATCTTTGTTTAATAAATAGCAGAAATTTTTAAAATAATTACAAGCATTTCAATAACTGTAGGATATATTTATTCGTAATAATAAAATAGGTCTTTGTTTTAGGATCTTATTTTTATTCTACACAAAAGTTAGAATCAATGGTACAATATGTGCAACACTTTTTAAATCATCAAATTTAAAATGGCTTAGTCATTTTATATAATTTTAATGATTTATTTTTGTGTGTACATGAGAGCAGGTGCCCACAGAGTTCAAAAAAGAATGTTGGGTTCCCTGCAGCTAAAGTTACAGGCACTTGTGAGTCCTTTGATGTGGGTACTGAGAGCCAACATGGTTCTTTGCAAAGAAAGTGTTCATACCTTCTTGCCTGTTAAGAGAGATTAGCCTTAATCTCATTTTTAGAGTACTTAAACTTAATTTTTGTTTGGTCTCTTAGAAAATTCTTAAGTGATATAACCCATTGCTTCTGACTGTCTTCAAGCAAGTTTCTTAAAGTGTGCATCAGATGAGTAGATTCTATGTAAAATTAAGTGGCTTCAAGGATAATGTGTGGATTAGAAGGCTCAGATTTTCCAGGAGCTTGGGAAATGCAAGTTCTCTGGCTGTACTTATTACCCACTGTGTCAGTAACTGTCAAATGGTTTCAAGGTATTTTAGGTGAATAAATATGCATATTTTTAGTTTTTGTTGTTTGTTTTGAAACTGGGTCTCAAAGCGTAGCTCGGGCTGGTGGTATACTTGTAGCAATTCTTCTGCCTTGGTTTATTGAGTGCTAGAATTACAGGCATGAGCTATTAAACCTGGTTTCAAATTTTATTTTGTTTGGCTTTGGATTTGGTTTTCTGAATCACGTCTCACCAAGTTCCTCAAGAGGTCCTGGAAAACCTATGTAGCCTTAGACTTGCATGAGTTCTCCTACATCTGATTTGTGGTTACTTAGATTACATGTGGGCATCACCATACCTGACTGTCTCATACTTGTTATATGAAAATAATTATATTAGATGTTAGCAATAGCCAATGCACTACTTGACAATGAGCATCTCACTTAGTCCACTTGGTACATATACAATAGAGTGAGGACCAAGATTTGAATAATGGGACGACACAAGACATGTCCAGTCTTCTCCTGTTTCACTTGTTTAGTGTTTTATATATTAACCTGTATATTTATGCAAATGTTTCACAATTAGATAACAAAAGGCATTGCAGAGTACTTCCAAAACCACGGCTTAAAAAGTAAAGGAAACATCCTCAAAGTGGAAGAATATTTCAACAAATTAACAAGAAGACGGGTAGTATTTATTTTTCTTCTTTTTCCCAAGTGATTTTTCAGTTATATTGTTAAATATAAATAATAATGTTTGTCCTAGATGATAAAAATTATCTCACCCAAACAAGACATCAATGAAAATACTATCATAATTAGCCTTCAAAAATACTCGAAAATGTAAAGGCAGACAAACATGATCAATCAGAAATTCCATTATTACATATTCTGTAATGAAGTAGAGTAGTTATAAATATCAATAATATAATAACACATATTGATGTTTTTCCTATGACAATTATTTTTAAAGAATTATATTTAAGGTCACATTAAAAAGCTTTCACTTATGAACTTATGAAAAAATACAAATTCACAGGCATACCACACAATGTCACTCAGCTGATAGCTTGGAAAAACTGTAACTACATTTTATCATCGTTTCAAGGCATAGTTCTAAGTAAATCAGATCCTAAGTATACTATATACCCTTCAGATTGGAAACAGAGTTTGCTAGCTTATTTTAAAATGATTAAAGTAAGAATTTTAGTAATTCTAGAAGCTGAGGAAAACACGCATGAAAAATCTTCCAAGTGGTATGCCAGACAAGTGATTGACATTACCAAAGAGATGAACCTGGGTAAGGACATGTTAAGATTTGCAATGTTGAGAACTGCCTCAGAACATTTTCTGCAATTGGTGAGGGAATCCGCTTTCGTGGTTGTGGCTTTGCAGACATGGGCAGTATTCTCTTGAAGTCAACTATTTTGTTGTGAAATCCTTGTGTATTTAAAATAGGTTGAATCAAGTTTTAAATTATCTGGAATTAGGAAGAACACACTGTAATATTATATTATAAAATGTTTAGCTCTAATTTAGAATTGTAGAAAAAGTGGGGCACATAATTTAGAAATTTTAATGAATAATATTGAAATTTGTGCTTAAAAATTGAATAGGGCTAAAGAGTTAGTTCATCAGTTAACAACACTGGTTGGTCTTTCAGAGGACCCGATTTGATTTTCAGCACACATGAGGTGTCTTACAATCATTGTAACCTTAGTCCCAGGGGATTTGTTGTCTTTTTTTGACCTCCATGGGCATCAAACAAGCATTTGATGCACACACATAATTCAGGCAAACATTATGCACAGAAAATAATAAGATAAATAAATTTTATTTAAAAAACAATCAATTTAGATGTGTCTTTTTAAAATTCTCTGAAAGACCTGGTTTTATCTGTCAGTGATTAGATTGTTTGTACATATTCATTCTTTTGAAAACATGCACATATATTTTTATTTTAATAGAAGACAACTCATATGATTTTTTGGCAATCCCCTTAGAATGTATGTCTTAAAATTTACCATCCATTTCTTCATGGATTGGAAAAACCTAATCTTAAAATATAAATAGATGAACCACAATTCAGAAACGTGAAATAAAATAATGAAAACCAAATGCAGTCAGCCATGTGGCATACTTCAGGATCCAATGCAGAGTGAAACCACGTTAAACAGGAAATTAATTCTTATTCATGAGTTTAACTCTAAAGGGATTATTCTTCCAACCTTGTATTTCAGTGCCCTTTTCACCTTTCAAAATATTTGAGCACATTTTAATGTAAAATATATTTTATATTTTGCCTATAGCATATCGCTTATATAAAAAAAAACATAAAACAAAGCATGTACACTTATAGTGATGACATTTCAATTACTGAAGCAGCAAGAAAAATAAATGTGTTCTAAACACATCTACAGAGTATTGCCTAGCCTTGCATCCAAAGTCAAGTATCTATCTATATGGCTTCAAGTGTACATTTGTAGGCTATGAAAGTGACCTTATGTTAGGATAACCAAATTGAATCAATGGCAAAAGATTGAAATTCTATTTCTGTAAATGAACCACTGTTAAAGTTCATAACCTATGTGTAGTCTGTGCATAGATTTTTTTAAAGTATCATTTCAAAGAAACAAACATGACATATCTAACATAAAGTATAACATTTAGTGAATATCAAGTAGCTAATAGAATTGGCTAATGTTATTACACAGATTTGTAAATTAACATACCAGTATGATACCACATTGATAATCATTCAGAATCTTCAAATTGTTTAGTTACCACCTAACAAGCCAGTTCATTACATGTCTTTAACATTGAGACAATTTCTCTTCCCTGCAGGGAAATATTAGTGTTTCATGTGAGACTGATATCTACAGAAATAGTTGAGAGACCAGAATGAGAATTATATATCCACAAGTGATGAGTGAAGTTTCTCTACTTCCCATTATGTCCACATCAGTCTTTATATTATCCCCACTGTTGAATTATCACTTGATAGCTCCAAATGAAAGAATCTTGACTTATTCATAATGGTTAGTACACCCTTATAATCCTGGAAATAACATTTGAGATCAAAATCTAAAACAAAAAACTTATGCATAAAGTGAACTCAAAAAGTTATGATATGTTCAAAAGTAATAGAACTTCACAAACTTTGGTCATTTTATCAGACCCTGTGTTCCATTTTATATAGTTCGTTGAAAGTACAGAAAAATAGTAATGAGATTGATCTGGCTGCAGTAATGATAAATGAACATGGTGGGGAAATTGCACCTTTCAGAACACACGAAAAAGGTATAAACAGAAGACAGGCAGTCAGGATCTAAAGCACCAAGTCTTCAATAAGTTAGGGCTGAGGAATCTGTAACCTTGAGAAAGACGAGAGATAGCCAAGAGAAGTTAAGCAGACATAGCTCTAAGTAAGGTAGAAATTGAGCTCCCAGGAACCACAGGATGTTGCTTTTTTTCTCTTACAAATTATCATAAATGTTTTAGAGTTCATATTCTGAAATAAATGTATTAGCAACATGACATTTAATGCTCCATACCTGAGATTTTTAGACTTATACCATCCTGCCCATCTTATAGCCCCTTTCCTTGTACTGTTTCTGTATCTGGCATATATATGTGTGTGTCTGTGTGTGATATACATATATAGATATATGTATAGTGATATACATGCATATGCATATATATTCACACACATATGTATTTTTAATAGGTTTTCTTTCACAGACTCTTCCTATTTAGCTTCCCAAAGGCAGATTTCTCTGAGTTATGTAACTTTCCCTACTAACCTCATTTCTGATCTTTGCCTTCAAAATTCTATTGCATTCTCTCTTTACCCCTCCCTATTAACTGTCATATCGTCTTAGCTCCCACACCTTAAAATATTAATTGTAGAATATTTTGAGAAACATCTTTCCATTTTTACTTCTGTGAGTGTGAAAGTCATGACTTGCCCTCAATTAATAGCCTTTAACTTAAATTTTTGCGCCGTCTCAAATCTTTCATATCTCACAAGCAAGTTAGTTATTTCTAGTAGGCAGACCATTAATCATTTGACTAAATCTATCTGGCTCTCTCTTGGAGAATAAAGAAAATTACTATAGCAAAAATTAAATATATCTATAATGTCATTTAAAACTTTACTTTCCTGACCTATCTATACCTCACAGTACAAAATAGTGAGAGGTTGTGCCTCATGTATGAAGACCTAAGTGTCCCTCATCTTACCATGAAATAGCCACTTTGTTATCTTGATAATATTTAACTATTTAGGGAAATCAGTGATTCCATGAGAAACCGTTGCTTCTCTCTAGTCTACTGTGACCTCTTCCTCCTAAACATTGAATATTATTACTTTTGCTTTTCCCTTAGAGCTCTGACAATGATCTTCATTTTGCTACAAGTATTTGCTAAGATATTATTCCATTTTTTTGTTTTACAATATAAACTCCTTAAAGAAGGAGATTGTTTTTACGGACAGGGATTTCAATGCAATAATATTTTCATTCTCACTCAGACAACAACACAGTACCTTGCTGTGTTTCCTGAAATATATGAGTTCAATTACGGGGAAAAGGTATTTGAATAATGTATGTAGCTAATCATTTTCTACTTGATTGTATAGTAATTTTATAGAACTTTTTGTCACTGAAATTTTATTGCTTATAGGGCCAGATCCAATTAATTGTTGAAAATTGAACTTTCTCACTTTTGTGAGTTCCAACCACTTTTTGTAAAATCACTTTGCTTTTAATTAAGCCTTGCCTATGTTCATGTAACCTGCCCCAAATCCTTCTACCTGTTGACCTAACTCACTGGAATGCATCTGGGTCATTTTTAGAAAAGTTTCCCTTCTCTTTCACAGACAGTGTGGTAAAATATTTTTCTGAAAATGTCTTCAACTCCTGTCTTCAAAGAGATTGAAGTTTTGTCAGATCTTGCAGCTAAGTTAATAATATACGTCATAATCATTAAGACTGTATTCAGCCTATTATCCTACTATATGCTCAGTATTTTTAAATTGAACTTGCCTTAAGAAAACAATGCAATCAACCTTTCGATGCCTTGGATTGCCCATGTAATAAGCTTTCATAATATAAGCTAAGTGCATAAATTTCATCTTGTTGTGTATTTTTCCATGCCTTTGATGCAGAATAATGTATATAAGCACTGTGGTGATCATTTGCTAACAGAATGAAAGCAGGATGTCTTAAACAAAGAAAATGCTCTATAAATGATTGAAGCAACAGATAGACATAGGTTGATAATATCTGTGCACAGTTTTGAGTGCTACTCTTCTTTCCTTGCAGAACTCTGTTGATGATTTCTGTATAAAGGCCACCGTCATCTTTTCCCATATCATGTTTTCTATGCTGCTTACTAAATACTTAGCAAAGTCCTTTGTTAGGGACAGGCAAAATGCAGCAGACCGGCATCATGGACAAGCACATGCCTCAGGCACAATAACAGAGACAAACACAACCAAGGATTCAGACAGCCCAGCAGCCACAGACTATAGACACATGAAGGACACAGGGAGAAAAGTGGAGAAATCAAATTCGGGCTTACACTTGCTCAAACTACTCCAAGAGCAGGGGATTTGTTTTTTTAATTCCTTAATGTAGCATTAGTGCAGATAAGAAACATTCCCTATTTATCTTCTAATATATGTGTATGTGTGTTTGTGCGTGTGTGTTTGTGTCTATCTATCTATAGCTATATGTGAAGAAGTTTTCTGAAATGTCTTTAATAAGAAAACTTTCTATGAAAAATAACAGGTAATATGGATTGAGCCTAGGGCCTCACACTAAGCAAGTGATATATTTCCACCCTTGAGAATTTTCTAAACAAGTATTAAAACGGGGAACAATGTGTAATATATGATTGCCCTGCAGGCATATGAAGTACAGACTGGGGAGTTCAAACTATTTTTCTTTCATCTAAACACATAAGAGACAGAAGTAAGAGTGATCTAAAATGATGCTAAAGTTATTAGCATTAATATGGGATAGATAATAGCAATTATAACTCATTAAAGGAATTAATAGATAAGAACGTTTGTTTCTAATATCAGTGTGTTGATTGCACATTCTCAGTATATTTATAGTTGAGAAAAGGATGTCTATGTGAAGGATAAAACACATACTAGAAATTAGAAGCATATTATGTGACCTATATTATACTCAAATGACAGTGTGTCACATTCTTACATTTTTGCTAAATGAATCATATTTGAACTTTTAAACGTGTTCACATAGTAAATACCTACATAGATATAAAAGCTCAACAATGTATTTTATGTGTCTAATTTGTAATTCAAATTTCAGGTTTTCTCAAGTATATTAAACCTCAAATTTAGTATTTAGATACTAAAGATGGATATGTAGTAAGTAAATAATGGTATTCGTTGGTAAAAGATATAGAAACTTAAAGATACATTAAATAACAGAAACCAACAGTACTAGACCTGTATATATGCTAAAGCAAAATATTTTGCTTTTACTAAAAGTTAACACATTTAATATAGTCAGCATAGAATTCAAGTAAGCCTTCATTTCAAGGCTATTCAGATGTATAATGATGCTTTAATGAAAGGCTCTGGATTTTTTTTTTATCTTTTTAATAACAAAATCATAAGAAAACCAGTTTTTTTTTTAAAAGAAAAAGAAAAAGCTAAACATACCCACAGCCCTTCTATATGTAAATGGGAGGCCCAAAAATTAGAAATGATGAAGAAAAGGCAGTTTAATTTCAAGCAGTTGAAAATGACTATGAAAACATTTCGGCATCTACTTCATTTTGCTGACATAAAGGGAAACCCTTTGTTGTTGTTGATATGAGAATATTAGAGAGCAGGAAAGGTCAGTACACACAGCTAGGAGTGGCTGCCTGGAGACAGAAGCTGCCTTATGTGTGGTGGCCATGGGGGATGGTACTGAAGACACTTCCTTTGAGATTTATGCAAATGAAGAGTTGGGCTCCTGGCAGGTGGTGACATCTGGGAAGGTCAGAGCAGACATGAGGGCTGAGATGAGGGAGAATAGAAAGTTCATGAAAGGATGGTCTGATCCTATCCAGTGCTCTGTCTTAAGACTTGTCAATGCTGAATATATTTATACAGTCTAGTCTGTCCCTGGGAAATCACCACAAATTTTGTGAAAAAGTGCCATTTTGTCCCCAGAAAAGCATAACACACTGAAAAACCTAAGGCAGTCGTGAAGAAATCACAAATTGCAAAAAGGGATCTAAATGTTTTTAGACAGTGCAATTTTGTTAAATACACCATGTTTTTCATGGAGAAAGTTCTCCAGCGAGTATCTGGGACATATAGGTACTATAATTTGATCACTTTACATGTTTAAATTAAAATCTAAATTAACAAATAGTCAACATTTCAAGCAATATTGTAGATCAAACAAAGGTGAATTTACCTTCAAAACTTTTTTTCCCATTCTGTAAAGCTGGAAATGACTATAGCTTTTAAGTATGTTACAATAAGATGGTCAGCCAGTATGATCATTAACAACGACTTTGTGTTTAGTAGCAAAAATTTGAATCAGTCTTCCATGGCTCACTTTGGTAAGCACAATGGCACTGGAAAAATGAACTAAACTGTATTAATTCCATTTTTTATTCCTATAGCACCTTATGTATCTAACACCATTTATGCATGTTATACATTTGCATGCATAGTTAATACTTTATTTTGATATTCATTGTCTCTTCTCTTAGGTTCTTGAATGCGGGGATCTATGGTCACTTAAATATTGTATGCATAATGAAAGTTTACATTATATTTTAAGATGCATAACATAATATTATCTCAACACTGTTATATAATATTGTCCCAAAAAAACACAGGCAAGGTTATACAAGTAATTTTATTCTCTTTTTAAAGTAAGAATATGCTTTAGAGGGTGGTTGAGTACTCTCCAATTGCTAGTTCTTTAGATTTTAATAAATTTCTTAATTTCTCTGTGTTTTAGTCTTCACTCTAAATGTTAATGACACATGTGGTAAGAAGAATCATGACCCCATCTTCAATATGCAGGTTTCCTATTCCCTGGGACCTGTGATTTTCAGAGGAGGGCAAGAGAATAAGTCACAGAGATTTGACCATGTTTGTGTTGCTGCACTTATGATTAGTCATAGCAGTTGGAAACCAAGAAAATACTAATGCGTACATTAGGTATAGTCAGCAAGTGGAAGGAGCAAGGGAATATATTTAGTGCCAGATTCCTTCTATATTGATGGTGGCAGGGAAAGCACCATTTCAGATGATGTGAATTATTCCATTCCAAAAAAAAATAAAAAAAGAAAAAGAAAAATCCTGAAGTAGAAAGAAATCCCTACCTATTCTTTGTGCATTTGTCTCCCTTCTTCTATTGCTCAAGGATTTATCTCTGAGGGCTACCTCCTCTACAACTTCAGAGTATAAAGGGAAGAATAAGGCAGACCTTGAAGGGGAGGGTTATGAGGCACAGGTAGGAAGAAAACTGAGATGTGTATACGTTGTTCTTGAAACCTTGACGACCAGATGGAGTACATGATCAGTGACTTCAGAGTCAGGGCCAGGGAGAAGAAATCCTGTGTCTGACAGCAATACAATACACCTCCTTATTCTTCTGACCATACCACCCTGATTATCTTTGTAGAAAACTGGCTCAACTCCATTTCCGGGGTGAAGCTCTACCATTGCAGGGTCTGTTTCTCTTGACTAAAATACAAAATCCATAAGGCCCAGTAAGTGTTTCCTATTATTTTACAAGTACCTGTCACATGACAAACAGTAGAGAAATGAATCAATTGCTTGAATTTAATATAATGTTTTTATATGAAAAGACCATAATAAGAGGAAAAGCATTTCTATTTATTCAATGGTAATCACAGAAATTCTGTTCAATTCTTCCTCTGTCCTCTGGACTATGCTGGCTGTATAAGCATATCATAGCCTTCCCTCCAGATAGTATGAAATAGTATTTCTTTGTTAGATTACTGTGGGTTGTAGTTTTGACTAAGAAGAGAGCATTTCAAATAATCTTTGCCAAGAACAGCCCTCCTCCCCCCACTTTAGCGGTTCAGAAAAACACAGACTTTTCTTTGATGCGTCATGCCAAATTTTGAATGCATTTTTACTCATTATTCTGTGCCCTTTCTTTTCCACCATCAGTAGGTCTTGAAATAAATGTCAAGATGAATTTTCCAGGATCACAAGCATGTACACACACCATATATGCATGTATATCCATATATAGAGAGTGTGTGTGTGTGTGTGTGTGCAAGAGAAGAGGGGAAACTGTGGATGGGATGTAAAATTTAAAACAAGAATTATAATCTCTGAGTATTCATTGGAACAAGCAAATATGCTAAATATTTCTTTATTATAAGTATAAAATTTATAGAAGGGAAGAAGTAAGGAGAAAATTATATAAATGCTCTTAAGCAAATAAAATTTTCACTAAGTACTATGGTGACAGAAACAAAAATGTGGTCAATTTCCCTATCAGTTCTAAGTTATTAATATCAATATTTTCTTTTTTCTCAGTAATAATGTTTACAAACCACCTTAAACTTGCAGTGAGTTTACTGTTCGCAGTGATAATATACACACAATATTTCAAGTGACTCTTACCATATAAATAACCTCTCCAATTTTGTATTGAGAAATGCTGGCATGTTTGTTTAACCAAAAGATGTGGGTACCGTTCCCCAAGGCTAGCTGATATTTGCTTACATGAGATTTAATCTAAGACTCAAGCTCAAATTTCCTAAACTAACATTGCTTTTTTTTTTTCCACACAAGTCTTTCCCTTGCTTTTAATTTCTGGAATTCTTTTTTTTTTTTTTATTGAAAAAAAATTTTCCGCCTCCTCCCCACCTCCCATTTCCCTCCCCCTCCTCCTGCCCCTCTCCCGCTCCCCCCACTCCTCTTCTCCTCCCTCTCCAGCCCCAAGAGCAGTCAGGGTTCCCTGCCCTGTGGAAAGTCCAAGGTCCTCCCCACTCCATCCAGGTCTAGGAAGGTGAACATCCAAACTGTCTAGGCTCCCACAAAGCCAGAACCTGAAGTAGGATCAAAACCCCGTGCCTTTGTCTTTGGCCTCTCATCAGCTCTCATTCTCCGCCATGTTCAGAGAGTCCGGTTTTATCCCATGCTTTTTCAGTCACAGTCCAGCTGGCCTTGGTGAGCTCCCAATAGATCAGACCCACTGTCTCAGTGGGTGGGTGCACCCCTCGTGGTCCTGCCTTCCTTGCTCATGTTCTCCCTCCTTCTGCTCCTCGTTAGGACCTTGGGAGCTCAGTCCAGTGCTCCAGTGTGGGTCTCTGTCTCTATCTCCATCCATCGCTAGATGAAGGTTCTATGGTGATATGCAAGATATTCATCAGTATGGCTATAGGATAGGGTCATTTCAGGTTCCCACTCCTCAGCTGCCCAAGGAAATAACTGGGGACATTGCCCTGGCACCTGGTAGCCACTCCAGGTTCAGGTCTCTTGCCAATGGAAGAATGGATGAAGAAAGTGTGGAATATATATACATTAGAGTACTACTCTGCGGTAAAAAACAATGACTTCTCGAATTTTGCATGCAAATGGATGGAAATAGAAAGTACTATCCTTAGTGAGGTAACCCAGACCCAAAAAGAAGATCATGGGATGTACTCACTTATAATTGGTTTCTAGTCGTGGATAGGGGCCACCGAGTCTATAATTTGTGATCCTAAAGAAGCTAAATAAGAGGGTGAGCCCCAAGGAAAAACATATAGTTATCCTCCTGGCTATGGGAAGTAGACAAGATTGCCGGGCAAAAAATTGGAATCTTGGGGGTGGGGTGGGATGGGGGTAAGGGGAGATGGGGAGAGAAAAGTGTGAAGGAGAGGATGGGGGAACTTGGGGAAACGGGATGATTGGAGATAAAGGAAGGTTGGATAGGTGAGCAGGGAAGCACATATCTTAGTTAATTTCTGGAATTCTAATGGACTGAAATATCCAATTAAAACCGTATTATTCATTACTAATCATATCATGCTTTTCAGTGGAAGCTGTCATGCGCAGAGACACTCTAAGAAGAAGTGTAACTGAGAAAAAAGTAACCATAGTCAAGTCTTTGATTTTAATAACTAAGGTAATAAGTAAGAGGTTAAATAACTCTAGTTTTTAAGTTACCGTTTTAAAATTAGATTCTTCTTCGAACTGGTTAATTTTTAATTAAGCAAAAAATCATATCCTTTGGATACTGGTTCAATTCTTCTGACCCTTCAAAGGGAAATAAATTCTGCAGTGATCTTTGCATTCCTTTCTAAAATATAGTCCCAATAGCGATATAAAAACCCTCAATTCAAGCCATTAGGAAAACAGCTGATGTCTTATTGTCGTGTTTTCTGGGAGCTCTTCTTTACATCGTCAGTTGATGAAGCAATTACCTGCATGACCCAGAAATCCTGTGTCATTTCTAAGAAATGCTTACAGAACATTTACATCCTTTCAGCTAGAAAGGGAAGCCTTTGTGCATGTTATCTGCTCTTGTGGTGGCTGTCAGATAATGGGGGCTGTCATTATTGAGGATCCCTGCTGCTGCCACACTCCTGATTTATCACCTTCCCATCTCAAGTGGGAGGAGGCCAGATCACCCAGAGAAAACTATCCATTGAAAGGTGGCATTTCTTCTGCCACTGGCAGCACTTTAAAATATAGTAATTCATACTTAATTAGTGGCTGTCTTTTGTAGTATGATCGTTCTGTTCATTGAGGTTTACAATGCAAACTGCCACTCTGGATATTCTCATCAAGGTTAGAAGGATATTGCAGCAATAAGAGTTCCTCTACCTTATTGAAAACTTCAGCTAAAATGCACAGGCATTTTGGATGGACAAAGATGGAAGAGTCTTATGGTTTCATGGTCTTTCTAATGTCTAGTTTAAACTCAGTGACATTTGTTTACCTGTCCTCTTTCATTAACACTTATGAAAGCATACTCATATTTTAGAGCCCTAATAGATGACATACTTAGCAATGCTTTAGAGGATTCTGTTATCTTATAAGGCATCTCAGTAATAAATCGTTAGGGTGTTTAGAATGTAACACCAAATCTGATCTTACCAGTGCTATTTCCTTATCTCTGAGGCCTGAAATGTTTAGCAACTGAAATTAAATTCATCTAAGCCTGAGATGAAATTTACATTATGCATGTTCTTTGGGTGTCAATATTAGAATAAGCCCAATAGAGAGCAATGTTTATTTGAGAATACCAAATAATTGAGAATTCCATTTGTTTTGGTAGTCCAAAATACTATTCATTGAGGTTTCAAATTTGTCTTGTAGATTAATGCATTGGAATGTACCTCTCTTTATATGTGATGAGTTTTCCTGAGAACATAGTTGCTCTGGAATGTAATATCATTTCCTTTTAGAGATGCATGTCATTACTTCATGAGGGGACCACAAAGAAAGTCACATGGAAATACACCTTTTACCTCCTGTAAAAACACTTCAAGTATTGTTGGTAGTGTGAGATATGCCCAAGGGTTGTGCACTGTGATTAGAAATACTTTTTAAAGTATACCTTGCTCAGTTTGTAACATTCCAGCTATCCATAAAAAATCATATAAGCTTTAAATTTTTATAAATTGAATTCATAGTTAAGGACTGATTTTTAAAATATTCCAATATCAAAGAAACTCTAGCCAAATTCCTGAATTTGGACTCCATTCAGTGTTCCCTGCCCTAGACCTATCCCTTAAAATGCACTCTGTTTGCTCGACACTGAGCACCAATGGAAAGAAAAACTGCAGCTATCAGAGCATCATGGTCCTCATCAGATGGCTTTCTGATAGAAACACCATTGTTTTAAGGAACCAGAAAATAATCTCTATACGTTTCATGAATTGTCATTCCGTGATGGATATTTGCACATAATTTTAAAAAATACTTTACTTTTGTTTCAGCTTTGGATCTGTAGGACCAGCTTCTTCATATTCTCCAGCAGATCATAATCAGATAGGGCAGATGGTGTGGTGGGCTAAGTCATAGCCCTGGTTCTGGGCCACAGTAGTTGCTGGGTTGGTTAGCATTCCAGCTAACCTCCTCCATCCTCACCACCAGGGTGAGCTCTCCAGCACTGCCCCAGCTAGTTCACGCTATGTAGCAAGAAGCAAGGGGCAAGATTGATTCTCCTGCTTTCACGACCACAGGACCAGCTCTCCTGTGTTTCCCAGGTGAGGTGCAGTGCCCATTCTCCCGAGTGACCTCAGGGCCAGCTCTATCACCTGTCACAGAAGTGTGTCTGCATGTGTGTGGGGGGGAGGCTTCTCTCCCTGGCCTGTGCCACCTTATTTCAGATAAGGGACAGGGCCAGATTTCTCACGCTCACATTCTGGTGACCAGTTTTGTGGTAGAAGGCTGCTTGTTTGTTTCCCAGCAACCCAGACTCCCCAAATAACCACACAGAAACTGTATTAATTAAATCACTGCTTGACCAATCACTATTGCATATTCCTAGCAAGCTCTTACATATTAAATTCACCCATTTCTATGATTTCATATTTTACCAGGAGGCTCATGGCCTACTGCAGGGTTCCAGCTGACAACTAGTGTCTTTCCCCTCTGGTAGCTACATGGCATCCTCTGACTACCTTCTTTCTTCCAGCATTCAGTTTAGTTTTCCCCTCGTCTAGCTATATTCTGCTAAGCCACTGGCTGAAACAGCTTCTTTATTCACTAACCAATAAAAGCAACAAATAGACAGAAAGACCTCCCACATTACAGTTCCTCCAAGACCCTGTCAACGAGGTCAGTTCTTTTGTGCTACCCAGGCAAGGTTCAGGGAAGGGCCTGCTCTCCTGCATGTTGCAGCTGGCAAGGAGATTGACAAGTTCTTAGTGTTGCAGCCAATGAGGGGCAGGCTTATCCTCTCAGCCTTCTGACAAGGACATCAATACAGACCATGACTGAAGCAGGGCCATGCATGGACAGCCCTTTGCATGTCCCTTGATAGCAGCCCCGGCCTGGGTATCACCATGGCCCTGCTTACCACCCACCTCAGTCCACTTTCAACTGCTTTTACCTCTTTGGATCTCTCTCTCTCTTCACAAGACATGAACTATTCTATCTATCTCTCCCATAACACACCACATATTTGCTTATCATAATAGGGGTACCTGGCAGACCTGTGTTTTCTCCCACATGCCTGAGACGACGAGCCCCAGGCAGATGTGTGGGTCTCCTTCCCATACTCTTAATGGTGCTGGGAAGATTTGTGCTTTCTTCATTATGTATTCTCAAGTAAGTTTATTGTAAACTCTTTTAACAATTGAATAAAAATAGAATCAGCCTCAGTGTCCTTCAATAAATGCAGATGAATATTAATATGGTTGTCCTCCTAACACAATTCTAAAAGTAGAGCTTGTTTTATTCTTTATGTAACTGATTTTCCTGAGTTTTAACGTAAGCTTGCTTTCTTTCTGAAAACTTCTGATGGTTGTAAAAACGTACACAAGAATAAAATTAAAAATAACCAGTGATTCTTTCATAAAAATTGAATAATACATACTCATTATATGCTATCAATTAAAATATGCATATTCACACAATTTTTTTGATACCAGGCTTAATTTTAATTAACTGAAAACTGCACTCTTTTGATATTTTAAGTAGTTACATTTGTCTTATATTTTATATATGAATTTTTGTTCTTAATAAATAGTTGAAAGATTATATATAAAATACCTCTAAAACCTTCATACACTCTTATCTAATGTTGATAGCTTAGACTGCCATGTTTTATCTATCAGAACAAGGAAACTAACATTGATATGTGATAATTGCTTGAATTTCAATCTTGATTTGCATTTTCATATTAAAATTTGTTTCTGTTATACAAACAATCCAAGGTCCCCCCCACACACCCCCACACACTGAATTGTTCAGAATTTCAAGAGCTCTGCAGGTTGTGCCTGCTTCTCACACATTCTTAGTTTTTGATGGTATTGTCTGTCTTGAATAGCAGTAAATACATATTTTATAAAATATTAATCTGGGACTGTCTAGTTTTTTATTGTTAGCCTGCATGGTTTTGGTTTTATGAACAAATATACCGTATTCAGAATATTCTCATCCGTGCACACGAAAAGTATTTATTGACATGGCAACATGAGTGGCAATGACCAGGCTTGTCATAATTCGTCCCTGTTTGATTATTATTTCACCTTTCCATGCTTCACTATTTTGATAGGAAATCAGTCGTTAAAAGGAACATGTATTCTGGAGGTGATGTAAATGTTATTTGAGAGGGGAAGAGGTGTCTAATGGGTTGATTTGAATTTTGTGTAAAAGATGTGTCTTTTCTCCTCTTTTATGTTGAAACCACATGAAAATATACAGTATAGAGATGGTGTTTCACAGCAATGCTTTCTTATGTAAATTATCATTACTCACATTAACTGATCAAGAATTCTGAGATTTAGAAGGAAAGCTAATGGGATATTTTGGGGAGCTGCTGTAGGAAATCCTTCAGCCAGTATCCTTTAAGTTACCCACACACGTGGGCGTGGCCTCGTATTATAAATGCCTATATAAAGTGCTCTCTCTCTCTCTCTCTCTCTCTCTCTCTCTCTCTCTCTCTCTCTCTCTCTCTCTTTCCTGCTGCTGGGTTTGGTTGCTGTTCCCCATTCGAGCAGAGGACTGTGATCTGTGTGTCTACCCCTAAATAAATAATCCTTTATTATACTCAATTCTAAGCTAGTGTAGGGTTTCTTTTTAGTGTCCATCTTCAGGGAACTGCGTTTGGCTTTCTTAATATCAAGGGAATGGGTATTCTAGTTTTTTAGTAGTGGTTTTTCATGACTTAACGTACAGAGATTGCATTGAAAAATGATAATCTAATATCTTCACAGGAGACAAGACTTCAAGTTCTGAGAAAAATCTTAGCGTACCTGTTACATGGTTTCCTATTGCTTTGTGCCATTAGCAATGTGCATCATCTTTATTAACTGCTGTTTTTCCAAAGATATGCTGAGAGGCAGCCCTAGGCATGAACATGAAAATTTGCTCTGGGCTCACTTCTCTGAAACTAAGTTATTCCGATTCCAAGAACTTTAATGTCTTTCTCTTAAGCAGGTTTTAAATAAAAATAATAATAATAAAGTGGGTATAGGCTAGCAAAAGCAGAGAAGTTAAACCAAAACTTTAAACTGGCATTAATATGCATATTGCTTGATCAATTAGATAATGTGAGTAGATGGCAGTTTAGTTTTTATTAGTTTAACATTTGTGGGGTTTTTTAATTCTTTAATTTTGTGACTTTTATGTCTAGCACATCTCATGTCCAGTTTTGGGGTGCTGGTGGTGTTTATATCAAAGTCAGTCTCTCCATGTGAGTGGATGATTATCTAGGATGTGTGGCAAACACACAGTTAGCAACCGTTTGACAATATACGTGTGCTGCTGATGGGCACAAAGCCAGAAGGAGTCATTCTCTGTGGACCTCACAGGATATGTTTTCAAGGAAGTGACGTTTACTCTGATCCTTCCTAAATGGTGCATTAACCAAAGGGCTAATCAACAAATAGAGGTGATTGACATTGGGGAAAAGGATATATGAAATTTCAAACACAGTAATGCAACAGAACACTCTTGGGGCCACATGGTTTTTCTAATAAAATATATATGGGTTCTTCAGATAAATAGTTGGAAGAAAGGCAGAGGGGAAGAAAAGGCGTCAATTTCCTGGGAAAAAAACTTGCACATTGATCTAAAGACCACAGGGGTGGAACTGCTGTATAATGGGATTTGTATTTTTCAAGGATTAGTTAGGCTGGTGCACCATCCAAACTGAGAGATAAGATAGACTGGGACCAGAGCTAAGAAATATGAGGACCTGATTATAGAGAGGGTGGATTAATAACTGCAATGTTTACAAAACAAATTTGATATAATGGACTGAATTGATTAAATTAGAACAATGAAGGACAGATTTCCCTTTGGGCAAGCTTGATTAAAAAGAGAGTACAATGAAATCTAATTTGGATAATGTAGGTGAGTCAGACTTACAGTAATTGGAGACGAAACTGTTTTCACATTATGAAAGGTAATTTGTTCTTTAAAAAACTGACTTAAGTCAAAACATAAAAGGTAGTTTAAGTGTGTGGGTGCACCTCTCGCAGTCCTGAGTTCCTTGCTCGTGCTCACTCTCCTTCTGTTCCTCCTTTGGATCGTGAGACTTCAGTCCAGTGCTCCAATGTTGGTCTCTGTCTCTCTCTTCTTTCATCGCCTGATGAAGGTTAATATTCAGGGGGATGCTTATATGTTTTTCTTTGGGTTCACCTTCTTATTTAGCTTCTCTAGAATCACGAATTATAGTCTCAATGTCCTTTATTTATGGTTAGAAACCAAATATGAGTGAGTACATCCCATGTTCCTCTTTTTGGGTCTGGCTTACCTCACTCAGGATAGTGTTTTCAATTTCCGTCCATTTGTATGCAAAATTCAAGAAGTCATTGTTTTTTACTGCTGAGTAGTACTCTAATATGTATATATTCCATACTTTCTTCATCCATTCTTCCATTGAAGGACATCTAGGTTGTTTCCAGGTTCTGGCTATTACAAACAATGCTGCTATGAACATAGTTGAGCATATACTTTTGTTGTATGTTGAGGCAATGGGGATGTTCTATCGGGAACTCACCAAGGCCAGCTGGCCGGGGACTGAAAAAGCATGGGACAAAACCGGTCTCGCTGAACATAATGGACAATGAGGACTACTGAGAACTGAAGAACAATGGCAATGGGTTCTTGATCCTATTGCACGTAATGGCTTTGTGGGAGCCCAGGTAGTTTGGATGCTCACCTTAATAGACCTGGATGGAGGTGGGTGGTCCTTGGACCTCCCACAGGGCAGAGAAACCTGCTTGCTCTTTGGGCTGAGGAGGAAGGAAGACTTGATTGGGGGAGGGGGAGGGAATGGGAGGTGGTGGTGGGGAAGAGGCAGAAATCTTTAATAATTAAATAAATTAATTAATAAAAAAAAAGAAACACAAAAAAAATAAAATAAAATTAGATTTAAAAAAAAAAGGTAGTTTAAATCAAGTGTGGCACACACCTTTACTCCCAACATTCAGGAGGCAGAGGAGGTGGATCTCTGTGAGTTTGAGGCCAGCCTGGTGTACAGAGCAAGTTCCAGGACAGGCTCCAAAGCTGTGGAGAAACCCTGCCTTGAAAAACTGAAAATTAAAAAGAAAGAGGAGGTTTAAAAATATTTGTTAAGTAAATTTTTATCACATAAATAGATAATGCTTGCAAAACTAAATATATTTGCAATATTTCTCTAATTCTTAGTTCCTCTTATTCAGAGAAATAAACAAGAGAATATTCTCTGAAGAAATCATTACAAGCCATGCAAATTATATGCATATTATTAAAGTTATAAACTTTTAAAGTGTAGACACATTTAGAGTCAAGAACATCAGTTATGGTAAGTTATTTAGTTAGTTATAGAGAATCATATATAATAAAAAACATAGCTGTTTTTATTTTTTTGTTCTCAAACTCTTTTTTTTATTAATTAATTTATTTAATTATTAAAGATTTCTGCCTCTTCCCCACCACCACCTCCCATTCCCTCCCCCTCCCCCAATCAAGTCTTCCTTCCTCCTCAGCCCAAAGAGCAAGCAGGTTTCTCTGCCCTGTGGGAGGTCCAAGGACCACCCACCTCCATCCAGGTCTATTAAGGTGAGCATCCAAACTACCTGGGCTCCCACAAAGCCATTACGTGCAATAGGATCAAGAACCCATTGCCATTGTTCTTCAGTTCTCAGTAGTCCTCATTGTCCATTATGTTCAGCGAGACCGGTTTTGTCCCATGCTTTTTCAGTCCCCGGCCAGCTGGCCTTGGTGAGTTCCCGATAGAACATCCCCATTGCCTCAGTGTGTGGGTGCACCCCTCGCAGTCCTGAGTTCCTTGCTCGTGCTCAAACATACAACAAAAGTATATGCTCAACTATGTTCATAGCAGCATTGTTTGTAATAGCCAGAACCTGGAAACAACCTAGATGTCCTTCAATGGAAGAATGGATGAAGAAAGTATGGAATATATACATATTAGAGTACTACTCAGCAGTAAAAAACAATGACTTCTTGAATTTTGCATACAAATGGACGGAAATTGAAAACACTATCCTGAGTGAGGTAAGCCAGACCCAAAAAGAGGAACATGGGATGTACTCACTCATATTTGGTTTCTAGCCATAAATAAAGGACATTGAGACTATAATTCATGATTCTAGAGAAGCTAAATAAGAAGGTGAACCCAAAGACAAACATATAAGCCTCCCCCTGAATATTAACCTTCATCAGGCGATGTAAGAAGACAGAGACAGAGACCAACATTGGAGCACTGGACTGAAGTCTCACGATCCAAAGGAGGAGCAGAAGGAGAGTGAGCATAGCTGTTTTTATGAAAGCAAAAATGTGTATTCTGTTAACTAATACTAAAAGATAAAACTTCTTGAAAATATTTGCTATTTATAGGATGTAACAGGGCAATACTGATATATGAAACTTAGCGATCTATAAGTTATATAATTATTATCTTTGAAGTCACTTATCTGTAATTCTATATAAATATAAAACATATTATAATATATAATTATATATATTATTAAATGTCTAGATTTTAACTAAAATATTTAGAAGACAAAAGAATCTGAAATTTGGATGCTTATATAGAAAGACAATCAATAGAACATCACCACTAAGAAGCCCACCTAGTAGAATTGTTAGCCTTTTACTTACAATTATCTTTGAAGGAATCACAGAAACAAGGTGTACAGAAAGCATACATCTACAGGAACCAAAGGCATGAACCACATCAAAATATTAATGAGGAAACTGAAGTGCTCGGTGCTATACCTTAGAAGGTTTTGAATTTCGTAGCCCATGTTACAAAGCAGAGAACGACTTATGTAGTGTCATGAAGCCAACACTCATAGGCTTACAATTAATAGACTAAGTGAAAAGTAATAGAGAAAACCCACAGCTTTTTTTTTTTTTTTTTTTTTTTTTTTGCTGTTGAGCTTTGAGCACATATCACTGAAGCAATCACTTTACTACTCTACCAGTCCCAGGATAGAAGCTCTGCTTCTGTCAAGGTTGCCCCTTGAGAAGAGCTTTTCTTGATATGCATATTTCTGCTTCTGCACTTTAGACCATGTGTTTAATCCCATCTGGAAGTTCTTGTCTGAGAAAATCCTTGTCAACTTTCAAAAAGCCTGTGTCAACTACTGTGACCTAAAAGCATTTATTATTTCAGATATAATGGAAATGAGAGTATAGCTAAATTGGTTCAGATCTTGACTAGGCTTTGACACCCAGTACAGCTTAAAACCATGCATGGTGGCCATGTCCGCAATACCAGCACTTGGTACATGGGTCGTGAGGAGCAGAATTCAAAGTCATTCCTTGCTGCATGATGTGTTTAAGGCCAGTCTAATCTCTGTCTCACATCATGTCTCATCTCTTATTTCCTAGGACAAAATTGTCTTCACAGATATTGTAGGTGTGTATTTGCTATTCTGCAATTGTATTAGGCAGTTTCTGTCAATCTATCTTATAGATTGACAATGCCATAACCATAGAACTATATATAAATAATACCCAAACTAAATTCAAACAGTAGCCTAACAGAAGCATGGGTAGTAATAGCAAAAATTACATGCTTCCCCACTGATTTTTAGTAAAGGCCTAATTTGCCTACTAGAAGCTATTTAGTAATGTTTTAAGTCATTTGACATTGTCTGGAGACTGGGGGACCACTCTAGTGGGTGGAAGGACTAGAACAGCACTGACTTTAGAATATGCATAAACAAACAATGCAAAATAGAGGACAACTTAGTCTACTCTTTAAACAAAGACAAATGTGGGAAACCATTGTATAGGGACATAGTGTGCATAATTAATTATTAATGCAAATCCTTATGCGGCATCTAGATTGAATCACATAAATCTATTAGCCTAAATAATTAACATAGAAACTACATGAGTGACAGCCCTAAAAGAAAAAATACTAAATGCAATTTTTTAATATAGTTGTATCATTTGAGCCTTCCCCGAGATGAGAATGATCATGACAGATGTCTTGTTTAGTAGGAAGAGTATGCTAAAAAGAGTAGGTGAAAAGGGAAGTGACTTGAGAGGGCTTTTTGATGCTTGACTGTGACAGGGATAGGGAGAGAAAGATTGAGAAGGTAGCACCTTGGCCTGCACCATAAGCCTGAAGATATTTCTGTCAGGCTCACAGAAAGTTTTTGGACTCAAATGCCAATTAGAGGATCACATATCATATAGAGTTTCTTGGCTCTAGTACCCCACTGTGCACTTTTGGGGAGTGAGATCTTGGCATCAACAATGTACAGGGACCGACAGGTGTGGCAGCTGGAGGCAGTCCCTAGAACTTACTACCCATAGCAGAATATCAGTAGAGAAGAATTATGTATCACATCTCCCCACCAGCCACAATGATTATTGAAAAATCAATAAGAATGTCTTGTTATGCTTATTAACCTACTACTTTCTGCAATAAAATTGAGGGAATATTGTTTAATAAATAGAGAAGAAAAGAATATTATTTTCAGAAAACAAGCTGTGTCATTTACTTTAAAGCTTGATGATTGATAATATTTCTACATTAACAAATACATATAATTAAGGAATATGTGTTGGACATTTCACTTGTTATAATATCAAGACAGAGGTAAATTTTGTTGCTTACGCTTAAAATATACTCATTTGAAAATAATTCTAAATGTTTCTACTTCATTTAAAATCATATAGGAAATTAACAACACTTAAATATTTATGTCTTAGAAAAGGGGAAGAAATTTACTAATAAATTAAAAATTTAATTCTGAAAGGATAATTTAAAATTAACTTTATATACACATGTATATATAAGCTTGTGCTAAATATCCACTTAATGATTTTTGAATTTTTTAAGCACAACCTATCTCAAAGAGATTTTATTTATACATTATTTGTATATATTTACTTTTAGATACCACTATAATCTATCTCTTCTATTCAGCACACTGTGCCACGTTATTTTGGTGTTTCTGACTAGTTCTTTCTCTTTTGTCCCCAATAGCTTCTTGAAAGGCTGAGGATTCTACCTCTAAATTGTTTCTTTTATTTATAATATTTTTGCCTCTATTTCTGGTTGTCTCTGCTTTATTTAGAACATGTTCTAGTTTTTGAATATTCACAAAATATTAATCTCCTTTCCAAGTATTTTTATCCTCTCCTTTAAGAGTACCTGTCACAGATGCTTTTATTATGCAGGACAGCAACTTACCAGTTCCACGTGCATGATTTCCAAGTTGATATAGTTATACCAAACTGTTCTCCCTATTTCTCAAATCACATGCATTAGCTACAGAATGTTTCCATGTTTTCACTATGGCAGAGTAGGAACCAAGCAAAACGTCTCACTTATGTGTTATCTCTAAGTTAAGTAACAGGTTTCATGTCTATCCTGCTATTTATCTCACATTTAATAATCACTTTAGCAAAGAAAACAAACCCTTTGTTTCCTCCATGTACCTCATCTTCACCCAATATTCCTTTTCTCATAAATTAGAATTTCCCTTTTTTCCCATTACTTCCATGCTTCTAATTTTTACTTGCCTTGCTCAGCCAGCCTAATAGCACAATTTTGAACTTATCTTTAAAAAGAAGCTGTCTCTGTCATTTCTAGAGTTTTGGATCTCTTGTTTGCTTAGGTAATATTATATCCTTCTGGAGTCTTTGATGGAGTTGAAGAATGGTTAGTTATAGTTATAGTTTTCCTTAGTTATGATAAAAGATAAAATAGATATAAATATTGTAACTTTAATTCTTGCTTGATAACTGTTTTGCTATATGTAATCTTACTATGTTAAAGTGAAAGCCTTTCTTTTTTGTTTAAACAGAAAAAAGGGGAAATGATGGAGGGGTTAATTTCATTGGTTAAATAAAGAAACTGCCTTAGCCCTTTAATAGGACAGAAAATTAGGTAGGCGGAGTAGACAGAACAGAATGCTGGGAGAAAGAAGCCGAGTGAGGAGTCGCCATGATTCTCCCACTCCAGACAGACGCAGGTTAAGATCTTTCCTGGTAAGCCAACTCGTTGTGCTACACAGAATATTAGAAATGGGTTAGATCAATATGTAAGAGCTAGCCAATAAGAGACTGGAACTAATGGGCCAGGCAGTGATTAAAAAAATACAGTTTCCATGTAATTATTTCGGGTAAAGCTAGCTGGGTGGCGGTGGGAAGCAGCCCCGCCGCTCCTATTACAACAAGAAGCTTATTTTTAAAACATAGGAACATAAGTTCTAAGGAATGCTAGATTTACTGTGCAAAAGCATTATTTTAAGTGGAGAATTCATCAGTGACTAAAAATAAAAATAATTCTTACTTTCCTAAGGCCCCAGTTGGATTCAGTGTACGAGCCATTAAAGAAATAATGTGAACATAACTTAGGTGTTCGCATCTTTCAAGCTGAGATTCTTCATTGCTTGCCCACTATCCATCCCTGTTTTGGTGGGTCAAAAAATCTTTCACTTTTGATGTTAGAATGCAGGTATTGATGGATGCCAGTGTGAGAAACTTTGGTGTATTTTAACACACACTGCATGTCTGGATCTTTTGCTTACAAATAGCAATACGCTTAGAACTTCCTGGTTAAAAATGAAATTCATAGACTGTCCCATAAATGAGGATGAATAAATTTTATTTACAATGTTCAGAACCTGCTTCAAAGAACAGTTAGATTTGACGCTCTGCATGTCATCAGATTCATAGGTAGTGCCTCACATCTATAAAAATCTATTTCCTAGTATAAGACTCAATACATAAGCAAAACTCAAGAATAAAGCTGAGTTTCTCTGTTGTTACTACTTAATGACAGTTTAACAACAAATGAGTGTGCAATTGTACACGCACATACATATAAACATATCTAAATCTATATACTGTATATGTTTAAGTGTTTCTATATTTCTATAATGCATATTTTCGTCATTATAAAACTTAACTGATTCAATTCTTGAATTTAGTTCAGCCAGATTGTCAACCTGCAGAATCCCATTTTCAGTGCCTAGTGCCTGTCCTTGCTTCCCACGGGGTGTAGATTATGATGTCTTTGAGTAAAAACTACTATACATAAGGGAATTTGTCTTGATTTGTCATCAAGGACCTTTTCGTGTTTCTGGCACAATGGCCATAACCAAAGATCAATACTCAATAAATGAAGACTTCAAAGAAAGTAAAATGTTAATGAAATTGAAATAATCTACAAATGTCATAGACTTTTCAAATAAAGAAGGTATTCTCTTGCATGCAGGAACACAGGGCTTTTCAGGTGGCTCTATGGTATTTATTTATTTCTCATCAAAGCTGTAAAAGTGTATTATTTGAAGTGCACTTTTTATAAAGAGGGTGCTATTTATACTGTATTATCCTACTTTCCTGTTTCTATATTTATATTTCTGTTACTAAGGCAAAAGTCAGTGGGAAATTAAAATAGTATTTTGTGTCAAAGAGGAAAAATTGCCTGAAGTTATTTTAAGAGTTTTGTGAAACTTTGAAAGGAAATGGGGTGCTTTTTACTTATTGAGTATTGCCTTCTTACACGAAATGAATGCAGATTTTATTTATCTCTGCTGAGCAGAATGTGTAAGCTTCTTAAAGTCTTGTTGATGAGGTGGTTCTTGCTTTTAAGTGATGATATAGTGCCTCACTCCCAGGAATGCTCAGAAAACATTCAGTTACACAGCTGCCAGTGTACAGCTACTGTAACTACAAAAGACTACAGAAAAATTGGGAAAAATAATTAAAAAGCCCAATGGTATAGCCACATCCTGAGAAGTTAGGAATAAAATTACTCAAAAGATGTTGGTATCTATCAGATCTGCTTTCATGTTTAAGCACAGTGATTAATGCAGGACCAACTGGAATAGAGGAGCAATGCCACAGATGGCATTTCCAAAGACTCATCCCCACTGCATAAGCCCTGTGTGATGTAGTGCGACTGTCGTCACCAGCCCAGTACTCCCTTAGTACTGTTCTTCAAAGAAGACAGCAATGACCACCTTCAAATGTCTGGAATCTCAGACCTCACCCCACACATGTTGATATTTTAAATCCAGATCCTCTAACTTCTAGACTATTTTGAAAGTCCAGGGAAAATATTTACAAACTGTTTATCTGAGATGATATTCATATTCAGAACAGGTAAGTAGCTCCGAATGCCTAATGGTGAAAGACCCAAGTTACAGTGTTCAAAAATGGCTACAAATCTAAATTGACATCTTTCAAAGAAGCATATACAAAAGGATAACAGGTATAAGAAAAAAATGACCATCACTAATCATCAGAAAAATGTAAATCAAAACCACAAGGAAATATAATTTACCATAGCTAGAATTATTACCAGAAAAGACAAGTGATAATAAGTATAGTTTGAGGATATAGAGAAAAGTGAATCTTTGCACATGTTGGTAAGAACCTAAGTCTGTAGTGTCATTACGCAAAGAGTATGAAAACTAAAATTTAAAAATAGGATAGTCATGTGATCCTGCATTTCCATTATTGGATACACAGTCAAATGTAGAATATTCCTTTACAGTGTGTGACAGCGTGTCACTGTGGATGATTTAATAAAAAGCTAAATGACCAATAGCTAGGCAGGACTATAGACAAGACTTCTGAGGACAGAGAGCTCTGGGAAGAAGAAAGGAGGAATGGTGAGCTGGATGTAAAGGGAACAAGACATGCAGAAGAAGACGTAAAATCCAGGGGTCACATGGCAGCAGGTAGATGGAGAGAAATAGGTTAATTTAAGTTAGGACAATGAGCTGGAAAAGCCTAAACTATAGACTGAGGTTTTATAATTACTATTAAATCTCCGCAGCATTGTTTGTGAGCTGGCAACCCAAAGAAAAATACAGCTGTAGTTGAAGTCAATGTGACACAGAGATGCTCATGTACCCATTTTTGGTGTAGCACTGAATTCTGATCTGCCACAAAATGGATACAACCTGTGTCCATTAACTTATGAATGAATAAAAAAATGTGAGACTTCTAGCTAGTGGAATACTAGCCAATCGTAAGAGAAAGAACTTTGAAGATCTGGATTTATAATCCCATAATTGATAGTGTTAGGTCTGAAACTTAGGAAGGAACAGCTAGTGCTTCAATTTCTCCAAGGATAAAGTAAAGTTGTCTGTGTTGACTGTTGCATTGTCTCTAGTATAGGGATAAAACTGAGTATCCTTATGTCAAGTGAAATAAGCCAGGCAAAGATAGACAGTGAGGATCTTCTCTTATAAAGTCTACAGAAGTTTGTTTTAAATAAGATTGCAGGGCAAAAGTTTTGAGCATGGGGGCAGGGGCAGGGGTGGGGGTAAGGATGGGGGAAAGGGGAGAAGGGGAAAGGGAAGGGAGAAGGGAAGGGCTGGCAACGTCTTGGGGGAGTGTGAGTGTGGAGATGGAGGAAGGGGGGATATAGGAGCAGGGAAGAAGATACCTACATTAAAGGATCCATTTTAGGGTTGGCAAGATACTTGGCTCTAGAGGGGATCCCAGGTGTCCACGGGGATCTCCACTGGGATGTCCTCAGCTAGGTCTTTGGACAGCAGAGGAGAGGGTACCTGAACGGTCCTTGCCCCACTATCACGCTGATGATTATCTCCAATATCACCATAGAATCTTCGTCTGGCCACGGATGGAGATAGAGACAGAGACCCTCATCAGAGGAACGGACTGAGCTCCAAGGTCCAGTTGAAAGGCAGAAGGAGGGAGAAGATAAACAAAGAAGTCAGGACCGCGAAGGGTTGGTCCACCCACTGAGGCAGTGTACCTGTTCTAATGGGAGCTCAGCAAATCCAGCTAGACTGGGTCTGAATGAGCATGTGACCAAACCGAACTCTGATTGTGGCTGACAATGGGGGCTGACTGAGAAGTCATTGATAAAGGAACTGGGACTTGTTTTTATGGCATGTTCTGGCTTTTTTGGGACCCTAGTCTATATGGATGCACAGTTCCCTAGACCTGGATGTAGTGGGGGAGGGCCTTGGACTTCCCACAGGGCAGGGTTCCCTGCCCTCTCTCAAGAAGAATGGGAGAGGAAGGAAGGGGTGTCGGGGAGCAGGAGGGGATTGGGGGGAGGAAAGGAAGTGTAAATAATTGAATGGAAAAATAAAAAAATAAAAAATACCCCCCAAAGATTTAATTAGAATGGCCATTACTGGCAGCTAGAGAGTGCAGTAGATGCATGAACTCTACTAAATGATTTCATCAGTAGGTAAACTGAAAAAAACAGGGACATGTCTAATCCTACCATCATGCCTGAAGAAGAAGAAAGTATTATCTGGAAGAGTTCACTCAACACAGCCAGAGATTTCCTGTGAAGCATGGATAGTAAAAATTTCTGGCATTAGGAGTTATAATGGCTCATTTTGCCATTGTAATAGTTACTTAAACATGGACAAAATATTGATATAGCCGTAGTTACATACAAAGGCAGGCAGAGCCCTGCTTTGTTCTATAGGCTGAAGTTTGCTATACCGTGGCCCAGAATATCTTCTACAAAAGATTTACATTAAGCGGTTATAGCCTGGTAATGATCAGAAAGTGGCAGAGGTAGCAGAAGTTGTCTCTAGAGAAAATGTGTAAGTTCAGGCTTCAAAGAATTTCCATAGCAATGTTTCAGGAAATGCAGGCTTCAGAAGAAAACAACAATCACTACTGAAAGTTAATTTGAAAATTGTATAGTGTGGGTGTAAACATAACAAATAATGAAATTCTAAAACATAAAATATAACCAGGAATGCTTGAATGTTTGGAAGGATAACAGTATGTTTTCAGAGTGTGCTGTAATGAGAGTTAATACAATCACAGCAACGTTTGTAAAAATACCATAAGATGATCATTTGGATGGTCACCTTCCTAGACCTGGATGGAGGGGGGTGGACCTTGGACTTTCCACAGGGCAGGGAACCCTGACTTCTCTTGGGACTGGAGAGGGAGGAGAAGAGGAGTGGGTGGAGGGGGAGAGGGACGGGAGGAGGGGGAGGGAAATGGGAGGCGAGGAGGAAATGAGAAAATTTTTTTTCAATAAAAAAAATAAATAAATAAAAAAGCATATGCAATTAATTTTTTGAAACTCAGAAAGAATATTAAGAATATTAAGTAGAAGACTGGATATAACAAGGGAGAGTTAATGAGTTAATGATCCATAGAAATGATGCACAATGTGACACAGGCACACACAACAATGAGAAAATAATGAAAAGGCAAAACATATCTAGGAGGCATTCTGTGCAAATACTATGCAAACAAGGACAAATTAGAAGAAATCATGATTCAGGATTTTAAGAACTGATCAAAGATATCAGTTCTCAGACGCCACAATGCAAATAAATCATTGTGGTAAAATGCATGTGTGTATATAGTTTCTCATCTAAGAAACAGAACCAGACCAAAAAGTATCTATGAAATGAATCCAAAGTGCTGAGATAAAATTCTCTTTCAATATCTATCTTTATTTTTCTTTAACTCTCACTAAATAAATTGATTGTGGTTTATAGCTACTGTTTTGATGCTTAATGATCAGTAAAGGAATTGAAATAAAAGATAAAAATTCCAAATTAGGAAACTAAGAAATTAAAGAAATGGTATTTGTGAGATTTCCATGCCCACATAAGCATATTCGGCAGACACATATACAAAACGTTTGTGGGAAGAAAAACATACCCTGATAAGAATTAGTCATTATAGCATTACCACAATGACTAATTCTATAGCAGAAAAAAAAAAAAGAAAATCAACAATAATTCTAGATTTGTATCAAATTATATCCACAGAGCAGGCCTGCAACTTGAAAGTCTGCTCATCTTTAAGTCAGTGTTGCTAACTCAAAGTAACAGTCAACAATCGTAAACTTTGTGAAATCCTATGAACCTTGTGAACTTCTTGTTCCCTGAATTTCCAGGAAGAGTTGTAGAACATCAGCCTCCCAGGAGGCCAATAATAGCAAGACAGCCTCTAGGTTCACATAATCATGGCATCTGTAAAAGTCCCCTTCGTGGATGATTTACAATAGATTTATTAAGACTTTCATGGAGTACACATGGCTTCAGCACATACCGAGCTAATAACACCAGCCACCATCAGTGTAAAACCAGATAGCCAAAACAATGACATTTAACTGGAACTAGCTTGTAAAATTTATTCATCCTATGATATGGACACCTGCTATTAATATGGTGCTTTCTATCCACTCTGGGTATAGAATGTTAATATGATACCAGTGACTGATTTGTTTCTTTGTGAACTACCTACCTGTTACTTAATTCTCTACTAGCCTTAGTTTAAAACACAGAAACTATTGAACTAAGTAATTTATAATTCTAATACAAATTTCTCAAAATGGTTAGATAAAATAAATTTATGAATCATTACATGACTGAAAGATAGAAAAACAAAACCTGGAAGGTAAGCATGAAGATTTTATTATTATTTCAAGAATTTTAAATTTTAAATCGCATCATATAATTTTTAAGAGTTTTATTCTGACAAAAGAAAAAGTTATCTTGTATTTTCATCAATGAACCACTCTTACCAGTGGCTACACAGACATAAAAGTAAGTGAATTTTTAGTGGAGACCTAAAATCTACTAATCAAGGTTATGTGATATAATGCTGTCCTAAAATTATAAATTTGGTCATAGTGTAGTATCTTTGCACCCATATAGAAATGTATTTTCCTAGAAATTAGGTCATAAAATGTTTTATTATGGATCTTTTTCAATAAAGGGGTATTATCTCACTAAATACAGAAAGTGTTTCCAGAAGGAGGCCATATTAACATAAGAAAAAGCCGTGTACAATACTTCCCATCTATAGTTGAAAGCCTCTGAGAGGGTTAGAAATTGAACATCTCTAAGTGCCCTTTACTCTTGCCAAGAACACACACTAAATGATGATTTGGTAACATAATTGTCTTCTTAGCATTAAGCAATTAAGTCAGTCCTTTGCGTTTGGTCGCTATTGTAGCTCAGGAGAAACAACAGCGATAATAATAAAAACACTTCTGTATAACACAGAAATCCATTCCGTATTGTTCTACTATTATCCAAGTTTTCCCTGAAAATAAATGTTAAGGTAGAATTCTTGTCGGTAATCAGGCATCACACAGCAGACACATGCAGACACTGTTTCTCGGCTGAATGAATTCCTTCATTTAGAGCTACCCTGAATTATATTAAATTACCTGTTACCAACTTATTCAACTTGTTGGCTTAGCTCAAATGTCATTTCTTGAGTCATCCTATGCTACAAATGAGTTGAGTTAGGTGTTCTTTCCTCTGTGTTTACAAACAGCACAATTTATTTTATTATGTCTTAGTTATAAGTGTATCTATCTATATATGAACATTTGCATAAACATGTATAGATATAAATGGATGGATATGCATGTGTCTATATTTTCACCCAGAAATGAAACATAAAATGCAGAAGAATATATGAAAATGATCAATTCAAATATATTGTGTTTATGGATTATTAAAGAATGTTGGCAATTACAATTTAAATAATAAAAAAGTCAGGTTCCTTTGAACTAATTTTCCTCAATGATAAAAGCATTTTTTGTCATTAAATATAACTGGTCATTAAATACAGTTTCTACATTTCCAGAAAAATTATGTTTAAATAATTGTTTCAGCTCTTTTCAAAAGTCTAATAAGCCGCACATATTGTTGGGACTTAAATGTAATATGTTGTATAAAAACATGTCAATTGCACTGATAACCTAAAATTTGCTATGTGAATGGAGACATTACAATAATATTATGACTAGTATTAATTGGATGAATATGTCAGATTCTACCAAACTTTCTAAAGAATTGAAACTGATATTATTTTCAACTTTAATCCCTATCTCTAATATTTCTTCTTCTTAATTATAAACACATAAATATAATAGATAAATCCCATTGATAGTTTTAAACACTATTAACTTACTGTTCTGAGGAATTTTATTTACCACAATAGAATTATTCAATCCTACCTTCAACTGGACAACTTACATGGAAACAAAAAAGTATAGACTGGAAAGATCAACATTTGGCAACTTGGGTGTGTTTGTTGTTAAATACCAGCTGAAATTAAAAGGGATTTCTATACAGTATATAAGTTAAAAGGATAAAGAAATAACTGGAAAGGAATGGAGCTATAGTTAGAAAGTTTCTTCTGTAAACATAGAAGAACCTGATAAATCTTGATTTTGGATACAATTATAATTTTTAATGATTAAGGGCTGAACTAATGTAGTAAATTAGTGAGTATAGAAGAGACTTGAGCAAGTTAGGTTTTCAGCTCCAGCCTTCTGGAAAATATAGCATTTCTAATAAAGCAATTAAAGTAAAGTGAACTAAATTTCCCTAACTCATTAAATCAAATGGAAAAGCTATAAAAATAGAATAAGTATTTCAAGAGGGCAATTTGTCAAACCCTAATGTAGCAAATAATGACTTGAAAGTATGTAATACTACAGAAATTCAGTCATGACCCTAAGTGGTGAGGGAGATGGTAGACATAGCTAAACAGGATTATGTAAGATAAATAATGCGTATTTTATTGTTGAGAACGGATAATAGTAGAAGATCCACCAAACATAAAAATTCATTTTTATAAGATACAAGCTATAGAAAAATATATCTTAACAAACAGAAAATAATTCAGGCGTTATTAACTACAATTTTACTTCAAAGTAGTAACATAAGCTTTATTTCCTTATTTTTCAGTCTGTATAAAATGGACTTTTGATGTGTTTATCTAAATGTATCTTGCTTTAGTGTACTTCCTAATAAAATTATGAATTCACTTTCAGTTTAGGAAGACTTGGCAGAACCATGTTCCATTCCAGTCAAAAGCTGAAAGAGTATCACACTCTGCTCTTACAACTGAACAGTTGACTTTTGTGAACAGCAAATGAACCAGGTGGGAAACAGTTTACATTTTAGTTCCTGGGATATTACTATATTTTTACACTAACTCACATGTATATATATATATATGGTTTAGATAACCTATGTAAAGGAAGAATTCTTGTTACCAGTATTTTAAATTTGTCTTTGAACTATGTGCATCGGTTGACTTCATGCACTTCAGAGTCTTTTATCTCCTCCCACCCTAAGGAAGGCTTTGTTCCTTGTACAGCTTTACACAGTTGAAGCACCCTTTCAGCATATTCCCAAACTGGATATATTTTTACACTGAGGTCCCTCCCATTCTATATATGCACAAAACATGTATGGCTCTGTTGGAGAGTAAGTTCAATTTTCCTTAAAAATCATCCAGTATCTGTAGTTTAATAAACATTGGTAATTATCCAGGTTTGTGTTCCCAATTTTAAAATAGACAGTTTATGTTCATTTTACCCATAAATCCAAACAGTTAATCTTGCAATGGTGGAGTAAAACATGTTCTCAGTCTGTAGGGCACAGTGTAAATTTAGTGAGATGGACTGTGCTTAAATAGGTAAATAATAAAAAGTCATGGAATCATTTTTCTAGGGAAGAACATTGAATTTTAAGGGGTTTATGAAGTCTATGCCCCTTGACCTTCTCTTATTATTATTGTCTGGTGAACCTGTTCAAGATGAATGGTGTATATCTTTATCTATGACAGTCTATTTAACAATCACAATATTTTCTATAACTTAGATAAATTGGTCAGTCACTTAACATGAAGTAAGGCCAATGTCAGTTGCAGCAGAGGTCATTCAGTCCAGTTTTGCTCTATATTAAATTGTCATCAGATCTGAACAGTGATTTCATCAATAACACATCTGACTTGATGTTCCAAACTTCAGAAATCAACTACTAGACCTAAGGGATAAATGAAGGAGATAAATATGATATAACTTTCCAAGGCAAATTTACAGTCTATTGAACCCCAGATTATACTCCCACAAGACCCTCATCTATCATTTAAGCAAAAGATGACTTTAGAAATAACTGTGCTGGTTCAAGCATTTGTCCTAATAGAGATCACACAAGTGACTGTCAGTGTAGACTCTGCTCACACAGATTTGACTTTCTCTGCCTATTCAAGCAATTAATATATGGAAAAAGCAAAGCAGGATATAAATGTATGCTGCCACCCAGACCTATTAGAATAAGGGGTGACCTACAGGAAAAATGACCTGGAGTCTCTCAGAGATTAAGTAGCATGAAGAACAAAAGCAGAAAGGTGTATGATGATGAGAATACAGGTTGTTTACAAAATGCATTAACTGGGTCTTACATTACGTGAGATTGGAACACAGCATTTTGAGAGACCTCAGGGAAATTTGACAACTGTATTGAAGTAGTGGCTATTGTCTTAAGAATCATGTGATGATGTGGCTAGGTAAGAGATTTTTGTTCCTAGAAAGCATAAAGTGAAATATTTAGAAGGGATGACCATCTGTGGCAACTTTTAGTGACTTGGTAGTGTCTATTTGTGCATGTGCACGTGTGTCTCTGTGTGTTCACTTTGCTAGGGATTTGAAAGAAGTTTCCTATTGGAACTTTGAAAAACAAGAAAAACAAAATCAATAGCTCATGTAATAAAAATACGATAAGCAAGAAAAAATTTCATACTCTTTTAACATTCTGTCAATTCTAAATAATTCTATTCTTAAAAAAACCAGATCATGTTATTCTTGTGCTCAAAATCCTCTACTGGCATCATGTTACTTGGATTCAAAGTATCCACCTCTCCATGGTACATGATCAAGAACTTTGGTCTCGCCGGGCGGTGGTGGCCCACGCCTTTAATCCCAGCACTTGGGAGGCAGAGGCAGGCGAATCTCTGTGAGTTCGAGACCAGCCTGATCTACAAGAGCTAGTTCCAGGACAGGCTCCAAAACCACAGAGAAACCCTGTCTCGATAAAACCAAAAAAAAAAAAAAAGAACTTTGGTCTCTGGCTGTGTTGCTTGTTTTCTAATTCTTCAAATATATAAGATTCCTCATTCCTTTCATTATACTCTAAAGAAACCAACTCTGAACACTGCATAAAATTGTAGCACATTGCACTCCTCTATTGTTCCATGTGATTCTAAAAGTTATATTTGGTTATGTAGATCTTACTTTTATATTCTGCTTCAGCTCACAATAAAATCTGGGTGAAACCTTTATAGAATACTTCTTCACCGACAGCCCTACAGAAGATCCTGGCATTGAATTCAGTCTGAATTAATTCTTCTCAAAAGTATTCTGAGTGAAGAACGCCTTTTTTGTAGTTAGAAAATGAAACATGTGATTTCAAATGTGAAGGTGTAATTCACAAAAAATCCCACACCAGTTTGGAATTACGATTAATAAAATGGTTATTTATTTAAAGGGAAAAAAATTGTACAGATCATCATCGCAGACAACAGCCCTCTGCATGATCAGGAAAGGAGTCTAGTAGCTGGAAGCAGGCCAGAAGAAAGAGAGCAAACACATGGTTACCGCTGCTTTTTTTTTTTTTTTTTTTTTTTTTTGGTTTTTCGAGACAGGGTTTCTCTGTGGCTTTGGAGCCTGTCCTGGAACTAGCTCTGTAGACCAGGTTGGTCTCGAACTCACAGAGATCCGCCTGCCTCTGCCTCCCGAGTGCTGGGATTAAAGGCGTACGCCACCATCACCTGGCTTTTTAAAGCAAATGAGACCATGCTCAAGTGGCCTGGTATCTTAAAGGTTATTGACTGAAGGAGCAGAAGGACCTCCTTCAGCACCTCCTCCTTTTGTTTAAGTAAGAGAGTTCTAAATCCAATACAAAACAATAAACACTAGGAACAGATATTAAGTATAAGATTAGAATTACAATCATCATAAACAATGTTAAGAAGGGAACATATGCTATATGTTTCAATAAACATTCTATCCTATGGAGTCTTAGTCTTGTATAGGAAATGGGTTGACTAGATCATAAGAAGATCTATCTAATCTTCAACCCTATCAATGGCCTGAGAAGGGAGATAATATTACTTGAGCAGGCAGGACATACAATCAAGTAGCTTCCAAAGCGAGCAATATATGACAGAGATAATTAGCTACCTGAGCAATCACCCAAAGTATCATTTTGCAATGTTGAAGTGACCAACTTTGGCTATGGCCTAGAATAACTGACAGACCATTTTCAAAGGTAAGAAAAAATTTTCAAAACTGTCTTACCCTCTCTTGGCAAGATTTGACAGTCCTGTTTATCCATTTTTGGATACTATATCTTGTCAGTGGTTGAGGCATGGGCATTTCTTTGCCCAAAGGCCAGTTTTTGACAAGAAGAAAACAGGCTCCAAGTGGAGTGTCTTTGGTGCTCAACATTCTCTCGGGAATAGTTTGGTGCTGCCAGAGGCAATCATGTCTCATGTCAACAAAACCCTAAGTAATTTAAATGCCATGTTCCACAGATCCTTGAAGTGGTTGAAGATTATCTATCTATACAAATTATAATCTCTATCTTAAAGAACCTGATTAGTCTAACTATAAGCATGACAAGCATAAATGACTATTGATTTATAATTACTAATACCTATTTAACTTAAAGACTAAAAACAATAAACAACTGTGCAATAAATGAGGACAATGACCTCAAAATGTAAACAATGTATAAGTATCTTGATCAGAGGTAGAAATGTACACTGGAATATGGTAAATATTAAAGTATATAGGTATATATGTGTGTGTGTGTGTGTGTGTGTGTGTGTAAGCGGCTCTGAAAGCACTCAGTGAACTAAACATTCCCACCAGTTTTCTACATGTTCCTGCTTTAAAGCATGGATTGATACATAATTCTGTGTTCTTCCTGGAAACAGAGCTGAAAATATACAGAAAACAATAAAGTTTTGTTATGGTTTCCTGACAGATCTTTAAAACTGGTCCACTTTAAGCTTCTAATTTTGTCACACTGAAAGACCTATTTCATTGACTATAGTAAAATCCTATTAATTTTAACTGATTAAAAACTTTAAATTAATATTTTACTGAGAGGAAAAAGAAACTAATTTTTATTTTCCTAGTAAAGAAATCTTTCACTCTGAGAATTACATTTTAATTACAGAGTAACTTGGGTTTGCTCAAAATATGATCTAAAAACATTTCAATGTGCATCCTTACACAATGCATTTTCTACCTTCAAGAGTAGACTCTACAGAACAAGGTCACTCTGACAGCCTGCCACATTTACCAGTGTTCCCCAGGAAGAGAAGTAATTTTATCAGGTAGAAACCAACAAACGACAGTGACTCTTGAACTCCAACATGACTGACATCTAAGAATTCTCTCTTCCACCCCAAATAAAAAACATTGAGCCGTAGCCAAGACTTACAAATAGTCTAATTTGTGTGAACTGCAAGATTTTACACTTTCTTTACTTTTGAGAAAGCCATGCATAACATCACTTCCTTTTAAAAATTAACAGATATATATATTGAAATATGATAAAGTATCAATATTACAGCCTAATAATATTTATATTTGAATATACCAAAATATCTTGGATATCTAAAATTATTTATAACATAATAGAAACATTGTTTGTAATACTTTCTATATTTTTTAAATTTCAAAGTTCGTAGTTGTATTTAAAGGAATAGACTATTATTTGCCTAATGTACATTTAAAATGTATGGATTAAAATTATTCAAACAGTCATCATATAAGACTTTTAATGCTTATAATTGCCTTTTATATGTAGACCTTTCAAAAGTGAGAAAGAATATAAAATATTTAAATAAATTTTGGTTATTAAAAGTTCTATATCATACATAATATAAAAGAAAATGTTTATGATATAAAACATCTATAGATATATTCATGACCATTACTCAATTATGAAAACCAACATTGTAATTTTCAAGTTGATAAATACTAGACAAATTTGAATTTTATAAGTCATAAATTAACCAATATAGAGATGAATAAAATAACATAATAATCAAAGAGTACTAATTTAATATTTAAGAGCACTACTTTAAAATTTATTAGAAAAAGTATTAAACAGCAATATTGTGATTGAGTTATTATATAAAAAATTTTAGTATGTGAAAATTTTAGTGCATATTCAACATATTTAAAGAACCAATTTTGAAGTTTTAAAAACATTATGATTGTCACCATGAATCATGATTTATGAGTAATGAAACTTAGAAGCTTAATTATAATAGTAACAGTCATTCTCAGGCTACTTAATGCAATTCTGAAACAAATATCAGTGGTTTCCTTTTTCCTGAAGTAAGGAGTGAGTCTAAAATTCATCCTGAAGGAAATATAAAATTAGCCAAAAACATTTCAGAGAAGTCCAACAATGAAGTCACATTAGATAATAAAGAAACACTAATGACAGTAAATTGCAATATTTAAAAGCTGTTAATCATGAAGGACAAGAATATTGGTAATAAATTAGTCTAAAAGGTCTGACATTCAGTGTACAAAAGAATTTGGTATCTATTTATAATAAAGACACCATTAGTTGTTAGTGTGGAATGAGAGAATGAATATTCTTGGGATGTTAAAAGATCATGATAGCCACAACACCTATGTTTGACATGATTTTAGCAACTAACTTTAAGGTCAAACTTAAACAGTTCATAAAGAAATGCTAATAAACATTATAGATAGTGAGACATCCTTTACCAATTATAAAAATAATGAACCATTCTCTGAAGAAGAGAAATCACATATGTGAATGCGAAGAGTTTTAATTTTCCACGTGCCAAAATCAGAAATATACAGCACTAGGAGGTGAACACTAATGATGTGGAAAGAAAAGTCAACATCCTGGAGGAAAAACTGAGCACAGAAATTGAAGAGACCATTCATAAAATGCCTCTCAGTTGTAAATTAATGGCTGGAACTTACTAGACATTTGCCTAACAATAATTAACAAGTTAAAATAGGAGGGTTTTTTTTTTTTGCAATAAAACCACACAGAGTTAAGTAATAGTATTAATCAATGTTGGAAAGTGTGAAGGTGGCACCTTTATACTGGAGGAAGAGTATGCATTAAGACAGGAATCTTGTAAAACAATTTGCCAGAAAGGCTATACAGCATACTATGATTCTAACATGAAAAACTAGGATTATCATATGGTCCAGCAACCCTACTTATGGGTACATGCCTATAAGAATTTCATGCAAACTTTCTTCATCCATTCTTCCATTGAAGGACATCTAGGTTGTTTCCAGGTTCTGGCTATTACAAACAATGCTGCTATGAACATAGTTGAGCATATACTTTTGTTGTATGTTTGGGCATCTCTTGGGTATATTCCCAATAGTGGTATTGCTGGGTCGAGAGGTAGGTTGAACCCGACTTTCCTGAGAAACCGCCACACTGCTTTCCAAAGTGGTTGCACAAGTTTGCATTCCCACCAGCAATGGATGAGAGTGCCCCTTTCTCCACAACCTCTCCAGCAGAGGCTATCATTGGTGTTTTTGATTTTAGCCATTCTGACCGGTGTAAGATGGTATCTTAATGTTGTCTTGATTTGCATTTCCCTGATTGCTAAGGAAGTTGAGCACGATCTTAAGTGTCTTTTGGCCATTTGAACTTCTTCTGTTGAAAAGTCTCTGTTCAGCTCAGTGCCCCATTTTATAATTGGATTGATTAACCTTTTACGGTCTAATTTCTTGAGTTCTTTGTATATTTTGGATATCAGACCTTTGTCAGTTGCGGGGTTGGTGAAGATCTTCTCCCAGTCAGTGGGTTGCCTTTCTGTCTTAGTGACAGTGTCCTTTGCTTTACAGAAGCTTCTCAGTCTCAGGAGGTCCCATTTATTCAATGATGTCCTTAGTATTTGTGCTGCTGGGGTTATACATAGGAAGTGTTCTCCTGTGCCCATGTGTTGTAGAGTACTTTCCACTTTCTCTTCTATCAGGTTCAGTGTGTTTGGACTGATATTGAGGTCTTTAATCCATTTGGACTTGAGTTTTGTGCATGGTGATAGATATGGATCTATTTTCATTCTTCTACAGATTGACTTCCAGTTTTGCCAGCACAATTTGTTGAAGATGCTCTCTTTTTTCCATTGTATACTTTTAACTCCTTTATCGAAAATCAGGTGTTCATAGGTTTGTGGGCTAAAGTCAGGATCTTCTATTCTATTCCATTGGTGGACTTCTCTGTTTTTATGCCAGTACCAAGCCGTTTTCAGTACTGTAGCTCTGTAATAGAGTTTGAAGTCAGGGATGGTAATGCCTCCAGACGATCCTTTATTGTATAAGATTGTTTTGGCTATCCTGGGTTTTTTGTTTTTCCATATAAAGTTGATTATTGTCTTCTCCAGATCTGTGAAGAATTTTGATGGGATTTTGATGGGGATTGCGTTGAATCTATAGATTGCTTTTGGTAGAATTGCCATTTTTACTATGTTGATCCTCCCAATCCAAGAGCAAGGGAGGTCCTTCCATTTTCTGGTGTCCTCTTCAATTTCTTTCTTCAAAGACTTAAAGTTCTTGCCAAATAGATCTTTCACTTCCTTGGTCAGAGTTACCCCAAGGTATTTTATGCTATTTGTGGCTATCGTGAAAGGTGATGCTTCTCTGATTTCCCTCTCTGCTTCCTTATCCTTAGTGTATAGGAAGGCAACTGATTTTTTGGAGTTGATTTTGTAACCTGCCACATTCCCAAAGGTGTTTATCAGCTGTAGGAGTTCTTTGGTAGAGTTTTTGGGGTCGCTTATGTATACTATCATATCATCTGCAAATAATGAAAGCTTAACTTCTTCTTTTCCAATATGGATCCCCTTGATCCCCTTATGTTGTCTTATTGCTATTGCTAGAACTTCAAGCACTATATTGAAGAGGTATGGAGAGAGTGGACATCCTAAACAATGACTTCTTGAATTTTGCATACAAATGGACGGAAATAGAAAACACTATCCTGAGTGAGGTAAGCCAGACCCAAAAAGAGGAACATGGGATGTACTCACTCATATTTGGTTTCTAGCCATAAATAAAGGACATTGAGACTATAATTCGTGATTCTAGAGAAGCTAAATAAGAAGGTGAGCCCAAAGAAATACATATAAGCATCCCCCTGAATATTAACCTTCATCAGGCGATGAAAGAAGACAGTGACAGAGACCAACATTGGAGCACTGGACTGAAGTCTCACGATCCAAAGGAGGAGCAGAAGGAGAGTGAGCACGAACAAGGAACTCAGGACTGCGAGGGGTGCACCCACACACTGAGGCAATGGGGATGTTCTATCGGGAACTCACCAAGGCCAGCTGGCCGGGGTCTGAAAAAGCATGGGACAAAACCGGTCTCGTTAAACATAATGGACAATGAGGACTACTGAGAACTGAAGAACAATGGCAATGGGTTCTTGATCCTATTGCACGTAATGGCTTTGTGGGAGCCCAGGTAGTTTGGATGCTGACCTTAATAGACCTGGATGGAGGTGGGTGGTCCTTGGACCTCCCACAGGGCAGAGAAACCTGCTTGCTCTTTGGGCTGAGGAGGAAGGAAGACTTGATTGGGGGAGGGGGAGGGAATGGGAGGTGGTGGCGGGGAAGAGGCAGAAATCTTTAATAATTAAATAAATTAATTAATTAATAATAAAAAATAAAGAAATAAATAAATTTAAAAAAAAAAGAATTTCATGCAAGCTCAGACATTCTGAGCATCTCTGTGTTCCTAACATCAGTACTTCTAACTGACAAAAGGAAGAAACATGTCATTTGCATATTGGTGGACAAATTCAGATGAATTGGAATGTACATGCAATAGAGTACTATTCAGTCCTAAATTAGAAAGAAAATTTGGGCACATTTTACAATGTAAATAAGCCTGAAAGATAATATATTAAGCAAAAAAAAAAAAAAAAAGCACCATCGAAAACGTAATTGTAGAATGACTCACAGGGATTTGGTTTAGAAAAGAATGGGAATTTATTCTTTAACTGCTGCAAAGTCTCAAGGCTATAGTATAAAAGTTTCAGAAGATGGGTAGTGTTATTGGCTCACAGAAACACAGGTAGGCTTAATCCACAGAAACATACACAAAAGCTACCTGGCCTGGTGACACATGCCTGTCATCTGCACTATGGCAAAAGAGCCTGAACCATCAGGAGTTTGAAGTAGACTTAGTTACAGGAACCCTGCCTCAGAGAAAAATCATAAAAGTGATTTTATGATTTTATGAAGATGGCTCAGTGTGTAGACTGACTAATACCTGAGCATAAAAACTTAAGTTCCAATATCCAGAATCCATATGTCATACTTTCTTTACCAGTTTCTGTAGTAAAATTCTACCACAAAAACAATGTAATGGAGAAATTGTTTATTCTGGTTCATAGTTCAGGGTTACAGTCCTATGTAGTTGGAAAGTCAAATTTGCAAGCTTCTGAAGCACCTGGTCATGTCACATTAATGAATGAAATCTACTGCGCACTTCTCTTTCTCCATTTATTCAGTCCAGGATCCAAGACAGGGAATGACATCACCATAGTGAGAAGGTCTTCCAAACTCAATGAACAGATTGATAAAAATCACCCCCCCCCCCCCGCAGCATTCTAAGGGGCCTGTGGTGGTTTGAAAGAAAATGGCACATAAAGGGAGTGGCACTCTTAGAAGGTGTGGCCTTTTGGAGTAGGTGTTGAAGGAAGTATGTCACTGTGGAGGTGCACTTTGAGGTCTCATGTATGCTCAAGCCCTGCCCAGTGAGACAGACTGCTTACTGTTGCCTATAGGATTAAATGTAGCAGCTCCTTCTATAGGATCCTGTATGCCTGCACTCTGAAATGTAAGCTACCTCCTGGATTAAATATTTTCCTTTGTAAGAGTTTCCATGGCTTTGGGTGTCTCTTCACAGCAATAAAAACCCTGTCTAAGCCAAGGCCAGTCTTTGAGATGATTCTAGTCTATCGCTGGCAATTAATTGTAACCATAGTACTTTTTAAAGCAGACAAATTAGTGAGCATCTGGATTCCCAGCACTCCTCTGACAAAATGGAAGAAGACGGAAGGATCCCTGGAAGCTTAGAGACCAATTAGTCTAGGTAACAATGACAGACAAGAGGTCACATGTTAAACAAAGAGGAAGGCAAGGACTGACTCCTGACATTGTCATGCAAACCCAGTGTGTGCTCTAGCATATGTGGGCCTGCATTCACACAATTCACACACACACACAAAACACATATCACAGAGACACATCATATATACATATACACAAGAGATAAAAATGAAGAAATTAATAAAAATAAGATTATAATAGTAACTTTGTATTACATGCACAGTTTTTTTTAACACAGTTTAAAAAAGAAAAAAAGGAATCAAAATAAATGTCTCATAAAATAAAGTAACTAGGAACATTTTTTAAAATGAAAGTTTTCTGTATTTTCTAAATTGGTCTGCACATGCTCTCACTACATAATTATAAAGATACAGTTATTTAAGTTAAATAAAAGATGTCTGTACTTTTCAAATGTAAGCTGATAACTGAGCAGGCTTCCTTTGTGAATCTTAGCTGGTGGTGAAGCAGATGTTTCCTAGGTCGGGGCTGGCCCAGGGGAGCTACAATTTCACGGAGGCCAACTGCACGTGGTTCTCTAGGTTGGTGTCTACTTGGTGTGAAGGGGCTGTCTCCAGACCACAAAGAACTGAAACATGAAAGTTCGTACATATGTTTCATTTTCTCCTTCGGGGCAGCAAACACATTTGTGGAAGTAGCTGTTCTCACTTATGAAATTTTGCCCTAGAGACTCAATCTGCATAGGAAAAATCAGTCTCAATCATGGGACACACCAATCTGCTGTTGTTACAATGCCTGAAGGGAAATGTTGAAGGCTTTATAATTTTTAAGAATACCTGAAGAGAGAAAAAAATAAAAAGAGCCCTTACTTTATTTTCTGGTCAATTTTGTCAGCCTTATTTGTTAAGAGATGGCGATAGAGATGGCGGTCCCTTATAATCAAATCTCATTTTCTTTTCCATGACTTTATACAAGCTCTACTTTAAATTCATATTACACTGGAAGAAACAACATATCTGGTTTGTCTCTTACTTTGGCAGCATGGGATTTTTATCATACAGTTTCTCAAGAACAATTTGCAATATTTCAAAATCCGTTTGAAAACACGGACACTGTAAAATGAAGAAACAAAAAAGCGTTTGAAGAGAGGTAAATACACATTCTGACCAGCAATAAAACTTTCTATCAAAAATCTTAACATGGAAGGATTTGAAAATAGTCTGCATCAATTTGAAATTATGAAGTGGGATTGCTAGAAATCCTCTCTCATTACAGCTCAAATAAATATAAGGCATTGCAGTTGTAACCAGCGTTTTGCACATCACTATAGACTTTCTGTGATTTAACCCAAAGTAACCGTGTACAGTGGTGCACTCAGGCCTTCCTCCTGCAGATAATCTCAATGGTTATAAAAATCATTACTGGATATATTTGATGATTTTGAACACTCAATGGAAAGCAGTATTTATTTTGCATGACAGAAAATGATCAGCGATAAAGTAATGTAAGAAATGCAAAGTGGAATCTAAGTTTCCCTGGTCCGGTTCTTAGAAGCTCATTTCCTTTACAGCATGTAATGTCATAGTAATACTGAGCAGGAAAGGAACATTTGGAGCCATGTGATAACAGTATTGAGAGATTCTGAGTAGTATTTTGAATAAGGAGACTAAAATTGGATAATGATTATGCTCTTATATTCCACCCCAGAGAGAAAAACACAAGAGCAAGGACAAAGAACAAACTATCAGAATAAAATTTTATTCTGCTGGGATGGTACACCAAAGTAATGCTTTATAGGTAGATTAAATCACACGCCCACTCCCCACACACATGAAATTCTCTGTGTGGAACAATTTTAGTCAGAATCCATGAATAAAGACATGCAACTATGTCCCCTCAATGTGAACAGATCCCCATGTCCTTACTGAAGACACATAAAGGAAAGAAATCCTTGCCTCCTTCATCTTGTTTGTGTGTGTGTGCTCTGAAAGTTTACTTTTTTCATATAAAAACAGGATTTTAATTCTCAAATTTCTTATCATTCAAAGGTCATGGATATAAGAAAGGCTTTAGTGATGTCAATTTTAATAAGCAAGATTAATTCAATATTTACCAGGAATTTAATAAATGGTGTGTGGGGGGTTATGTCTTGGCTAACCCTGCATATTTTTCCTATTGTAGTCCTGAATTCACTACACTATGGAGTTACTCAAACTGTACCTTCTCCTATATAAACACTCATTCCCATATGTTAGGTACAATAGTAGTTTAGAGGTATAGTTTTAAGAACAGGCTTTGGAAAAAGCCTTTGGAATCCAGATTCACCAAGTGGATTCTTCTGCTTATTTTTTATTTTCTTTCATTTTAATGAGTATGGGTGTTTGCTTGCCTATAAGTCTGCACTATGTTCATAAGCCATGCCCTCAGCGGATGGGAGGGCTCAGAGGCCCTGGAACTAAAGTTACAGCTAGGTGTGATTAACCATATGGGTTCTGGAAACCAAATATAGCTCTTCTACAAGAGCAGCAAGAACTCTTAACCCTGAGCCATCTTTCCATCCAACACTAATTACAGGATTCAAACATTGGTGTTGGAGGTTCTTCTTCTCTTTGTGTGTTGCGTTCATTGGTTGAATAAAGACACTGCTTTGGCTTTTTGATAGGGAAGCCCTTAGGTGGGTGGAGAAGACAGAACAGAATGTTGGGAAGAAGAGTGTGGCAGACGCCATAATTTTCCTTCTCTATACGGACGCTGGTTAGACTCATGCCAGTAAGCCACAGTCAAGTGGCAATACACATTAATGGGGATGGGTTAAACAAATATGTAAGAGTTAGCCAATAAGAGGTTAGAACTAATGGTCCAGGCAGAGTTTAAATGAATACAGTTTCTGAGTAATTATTTTGAGGCTAAGCTAGCCAGGTGGTGGGACACAGCCCGCTCCTCCTTACTACAAGACATAAATGCTAACATGAAGAGTCATAGAAACACTATAGAGATTTCAGTAGTATATTCTAGGAAAACTTCTTACAGGTTCAGTTTCCTATCATTTTCAAGATATGTTAGTATCTAGGGATGTGACTCAAAGAAAGGCTTAAGAGCCCTCTGGGGAAACACAGACTTGTTCAAAAATAGATTTCTTAAAGTATTCAGCTACTGGTCTTAATTCATTTTTTAAAGTGTAACATTTTCCACAAGTTTAGATACCATGTAGGGTCCTTTGTGCACACAATTTAATACTTACACATGGACATCTCTACTGAAAATGCAGTTCCAGCATTTATTAGATTTTTCCTAGGATGCCCTTATAGTTGAAACATGATTTCTTTTCATTGTTTGATAGTAATAAGCTTTTCATGTTCTCACAACGAATGCTGAGGTTTCTCAGTGGAGGGGTTAGGAAAAGATGACAAGGCTGAGGCTTACTGAACTGTGGCCTAGCACACTTTCACAGAAGAGCAGCACTAAGGGCAGGAGCCCTGAAATACCCCTGATGCCATCCCCGCCCACAGTCGCTTTTTCTTATATGTTGTAAATATTCAACATTTGCCTGATATTTAATTTTAATTGCATATATGTTTTAAGTTTTTATTGTATTTGTGTGTGTGTGTGTAGCCCATTTACCTCTCAAAAATGCCCTCTTCCATTCAGGGTCAGCTCTCTCTCTCTGTGTGTATGTACTTCTCTCCCTCAATTCCTCCCTTTTCCTTATCTCTCTCTCTCTATTCTCCATCCACCTTAACAGTCTCCACCATAAGTTAACTTGAAAATAAATTCCCTGGGCTTTTTTTTTTTCTCTGTGTTTCCCATTCATCCTTGGCTGGTTATCTGAACTTATTTGTCTGATGATACGTCATGGTGGTATAATTGAAAACTACATTCATTATTGAACTCCATTTCTCTCCATGTGTTTTGCTATCTTTTAAAAAGAATTTCCTTTCTATAAGCAGACACAGAAGTCTTCAGAATCATCTGCAGTTATTACTATCATGAGTTTATCTATCATTGTAAATCTCTCCATCTTTCTCCTTACAGAAAGGTCTATTTCTGCTGCATATACCTGGATCTTTTGAATATTCTTTGAATTTTAAGTTTATATTATTATTGTGCATTATATTATTGTAGTATATTTATTACTTTAGATTTATAATTTGAATACTAACTTTCATATTGATTTCCCTACTTCTAGTCGCTTTCAATTTCAAGGCATCAATTATTGAGTTGTGAAATTATTATAAAACACAGCTAAATAATTTATGAACATAATCTATAAATAAAAAAGAAAGTAAAATCTTTGGCTATCATAAAATATTTTATCATGTCTATAAGAGTATAAGTGTTGATAGCAGAACTTCCCTTAATTGCTACCTCTGTCCTAGTCTATACTTCTATAACAAATTATCGTAGTTTGATCTCACTATCATGTATTTGCATAGTTTTAATGTCTGTGAAAATGCGCTTTCAAGCATATACATCCTGATCCACAGACAAGGGAAGGAAATAGAGACAGACAGAAAGAGAGAGAGAGAGAGAGAGAGAGAGAGAGAGGGAGGGAGGGAGGGAGGGAGGGAGGGAGGGAGGGAGGGAGGGAGGAAGGGAGAGAGAGACAGAGAGAGAGAGAGAGAGAGAGAGAGAGAGAGAGAGAGAGAGAGAGAGAGACTAGTCCTGGGATTGACTTTTGAAAACTCAAAGCCCACCTCCAAAGTTCCTTCATAAAGGCCACCCCTTCAAATCTTTCTAATCCTGTCAAAGAGTTCTACTCTCTGGTAATTAAGCATTCAAATATATGTGTCTATGTGGGCCATTCTCATTCAAACCACCACATGGCATTCTCTGGCCCCTTATAGACTTTTACTCATACCATAAAGCCAAAATGCATTTAGTCCAACTTCAAAACTCTCCATATTCTTTCACAGTGTCAACATGGTTGCCTAAAAATTCAGCTCTCTTTTTTTAAACACAAGGCAATCTTTTAAACAAAATCCCCTGTACAAATAAAAAAAAAATCAAAGAGCAGATGACATGCTTTCAATGTACAATGGCATAGAATACACATTACCGTTACAAAAGGGAAGACAGGGAACATAATGAAGATAATACTGAACCAAAACTAGTCCAAAAATCATCAGGGTAAACTCCAAATTTTACATCTCCATGTCAGAAGTTAAAACATTCTTGAGGCCTCTACTTTAATCCAGTCCCTACAGCTTCACACAATGGCTTCTGATCCTCCATGCAGGGACACTCCTGATATTTCTTGTCTCCAGGTTTTCCTTAGCCATGGAAGGAGATTCCGCAATCCCTTTTTTATATTCTTGACTCTAAAGCTAGAACTAAACACATAGCAAAGCTGCCAAGTTATGCTGGTTGGTGTGTCTGGAACTTTCTCCCCTCATTCAAATACATTTTCATCAGCTTTCTGTTTTTGATGTCTTCCTTCAGTGCTAAAGCTGTTCTTTAATTACTGTTTACAAGTTGGAAACTTAGCTGGGCTGGGTGTTGCAATGAGGTCACCACTCCCTTTATTCTATTTAACATCAAGCATTTTATGAAACTTTATCTTCTTGACCACTGCACTTGAGGTCAACATTACATTTTCTGGTGCTCCTTTTATTCTTAAACTAAACATTTTATAGTTTCCCTTGCTTGGCTTACTCCTCCTTATTATAGATATGCATAAAGTGACCACTGATAACCACATGACACAGTCAGTACTAGGCTCTCAAATTCTCCTCTTCCAATGCCATTAATTGAAGTCTTCAGTTTAGCCTTGGCAGACTTTTAGGACAAGAGAAAGATGCAGCCACATTCTTTGCCAAAATATCACAAGAATGGTCTCAAGGCCACTTACTAATATTCTTTTCCCCCAGAAGCTTTTTGAAATGGGCTCCCATAGTTCAAATTGCCCTCAGTCCTATTCTGCATGTTTCTACAAGGATGGCTCATTGTGCTATGCTTAATCATCAGGTCTACCACAGAATGGTCAGTTCTGTCAGAGGAATACCTGACTCCTGGAACCAACTTCTGTCTTAGTCACACCATGGTCAGCTAGGCGGTGGTGGTGCTCACCTTTAATCCCAGCACTTCGAAGGCAGAGGCAGGCAGATATCTATGAGTTGGAGGCCAGCTTGGTTTACAGAGTGAGTTCCCGGATGGCTACGACTGTTACACAGAGAGATCCTGTCTCAAAAAATAAAAGAAGGAAAAAAAAAAAAGAAAAAGAAAAGAAACACCGTGTTCAAAGTAACACTGATAAAAGAGCGTTTACTTGGAGGCTTGCTTACAGTTTCACAGGTGAGCCCATTATTATCATGGTAGGGGCATGATGGCACATAAGCAGGTGTAATGTTGGAGAATTAGCTGAGAGTTCAACATCCTGATCCACAGGCAACAGAAAGCAAAACAAAGTCCTTCCCTTCTGACACATTTCTATCAACAAGGCCACACGTCCTAATTCTTCTAATCCTATCAAATTGTTCCACTGCTTGGTGACTATGCATGAACCTATGGGGCCATTCTCATTGCAAACACCATATACAGTTTCTCATTGCATCCTTGATGGCCTCAAGCAGAGAGAAAAGTGAAAGATGTTATGCCTTTTTCTAAGGTTCCTCATTCTATTCATAAGATACCACTCTTCTCCCATTAACTATTT